>NC_138530.1:75148586-75748586 GCF_964234715.1 Podarcis melisellensis | reverse complement strand
ATGGATCCAGCCCAATTACCTTCTCAATCCGGCCCACGGATGGTCCGGGAACATAGTTGTCAACTTTCCCCTTTTTTAAAATGGAAATTCCCTTATTCCGAATAGGCTCCCTCACAAGAAAAGTTGACAGCTATGTCCAGGAATCAGCGTGTTTTGACATGAGTAGAATGTGTCCTTTTATTTAAAATGCATCTCTGGGTTATTTGTGGGGCATAGGAATTAGTTGGTTCCCCCCCCAAAAAAATATAGTCCGGCCCCCCACAAGGTCTGAGTGACAGTAGACCGGCCCCCTGCTGAAAACGTTTGCTGACCCCTGTCTTAGGACATGTATAACATGTCTATGGGGAACATGTATAACATGTCTTAGGACAGGGGCTTTCAAGTTGGGTTCATAAGCCATGAACTTTCAAAATCTTCTTAACATACCATTTCCCCAGGAATTAAATGATGTGCATAAAAAAACTGTGCATACTCAAATGGGGGTACTTTATGTGCATGATACATAGAAAGGGGCATGAAGTTAAATGGAGAAGATCCTAACACAGGTGGAATCTTCCTCTTGCTCATCACTAACAAAACAAAACAAAATGAATAGTTGGAAATTATTCTCGAAGAGGATTGTCATTGATCCCTACTAGATTTGTGAGGGAGTGACTGCCCCATTCTGCTTGAGATGAAGGGAGCTCGAAGAGAGCAACTGCTTTGTTCTCTTATTGTTTCCCTTTTCATGGTTTGGGGATGAGATCAGAGACATTCTGATCTACTGTGCTGAAAATTCTCGTGTTCATTCAGTGAGCCAATCCACAAATTTTCTCATATAGCACCAGCATGCAAAAGGTCCTCTGGATACTCTCTTCTAGAACTGATGCTTCATGCTGTGTTTCAGAAATATACAGTGTCTGAGTTTCAGAGTCTTGGAAAACCATGGTTTATCCAGGAAGGTACATTCCACCGTAAGCCTTGGTCCCATGTGCTTCACCTTCCCTCTCCTTGCTAATGTGGCTGCAAGGAGGATATTAGAAGCTTTCCATGCCATTTTTTTTATTAATTGCAGTTATGTCTTAGCTCTAAATCAAGGCTAAATTTAGCTACAGATTTTTGGAGCAAAAAACCCCTTCATATCTCTTGATTTGATGTTGATTTGTTTCCAGCAAGCTATAGTTAATATGAAACACAGTTTGCTAGGTTTGGACAAAATGGAAATCTGTGGTTAATCAAAAGTGAAGTGAACGATTCCTAACTCCTCTTTGCAGCTATGTCGAAATAGAGAAGAGGAAGGTCATGAATTGCTGTGTCCTATGCCCATCATAAGACATGACTGATAATGATGTCTAAATGCAACCATTTTGTGCCTTTGTGCTTGCATCTAGATATGTGCTGCAGATACCATGCCATAGTTCTTATATGCAGAAAAGGGGTTTTGTTGAGCATAAGTGACATTCATGTTATATTTCCAGATGTCAGGCCAATAAACTAGGATGTCAGCAATATATGCATCAGGTACTTATTGTGCAATACACTGTATTGTATAAAAACTGCCACTGATGTGATTATCTTCTTCTTTGGTGGTCACTTGTAGCCAAGTAAGATAGTCTTCCATGAACAGAGTCTTAACAGTGAGTCCACAAGTGACTGTGGAGGCCAATTCTGGATCCACACATCCTTCCACAGTGGGGACATAGGTTTCCGGGCGGGAGTTGATCACAGTGAGGGTTTGCCAAATGTGCCTTCCTCTTAGCTCATTTCTCCCTTTCACCCTGAGTTCGTTGTTCTTCAAAGTCCATGATACCTTTGGTAAAGGCTGTTCTCCAGTTGGAGCGCTCCCAGCATTAGCATCAATCTGATGTTCCTTCCCTGGCCTGGTAACAAAGAGACCTACTGCCTTGAGAGCCAAGTATGAAAAGGGTAACAAGAATAATAGTGAAGCCTAGCTGTTTTACTTGAACTCATTGCATAAAGCATTGCACCAGGTTAAAAGAATAATATCTTCAGGAACTTGAGTTACAGTTATATTAAAGCAATATTGATTATTTAAATATATTTTCCTCTGAGGGAGATTTAGAATCAGCTACAAAATCTTATTAAAACAAATTCTTGTTTTTTAATTATACCCAGGCTAGTAAATTATGTAATTTCCTATGGGGATACAATTGAGAAACTGACTGTTGACATTTTCAGTTTGTTACTCTCCATCTGAACCTTTCTAAAGGGCCGCTCTAAAATACAAAGGCACTGATGTTAATTTCACTACAATAAATGGGCTGAGCCTCCCTAGAATGCCTTGCTGACTTTAGGATCAAGGCACAAGTTTACGCTCGTGCTAAATGTGTGAGATGCTTCTGAGCTTCTGTGTGCTTACATAAGAATGCAATCTTTGATCATAGAAGCAAACATTCTATGTTTGCTCGGAAATTGTCTTGCTCAGTCAACAGTGGATGTTTCTGGGTTTGGAAATATGAGGGAGCCTTTGAGGCTAGGATTGCATCAGAGCTGCACAGGTAAGGTATCTAGAAGCTGATATAACAGGAGTCTGGAGGCTGCATGCTGAATGAATTGTATTTGCCTAGACATTTCCAAAGCCAGTCTTACTTAGAGCACATTAAAACAATCTAGTCCAGATGAGGTACCATGGCTGATTCTATCAAAGTAAGGGAACCAGTAAATGTACTGTTGACTATGGCCAATACTTGGGTATCCTGGAGTCCTGCCAAATCAAAGAACATACCTAGGCTCCTAACATGCCTTGGGAAGGCATGAAAGCAGGATCTGTGAGCAACAGCACTCGCCTCACCCGCCTGCCACCTTGCAGTTTGGGGACACTTGGGCACTAAATCTCCAACCAAACCTCCCCCCCCCCCAATGGAATTTAGCAGCAATACTACTCAAGTCGGCATGTGAAAGGAAAGAATGGAAACAGGAGCATGAGACCTATCCTTATTTCCCCTTCCTTTCAACTTCAGCCATCTTGAGGGAGTTGTGGACGTTTCTTTCTTCAACTGCCCAGCATCCTGTTCCTCTGCTATTTTTTATTTTTAGTTTGATCACATGAAATTGCACCTGTACTGAGGGTAAAACTCTTGAAGTCTGTGTGGGAAGAGTGTGCATTTCCCGATCTCTGGAATGAGAATGGAACGCTGGCACGGTGTACAATGATCTCAGCAGCGCAGAGATTACAGCTCATTGCACTCCTGGTGAGTTCAGTTGCGGATCAATCTGGAATTTAACAGGCTTCACGTTGCTACTTTTGCAATCAGCTTTTGGCAGTTCCTTGCAAGGGTTTCATGTCCTGTTGTCACTGTCCTGCATATTTATTTATCCATCCATTCCTCCCACCCCCTTTTGTTTGTTGCTGAAGACAACTAATTGTTTTTAGACTGTTTGAAAAACTTATACTATCTACTACACTTTTCTTTTTCCAACCTCTACTGTTCTTCAAACATTCTGTAATATCATGCAACTTGTATAAAGACATTTCAGCATGAGACTAGGAGAGAAAGAGAGAAAAATAATTCAGATGTCATTGTTTTGTAATCTTACATTGGATTATACAGAGATGTGTGTCATACATGCATGTATCTTCTCACTATCATTGCTGCTGATATGATGAGATATTGTTGAGAGCATTTAGGCTTAAGTTTCCTCCCCCACTCCAGCCGACAAGATTTCTGAAAACTTCTAATTTTACAGCTCTAAGCTAAACTTACAAGAATCTTGAAAAACAGTGCAGCGCCTTCATTAATTTTGTATTTAATATATTTCCCCTTCCTATATATAACACAGAGAAATGCACATGCAACCATTACTATGTGAGCATGATTGCTTATCTCCATTATTACATTTATCTTCACTTGTGAGAAGAGATATAATAATTCATTTGTGGCTATGACACTTGTGAATTATCCCTCTTCACAAGAGGAGATATATGTCATAAGAGAGATCAGTTTCTATGTGTTCTTTTCCAGCATACAGGGGATTTATTACAGGGCTATTGGTGTTTATCTTGATGAGATACAGATTACTTCCTCGTGGGTAATGAGGGGATCCTGTTTTGTAAGGATAAATTCCATGTTGTTAGTACAGATTGGAAATTTTCCGTGTTATATGTTTCTCCATAAAATCAATTCTCAATTTTAAGTCCACACACAACCTCCTAGACACTGCTCCAGGGTCCCTCAGATTCCAAGAGATGACAACGGCCAAAGCCCACAGTAATACACAGAGCTATGGCAAAAGGATGCTGGGAGCACTAAGGATTATTTTGAAGTATTAAAAACTTGTATACTTTGTACTGATGCTTCAGTTGCATTCTAATACATCTATATGTGCATAGCTACCAGAGTTGGAACTTCCACTCTTTAGAACAGGATCCTTTAACTTCCACTACCAAAGAGCTGCTGCAGCAGAAACAAGGAATAAATGGCTGTGCACATGGGCTAAGCAACTACAGACAGACAGATTTAGGGGTTATGACCATTGACAGTTTCTCCGTTTTCCTTGCTTAACTAGGCACTGATGCTATTTTTGTCATGTTGCTCCCCCCCCCTAGAATAAATTTTATACTGCATATAGCTAGACTATCAGATAGCTGTAGTATATTGATGCTCTTGATTTTATCAATTTGCTTTCTCATTATTTCTATTGTGTTGAACCGGGAGATCCCAACAGTCTAATGTAATAACACAGACAAGAGCAGGAAAGCTAATTAATTTGCATACAAAAATATTCAGCAGCGCAGAACCCGCTGTAACAAGGCATAAGTGAAATAGGATAAAGCATAGTATTTTGCTTTTGGGGTTGGTAGGAGTATTCCTGTGGATTTTTAATCTAGCAGCAAAGAGCCAGGGCCCAAGTACAGCCAAAACATTTTTTTAAAAAAATAAAATAAAACCCTATTATAGATTCTTTAGGTATCAGCATTGCATAATGCTGCAATGTATCATGTTTCATTGTGGCACTTTCTCCCATTTGTCACTTTGCGTCACATTGCTATATCTCAAAAATCACAGCGTTTCCTCCTTTTTCCTCTTTAGGAAGGCAAATGGGCACAAAAGATCCGGCATTGAAGACAAGGATATTTCAAGGATCAGGGTCTCTGAATAAGAAGAAATTTAAATTGATATTTCAAGGATCTGCTATCCGAGAGAGGAATTGATTATTTAAACTGATCTGCTCTGAAGCCAAGATATTCAGGAAAATAAAGTATTTGCTTTTGCATTTGAACCGTTCCTCTTTAATGAAAATGTTTTTCTTTTCTTTTTTAAATAAAAAAGGTTACACATTGTAGAAAAATATTTTCCTTAATTTGTTTTCAGAATTCTCATTTAAAATTAACACTGCATCACTATCTTTGATGGTATTCAACACTAGTCCATAACCAGTGTTTTTTTCTGCGGGGGATGCAGGGGTACACATACCCCTAAACATTTTGTGAATCTTTGTACTTTTGACCATCTACTGTATTTATTTTCCTCGATTTGAACTATAAAATGGTGATTTTCTTGAGTCAAAATGAGAGTACCCCTAAACATTTTTTAGCGGGGGAAGCACTGGGCATAACTAACCTAGGTCCTTTGAGTCTACTTTGAGTAGAATTTAGTTGGCAACAACCCAGTGTGCTTACTCTAGAACACTTTTTTTCTTTTTTAGTACTGATTATATTCACTTAGGGGAATGTATATATTCCAGTGGGATATTAGTATTAAATAAAATGTGTTTTATTTCAGTTGGGCTTCTTAACAATTACATTTGCTTAGGTTTATGATGCTGAGTAAGTTGAAGAAAAAATTCATTTAAGCAAAGAGGACTAGTGTCCATGCACACACCTTTAGGACTGAAGTGTTAAGGCTTTTGAAGATGCAGGGACTGGTTGTCCTCTTTTTCAATGGTATGTAAAATGACAGTCATAGAGATCCATAGCTAAAAGTAGAAGTGGGCAAATGTGTCCTCTTTTTTGCTCTTCAAAATATGGCAACCCAAAAAGCCATGATCCAACTCCACTCTGGATTTCTGTAGGGTTTGTTGTTGTTGTTTAGTCGTTTAGTCATGTCCGACTCTTCGTGACCCCATGGACCAGAGCACACCAGGCACTCCTGTCTTCCACTGCCTCCCGCAGTTTGGCCAAACTCATGCTGGTAGCTTCGAGAACACTATCCAACCATCTCGTCCTCTGTCATCCCCTCCTCCTTGTGCCCTCCATCTTTCCCAACATCAGGGTCTTTTCCAGGGAGTCTTCTCTTCTCATGAGGTGGCCAAAGTATTGGAGCCTCAGCTTCACGATCTTCCAGTGAGCTTCCAGTGAGCACTCAGGGCTGATTTCCTTAAGAATGGATAGGTTTGTTCTTTTTGCAGTCCATGGGACTCTCAAGAGTCTTCTCCAGCACCATATTTCATAATTCTGTAGGGTTTACTCCTTAGCCTTTTCTTCTCCCAAAGATATCTTGCATGGCAGCAGAGGTTTAGAATCAGAGTTTTCCTTCTCCTAGCTGGGCTACCTTCACAGGTTGATGAGCCCCATCTGCCCCTCATTTCCTTCCACAGCACTTGTAGAAACTGCATTCTTGACAGCTGGACCCAGGAGCAAAGTAAAAAAAAATACCAGAAGGTTCATAATGTTGAAACAGAGAGCAGTCTTGATGCACCAGCTTGCTAAGTTGCAGTCACATTACTTTAGAGATATTAGGTTGTAATTGCATCACCGATTCTAAGTGCATGTTGCATGCACGTCCAATATTGCACCAGAGTAAGTTTCATTATGTTCTGATAGACAATGCATATAAGCACATCTACATCTATTAGCTACATGAACACTTTGCTCATACTTTCAAGTTCACATTTGTGCTCAAACTAATAAACTGCAGCCTTGAGCACAGTGGGAACTACTGGAATCGTAGGAGTCATCAACCATCTTGATTAGACTTCCCACTGGGTGTATGAGTGATATGAAAACAAGCTGGCTTTGTCCAGCATTAAAAACATCATGTACTTGGGGGGAAATACAGGTACATGATACTGAATGAGTTGCTTGGTGACACGTACAAAATAAAGAATTGATGCAGATATTGATGCAAAAATAGACCAATCTCCACTGAACTCAGCCCTAAATGATCAGTGTACCTCCTGGGAACTAGGAATGGGAAGAAGGACTGCATGGCCTATGAAACTGAAAGCCTAGATGTAATCTTTTCCCATGAACCTAAAGACACCTCTTGAGAAGAATGCACTAAGATACAACTTGGTATGAAGATGACATTCACTTCCAAATGTGAAATTCTGTGTTTTCAAGTATCATTGATGATTTGGTAAAAGGACCTGCAACTAATGCTTGGCATGATAATTCTGGAGAAAGAGAGAAATGAAAACTTTCTCCAATTTGTAGCAGTACTACTATTAGCAAATCCCCTGTCTGGGCATATTAAGAAACGATGATCATGTACACCACAACAAACCTTCTGGACTACATAATCAAGTCTGGAGTTTGGGTGACCCAGAAATAGTGTGTGCTGGGGGCAGAGTGTATATGAAATGTATTCCTTTGACAAGAGTTACATCTTGGCTGCTGAATTAAGCTGCCTTCCGACATTCAGCCTGAACATGCAACAGCTGATAGCAGGGAAGGAACATGTTCCCTTGCATGGCAGATTTTGCACTTTCCCACGTGGGCCAGGAAGGTCCAGAACAGGTAGAAGCTTCCTCATGTATCAGGAATCCTTATGTGAGAAGAGTCTTCTCAGCATGTTCAGTTGAATTTGCTTAGAAGGCCCCTTCAGATCTTCCTGCTCAATGTGAGAAGGTCAGGAGTGGAGCAGGCACACCCAGTGCACCCAGGGACAAGGTTTTTGTGGGGGACCCTTCTCTGACCCATTTTTAGACTCACAGAAAGCTTTCGTTGGAACTGGATTTTCAATTTGTTAAAACTGGATCATCTTATGTGGCTACAGGAGCAGTCAACCTGGACTCTTCATTGACTCTGATGGGAAAGTTTTGACTCACATCACCTCTTTTATTAGCATCGTATTGCACTCTTATTGATAGGCAGGTCTAATCTCTGTGTTATCGGAGGAAAGTACCTAAACTATGATCCCTGGCTGTCACCACTCCCCCATAATCCTCCCATCTTTGCTGGCAGAGTACTGTGGTCGTAGCATTTGCTGGTATTGAATAAGACTGGCTCAACATTATTATTATTTATTAAATTTGTATGCCACCCTTCATCTGAAGATCCCAGGGCAGTTCACAACAGAAAAAATACAAAATGAGAATGCAGAATACAGCATACAGAAACAAAAACAAACTAATCTCCCCCCAAAAAACACATTTAAATAGTAGAAGCAATGTGACACCAGTGTAATTTCACTATGCTGATAGAACATTTTATTCTTTCGGCAGAAAAGATTTGAGCTGAAATGCACACTCACCTGGGAGTAAGTCCTATTAAACGCAGCAGTATTTTCTTCTGAATAGACATGCATAGGATTGCACTGTTAGTGGCACTCCTATCCTTCTGGCAGAAGTACTTCAAGGTCAGAATCACACTAAAAGGCCATTTAAACTGATTGACTATGACTACCCTAACTCTCTCTTTTTTATAATGCAGTGGTATCTCAGGTTACATACGCTTCAGGTTACATACGCTTCAGGTTACAGACTCCACTAACCCAGAAATAGTGCTTAAGGTTAAGAACTTTGCTTCAGGATGAGAACAGAAATCTTGTTCCGGCGGCACGGCAGCAGCAGGAGGCCCCATTAGCTAAAGTGGTGCTTCAGGTTAAGAACAGTTTCAGGTTAAGAACGGACCTCCGGAATGAATTAGGTACTTAACCCGAGGTACCACTGTATTTTTATTATTTCAAAATTTAACTTACCCACATCTGCTGCACCAAACTCTACATACAACATTTCATATATTTCTAATGCAGCCCTCCTAGCACTGAACATGATGTTCTTACTCAATCTGACAAGCTTTAAGCATAATGTTTTCAACTTTAAATGATCAGAAGGCATTCAAAAATATTTTACGTGGTTGCATTTCCTTGGGGGAAAATCTGTTGGAGATGGCATACTGGAAGTAGGCAGACTAGAGCAAAAGTAGATGGAGTTTTCAGAATTGTGCTTCTCCCCCCCCTCCCCCTCCTCTTTCTGCTTCTTTACCTTTTCCCCAGAGGGATGGTCCAGACAGCAAGAGTTGGCCCACAGTGTCCAGAGGCTCTTATGAAATCAAAGTTTCCATCAGTCAGCCTCCTCTTTCCTTCTATCCTATCATGACAATCTCATTTTACACACACACACGTGTGTTTTTCTCTGTGTGTGTGTGTTTGTGTGTTAATTCAACATTTGCATTAATGGCAAAATGAATTTTGGTATTCTGAAAATACCAAATGCTGTGATAGATACAGAACTGTATTTTATTTTATTTTTAATGGAATCAAAATGTCAATGTCCTTTGGTCAAAGTAATAAAACCAGTTCTTTCTTACATAGAAGCAAGTTGTGCTGTTAAGGCTTTAAACATCATCATAAACCATCATCTTCAGGTACAAGATCTTTCAGTCCTTTTCCCCAGCAACCATCAATCAAACTTTATAGGCTCACAAATGGCTTGGCTAACACTCAATAGTAATATTTTAGCCGTATTTACACAACAGATAAAATCTCTGCAGGAGTCCTGAAGTAAGTGCATATGTCCCAATCCAGCAAGGGCAATTCACACACACACACACACACACACACACACACACACACACACAATTCACCCTTCAGGATTGGGCCTGCAGTGTGAGAAAAGCCTGGAACCATGTTATGTTCTGAAAGCACACCACACAACAACTTTGCTGAAGCTAGGCAGATTTGGGTCTGGCTTATTTATTTTGTTTTAACATATTTATATATTGCTTTATAAATATTTAGTAAATAAACAATTACTACTACAATATTCCACCTACTACAGCTAGCAAAAGTCTGAGTAAACAAGTAGGTCTTAAGCAGGCATCCAAAGCTCATCACAGTTGACATCTGTCTTATTTTAGAGATGTGTCCTTTTTGGGTTTAGACAGGATAGGCACTTTGTGAGGAAGCAGCAGAAGCAACAATTGTAACCGAAATTTACAACTCTTGCTACCAAAGCAAGAGTGAGACTGCAACTAGTTCTCAGTTAACTAAGGAGGAAAACACACCCAGAGAGGGGGTGAGAGTTCTTATATACTAGGTATATCTCTTAAAAAGACAGGCCACACATATTACAATGAGGAGGTTTCACAGAGGATGTGCAACCACAGAAAGCTTGTCCCGCTGGTTGCCACATAACATGTATCAGATCCTCAGCTAAAAGCTGGATATAGCTATCTCCAATGAGCTTAGCAGGCCTATACAGGAACAGACACTCCCATAGATATTCAGGCCTCAGGTTGTACATGGCTTTATATATGAGCAAGGACACCTTAAATTTGGCTCACTTAGCAAATTGGCAGTCAGTGCAAGTCCTTTGGAATTCATGAAACACGGTTGTGATAGGTCACCCCATACGGCAGTCTAGCTACTGTAATTTTCCAACCAGCTCCACACAGAGTTCATGGCAGTACTCCAGAATGATCGATACATGGGCGACTGTGGGCAGGCTGGCATACCAGCCAGAACTAGTTGAAGACTTTTTCTGGACACTAGTGACAAAGATAAACCAAGGAGCACCTTTGGGTTATGAATATGCTCCTTTAGAGGAAGTGGAACCCCATCCATGACAAGAGAAAAATGCTCCAGAATAGAAAGAGAGTAATGTGTTGGGAAAAGATTTGAGTCCTAAACTCTTCACTGCAATGGGCTTGTAGCTACAATCATCATCAGCAGCATGGTTTTCTTTGTATGCCACCTTTCCATAGTTAAAACAATGCTTAAGGCAGCTTACAACACAACAAGATTTACATAATTACCAACATAACGAAAGACATAAACAATAAATAAAACACATCAAAAAGTGCACAACCAATGGAAAACAATTTCCACATAAATCATAAAATCTAAAACTAAGAATACAGCATTATAATAATTATAATAATTATTTATTATTTATACCCCGCCTATCTGACTGAGTTTCCCCAGCCACTCTGGGCGGCTTCCAATCAAGTTTTAAAAACAATACAGCATTAAATATTAAAAGCTTCCCTAAACAGGGCTGCCTTCAGATGTCTTTTAAAGAGAAGATAGCTGTTTATTTCCTTCACATCTGAAGGGAGAGCGCTCCACAGGGCGGGCACCACTACTGAGAAGGCCCTCTGTCTGGTTCCTGTAACCTCACTTCTTGCAGTGAGGGAACCGCCAGAAAGCCCTCAGCGCTGGATCTCAGTGTCCGGGCTGAACAATGGGGGTGGAGACGCTCCTTCTGTTATACAGGACCGAAGCCACTTAGGGCTTTAAAGGTCAGCACCAACACTTTGAATTGTGCTCGGAAACGTACTGGGAGCCAATGCAGATCTCTCAGGACCAGTGTTATGTAGTCCCGGTGGCCACTCCTAGTCACCAGTCTAGCTGCCGCATTCTGGATTAATTGCAGTTTCCGGGTCACCTTCAAAGGTAGCCCCATATCAATCACAATTTAAAATGACATAGATACAAAATAAAAGCAATTAAAAAAACAAAAAGACAAAAACAAAAATGGAGCCCTCTCTGCCCAGCAGCAGCAGCAGCAGTCCTTTATAGTGCCTGTCAGGCCCCGCCCCAAGCCAGGTGGAGAGAGGCAGGGCAGGGCAGGGCCCTTCAGGCTCCCAGCAGGTCAGGCCTGCAATGAAGTTACCCCAGAGTGTTTCTCAATCTAGCCCACCATTTTCTACTCTGTCTGGCAGCTGTTTTTCCAGGTCTCAGGCAGAGGTCTTCCCCTGCCAGTAGATATCCTTTACTGGTCTGCAGGCTGAACCTGGGACTTTAGATATACACTTCATTCACTCTATCAGAAAACATGAGGCTTGCCAAACAAGTGTTCTGCCATTGAATTATGCACTTTCTTTGGAAGGGAAGGAATAATGGAGAGGCAGCTGGGTGAATATAGGCCACCATTTTGTTGTGAACAAAATATTCCAGTATATTTGAAACCTTGGGGGCAGAAACTAGAGCATGGTAGACAGACAGAAACTAGGAAGAGACAGATGATGATGCATGGCAGCAATTGCTGCTCATAGCCACTGCCTTCATTATTAGATGTATCCCAGTTATCGGACCAGGTTAGAAATCCAAAACCATGAAGCATCTTATGGCTCTTTAAGGTTTACAGGAGTCCCAACCTCTTACCCAGACCTCACAGGCAAAGGTTCACCAGTCTAAATTTGAGAAACTATTCCAGCTCTCCAAATCTCCAGCTTCTGTAATTATACAGGTAAACCAATATGTTTATTATTATTATTAATGCCAGAAATAATCCCATTGGAACTTTCCATTGTTACAAAGTTCTGGAATTTTACTTTCCTTTGGAGCAGAACTTCTCTCACACCAATTCCTTTCCCATTGCCTTATAAATCTACTCAACTTTCAAAGTTATGTCAAAGAAACGTTCTAAACTTCTATTCTTGCAGCCGCTACCACAGTACCTGTATAAAACCTGAGGCTCAATTCTGAGGGACACTTAAGTCACTAAAGTCATATGAGGAATTTAACTTTCTCAGGCAAAGCTTAGAGAAGGATTTTCGTTCTGCAGGAGTCAATACATTTTAAATGCTGCAGCTCCTCAAAGTTAAGAAGCAAAATTGATGCCTTAAGATTGTGGGTTCATTCTGAACTATTTTCTCCTCTGCATTATAACTAAATATCATTTTATTAGTGGCTCTTCTTTTTTGTTATCTTACAATTGCTTTGAACATGCATATATGCCATACCATTTTCCTTCCTGTCTCCACTATGAGAATGGCTTTTCTGTCGTATATTAATGTTTGGCAAATTCTCAGTTTCACTGCAGATGAGGGAATAGTTTCCTAATAGATCCTGGTTCATAATATGATGGTAATGAGATCTGGAAACATGCATTTTCTTAACAATCTTTAATGGTTGGGGAAACAGATGATGGTATAGAGTGTATTCATTCTTGTCACAAAGACTGAAGAAGAAGGGAAAATGGCATCACAATGAGTTTCTTCTCTCATTTGCAATCCCTCAATTATTCCAATGGAGGCTTACCTAATAGTATCACTGTCTGTATTGTTGTCTTTATAACGCAGGATACTCGTTGGGGGCACTTATTGGAATGAAGAGGCACATGAATGAAATATTGTATTTGAAACCTTAAGTTATGGAAAGCAAAGTGACCCCATGAACATTTTGCCGATATCATTTGCAGGGTGGATGGATTTAAAGAGCTCCTAAAGTTAGGAGCTGGAATATTGCTTTTCCCATCACAAATCACCTAAACACTACACTATCCACCACAAATTAGACTAGCTCATTTCTTGTTAGGCTGGAAACAGATGGTAGCTTTTCTTACCTGATCCAAGGCACCTTGCCACCTCTCTTTCATCCTTCATGTACTGGTCCAACCAACTAGTTCTTCCTCCACCTGTTTTAAGATTATAAAATTATTACAGGTATGTATGTACCTGCAGTACATACCTTCTGTTCTGTGCTGTATTTGGATTGAAACACAAGTGAGGATTGCCTACCTGAATGAGTATTTTGTGCAAAAATTGCATCTGCACAACAGTATCATGTGTGACAAACGCACAAAGGAAAGTCCCCCTTGATTGTGGTTTCTCCCATGTGTACATACAGTGAAACAGACATGTGTGGCAGTGTGCATGGGTACCACAGAGTTTCTACGTGGAATTTTTTGTGTAGAAAGCTCCTTGTGTGTTATGCAGCTCAAAGTATTCCACCATAATGGCTGCAAATTAAGAATAATGTAGAATAGATAGATTTGAGTTCTGATTTGCTGCAGATGCAGTTAAATAAATGCAATGCTTGTGTTAATTGTTTGTGGAACTACTTTGACATCCCTCAACTTTGCTGGGTGCATGTTTTCTATAGTTTTGGCTTGCTGGAACCTCTCATTAGTTGATTAGATTTCTAGACCTGCCCTTCACCAATGTTAACAGGGCAGGTCAAATAACAATGTAATAAACTATACTAACAACAATTTGTACATCTACAGCAAAGAATCATCTTCAGAATACATTTTTAAAAATTCTGAAACTGTAACAACACAGTATAACAAATAGGACAGCAAAGTAAAAACTGCATAAAGATAGGGATATGGTAGTAAGGTCAATCAGCACCGGGCATATATGGTTCATAAAGACATCTTTGCAGGAAGAAATTCTACTGATATTAATGACATTTACTTCCAAATAAAATATGCTTGGGTTTGTTGTTGTTGTTTAGTCGTTTAGTCGTGTCCGACTCTTCATGACCCCATGGACCAGAGCACGCCAAGCACTCCTGTCTTCCACTGCCTCCCGCAGTTTGGTCAGACTCATGTTTGTAGCTTCAATAGTTTGCTGTGGTCGACACAGTCAAAGGCTTTTGCATAGTCAATGAAGCAGAAGTAGATGTCTTTCTGGAACTCTCTAGCTTTCTCCATAATCCAGTGCATGTTTGCAATTTGGTCTCTGGTTCCTCTGCCCCTTCGAAATCCAGCTTGCACTTCTGGGAGTTCTCGGTCCACATACTGCTTAAGCCTTCCTTGTAGAATTTTAAGCATAACTTTGCTAGCATGTGAAATGAGTGCAATTGTGCGATAGTTGGAGCATTCTTTGGCACTGCCCTTCTTTGGGATTGGGATGTAGACTGATCTTCTCCAATCCTCTGGCCACTGCTGAGTTTTCCAAATTTTCTGGCATATTGAGTGTAGCGCCTTAACCGCATCATCTTTTAAAATTTTAAATAGTTCAGCTGGAATATCATCACTTCCCCTGGCCTTGTTATTAGCAGTGCTTTCTAAGGCCCATTTGACTTCACTCTCCAGGATGTCTGGCTCAAGGTCAGCAACCACATTACCTGGGGCATTTGAGACATCTATTTCTTTCCAGTATAGTTCCTCTGTGTATTCTTGCCACCTCTTCTTGATGTCTTCTGCTTCTGTTAGGTCCTTTCCACTTTTGTCTTTTATTATAGTAATCTTTGTACGAAATGTTCCTTTCATATCTCCAATTTTCTTGAACAGATCTCTGGTTTTTCCCATTCTATTGTTTTCCTCTATTTCTTTGCATTGATCGTTTAAGAAGGCTTTCTTGTCTCTCCTTGCTATTTTTTGGAAATCTGCATTCAATTTCCTGTATCTTTCACTATCTCCCTTGCATTTTGCTTGCCTTCTCTCCCCCGCTATTTGTAAGGCCTCATTGGACAGCCACTTTGCTTTCTTGCATTTCCTTTTCATTGGGATGGTTTTAGTTGCTGCCTCCTGTATAATGTTATGAGCCTCCATCCATAGTTCTTCAGGCACTCTGTCCACCAAATCTAAATCCTTAAACCTGTTCCTCACTTGGGTTTGTAGCCTTACTCAAACCTCTCTAGTGATATAGTAGTAATTTATCTATAATAAAAGGTGTCTCTGTTGCTCTCTGTCATTCTTTGTTATCTTCATAGCATTTAAAATGCAAAATTTGTTCTTGATTTATACATAATATATATCTGTTGCAATTTTCAAGATACAATCTAGAAAAAAGAATGTACAGTGTATCAGCTATTGCAGAGTAGAAATGAGATTAGATAAGGTGTTGCTTCTCAACAACTGTTAAATTGTGGTAATACTGAAATACTGTAAATTAATAACACTTTTAATGGCTTTGTCTTTAAAAATAATACACTGACCATGTAGTTTGAAATATGCATTATATTAAATGGTTTGCAGCAAACTGCAAAATCCCCAGTGCTCTTCCCCCCATACCCAGTGAGACTGGGAAAATGGTACATTTAGAAGCTGGAGTATTCATAATACAGTAAGTTGGATTTTTAAATAAGTGCATCTCAAATTTCTTTAAGCCGGATTTATTTTTTCTTTAACAAATGTGCTGCAATTTTGCAGAGAATCTACTAGCCTTCAGCAACTGTTCAGAAAACTGATTTGTAGAAGGTCAAGGTTGTTTTCCATGAAGGAGTAAGCTTTATATATTTATTTATTTTTATTTATTACATTTGTATCTTCCCAAAGGAGCGTAGTGTAGCAGACATCAACATTTTAATACAGTACAATTTAACAGTACAGTTTTAGAAAAGTGAAATGTATTGTAAATAAAAGAAAATTATTCGCCCTGGTCTAGGAAGGAAGCTTTGTATGAAAACAGACTTCCTAGTGTCCATAACCAGCAGGAGAAAGGACTATATGGGTTGCGGGGGTGGGGATCATTACTACTACCTCATAAAATGCAGATTCAGAAGCAAATAGATGATCCATTTTGACAGTACTGATGCTGAGGCACAAAATCTGTCCATGGGTACCCCATGCCTGAAAGATCATCATACACTCCAAACTGGAATCTGTGAAGGTTCTGCTAGCAATTTCACAGCCCTCTGAGGTTTAAGGAATGCCAGTAAGTGGAAGAGCCTTCATGGTAGTGGTTCCCAACTCCAGAACCCACATCCCCCTGGACACCCACGTTGCATCAATACACAAAAACCAACTTTTCACCCAAGCTTTAGGGAATGGCAGGATGTGAAATTTCTATTGGTGGGTAGTTTTATTTTGGTGGTGTGTGCGTATATATATGCGTCTTGATTTTATATATGATTTTATATTTATTATTGTTATTTCTATTCTTACCCCTATGCTGGAACTTTTTGTGAAATTTGGATAACAAGCATTCATAATAAATAAATAATCTTATTAACAGCAGGAAGAGGAGAAAGAGGTCTATATCCTAGCTTCCCATCCTTCTAAACAAGGATATTCATCTGTGAAAGTTGAAAGAATCAATAATCTGTTTTGTATATTATTACTGAATATTTGTTTTTTCTCACTGTGATTCTGTTTACTTTTAAATTATAATTATAAGGTGTTTTCCGGTTCCTGAAACAATATTCAAATATATTTTAAGAGGGTTTGGCATTTGAAAGTCTGTCAGACTAACTTATCACACCGTATGCACACACACATACAATGGCTCCTTGGACTGAAAGAGTTTCAAAAGGCGGACAGTTGCTTGGGTATATGAGCAGTATGCTGGTTGAGAGGAACAGTAGGGGACTCTGTGATTGATGATCTCTGCACTCTCCAGGAGCTATCATTGCATTAATGGAAATGATTGCATAGGATTTGAGAGATAAAAGGATAATCTCTGTAGCACAAACAAAAATAAGGTGGGGGGGGGAGTCATGAATTTTATTTTAGTCATTCATTCTAAAAGAAGCTGTAGGTTTTTATTTGAAACAGAATATGATTGTACATAGTTCTAGCCTCTGAATGTTGGACGTATTAAACCAGCTATAGCTTGACCATAGAGTATTACGCAATGAGAGCTGACTTCACTTTTGATATTCTTAATGGACAGTGTGTCTAATTGTATCACACGACTCTTCTGGACGGCATACACTGCCATGTGTAAATGTTGAGAGAACTCTGAAGAATCACATGAGTCAGTTGTGACTTCCATGTGAACAAAGAGAGCTAAAGTGTTCAGATAGGCCATGAAATTCTTGAGGTCCAATAGAAGTCACCAGGTATCATATCTGGTTTATTTCGCCTTAAAGGCAATTGTGTATCACATGGAGGGTAAACTCTTTTTTCTTTTGATGTCTATAGCAAAACACTAATTGATTTCACTAGAACTAGTTTGGATTCTTTTCTTTTTTTCTAATATCTCAAATCTCTTCCTTTCCCTAATCATATTTCTTAAATCCTTGCTATTTGTGTTTTAATTTAGTCAATTAATTTGGTTAATTTATCAATGCCTTCCTTCAAAGAGATTTTTGTTTTTTAAAAAAATCACTTGGTCTGATGTTTTGCTTAGATTTTTTTTTTGTTTGATCAGATGTCTTATTTTATTTTTCTAGCTTCTTCCTCCATACTTCCTTATCTATCAGAGCCTAATCCACTAATGATCCCATGATCCAATCCACTGTCTTTCACACACACATACACACACACACACACACACACTCATTTTAGTGTGTGCTTGCTTGGATTCCATGATGACTAAAATTATTTTCTATTCTAAATTATAATAAATTACACCAGAGGTCTATTCCTGTTTTAGATTTGCAAAGGTATGATACTTGCTATCCTGGATCAGAAGAACTTGCCTAATTTAATGGCAACATTATTTCATCTGACTGGAGAGAAGACAATAGAAGAAGAGAACTAGCATCCTTGGGTTGGCTCACAAATATTGCACATCAAGGCGATAGGTAATAATGTCTACACTATTATGGCTTCAGTTGGAATACTTTACACAATATCATGACCAGGACAGGATTTAGGTTTGATGAGGCCCTAAGCTACTGAAGGGCCTTTTATATGTCCAGCTGTCCTTTGTCAGCAACAAATTGTCGCTGTTTTATGTTGAATATATGCTATATGGTAATTTATGCACCTAATAGGTATATAAAGCCATTTGCACATAACAAAATATGTATTTTATCAAAGTAATTGTTGAACTGAAATACAATTAAGAAGAAGTCTATTAATAGTGAAATACAATTATGAAGAAGTATATTAATAACATTACTTACATCATAGGAGCCTACACAAAACAAAATACTGTTGCTGTATGTAGGTTTTATTTTATTTGTATTTTATCTTATATTTTGGAAAAGCACATCCAGTTTTTTTCCTTTATATTTTTTGGGCCCCCCCAAGAGAATGGGGCCCTAAGCTATAGCTAATTTAGCTTATACATAAATCCAGCACTGATGGTGACTACTGGCAAGATTGCATATGGCGACATGTGAACTGTTGGTTTTGCAGACATCAGGGAAGAATTAGGATAGCTAGAACGTAGGGTCATGATCAAAATGTCGCACTTCTGTGACTGGTAAATAAGCAAAAGTGGGTTGGAAGAAACACTAATGGGGCCTGCCCCCATACTTTTTGCAGTACTTCCCCCACTACCCTTTTAGACAAGGGCTATGGCTCATTGAGGGACGCAGGTGGCGCTGTGGTCTAAACCACTGAGCCTAGGGCTTGCTGATCAGAAGGTTGGCATTTCGAATCCACTTGATGGAGTGAGCTCCTGTTGCTCGGTCCCTGCTCCTGCCAACCTAGTAGTTCGAAAGCACGTCAAAGTGCAAGTAGATAAATAGGAAGGTAAACGGTGTTTCTGTGCGCTGCTCTGGTTCGCCAGAAGTGGCTTAGTCATGCTGGCCACATGACCTGGAAGCTGTACGCCGGCTCCCTCGGCCAATAAAGCGAGATGAACGCCGCAACGCCAGAGTTGGTCACAACTGGACCTAATGGTCAGGGGTCCCTTTACCTTTACCTTTTATGGCTCCTTGATAGAGCAGGTCCCAGGTTCAATCCCCAGCATCTCCTGGTAGGGCTGGGAGAGACAGATGTCTGAAATCCTGGAGAGTCACTACTAGTCATTGGAGACAATAGTGAGCCAGACGGACCAATTCTCTGACTCAGTGTAAGGCAGCTTCCTACATTCCTATAAGGGGAAATGATTTGCCTAAAACTGATGGGACTCTGGGGGCTGTGTTTGTGGATTTTATTACAGGTCCCCCTACATTACACATCCCTACATTCAACCACTGGTGAGAAGGCTTTAAAAAAATGTTCTAATGTTGTGAACAGCCTAGAACGTGGCGATGAGAAGATTATTATGCCCCTTCTTGTTTGTATGCAATTGTCAGGAAGGCCCAAACTCGGATGGAACCATGGGAGAGGGTTCTTCTTGGTGAGAGGAAGGGAAGTGAAAGTAGGTGGGATGAGACAGTAAAGGGCATGAAATGTTGTATAGACATGTATGTTTTGAACAGTGTGTAATTTCTATCAAATTTTAATTTGGCAATACCCCCCCTCAACTCCCACCCCACAAGAGCCTCCGGGGTTGAGCAGCCTAGATATCTAAATAAATAAATAACAGGACAGACACCAAGTACTACATTTTCAAAGGTGGCTGGCATAATGTGATGAAGAAACTTATTATGAAATGTAAAATAATGTCAAACAGAGGGAAATGCAGCAGCTTCATGACTGCATAAATCAGAGAGAATACACAAGGCAATAAATTCTGTTCAGCTTCCTAGCTGTGTGGGCAAAGGGGGATTAAACAAGGCAGGGACTTAAATTTATAGTGCATCTTATTTATGAGTGAGGCCTCAATCACGTATCAGATACACTAGGCCTGTAATAATGGCACAGGCAAAACAGAGTCGATTCTCAGAGGGCAGGTGCCTTTAGGACATGATGGTATTCTACAATGCAGTGACGAATATGAAATGTCAGATAGCAAAAATCAGAACAGCTCCCCAGTTGTACAACATGCATTGCATCTCTCTGATAGGAAACCAAAACAAAACCCTTAGATTTTTCTCTCAGTTGACCCAGTTCTACATCTCCACCTTTGCCATTCTTCAAAACAACCCCATTTCTTGTTTTTTTTTTAAACTGAAAACAACAGCCATTAATAAAATAATATATCCTGTGCTTTTCTTAAAGTAATTTCTGAACATTTAGGAGTTCCAGGATGCTAGTGTTCTGTCTAATCAGCAACTGTTTTCTTCTAAGCTGGTGAACATTATTTCCACATGCATTTGTTGCTTACCACATTGCCTCTCAAGGCTGTTCCATTCTAGAAGATTTGTGAGGCTTGAGACATTCCCTAGTAGACTAAGGCCCTACCAGCAGCTATTAATGTGTAGAGTAACCAGAGCAAAACAAAGAATGAATGTGACTCCAGCAACTGTAGCCCTCACTGCTATTCCCTTATCTCTGAAGTGTTCTCTGTGGTAAAACTCTTCACTTACATTACATAATAGGAGGCTCAAATATTCTGTGACAAACACAGTTCCCAATTAGAATCTAATCCTATTTTCAAGGTAATTGTGTTATTTTCAGTGCAGCAATGCATCAGAAATAGGCTTTCTGGAAAGCTCACAGACAAACAGCTTAGCTAGACACAGCGAGGAATTGTTAAATGGGCTCCTATGAGCTTGGGGTGGTCTCCCAAATACTGGGGTTTGTTTTAAACACAAAGGTCGGCTCTAAATTTATAAATTTACTCCTTCGAACATTTAGGTGGTAACTTTGGTGTTTAGTAAAGCTCAATCAAGTTACTGTGTTCATACATGGCTATCAAAGTTTAAGAAAGAGGTTAGCAAGTGGAGAGATTTGTCTCTGGAATACAACATGTGGGAAATGCAGAAGCTGGAATAAAACTAGAAATCGCTTACATTTTAATTAAATAATGGGGAGAGTACAGTTGTTTACCACTTTGGAAATGGAAGGCTAGAGTTGCACAACAGGATGTTCATGTGTAAGGTCACCTTTTTGTAACTGTTTTATTAGTGAACTTTGGCAGGAAAGGAAATTTATGGGTCTGGGATGTGTGGTCTCTCAGTGTATGGTTCATATTAAAGCTTCTGTAGGACTCTTCACAGAAACCTGAACCCTGGGGTGGTTCCTCTCCTTATCCACATTTTGGGGTGAGGAGCTGACTTGCTTTCATCTTCATCACATGGAAGTCAACTTTGATTCCGACCTTTCTCTTGTGGGTCAAGTAAGTGTGTAATTTGTAGGGAAGAAGGTTCCCTGCACTATTTATATGTTTCACTGTTTCTTTTGTTGCTTCACTGAACAGCACAACACTTAGAGGAAGGCTAGTAAATAGATTCCCCTCCACCACCTGCGTGCCATTTAGCTACAGTTATTTTACATTGTCTGCTTCCTCTGCCTGCGGTACTTGTGCTCCCAGTGCATATGAACCTATTTACTTTCCACCCACTACTTAGCCCTGCAAGGCTTTGTTCCTGTCTCTCTCAATGGGAAAAATGCTCAAGGCTTTTCTGGATTCTTCTATTACAGTTGTTGCAGGCAAGGAATGTAAACAGGTTCTGGCACTCTGGGGACACATACTGGAGATCTCATGTTGAGAGTAGAAAATGTCCAGCACTAAAGTTTGCTTATCCTTCAAGACGTGATCCATTTTCAGAATAATGTTAGCAGGAGTGTGATTTTTGTTAAAAACAACAACACCAACACCCCTAAATATGCCAGGAATACAGTTTTCCATCCACAACTGCTTTACGACATTCCACTTTTCTTTCCTTTTTTATAATTTTATTGATTTTCATAGAATTTAACAAATTCAATTTAGTTTCAATACAATATTCTCTTACCGTTTTGACTTCCCATCCTTACTTCTATGATGTTTCTGTTCAAATCCTTTATCTGCTGCCTTATATGTAATACTTATTTATAGAACATATAACCTACATTATATTCCTTTATCATTCCACTTTTCTGAGAGTGTGTGGAGACTTTTTCTGACAAAAGTCCCATCTAACCCTGCATTCTCTTTACAACAAAGGCCAGTCTGAAGCCCAGGAAGTCTACAAGAAGAGGGCAAAGTCAACTATATTTTTCCTGTATTCTGTCAATGGATGGAGATGTTCCTAGCTGAAGCCAGAAATAATAATGCTGGCTTGCTGCAAAGGGAACAAGCCAGCATTACTATCTTGGTCTGAATTGTGTATGTATGCTGCTGTTGTTTTACTCATAGAATACCTTTTCTTCATAATTAATACCAGTGGAAGCTGGCCCATTAGAGTGAATGGGGCAATGCCACACCCACCTCAACCTGCCCTTGTCCAGTACCCACCTGCCTTCTTTCTTGCAGCCAGTCCACTGCCTGCCAGCTGCTTCTTTCTCATTCTCGATATTGCCTTTGAAAATTCAACAGGGAGGAAGATGGACTCTGATTGTCACTGCGTCTGACTCCACCTGCTGTTGGCTGCCCTCGCTTCCATTCCACTAGTCCAAGTGAGCACCAGCCACTGCTGATTAATGCTGATTGCTATACTATTGTTTTCTCTTCTTGGAGAACGTCCATCTCATATGGGAAAAATTAGAAACGTCCTTTGGGGAGGTGGAGGGCTTGTAAACCTCTAGATTTTGTTTGCCTCTATTATCCTCCCATTTCTGGTAGCCTTACCTTTGGGGGTAAGTGTGATGGGTAAGTGCCTGCCAGGGAAATGGCTCACCCTCCATCCCTTCCCAATTATAAGGGTCTGGTGGCGACTTGAATGAAACACACTATCAACATCCCCATCTTAACTGATCCACAAATCAGAAAGAAGAACCTATGGCTCTACAGATATGGTTGGACTCCAATTCCCATTATCCCCAGTCACCATGTAAAATGGACTGGGGTGATAGGAATTGTAGTCCAACAACTTCTGAAAGCCATAGGTTCCCCATCCTTGGCCTTGCCTATATTGAATGGAACCTCCTTCACCACCACTAGTATATCTCATAGCATTGAACTGTGGACTCATTCTGTGGACATAGTTGTTTTCTGCCCATTGGTGCTATGACCTGGCACACGTCCTCCCATGTGCAGCAGCACAGAAACAACAGTCAGTGCTGTTGCACCTGCCCCTTACCCTTGGCACAACATGGCACTGCCTCAACAAGGCCAAGTGAAAAGAGTGAAAAGAGACAGGATACTTTTCAGATCCCTTCAGGGACAGCCCTACTGCTGGGCAGACTGAGCCTAAGGCATCAGGCAGCTGACTCTGGGTGTCATGAAAATACAGCATTTTTTAAAACTGTATTTTTACTGCCTGGAATAGTGAGAGTTGCTTGTGCCTCTGGTGCCAAAATACCTGGGTACTTGATGGGGTGGGGACTATTTATTGTTCTGCCTCAGGCAGCAAAATGCACTGGCCCTGGTGGAACATTTGCAATAAGGGTGCTGTTAAAGAGGAGAGCAAAGATTGCCTGCTAATTTGGATAGGTCATTATTAGCTAAGCACAGGAACCCACTTTACCTGTGGCATCACAAGTCTATAGTTTGCACGTTCCCTCTTTCCATAACTGAATAGGATCAGGCTGCCCAACAGCTTTATTACTGATACATGACTCTTTCTTTCTATTTTTTTTGTTAAAGTTGTGCATTCAAGCTAGGAAGAAGGCATGAGCTAGCTTTCAAGAGCTATTTCTATGCTGCTATTTCCTCATTCCAAACAAGTGTGGCAGTTCCTGTGATTCACAGGTTGACAGGAGCACATCACTCTGGTGTTCAGATGGATGTAGTGACTGCCCATCAAATATCAGATCAAGTTTAAAGTCCCAAGGGCAAATGCTGCTGTCAATTTACACAGGTGAACATGTAACTGAGAGCAGAGTTTGGCCCCTAGGTTTGATCTTCAAATCTCTTGGTAGGGTTGGAGGAACTCAAGTGTTGGTTTAGGACACAGAGCAAGGACACTTTTTTGAAATATTTGATGCACAGCCAGTATCAGAAAAAAACAGCCATTTCTTAAGGCTTTAATCCTGCCAGCATAACTCCCATTAAAATCATCATGCTTTAGCACAATAAGACTTCACAATTGCTCTGCGCCCTGAAATTGTTTATTATGGTAGGATTGTAATCACACGTAACTTTGCAGCATAAAGTTCCATGAAAGGTTTTGACAATCTAGAATGCCTTGAATTATAGCTGTTCTGTGTGACTAGTCACATCGAAAGTACTAGATCTTCTGTTCATCATAAGGGGGCAGATTCAATTTGAGCAGAAACTTAAAATGCTAAAAACAATCAGTAAAATAAGAATGGACAGCATTGGTGGTTGGGATAAAGGGTTACTAAGGGAAGGGTCTTTGTCCTCCTCCTCTTGGTAGGGGCAGATTGTCCCAAAAAGGGTCTTGGCAAATCAATAGAATGCAATAACACATAGGGAAACATGTTTTCCCCCATTCTAAAACTAAATGAGAATAAGCATAAAGACCTTCGAACTGGGGCTGAGTGAAAGGGGAGGGGACATCTTCTGCATATCAAAAGTTACAGCAGAAAATTGCTTTCATATATGGCCCTGCAAAAGATAATAATCAAAAATTCCATTTCTTCAAGCACTATATAAAAATATTATGAGAATCAGCAGTGTATATTGTGAAAACCTTAAAACGAATAGATTTCTTTTACAGCATGATTGAATGATAGGTACAAAAAAACTATGAACATAATCATTTTTATTGTAAACATTGATTCATAGTTGCATAACTAATCACGACAACTTTATTAATTGCTTATTACCAAGGGTTTTCTCTTTTATTAGAGAACAAGTGACTTCCTTCCCTTATACTGGTGTATATTTCTCTGTGTGATAGAGATTAATGCATAAAGCTTTGCAGGAAACTGCCTCATTGATTTTGTTGCCTTTATATTTGTCTTCCTTAGGTGACTTCCAGTAACATAGATGGAGGGTGCATAATGCATTTCCCCGGGACAGCAAACACTGCATCTGTAGAAACAGAATTTCTGCTTTCATTTTGGATGCCAAGCAAGTAATAGGTTAATATAGATGAAACCTAATACTGCCCCCCCCCAAATATTTTAGAATAAATAGCAAGTAGACATATTTGTTAACAGAGACCATCTAGATCTCTCATTACCGAGTGGTTTTTATTCGTAGCTTTACCATCTAATCAGATTATCTCATGGACCTAATTGCTCTTCATTTGCTAAGGATAGCCTTTCCCATCCTGGTGCCCTCCAGATGTTTCATTGGCTGTGCTTGATGGGAACTGTAATCAAAAACATCTGGATGGCACCAGGTTGGGGAAGAGTGGCCCAGATTGTGATGTGACATCTACGTGTCCTGCTGGCACCAGGATTTTTGGTAGCCCTCAGCCAAATAGCCCCTTTCATCTGGAAAATAGAGAATGTGTAAAGCAAGGGTAGGTAACACAGGGCCCCTGGATGGTTGGACCACAAATCCCATCATTTCTGACCACTGGGTAAGATGGCTGGGCTGGAGTCTACCACATCTAGAGAGTCACAGATTAACCACCAGAATGTAAACCAGCCAATCTCCCCAGCCTCTGACCATATTGGATGTGCCATGAAAAGTAACAATGGCAGCACTATTGGGGAGTGTGATTCACCCCTCCCCCAATGCCGAACTTTGCTGCCTCCTGGAACTAGCCACTAATCCAAGTCAGTTCAAAATCTGAAGTTATAAGGATGTTGTATTTTATGCTATTCTGAACAACCCACCTCCCTTAGCCTTGAGGCTGTTCATTCAAGCACCTCCACAGCCGCTATTTACATAACAAAAAGTGCACATTCATTGCACACACAAAAAAATTAAGACTGAGGGAAATCAGATGTTTATGATATTTACAATAACTTGTTGCTTGTAAACCATTTGGCTGCCACGCCCAGCAGTTTTCATCTTAGATTAAGCTGATGTAGTAGCTGAGTAGGAGATATGTGGTTTTCAGATGACTCTATTGAAAGAATGTGTGAAAGCATCCCCGACCATCACTTTCAATGTGTTCAGTGTTTGCACCCATACTGTTTGCATGTTCTGCTGGCATATGGAGGGACTGTAAGCACACACTTTTGTATACATAAGCTCCTTGTTGCAAGGGAACCCTGATAAACTAATGAATAGAAGAGGTTGAATGAACCCTCCTACTGAAGTGGATGCCTATAGTATAAAGCCTTATGGAAGAAGCTGATGGTGCAAGGAATAAGGTCCACATATTACAATTTCTGGGATGAGATCTTCATTTCTCAGGCTGCAGCCAAGTAAACGGGGGCTATTCAAGTTTAACATGTTTCTGAATATTGCTTTTTGTTCTAGCTTGTAGTGTTTTTCCTTCTAGTTTATTTTATACTACACATCGTGAGACAAGGCAGAAGAGTTAGCAAAATAAAACCACAAATATCAATATCCCATGATAAATGATTTTGAATTGTTTACTTGTGGTATACCCAATTGTGTATTAGATTTAAATAACATTTTTTAAAAAATCTAAATCCACAGGGCAAATAATAAAACCTTCCAATTATTTTTTAAAAAAATCAGTGCTTGAACATCCCTTAAAGGACTGTAAGATATGCTTCCGGTGTCATCACGTCAGAGAACTTCACAATTTCAAATGCAATTTAGCGATGTCTCATGCTTTGAACCTTCCTTCAGTTTTCTTTAAATCTTGTGCTATTTATGTTGCAGGGTTTAGGTGTGTTTTTTTGTGTTGTTTTTTTTTTTTAAAAAAAAGCTAATCATTTTCTCAATTGGATTCAATACCCCCTTCCCCCAAATTAGGGGGCCATTCCATTCTGATTGTCCAGCAGCCTATTGGCTCTGCTTTGTGCTTGATTTCCTTTGCAGAAAATTAAATAAACATTTTGTTGTGATAAGTCTTATTGTGTACTCAGCTTTTGAACAGAAGAAACTTGACTCTGGACTTCTTTTCAAAAAAAAAATCTTACATTTTAAGGGAAAGTCACTGATCAGTCCCCAAGGAAGCATTTAGCTTGAGGATAGTGTACAAGTAAGAATGCAAGAAAGCTGATGGGGTAGTTTTAAAAAATGTCCTGACACAGTCAAGGTGATGGCCATTTTTAGCTGCCCTGCTATCCATCACCTCTTTCAGCCAGGCATACTCCATCATATGCAACAGCCTCATGAATTTATGCATCAAGCTGTGCAGCCAGTCGTGCCGAGGGTTCTGGTGACAAGTGAAATTGCTGCGCGCCTCATTTAGCTGTTTATTGCGCCTGAGTACGTGTTGCAGCTGTCATCCTACGATGGGATGATAGTGCTCGTTAATAGACAAGACAGGCAAATAATGATGGAGACTACAGCAAGAGATGCTCATCTGCCAATAGGCTCTCAGCAGTATCACAAACATCCACAAAGTTTTCGATCAAAAACAACGCCGCAAGAAAATACTGAGGCCAGCAGATGTGTGTGTGTGTGTTTGTTTGTGTGTGTGTGTGTGTGTGTGTGTCTGTATGGACACACATACACATTATATAATATAACGATAATATGCAACCAGCAAATTTCAGAGAAAGCATAGCTGAGCACAGGCACACCAGCTACCTTTCTGGCAGCAGGATTTTCTCATTTTATTAATCATGGGAAGGAAGAATGTGGGCTTAGTAGGATGTGAAGTTGGCATCCAAAACATTATACTTTAGCAGCACAATCCGATCTACTCAGCTGTAAGTTCCAATAAGTTCAATGAGCTTACTCCTAATTAAACAGAGTGATTCAAAACCCTAAAATGTATTTTATATAATTGACTTTTTATTTCTATTATTTGCATATCGTATTGTTGTTTTATTGCTATGGCCGATGGCTGACGCAAATAAAGATTCATTCATTCATTCAAACAGATTGCAGCCTTGTGTTGATTTTAGTCGAACAGCCATGTTTGGTTATAATCCAGTGCACCAATTTCACTGGAATTGAAATATGTGCAACTGTGCAGCAGACTCTAGCCTAAGAACAAAGCATAAGAGCTTTATTTTCAATTACTATCGCTAACTGATGATAGCAGTCTCAAATTATATCAACATAGTGGTTTGCTGCACTTTGTAAGACTGTGGGACTGTATTTAGCATTATTTGCTGTTTTCTCTTCATTCTGCTGAAAAATGCTTTTTTATCTATAATTTACCGAGAAGTTTTTGAAACGTAAGAGTAAAAAGATCAACAGAAGAAATCTAACTTTCAGAGCTATGGTATTTATAAAAAGAAAATGTTATTGAAAAAGTGAACCTTATAAAAGGGTTCCGTAAGACGAGAATCTTAGCTGAGCAGGAAACATTATTTTATGCAAAGAAGAAACCTGCTTCCCCTCCATGCATTACTTGTGATAAAACTTAGAAAATGCGTGGTCAGAGTTTTCCCTTTTTAAAAGGAAGCTCATCTATGTCATCTGTCATTCTGAATGTACTCTCCACTTTTAAATGCCTTTCACAACATTTACCTTGCTCTCATTTGCAAAAGTGTAACAGCTTTATAGACTGCAGTGTGAATTTTCTAATTTACTTATGGGGAAATCAATTTGGTTTACTAATTAAATCCACTAATTAAAATGGAAGATAAAGGGTTAATGTGTTTGGTGTAATTAGAGGATGTACCCAAGTTTGTCAGGTGGAAAAACTTTATGTAAATACTGTTTGAGTTTTCTGTAGACAAGTAATTTGATCCAGAGTATGCTAGTTGAATTTAAGGCTCATTGAAATCAATGGGACTTAAGGTAATCACCACTTTAGGCAGCTTTCCCCAACCTGCTGCCCAGCAGAGGCTTTGGACTACAAGTTTCATAAAGCCCAGCCTGCACAACTGGGGCTGATGGAAGTTTGTAAATCAACACATCTGGAGGGTACCAGGTTTATCTTCAGTTTGTAATTGTTTGTAACCTACCCCAGGAGCTTAGGATGAAGGGTAATTGGTGAGGAGGAGGATGACTCTGGCAAAATATCTGGCCTTGGTGCTAGTCTAGTTTTCTTCATTTCTAACATCCTGCTTACAGAAAGCTGCCAATCCCACGGGCGCTCACCTGATGCCAGCTGTGATGTCATTCCATTGCTAGTTGAAAATGTTTTTATACACCCAGGCTTCTATCATTCACTGTCAGTTATGATTTTATACATTCTTGCTGAATTTGTGTTTAATTTGCTTGGGATTTTATATTGATTTTCTAAAAAAAAATCTCCTCGTATGGTGCTCTGATAGTTTCACTGAATGACTGATTAAAACTCCTCCAAATAAATTAATTAAATACCTATGGCTTGGTGTGGCAATCCATTACTCAGACTGACTTGTAGGGTGGGAGGGCAGCTAACATGACCAAGAAGGGGATGGGCCCTCCTCAAGATCTTTTTGGGACCTCAACTTCTCATGTGGCCACACCAGATCTAGGAGAGGTGCAGACCTTCCACCAGCCCAGACTCTGTTCCTGATGGCTCGATATCCCATTCCTCCTTCCATCTCTTGGTTTTAGAGTCTTCCAGAGAGTCATTGTGAGGCTACTGGTTTTCAGGGCTGAAAAGGATTTTTACTTTCTTTCACAATTGGCCCTTGGTTGAGAGGTTCTCTCCTTTTTGCAGTGAGGGCAAGTTATTGTTAGGCATTTAACCAAATTTAATTGTCACAAACTGGGCAGAAATGACACTGGACAAGCTCAAATATTAAGGGGAGACTCTCTACAGCAGCTTGAGGTGTACAGTACCTGCTCTCATTCCAAGCTCAGAATGAGTGTTGCCTCACCTCAGGTTGTCAGTAGGATTCCAGCTTCATTGACCTATGATGTGCTGGCTCCTTTGCACTGCTTAACTCCCCTGGGATTCCCCAGTAGGCAGGCTTCATATCAGAAGATTTATTGGGCAAACAGATTCCTACCCCAATGCTATGCCAACCCTGCTTACTTTACTATATTCAATAAAGTTGTGGCCTGATTCAATCCACATTCTTGTTTTGGTCTTGTTGTTTATCCTGGGCCCTCAAAGACGGTCTAATGTGCTGGCCTCACAAAATTAACCCCTCTTGGTTTCAGCTCCTGTGCATGTTGTCTCTATGCAGTCTCCTTGATGTTCACATAACCCAGCCTTCAAAATAGATGAACGAAAATGGTTAAACATTTGTCATCTTTCCCCCTGGCAGAAAAACTACCTCCACTAACAGTGCAATCCTATATATGCCCCATCAAATTTAATTAGCATTTAGGTAAGTCGGATTGGAGCTTTGCATGTAGGAGTAAGGGCACACATACCCCTTCCCCATGCAGCTGAGAGGAAATGAGTGCTTGTTGCATGGGGAGGTCTGATTCCCACAATTATCTCTCAGAGTAGAGGAGGATCTCAAGAACTGAGCCTCCACATGTTTTGGTCTCTGTATGGAGGATTTGCCAAATATGAAGATGTGGGGGCCTGTGGTCCTTCAGACGTTGTTGTATTCCATACTCCCATAGTCCTTGACCACTGACCATGCAGACCAGTTTTGATAGGAGTCAGAGTCCAACAACCTGAAGAGTCATAGGTACCCCATCTCTGGCGCAACAGAGTGTGTGTGTGAGAGAAATATATTATGTTTCTGTTGCCCCTTCTCACTTTCTTGTAAAAGCCAGGAACACTTCTCACCCTTTGTGATGTAAAAATGATCATTGGCCAGGTACATTTAAGTGCTTAAGACCCACCCACCTTTGGACTGAAAAAAGGTAAATTAATTCCTGTTCAGTTTGGGACATTCATAACTGCTGACCCACTTGAAAGTTACCTCAGTGAGTGGGTCACAAAGGCTGAACTAGACTGCTGGGATTGAGTTCTAATGCATGCTCTTGGCTTCTGAAGACAACTCTGAAACCCTTTGGAATTCCATATCTTTCACCTTTTCTTCTTTTTTTGGCAGTGCTGAAGATCCTTTTGAAGATTCCCTTGATGTTGGTAGTTCTCAGCAGTGATCTCCAACATCAGCAACTCAGAAGAGTTCTCTGTTACTTACAGGCCTGCTTTTTAAGCGGTCAGAAAAGAGCGTTTTGTTATTTTGTTCTTGGGTTTTACAGGGAAGCATGAAGGGATAACAGAAACATATTATCTTTCCCTGACACTCACTCTCTCTCTCTCTCTCTCTTTCTCTCTCTCTCTCTCTCTCTCACACACACACACACACACACACACACCTCTCACAAAGAACAAATGCATAAACATTTTATTCTGAGAAGTGTTTTGGGGTGATATTCTTATATAAATATAGTTCACATTTTACAACTTCGTTGTCAACTATTGTCAGATACAGCCTAAGAGTCACAGGGTTACTATGCTTTTTTATTTAAAAAAATGGACACAAAACCTTGTTCTATGTGTCATTTGCAGAACTAATGGTGAGCAAATTTGTAAACATTGGTTTTTTAATAAAATGGAATGGGAATTTATGCTACATTAAAAATATATATTAATGTTTCATAAAATGGTTGTTACAATCAAAGGAATCACTATGAAAATTAAATTACTGGGCTGACTCTGGAAATCAACATAATATGCTCTGTTTAATTCAGTCATGCTAAAATATTAGATTCTCCTTCATTCTCTCAGCTTTCTCTCTCCTTCACCTGAGGGCATCTGCTGATGAGTCTCTTCTAGAGGTTGTTTAATGACTATTTTACAGCAACTGTCAGCTTTCTAAAGGCCAGTGGCATTGGACGTCACTGTATTACCAGCCTCTTTACAAAATTTGCCTGACTGTAAATCTAAGCTTTAAAACTACAACAAATGCTCTTATTTGATTTAATGACTGGCTGGTGGGGGTTGTTTAATCTGTTCATGCTTAGATATTGCATTCATAAGGGTCATCTTACTTTTTTGTTTGTTCACCCTCCCAGCCTAGTGAATTGAGCTGTAGTGATAATGATATTTATTATTATTATTATTCATGTAAAACAGCATTGTGTAAAAGATTCAGGAAGGAAGCCCTGCATATTAAACTACTACCTTTGTGATAGGAGCCTTGTGAATTGCAAAGATCTGTGATTTAGTAGCACCTCATTATTAAATCCCTGACTGGGCTCCATGGTCAGAGGCAGAGGGCAGATTTCCCCCTCAGTGTTACAGAGCAGCCAGATTTAAAGTCCTACCTTCCCCCATAGCAGTAAACACCAACCATTCCTACATAGTGATGAGGAACAGCAATGGGGTCGGGGGTGGGAAGGAGAAGAGAAAATAAGATTTCTCTCTCCTGCTGTGTCCCAGCCTATAGGAACCAAGCCAGCCTTTATCTGTTTCTGTATCTCTTTGTGTGTAAAGATATAGACAGATTTAACAGCAAGCCAGCTGTGGTGCTGGGGCCCTGCAGAAGCACATTTGCCATGTACTGGGCAGCTGCACAGCCTTCTCTCCAGGGGAAACTTTTTATTCCGATTTGCGAAGAAAAGGGCTGTGCACAGCACGGATTGGCTGGCTCTTGTGTCCGTCATGAAGCTGCCTTCCCCTGTCACGGCTGATTTTAAATATATAGAGGGAACGATGATTATCTAGTGCCAAACAAACATTTGATCAGATAAGCATCCCTTTATAAGCAGTGACAACAGAGATGCCAGTCTTACTGAAACAATGGGAAGAGGAAGAAGCAATCAGCATTCAGACTGTATATGTGTCATTTAAGAGCAGGGTACATCTGTATGCAGTCCTGCTCATGCTAAAGTGTGACATCAACTGGTATACAGTGTTACTTTGGGTTACAGATGCTTCAGGTTACAGACGCCTCAGGTTACAGACTCCACAAGAACTTTGCTTCAGGATGAGAACAGAAATCGTGTGGCGGCGGTGCGGCGTCAGCGGGAGGCCCCATTAGCTAAAGTGGTACCTCAGGTTAAGAACTGTTTCAGGTTAAGAACAGACCTCCAGAACAAATTAAGTTCTTAACCCAAGGTGCCACTGTACATGAATGAAAGCCCTGTTCAAGTGTTGTGAGTAAGAAGGATATGCAAGTGAGCGTGTTACGAGTGTCCTCTCATCATTCTCCATGAGTTGGAGAGCAACCATCTCTAACAGGAAACCTGATCTACTCCTAGAGCAGGGGTGGGGAACTTTATTCATCCTGAGGACTGTGTTCCTTTCTGAACAACCTTCTGAGGACTACATGTGTGCTCAGGGGCAAAAATGGGCGGAGCAAAAATGTAAATTTTACCTTTGTACAGCAAGCTAGCTTCTACACAAGCTCACTCACACACCCTAGTCTAGCAAGCAAGAAGCATGATCCAAGTCTAAGGATGCATTCCAGGCAAGCAAAGGAAACAAGTTTTGTGCATGCAAAGGAGTGCACATGTCAGCGTGATTCCTCTGTTCAAATTAATGCCGATGCCTTTGCAGGCTAAAGATCTTTGTTATGTGTATCAGAACTCTGCTGCCCATAAGAAATCACTGGATTGGGGCAAATGTCGAGAATAAAACAAGATGAAACGAGAGGAAGAGGAAATGAATGGAGCGAATGAGGCATGGAGAAAAAGGAGTACCACTAAAAGATTTATTCAGTGAGCTTTAATTTTTTTTCCCATGCCAATAATAATAAACGTCATTTATCATCATTGACATTAATGGGACTGTGTTCTTCCACTAAGCCTGAATGTATTTTTTTGGTCTAAGCAAACTGTTGAATTACAATATTGCTTTGCACTCTGCACTTCCCCAAGTTGTTTTAAGTTCCATGACAGAATTATTGGATCAGTTCTCTCTCTCTCTCTCTCTCTCTCTCTCTCTCTCTGTGTGTGTGCGTGTGTGTGTGTATACAAACACATCCACACACTTCAAGGAGCTCAAGATAGTGTAGTTTGTTCTCCTCCAAACTTTATTGTCACAACAAGCCTGTGAGGTAGGTTAGACTGAGAGACAGTTACTGCACCAAGATCACCAAGTAAGCTTCATGGCTGGGTAAGAATTTGGACCCTGGATTGCCCAGGTTCTGGTCTTGACACTCTAGCCACATCACCACACTAGAAAGGAAAACATAGCAGGTTACATTTTGGAATATGGTTTGAAACAAAATCCACAAAAGTGGTGGTTCTCTCAAATTATTATCATTAATTAAATTTCTATACCACCCTTTATGGGACACGGGTGGTGCTGTGGGTTAAACCACAGAGCCTAGGACTTGCTGATCAGAAGGTCGGCGGTTCAGTTCCCCACAACAGGGTGAGCTCCCGTTGCTCGGTCCCTGCTCCTGCCAACCTAGCAGTTTGAAAGCACGTCAAAGTGCAAGTAGATAAATAGGTACCGCTCCAGTGGGAAAGTAAACGGCATTTTCCTGCGCTGCTCTGGTTTGCCAGAAGTGGCTTAGTCATGCTGGCCACATGACCCGGAGGCTGTACGCTGGCTCCCTCGGCCAATAAAGCGAGATGAGCGCCGCAACCCCAGAGTCGGTCACGACTGGACCTAATGGTCAGGGGTCCCTTTACCTTTACCTTACCACCCTTTACCTGAGGATCACTGGGCAGTTTACAATATAAAATCACAAAAATGCACACCATAATAACAAACAAATACAACCTCTCCACCCTGTTTAAAAGGCCATAGATTGTTTAATTAGCCAACAGCCTGGGAGAAGAGGCATTAAGGATGACATTTCAGCTTTCCACCTCTGCAGTGGAATGACATGATTTTAAGGGGTGGCATGATTTTACAGATGAGTTGGCAGCTTTTTCATTAAAACCCCCCACCCCTTTTTATATCCCCTGCTGAATCATGACAAAAGGTATGTTCTTCTAGAATGGAGGAAGAGCTAATCACACAAGTATGGCTTTCTGTGGTTACATTACAATGAACACAGGCACAAGCTGTCTTTACACGTGTACAAGTGTTTGTGTAAATGAGTGTGCACTTGTTGATTTGTACAGCTTAACTACTGTATACACAGACTTTGCTCACTGAAAATTACATGTGAATAACTGTGAGCATACAGCTCACCTTTTTGTATACATAGGTTCACAGATTGTACGCAGGTTGAATGTAAAATGTGAAACCCCAAGTGGCAGTCATATATTCAGGGTGACATCTAGTTTAGCACTTAGGTGGTCTGTATCTCTTCTCCTCACCCCAGCTTATAATACTGCATTTTAAGGGTATTTATTTCATATAAATATATTCTCAGTTAGTAGGCAATAAGTGACTGTGCTAAAGAATTAGTTCACTAGTACTGAAATTTAAAATAATCTCTATCATTTAAAAAAATTTATTTCCCACTTTTCTCATGAGTTAACATTCAGTTATATTCCTGAGCCATATTGGTTACAGCATTGCTTGTATTCTTTTTTCTGTATTTCTCCATGTGATTTCATATACTGATTTCCCCATTATTTTTGCTGATAAGGATTCTGAAGGAAAAACAGACAGCTCCAGATCCCTGTCTTTCATGGAACACGGTTTCAACCAACTTTGGCAGGTGTATGTCAGTTTGATCAATAATGATGTCTGGATTAGACAGTCCGAGTGGCAAAAAGGGTCTCTTCTTAGGCTTTTTGCCAGATTTTGAAAACCACAATAATGACATTCTGCTAAGAAAGCAAGATTGGAATGCTGATTGATTTCCCTTCCCCCTCCTTTTTTTTATATAAAAAAGTGCAGACTAATGGGTGCTAATGCATGAATAATAATTAGCACAAATAAGTGGCTGGTGCTATCTGTAAAATGTTAAAGCACTTTCTTAGTCTGATATATAAATACAGTCACAGAAGAAAGAAAGAAAGAAAGAAAGAAAGAAAGAAAGAAAGAAAGAAAGAAAGAAAGAAAGAAAGAAAGAAAGAATTTTATCTGTGGGTTGCAGGGCAGGCGATAGACAAAATGTCAGATTTAGAATCAACAATAAACCACACTACATCGCTAATTTATTTATATCAATACTTACCGTACACATTTCCTATTGACAAAAAGAATGGCTGCACACCATGTACAGTACTATCAACATCTAAAGTATGGATATTATATCATATATAAACTGAAGGCATTTTGACCGTTGGTCTTCATCCATGACTTTTACATGACAATTTAAGTCAAATTATATATTTATAGGACTCCCAGGTCAAAGATCTGCTAACTTGTTTCAGAGGTGCCCAGCATGAATCCTCCACTGTTAAGGTAGCCTCTTTTTGCTCATTCTACTAAGCCATGGGTGAACAGGTACCCATGTTTCCATAAACTGTTGCTGTTCTAGCAAATTGGAGAGAGAAAAGAGCTGCCTTCTATTTATGCTGCAAAACCATACTGGGTGTGCCTGAAACAGACCTTTGTCCATTTGTTCCTATTCTGAAGGTTCAAGCAAGCAACCTGCTGGTGCACAATTATGCTCTTCCACAGTGGATTCTCTTTTCCAAAAGATTTAGAAGACGAGGAGGATCTATATAGCAGATAGGCTAATGAGCTAGAAGTGAAGGAAGCTGTACCAGATGACTGGCTGGGCTAGGGATGGAGGAGAAATTCCATTCAGTTTGCATTTAAAGGTGAAGCCACCTAATTCACATTTTCTGAAACAATATGTGTCACAAAACACAATTAGCCTTCAACATTTGTACTTCTCCAAATTTTGAAATACAGGCCTCTAGCTAAATAGTGTGAGCATAGATGCATAGGCTAGGGTAAAGTATGCATACAAAGGAATATATTAGTGGAAATAAGATACGAAAAAAAATCTCTATATTAGGGGAAATTGCTTTGAAAAAATGTCAATATTAGGGGAAACTGCATACAAGAAGCTGTGTTTTAGAAAAATATCACACTAAAATCCTGAATTATTTTTGCAAGGACTTTACTTTAAAAAGGGGGGGGGGACTGAGATGAAAATGTAGAAAATTGAACTTAAGATAAGAACAATGAGAAACTGGGATAAGTCAAATATAAGAGATTTGCCCATGCTAAGGATAACAAGGAGTTTAGAAGGGAACAACTTAGCCAGTGAGTTACAGTTGCTTGTTAGTAATCAGGAGAATGTGCCTTTCTCTTTAACCAGGGGTCAAGGGACTCAGCTATACAGCTGCAAATAAAACGTTTTAAGTGTGTTGTAAAGCGCAATATACAAACGTGACATTAGATGGCAAATTCAATGTATTTTTGAAAACGTTTTTAGAAAAAGCATTTCTACAGCATTTTTTAATATGTGTGTAGATTCCACCTAGGACTGAAATTTTGCATATTGTACCTCTTCCTTCAAAAGTCCTGTCACCTATTGTAATTCATTGACATGAGTGGTTTTGCTCTGAATATGACTAACATGCTTATGAGGTGTCCAAAGGCTGCAGCCACATGAAGGGGTTGTCTCACCTGCCTAATGATAGGACAGGCCCTGATTTTTCCAGTTTTAAAGATAACAGAAGACAAGAAAGTCAGGGACTTATGAGTCAACAGCTAGCACCTCAGTAGCAAACTGAGTAGGCGTACATGTTACTTGGCCACAGTCATCCCAACTCTGGTGAAATAACGTGTTTAAGTTTAAGCTACCATCATTATTTATATAGTTAAAGGTAAAGGTAAAGGTACCCCTGCCCGTTCGGGCCAGTCTTGACAGACTCTGGGGTTGTGCGCCCATCTCACTTAAGAGGCCAGGGGCCAGCGCTGTCCGGAGACACTTCCGGGTCACATGGCCAGTGTGACATCGCTGCTCTGGCGAGCCAGAGCTGCACACGGAAACGCCGTTTACCTTCCCGCTGGTAAGCGGTCCCTATTTATCTACTTGCACCCGGAGGTGCTTTCGAACTGCTAGGTTGGCAGGCGCTGGGACCGAGCAGCAGGAGCGCACCCCGCAGCAGGGATTCGAACCGCCGACCTTTCGATCAGCAAGTCCTAGGCGCTGAGGCTTTAACCCACAGCGCCACCTGTGTCCCATTTATATAGTTACAACTTTACAAATAGATTAGCAAATTTCTCATGTTCTCCTTTGTTCTTTTGGGGGCGGGGATGATGCACAAGTAGCTACCTTATTTGTATTTAACCATCAAGACTGATCATTAGTTGTGGCCTGCATTTGTAAACAGTTGGGCATGAATCATTTTCACCTCTTCTCCCCATTTCATTCTGACAGGGTGAACTCCTGTTGCTCGGTCCCTGCTCCCGCCAACCTAGCAGTTCGAAAGCACATCAAAGTACAAGAAGATAAATAGGTACCACTCCGGCAGGAAGGTAAATGGTGCTTCCATGCACTGCTCTGGTTTGCCAGAAGCAGCTTAGTCATGCTGGCCACATGACCCAAAAACTGTACGCCAGCTCCCTTGGCCAATAAAGCGAGATGAGCGCCGCAACCCCAGAGTCGTCCGCGACTGGACCTAATGGTCAGGGGTCCCTTTACCTTTACCTTTTACATTTGTAAACAGTTGGGCCTGAATCATTTTCACCTCTTCTCCCCATTTCATTCTTTTGTCAGTGAGAGGATCTGCAAAGCTATTCCCACCTCCCATTTCAAATGATGCCCCTGGGTATTATTCGTTGTGGAGCAGAGATTGGAGGTAAAGAAGCATTACTCATTTCTCTGCTTTATTTCTCTGAGAGCAAACATACAGTGATAACTCTGTTCAAATGTTACTGTATAAAATAAGTGAACAGGGCTTGCATACATTATCCCATCACAGGAAAGAAGAATAATTTGCTCAAGTGCCATGAGAATGTAAATTAAATGCAAAAAAAGAGAGAGAGGCTTTGCTAGACTTCTTATAATTTATTCTCAATAATTTTAAATAAATTGCAGTTTGGTTGATCCCTAGATGCCCCCACTCTAGGAATCTCCAGTTTTCTTTCTTTCTTTTATGTGATAGCATTAAAAAAAAATCCACCCATAAAATGATTATCAGAACTATTAAATTAAAGGTACTTAGAGAGATACCATGGTTTGTATTATTAGAAGGCACATTTCTTCTAAGCTAATAGTTTCAGTTGGGGGAAGATGTTTATTCCCTTAACTGCTCTAACACTAGGAAAATCATGAGATTTTCCAAAGGAAAAGAAATTCTCCTGGAGAGCTGAAAAGGAAAAAGGAGGGGCAAGCCGATTAAGTCAGAAGAGGTGTTATAAACCCCAGGGAAAACAACATGCTATACTTTTGAAGCATTCCCAGCAGAAGTCTGAGAAATCTTACATGTCCTCTCCCCACGATCCATCATTATAACTTAGCAGTTTGCAAATCCTCAGCAGGTCATCATATTTTACACTTGCTAACCATGTAAACACAACCAGGAACTTCTAATTACTGGAGATAATCTCTCAGAAACCTTCCACTTTTGTAAAGCACACAAAAGGCTCTGAGGAATAATATTTCCATGCCACTGTATTTTATATCCATATAGCTTGTCACTTTTCAGGATGTTTTGACTCCAGTTTAAAGATTTCCATGCCGTGCACACGCACGTCTTGTAACAACAATCTTGGAGATTATTAAATTGCCATTCTCATACAGTGGCTGGGCTCTATGTACTTTTCATTATTATATTTGTTTAATCAAACTTCCAAGGGTCTCTTTTGTTGCTAGGAATAATGACTTGAATTAGTGACAAGTTGTTCTAGGTTAAAGCTAGCTGAGCATATTACAGAAATACAACAGTGTCCTATGAGTGATATTTTATTCCTATTGCCTGGGGAATAGAAACATGCTGAAGTGGGACCATTCATTAGTATCAGGTCTCAGAGCTATGAGTGCCAAATAGTCAGTTGGTTGCCCCCCCTTTTTTTTACTCTGTCCTGTGTCAAAGTATTTTTTCAGTTGGGGGAAAATCAATATAATATTTTATTTATATAGATTTATATAACTCCCCGTCCTCATTTAACAGGAGTTTTCTGGGTAGCTCACAAAGGAAAAATAAAATATGCAGAATAAAGCAATAAAAAAGATAGCCAATTAATTAAAAACCAGAAACACAATTAAAAACTCAATTTAAATCCAAGAGTCCCAGAGTGTAAAACCTAAGTTATTTAAAAAGCCTGGGTGAATAGAAAGGTGAATATAATATTTTCAAAAACCGTCTATACATTTGATATGAGAATTTAACACAGGAGTATGCTAGATTTTATGTTTCAAAAACTGAAATATGTATTACTGGATTCTCTTACGATATACGGGAACCCCTTTTCACATTTTATCAACTCTTGTAAATGTCAGATATAAAGTTAAAGTTTGTGGCTGAGCCAGTATGCTGATATTGGTCGGGGGGGGGGGGGTATGATGAATCCATTGCCCTGCCCTCCAGTCAGGCTATCAGCAAAGCTACTTATCTGCCTGAGAGTCTTGAGAAAAGAAAGATTAAAGGACTTATAGGCTAAATGTTGATTACATTTGCAGGCCAGACAACAGAACAGTCAAAGCGAGATTCCTTCACTGAAGTTAATGGCCCAGTTGAAGTGTCGGGCAAACCCAAAACACAGAAATTATTTTCAAGGATTCCATTTTTATGAGCCAGTGTTATTGCCACAGTGGAAGTGAATTTATTACCGGTAATTGCAAACGCTGAAGCATAATGCTGTTGATGTGATTCTTTCATGTTGTGAGACCTGGAGCTTTGCTGGCAGCTCCCCAAAGGGTCTGAGTGGCATTCATGAGACTTGACTTTCTGACGAAGCCTTGCACCTGATAAACTTCTGTGCCCTCTGCTTCTGACAAGTTGCTAAAAACTTGTCTCTGAAAGCTCATTGGCAGCAATGTATGGGAAAGGCAGCTCTGAAACTACTCTAAGTGTCTGGTTATAGGGCTGGCTCATACATGTTCCAACCCCCCACCCCATCAAAGAATTGAAGAGTTTAAAGGGACAATGAGGATCATCTAGTTTAAACCCCTGCAATGCAGGAATTTTTTGCCCAACATGGTGCTTGAACCCATGGTCCTGAGATTAAGAGTCTCATGTTCTACCAACTGAGCCATATGTATGAGGCGTCTACTGGGCTTATAGCTTGGTTAGGATTGCATAGTCATAGAGCAGGCATAGGCAAACTTGGCTCTCCAGATGTTTTGGGACTACAAATCCCAATCACCCCCTAGCTAACAGGACCAGTGGTCAGGGGTGATGGGAGTTGTACTCCCAAAACATCTGGAGGGCCAAGTTTGCCTATGCCTGGTCATAGATGAACCAATTGTATGAACTGGCATCTTCATACTGGTGGTGAACTTGCAGCCATCTTTGCTCCCATGATGCAACAGCATGAAAAAGTGCTCACCTGAATATTCTGTGATCCTGAGTGGTAAGAACGTGGTGATTGGCTGGAAGACTCTGGCTGGCTGTAATAAAAGGCCGGGCTCAGCAACGTTTAATGGTCAGTTGGGCAGTCTTTCAGAGAGATCTGTTGAGGGAACCTAAGAAGAGACTCTGAAGAGAAAATACAACTCCTGGAATTTCATACCACTCAGAGATTGGGATAGCATGCAACAATTCAGTTTCTTCATGGACTCTAAATCCAACTCCCAACAGCTCGAACCAGCATGACCAATGGTCAGGGATAATGGCAGGTAGTCCAACAGTATCTGGAGGCCCACAGGTTAGCCACCCTTTTCCCAGAGTTTTCCGTATCCTGTTCAAATGCTAGTAACTCTGCCTTGATTGTGATATTTCATCTCATGTTCCATGAGCACCTCAAAACTGCTAAAGAATGCTAAGCCTCCCACATTGCTTCTTGGATTTCAGAGTCTCTTATGTTCAGCCCTTGTCCACAGCCTCTCTGCCACAAGAGTTCAGCGGTAATTTCATGGCAAGTAAAAGGAATCGCACTGATAGAAACTGCCCTCCTATGTTTTCCTTGGAATGTTTATTGACTATTTTACAGGATAGCAAATCTAAGTTTCAAACATGCCCCGCTGTTTCCATTTATGGGCCACTTTTTGATATTTGAAGACGGCAGGCTTTTATTTCTTTTAAAAGATCAATCAGATTAAGACATACAACAGGCCCACTCATGTTTTCAGTAATGTCAGGTTAGTCTCTACACAGCTTGATATTTTATTTCAGACATTTCTTTGTAATAGTATTCAAAAAGGCATACATTTCAGAGGATAAGTGTTATTTGACAGATATATTTTACAGTCATGCTGCTTGACCCTCTGTCTTTAAATTGAACTAATAATAATGGGAAACTAAAGTTTGAATATTCAAAGTTTGAATATTCATGGACTCCTGAAAATGAATGGAGTCTCTGGGCAGCTCTCCCCCCCCCAAAAAAATTAGCCATTAGTTTTATTTCAAGAGGCCATTTCAGTCTTCTGCATTGCTCTGTGTTGCTACTATTTCACTGGTTGTTTTGTGGTTTTATTTTACGACTTTCATGTAGATTGTACTCATTTTAATTGTGCCATTTTGCTAACCAGCCCTAGGACCATTGGGTGAAAGGCAGGTTCTCAATGCAAGTAAGAAATAAACAGCACAGTGTAATTTTACAGAAGGACACTGAAGTTTGTCACTGAGCTAATACTCAACAGGGAGCTGCAGAAAGCCAGGGCTTCCTGGAGACTGTATGTGATAGATGTGTTTCCTTACATAGAATAGTTGCATTCACATTTTATATTTTCAGAACTGCACCAAATATATCTTGGTGCCATCTAGACATGTAATATGTAAAGTAGGCTTTAGTGATGGAGTGATTTCCTGCCCACACTTACTTCTTTCATTGACATAGCCTTGTCAACTACCTAGGACACTCAGATCTTACCTAATACTTTGGACTGGAATCCAAAGAATGGGAAAACTAGCTTTGCAACCTCAAGAGAACTTGTTTGTCCCTTGAATGGCAACCCTTTGTGGCATATTCCCTTTTGAAACTGAACAGAGCTTCAAAAACTGTTTGTGAAGGATGCCATTTAAAGGAAAGCCCAAACTCCACAAGACATGCTTCTAAGGAGATAGAAGAGAAGATCCAATCTTATTAGTGCCAGGTACCAAGGTCAGTATGGTGCGAATGCCCTAGATTTGGAACTACTGGTGTGTTTGCACTATTGAGACCTCAGTGTTGCCTTATCCCTCCCCATCTCTGTGTAGTAAGAGGCAATGCTTTATGTTGAGAAAGAGAAAAAATTGAGGTGCCCTTCTCTAGGGTTCCCTGATTAATATAGGTGGTTATGAGGCAGAGAGCCTTTTCAGCAGTGATACCCTATTTACAAGACTTCAGAGAGGCTCACTTAGTATTTATATTATGCTTTTCTGGTAACACTTTTTGCTCCCTCAGGCCTTTTAATGCAAGTTTTAATCACAGTAGATATCTCTATCTGGTGAGTTAAATTTTTTCACCATGTTCTTTCCTCTTGTTGTTTTTCTGTTGCTTTTGAATTGTTTTAGCGGCTATTGGGTTTAGATTATTTTTGTTGCTGTGCATTATAGAGCTGGATTTATTGTGTATGTGGGGGGCGTTGCTTGAGAATTTGAACTGCATTTGTAAATGTTCAAATTATATGGGTGGTACACAAATAGAAAAAAGGAAATATATGGGAGATATGAGGTAACTAATAAAATTAGGACCTGAGAGAGTGAATAATAGAGAGACAACATAACTTATTTTATTCTTTCTCATTAGTGGAAGTTAGTGGGTCACACAATGAAACTGATTGGCAGCAAGTCCAAGGAAATAGAACACAAAAGACAAAGTGCAGTCCTATGCATGCCTACTCAATGTGTTCAATGGAATTTATGCCCAGGCAAGTGCCTGTAAGAAAATGGAATTTATTGCAACAGGTTGAGGTAATAGGCTTCTGCCTCAGTGAACAAAGAAGTTTATACAAATTCATGGAAGGAATGGTCTATTCTTGCTTTGCTTGTGAACAAGAATAGGGTGATGCTTATGATATAGAAATCTTACTGTGGTACTAAAGGGCCGCAGCCAATAAAGTAGGTTTTCAATACAGAGCTGAGTTTTGAGCAACGCTTTTATTTACAGAACTCTGTCCCCCCCCCTTCAAATAATGGTAGGAAGTTAAAAATTCATGAGTACATGGAGACAACATCTTTTTAGATGGCAGTGTTCACAAAACATCCCCACATGCTGATTCTTGGCCACAACTAAATTCCAGACCTGTTGTAAATTTAAAAGGGAGAAATATTAAGAAACGTTACCTTGCTTTTTAGGACTGGTTTGGAATTCTTAAGGCAACCACCATCACTACTAATAACCAAATAGGGACTTTAGAAAATCATGTTATGGAAATTACATGCACGGAAGACACTTTCCGTGAATGAGTTTGCTACATACCATGTTGCCCTGCTTACAATGCTCTCTAAGCCTAGAATATATGCTTTGTGAGCTGTATGATAGTAGGAGGATGGGAGCTAATAATGGTGGATATTTTCATAGTGAGGTTCATGCAGATCTATCTGCAATTCATACATAAATAATAGATGGAATTTGCCATCACAAAAATGTGATTATTTGGATTTATAAGACAAATTCATCAATGGCCATTAATGCTATTGCCTTAATCTGTTTGGTCATTGAGGAGAAATAGGGCATGACCACATGTATCAAGCTTTCTAGCAGCTCTGAGCAGTGTAATTAATTTAATGTGAACTACGGAAAACATTGTGAAGTTTTGGATATGCTTTGTTGTTCAACATATTTAACAAACTGGTTGGTAATCCCATATGAAGAAAATGTTGAGATTTCAGATGGCACATTTCTGACATTCATACCAGTCTTCTTCTTCTTCTTCTTCTTCTTCTTCTTCTTCTTCTTACTACTACTACTAATTTACCTTGAAAATCTCACCATCATTTCTTTTTGCAATTACAAGGGAGAAGGTGAGTGAGCATGGAAGAGATTGACAATGGCACAAGAAGCATTCCGAATTGGAAGTTGCTTGCTGTTCTGCTGCATACTGAAACATTATAATATGTTGATAATCCAATCTGGATTCTTTATTAAACCTGGACGTCTGTAGTGTTCAGATGACTCCCCCTCCCCACCTCATCAGGCAATTTATGAGGGGGTTGAAGGACCACTCTAATTTGTCCCACCTCCACTATTCCCAGAGATCATGTCCCACATCCACACATTTGAGAAGGGGCGTACAGGAGCATAGGCTCTATACATGTGCCAGCACAGTACATAGAGTTCCTCCATGCACAGCTGATTTCACATGGTGCACAAATGCATTTTGCCTCTAGTTCTTTCCCTGTTAAGCTTAGTTAAGGCTCCTTACCAAAGGTTTGATTCTTTCATGGCATGAGAAGGATGTCTTTGTAATAACAGTGATTTTATCAAAAGCATTAACAGGAGAGAATAATTACTGCTTTGAAATTGATAGGTTTTCTCCTTTCTCTGGTTATGTTGAGAGAGAGATTGAGAGAGCCATTATTTACTAATCCTAGCAATTTGTAACTTAGTAAATACAATTCCCAATTCATCGTTATGCAGCACAGCTAACAAGCATATTGAATAATAGGAAATTTTACAAGCCTGGCCTGTTGACATGGGTTTGGGGAACAGTACTAACACACTGGTGCCTTGTTCAAATGTTGGATCCATCCAGATTTCCCCCAGTTTTGAGAAGGGCTGATGCAGTGAAGTTATTGCATTGGGCTCCTCAGATGTTACTCAAAGCCTGTGCTATTAGCCAACAAATATGTGCTGCAATGTCTCCCATGTTGCAAAGGTAACATGTAAAGTAGAATCACTCTGTATGGAGGGGGGGAACCGAGCGCTTCTTTATTGTTTCATATAAGGACATTCTGCATTCTCAAATTACTTGTCGGTGTCATTTTCCAAAAAATGAAAAATGGGAAGAACAACCATAAGTGACACTATACCTTTGGCCTGATGATTACTGAGGTTGGGTTTTTTTTTCCATCTCCCTTGTAGAAGCACCAAAGTACAAGAGATGATGTCATAGCATGGAGTGGGTGAGAAAGGCGAATTGTTCTTCATTTGGCTGCCTTCCCAGGTTTTTCTCACGGCAGCGTTCTACTGGAATCTGTCAAAGTGCTTTTTGTCACTGCTGTAAAATACTTTCGGAGAAACATAAAGTTTTTATGAGAAGAATGAGAAAAGAGCCTATTCTAGGGCGAAGGGTTAATATTTGTACTTGTGAGCTTGGCTTTGAGGATGAAAAATAAAGTTTGAGTCCTTTATTTCCCCTTCGAGTCATGCTGTAGAAATTGCCTACTGTCGGGTGACATCCTTTATCCAGATTTTTTCTGGACCGAAGCTCTGGACTTCCAGAAACTCTACACAAACCAGTGAGATATTTTTACTTCAGATTGTATTTAAGATACTTATAACCCACCCTCAGCCGAAAGCATATTTAAAAGACAATCCATATACAACAGGATATATTCTTGAGTGAACTTCTGGAAGATGTTTGAAGTGCTCATATTTTGGGAATTTGTAATGTTCTAGCATTTATATATTTAAAAATATAGCTCTTGTATCATCTTGAGATATAAGAACACTAAAAAGAGCCCTTCTTGATCATATCAAAGGGCTCTCTAGCCCATCATCTTCTTTCTGATAATACCAGTTCCTTTTGGAACGTCCATAGGCAAGGCACGAAGGCAATGGTCCTTTCTCACAGTTCCTCCTCAGCAACTAGTATTCAATAGTATCCAGCTTCCTATCTTAGGGTTTCCATATAGCCATCATTACTAGTAGCCACTATTTTATTCTTGCATGAGATGTTGTGCATGGTCTTTTCAGATAATTGCTTTATGTGCAGGAATGAGTGATGCTGGGGACAATCAAATGTCCTTATCTCTGTTAGCGCATCCATTGCAGAAAAGTAGCACTTTCTCATTATTCAAACTGCAACTATTTACCATCCAGCTTTTAAAAAATGATTAATTAGCCTCTTAATTGATTGATTAGTCAATTAAATTAAAATAAAAGTGTGTATGAACACTTCAGTAAAATCCCTTTTGGAGACAAGGTAAGGAATCTGCCTCTTCTTATTTTGCTTTACACACACCAGAACCAAAATGGCCTCAAATGAACAAGCTTACCTTTAACTTTCAACTTTACCTATTAAAATTAGTTTCTAAAGCATTGTGTTGATAAAAGTATCCATTAATCCAGTTGAAGATTTTCTTTTTGCTGGGAAAATGGACCGCATCTCACCCACCCAGCCAGTTGCATTGCTCTTTGTTATGCCATGTACAATATTTGTTCAATTATAACAATTCAAGACTGCCTTACAACAAAAATGTTCTCAGTGCCGTTTACATTTAAAAAACAACAACAGCAAGAATAAATTACCTCAAAATATTATGCAACAACAATTTCTAACTAGAGAAATTTGTTGCTCAAACAGCTTACTTAAAGATTCACCTTACACTATATGTGCCCACTCAGCTGCTTTGACCTGTGTTACCAGCATTTTACAAGTGCTATATAACATTTGTTCTGCGCTTGTGAGAAATCAATCATTTAGTGCAGGCTTCCTCAGCTTCAGCCCTCCAGATGTTTTTGGCCTACAACTCCCATGATCCCTAGCTAGCAGAACCAGTGGTCAGAGATGATGGGAATTGTAGTCTCGAAACATCTGGAGGACCGAGGTTGAGGAAGCCTGATTTTGTGTGATAGCACTTATTCTTTAAAACTCCCTTCCTCTTAATATTAGGCAGGTCCCTTCATTGTACTTTCTTCAACACCTGCAAAAAACATTTTTGTTTAGGTATGTTTATTATATACTTTAAAAATAATAAATCTGTCGATTTTGTCAATATTTTGATAATGTTATTATGCCTACTGTTTTTAAAGTCTGTTTTTCTTGCTATTTATATGGATATTCTGTACCAATTCATGTATATTGTTTAGATGTATTGTATTAGTATGCATTATGCAAATATTGCTAAATGAATGAAACAGATAGAATAACAGGAAAAATTAGTTGAGAGTAGGTTGTCCAATTTTGTCATTCCATTAGCACAACAGGCTTCTACTTGTGAAATGGAACTTCTTCTCTTTCATTCTCTGCAGTTCCCTGCACACCCTCAAAATCTCCAAAGGGTTGAGACACCCCACAGAGCAGATTTTAGAGGTTCATAGAAAAATGAAGGAGACATCCTGATGCATGAGAAGACCTCTATTCAGGCAGTACTGGGGACAACCCACCGTGTGTGAGGCAGAGGCCCCTATTGATCGGTATTTGTGACCTTACTAGTGGACGGTGACACATACCAATCCCTCTCTTGAAACCTTTTAGAACAGTTTAAATATTTACTTCCCTCCTCTCTGAAACTATCTCCTGTATCACTCCTGCAGAGGTTTTACAAATATATAAATGAAAAACACTAAATAAAAAAATAAAAACTCAAACTCAAAAGCCCAATTTCAACTACCTTTTCTTTGCTGAACAGCTTTTGCTTGTGCGCTAGACTTTCTCTCCAATGAAACACCCATTTCTTCAGTTTTTAGAAAAAAGAAATTGGGAGGGGGACAGTAAGAGGAGGTCCTCCAGCACAGCATTCTTTCCCTCCACAAGCTTATTCTACCCAATGTAGGGACAGAATATTGTTTTAATCAACCTGATTGGATGAGCAGTATCTTAAAAACTCACAGTTGCACTTATGGCTGGGAGAGGGAAAACCAGCAGATTTCCCCAGTCATCTGGAAAGACCTTAACAGAGAGTACTGGCATTTTGAAAATGTGTCATCCTGCAACTCCGAGTGCAAAGACCGCTGGCTTTTGGCTTAATTCGGACTGCCTTTGACATAGCATGATGGCTGTGGCTTTGTTTATAACAAGGGCCGCCATCTCAGGCAGTTTCTTCTCTGTGTTTGCCCTTTTCATATAATATTTACTTAGAGCTGCCTTAATGTGAAATGTCAGAGCAGTTTTGAGCTCCTACTGAAGAAGGAGAATTGCGACAACCCCAACACCTGCATTCTGTCAGAAACCGTTGGATAATGTGGCTCACTTTCTCAAGTAACAGAAGTAAGTAGAATGCCGTTTACAGACCCTTTTCTGCCCTCATGATTAACATGGAAAAGCTGTAATGCTTCTGATACCGTTGCCTTGCGTTTTTCTTTTCTTTTCTTTCTTCTTTGAGGGAGGGAAGTCTCCCCATTCTTGAGGTTTATTAAAGCTTTAAGCTGTCAGGTTATTACTGTCACTTTCCAGAAAGGAAAGAGCTACTGATGTAAAATTAATTTATTGAATGGAATTGTTTTGCCCCAGGGGGATAACATCACCATTTAATTTAATTTCCCCATCATATTGTCTCATTTACAGAAGGAAAAAAATAACTTTCCTTTTTAACAGAATAAGGTGCATTATGCTGAATAGTGTTCTTGTCCTTAGATCATCAGTTGTCAGAGGATTCTATTTTATCCACATGAATTTTACTTTCTGCTTTTCTCAAAAATATTGAGAGAGACATTAAGGGGCCCTCATACCAAATCTCATTCTAATATTCATTTTTAAAGGATTATGAATTGGACCACAGAAGATTATCGCTAGTGTATCAAATATGTATCAAAGAAAATGGGTTGTAGCACCCACACCCACACACTATTGAAGGACTGCCAATGTATTTGTATGTTATTTAATTCATCATTCAACAGGTTTCTAGAGCAGCTTAGGAAAAAGTTCAAAATTACAATAAAGCAAATACAAACAAAAAAACCCTAAAAGTGTGTTAGGGTCTCTCCCTTCTTCATGTGGCTAGGTAGGGCTGATGGGAGTTGTAATTTAAATTCCTCTGGAGTGCACCAAGTTGAAAAAGTCTTCACCAGGTAAAGATTGGGTGGAGATCATTCCCAACCTTTTTAAGCGGAGATGCAGTAATTAAACCTGGTTTGTCCTGCATGCAACACAGGCACTCAACCACTGAAACATTCCCTCGCTTTTCATAGCAAACGACCATCCTGCTGTGACCTAACAAGAATTCCTTGCCAGTGGAGAGGTAAAAAGGGATGGGAATTCCTTTCAAAATTCATGTTTTTCAGGAGAGATATGAGAACTGGACCGAGCAGGAAATTAACCTTTGGCTCATAGCTTTTTCCGCCAGCATGCCTATGAAAACCAATTGTAGAGGGGGGTCACAAATGCCCTCATGTGTTTGTGGGCTTCCTAGGACATCTGGTTGGTCTCTGTGACAGGCAGGATGCTGGCACTGGAGGCTGCTAGTGCAAGGGCAGCATTTCTCCATCAACTTAGTACCAACCAGTGCACACCTGTTTCCTTATTTAGCAGTCCAAGCATGGTGCTGGCTGTCAGCTTCCTCCTCAGTTCTGTTACATAATTCAGGAGGAAGGGGGAGAATGTGCACAAAATTAGAATTAGTTGCCTCTGTCTATAATTGTCCCCCATCTCCACCAGCTAATTCCTCTGGCTCCCCCTACTGTTAGCCTCCCTGCCTTCTGCCCTACCAGCTCCAATGGGCACCGGTCTCCACCGGATGCAGGGCCAGAGGTTCTTACATTCCTAAAAAAAAAATCCATGCAGATTTTGCATCATAATGTAACATTATCATCTAAAGTCTTTCACAGGATGCTACATTAGAAGTACCACTTCAAAGCAAATTGAGGATCCTTTCTCATTGTGTGAAGGGTGTGTCTGTGCTTTTTGATTTTATTTTTAGCACACATTCCACATGTGTCAATGCAATAAAGCATTATAGTTCAGATATATATATATATATATATATATATATATATATATATATATATATATATAAATTTACTGTGGTCAAGGAATGACTTACTTGACTTACTATCTTCAGTTTTTTATTACTAATAAACAAAGAATGTTTCTGTGTTCTGAAACACCTCCATACTGTTGGCAACTTTTAAACTACAAATAAATAAACACATAAATAAATGCAACAATTGATGGCAGCATCTTATACGTTTCTCTCACTTTCAATAGCAAATAAATTAATGTGTTCTGATTCTTTTCTTTATTTATACATGCTTCTTATATCTATTTTAATTATCTAATGCATCCTCTCCCATTCTGAATTCATTAAAAATTACATATGGAATTGCCAAGAAGTGATGCAATATACCTTTAGCTGGAGTTAGTCAATTAAAAGTTGAATGAATAGACACAGAAACATGGCCTCGCACATCAGAGATAAGCAGAAAGGCGGGATCATGTTATGGTTGAAGTCTGGTGCAAAGCCAAGGGGAACAAAAGTTTACTTTCATGCCCTGCAAAATATTTCCAGGTCAAAGTGACAACACATGTTTAATTCAGTGCAGTGATTTCTTGCAAAGAACTCTTGATCTATTATCATATGGAAGAAGTGTAAGGCTTTTATGTATTTATTATTAATTGCATACTGTCCTTCATCCCAAAGGTTCTCGGGTAGTACGAAACCTTTCATTAAAATGCAATATAACAGATATAAAACTGAAACCATATAACCAATAAGCATTGTAAAACAGCAATCCAGCAACAGAAAAAGCAATTATTATATGTTACGTAATTTTATATGTCCTCCAAGTACCTGTTGTTAGCTGTGATATTGCTGAAGCAACCAGACCCTGGCTAGTTGAGCATACTATTGATGTTACATATGCAGGCACAGGTTAATTCTGTGTCCAGGGCGGCTGTCTACTAGCTCCATCTGTTATGCAGGCTGAGACCCTACCTGCCCATGGACTGTCTCCCCAGAGTGCTGCATGCTTTAGTTATCTCCTGCTTGGCCTACTGCAATGTGCTCTATGCAGGGCTACCTTTGAAGGTGACCCGGAAACTGCAATTAATCCAGAATGAGGCAGCTAGATTGGTGACTGGGAGTGGCCACCAGGACCATATAACACTGGTCCTGAGAGATCCGCATTGGCTCCTAGTACATTTCCGAGCACGTCCTGTATACCTGAAGGAGCGTCTCCAACCCCATCGCTCAGCCCAAACACTGAGATCCAGCACCGAGGGCCTTCTGGCAGTTCCCTCATTACGAGATGTGAGGTTACAGGGATCCAGATAGAGGGCCTTCTGGGTAGATGCACCCACCCTGTGGAACACCCTCCCATGTCAAGGAAATAAGCAGCTATCCTACTTTTAAAAGACATCTGAAGGCAGCCCTGTTTAGGGAAGTTTTTAATATTTAATGCTGTATTGTTTTTAGCACTCGATTGGGAGCCGCCCAGAGTGGCTGGGGAAACTCAGTCAGATGGGCGGGGTATAAATAATAAATTATTATTATATTATTATATGCATATTTTCATTTTATATCAGATTAAGTGATTTGGCTTCCTGCAGAGTATCCTGGAAACTGAAATCTGCTCTAGGTGCTGAGTTTTCTGTTGGTACCTCTATTTCTATTCCCAGAACTGCAGTTCTGGTTTCCTGGGAAGAGGGCATGATTCTTCAGCACTGCTGTGTGGGTATACTCCATCTTGGTGTACAAAACTCCTAAACGAAGAAACGAATGACTCAAATCACTGCATTTATAGAGATATCTCATTAGCTTAAAACAACAACAAAAGACTGGCTTAATGAACTTAAATCATGTGACTCCAGAATCATCCTTTCTGATTTCCTTCTACAGATGGACTGTTTGGAGACAGTATTTATACCATGCTTTAATAGTTTAAGGTGAGTCTTTGAACAGCCATAGCTTTTGTTTATATAGGTAAACTCAATCTGTGCATTTGAAATGATTGATGAAGTGCAGTCCCACTTGGAGTGTTTGTCATCACTCATGTCCTGAAGTGACATTTCTTTATGTATTTTGGCATAAACATATGCAACTACTGGCAAAGCATTTGACCCCAGAGTCTGACTATTTGTCATTCTAATCTCTCTGCTCCTTCTCTCACCTCCCCCACCCCACAAAAGTCGGGCAAGTTACTGTATGTTCTAAGGTGTGTCACTAATTATTCGACAGCAAAGGACGCCTGTAGCTGGGATTGCATAAATTGCTGAATGTCTTGTTCCACAAACTAGGGCCTATGCGGTCTTATAAATAAAACTGAGGTGGGTGTAAATGTCAAGAGTGACAACCATATTGAACAATAATAGCTTTTCAGCAAAATCCAGTGCTTGCCCCGTAAGAGGAGAAGTATGGGCAAAGTGCTGGGCCCCGGAATTCAGCAAAACCAAGTACAAGCATAGCTTAAGTAAAATGCATTAAACATAACAATCCTGAAGCACAGTTTCCTCAAACTATGAGGAATGACAAACAGGTAGCCAATAATTCACACTGCACAGGCAGAGATAAATTATAGGTTTCTTCACCTCCAGGCTCAAGGTTCAGAGTGTGTGCTGTCTTGTGGCAAAGCTGATTCTTGGTAGCTGGGCAAAGGGACGCCAGGCAAAAATTAAACTTAAGACTTTTTTCTTCTAATAGCATGCACAGGGCTGCAGCCTAAGAGTCACAAAAGACAAGAGTCCCATATCTGTGCATGTTTGTGTGTTCTCTGGCATTTACTCATAAGCAATGCGGATCCTGTCTCCTTTAAGCCTATGTTTTGTTGGGATGTTCACGTTAATGCAAGTATTGTGGGGATATGCAGGATAGGATTTCTGCGGAAAATCAAAATTTTTAGCTGCGGAGATATTGTGCAGGACCTTTTCCCACACATTGCATTGCGTTTTGTTCTTGAAGCCAAAATATTTTATGATGAGTGATTCATGAACATAATCAAATAAATAAATATTTGGCTTGTTTTTAATTCATTTTAAATTGCCTTGTATCCCATTGCCTCGTTAGTTACTACTCTGGGCTCCTTTGGGAGGAAGGGTGGGGTAAAAATATATAATTTGTTTGTTTATTATTATACTATTGTTTTACTATTATTATTTTCTCTTTCACATGCATGCAACCCTCAGTGCTTAAAGTTCAGAAAAAGAAGTCAAAGCTTGTCTGCCTAAGAACACTATGATCTGATGATCCAGAAATACAAAGAGGCCTAAGAAGTAGGGGAAGAGAGAAAAGGTGATAATAGAGATGAATAAAGATATAATAGACAAGGTATATGTGGGTGGAATAAAGCTTCCACTGTAATAATGCCATTGTATAACTATAGGGTGAGCCCACATTTAGACTTCTATGTATAGTTCTTGTTGCCTTACCTCAGAAAAGATATTGCAGAGCAGAAACAATTTCAGAAAAGGGGAGGAAAAATGATCAAGGGGATTGAGCAACTTCCCTATGATTAAATGTTACAGTATTAGGGGCTCTTTAGTTTGGGAGGGGGAAGGCGAGTAAAGGGAGCATGATTGGGGTGTATAAGGTTATACCACACCATTATGGACAAAGTGGACAGAGAGAGGTTTTCCTCAGTCTCTTATAAAAGTAGAACTTGAGGTCTTCCAATGAAGCTGGTTGTTAGAAGATTCAGGAGACACGAAAGAAGTATTTATTCACACAATTAAACTGTGGAATTCATTCCCACAAAACGTAATGACGTGCGCCAACTTGGATAGATTTAAAAGCGAATTAGCCTTATTCTCCATTAATTTCTTTATCAATGGCTACTAGACAAAATGGCTGCTCAATAAGGACAGTTGCTGTGAAGGGCATCTTATTGGCCACTGTGAGAACATGATTAGATGAGCCTTTGGCCTGATTCTTAACTGAAAAGTGAGGGTGCAGACTTTGGGCCACAAAATATAAAAGGCGGTGAAAAGAAAACAGTGAGTTAAAACTGTAATCAAAATATTTATGCATGTATACAGTTTTTTTTCTTCTAAAAACATGTTTAGGGGTACTCTCATTTTCCTACTCATATTGAAATACTGCCCCTCAATGAGGTCAAACTTAGATTCACAAAATGTTTAGGGGTATGCATATCCCTGCGTCCCCCCAGAAAAAAGCACTGCATGTATATCATGAAAATGCAGACCTCTTGTGTGAATAAAAGGAGAAAAGTGGTTCTTAGAGACCTATGTAGTGAGATTTATATTATATATTGGATTCGATTTTTTTTTAAAAAAAATGTTATTGTTTTAACTGTTTTGAATACACATTTGTTTTTATATATCTTTCTATTGTACTGTCAAATCACTTTCAAATGGTTCATAGGAACTGATTCAGAAATTAAATTAATAATAATAAATAATAATGTGGAGGAACCTGTTTTAAGGCTTGATGTTAGAACATTCTGGATTCCCTCAGCTCTACAGTTATTTCATTATATCATTATCATTGTTTAAAGGTAAAGGTACCCCCGCCCGTATGGGCCAGTCTTGCCAGACTCTAGGGTTGTGCGCTCATCTCACTCTATAGGCCGGAGCCTATAGAGCCAGCACTGTCCGCAGACACTTCCGGGTCACGTGGCCAGCGTGACAAGCTGCATCTGGCGAGCCAGCGCAGCACACGGAATGCCGTTTACCTTCCCACTGGTAAGCGGTCCCTATTTATCTACTTGCACCCAGGGGTGCTTTCGAACTGCTAGGTTGGCAGGTGCTGGGACCGAACGACGGGAGCGCACCCCGCCTTGGGGATACGAACTGCCGACCATGCGATCGGCAAGTCCTAGGCGCTGAGGTTTTACCCACAGCGCCACCCGCTTCCCCGAACAGCGCCACCCGCGTCCCCGTATCATTGTTTAGGGCACCACATATTGTGTAGTATGAAAAAAAAAGTGTAGAGGCTGATTCTGTAGCACTTTATGTAAGTGACTCATCTGGAGAAAGAGAGTGCTCCAGTTACATGTCTGCTAATGCTTCGTTTCCTTGCATAATTGCGTAACTTACTTGAATCTTTATTTGCATCCACTAAGTACATAGCCTAGAGTTGCCACCAGTGTTAAAGCTAATAATTTCATCCTGTCTTAACATTTATATGGTAGGACCACTCTCTTTAAGTGTGTGATTCAGCAAATGCAGAGATATCTTAAATGGTTCCAAGTGCCTCTTCTGAAGTGCTAAGCATCAGCAGAATATTGGTAAGGACAGTAAGGCAGTGTGAAATATTTTAGACACTATCCTGGGTTTTATAAAGCCACTCTTTTAAGCTGAATACAGATGTTAAATGGACGCGGGTGACGCTGTGGGTAAAACCTCAGTGCCTAGGACTTGCTGATCGTAAGGTCGGTGGTTCGAATCCCCGCGGCGGGGTGAGCTCCCGTCGTTCGGTCCCAGCTCCTGCCCACCTAGCAGTTCGAAAGCACCCTTAAGTGCAAGTAGATAAATAGGTACCGCTTTCTAGCGGGAAGGTAAACGGCGTTTCCGTGTGCTGCGCTGGTGCTGGCTCGCCAGAGCAGCTTCGTCACGCTGGCCACGTGACCCGGAAGTGTCTTCGGACAGCGCTGGCTCCCGGCCTCTAGAGTGAGATGAGCGTGCAACCCTAGAGTCTGTCAAGACTGGCCCGTATGGGCAGGAGTACCTTTACCTTTACCTTTTTAGATGTTAAATGTGCAACAGAGCCCCTCTTCTCCATTGGTGGGCACATGTGAAAGATGTATGGTGAAAACCTACAGAAGGTTTTGGAATTGGTTGGTTGTGCTTGATTTCTTCAGCTACAGTAATAGAGCAGTGCCCTTTGGACCATGCTGTTTGCTGCTCTTTGTTTTGATGGAGGCTTTGCTTTTTATTGGTATTTGTTGCCTGGTGTAGCTTCTTGTTTGATAAGTTTACTTTTGCAACAGAGTTTCCTACCTGCTTTGGGCTCTTCTGAGGGAGAAAGTAGGACATAAAATTTCAAAATAAAGGGAAAAGGAGAGATAAATATCTAAATATACTTGGCTAAAGTGGGCATCTTGCACATCACATGTCTTCTTGTGTATCCAGATGTTTTAGGAGATTAATTTCCCCAACATAGTCAGTAAATATCAATGGTACTTTAAGATTTGCATATACTGCTCCTGGCTCAAAAATACTTGACCAACTCTCAGTGGCTTTCAATACCATGGACCATAACATCATTCTGGACCGTCTTGAGGGGCTGGGAGCTGGGGAAATTTTATACAGTGGTTCCACTCCTTTCTCCTGGGCCATGTCCAGAAAGTGGTGGGGGGATGAGTGTTCAGACCCCTGGGCTCTCACTTGTGGGGTGACTCAGGGTTCAGTCCTCTCCCCCATGCTTTTTAACATCTACATGCAGCCGCTGGGAGAGATCATCAGGGGGTTTGGGTTGGGTGTTCATCAATATGCGGATGATACCCAGCTCTACCTCTCTTTTAAATCAGAACCAGTGAAGGCGGTGAAGGTCCTGTGTGAGTGTCTGGAGGCAGTTGGAGAATAGATGGCAGCTAACGGATTCAGGTTGAATCCTGACAAGACAGAAGTACTGTTCTTGGGGGACAGGGGGTAGGCTGGTGTGGAGGACTCCCTGATCCTGAATGTGGTAACTGTGCCCCTGAAGGACCAGGTGCGCAGCCTGGGAGTCACTTTGGACTCACAGCTGTCCATGGAGGTGCAGGTTAATTCTGTGGCCAGGGCAGCTGTTTAACAGCTCCATCTGGTATGCAGGCTGAGACCCTAGTTGCCTACGGACTGTCTTGCCAGAGTGGTGCATGCTCTAGTTATCTCCCGCTTGGACTTCAATGTGCTCTACGTGGGGCTACCTTTGAAGGTGACTCGGAAACTGCAATTAATCCAGAATGCAGCAGCTAGACTGGTGACTGGGAGTGACCGCTGAGACCATATAACACCGGTCCTGAAAGATCTTCATTGGCTCCCAGTATTTTCCGAGCACAATTCAAAGAGTTGGTGCTGACCTTTAAAGCCCTAAATGGCCTCGGTCCTGTATATAATCTAAGTTCCCATGGAACGGTCTGTGGATGGGTTGCCAATGGCGATTTTGGGTTTTTAAAAATGAGATCAATGTTAGGCAGGCCATCGTTTTATTTCCCAAAAGTCTGTTCCCCTGAGCACATGAAGAATATATTTCCATTCTCAAGAAGACCACCTTTAAAAATAAATCCTACATGCAGAATGTTGGGAGGTTCTACCGTGAAGCTGTATACAGTGGTACGTCAGGTTAAGTACTTAATTCATTCTGGAGGTCCGTTCTTAACCTGAAACTGTTCTTAACCTGAAGCACCACTTTAGCTAATGGGGCCTCCTGCTGCTGCCGCACTGCTGGGGCCCTATTTCTGTTCTTATCCTGAAGCAAAGTTCTTAACCTGAAGCACTATTTCTGGGTTAGCGGAGTGTGTAACCTGAAGCGTATGTAACCTGAGGTACCGCTGTGTGTGTGTGTGTATATATATATATATATGAATACATTGTGACCTGAAACTAATTTTGAACTTCTGTAGTTAATAAGTGAAAAGAGATGTCCCCATTCTGTCCCTTGCTTTGAAAGCTTCAACTTGTATCTGGGCATGCCTGTGTGATGCTTGAGAGCATTTCAGGGCTTGTGATTGAATGTTTCAGTGTTTTCTTCATCAACCCTCAAAGAGGGTTCAAGAACTGAAAGCACTTTCTTTTTGAAGAATAGCAGTAGAATGACTTCATGTGTCACATTTTTGTAGAATAGTAGAGCTCAGACCTGCCACTGAAATAGCACTGACTTACTTCTGAGGAACTAGAAGGCTTATGAAGTCCTACTCTTCATCATAAGAAAAGCTTCAATCTTTGACCTGGAAACCTCTCTGTGTTCACAAACACAGCACTCCTGGAGCACTATAACTTTCTCTTTGCATGTACACATAAGCCCAACAACTGTTATCTCTCAAGGTGTATGAAGTGTGAATTAAAACATGACTGGAGTGTGCTAAGAGAAGGAAAAGCTATATGGCATGGATTGTTATTATTTTCAAAGAAAAGTAAACCTCTTAGAAGTCAAACCCATGAACAAATGTCATTTCCATCTGATGCCTTGCCGTCCTTCAGTCTCGGCACTGAAAAATAGATCACAAGGTGTTACAGAAATCCAATTGGGGCACAGGGAGGGAATGGAATGAAAAAATAAATAGCATAGTTGCTTATGAATTTTCCAGAATGTGACTATTAATTCTTCCTGAAATATGATCTTTCATTAGAAGCATCATTTTGTATCCAAAATGTCTAGTTTGCTGGATTCCTGAGATCTTAGTGCCAAATGAAACAATATAAAAAAACCTCGTAGGTTGACTCTCAGTGTCATTCAAATGTTTGTAAGAGGGGTAGATACTTTGCAAATGTGTGGGGGGAAGGGGACATTGTTTGGCTCCTTGACATGATTGCCAAATGATAATGATACCAATAATAATAATGGAACGTTTTAAATGGATAAAACACAGAAATATGCTGTCTTCTTGCTAAATTTCCTTTCTTGCCTTGTGGTCTGCTGTCAGCAAAGATACCTAAATATTCAAACTTAGGGAAATGGAACCTTTATGGGAAATGAAATCCTGAAGGTCTGTATATTCTGAGCAAAATGTCAGCACTAGCATGATTGATAGTTCTTGTGCCCCCCTTGCATTCACCAATTAATAAATGCACTGCATAAATGAATCCTCCAGTAAAATCCTTGAAATACAAATTTAACTCTATTTTTTTTAGGGGTGATTGGTTTTTTTTGGGGGGGGGAATACTACCTCCCCCAGTACCTGAACCTACACCATAAACAAAAATTGTTTCCACTGGGAACAATAAGCAAAATCTTATAGGATGCTAAAGTCCTTTAGATATTAAGATGGCTATCATATCTCCTCTCAGCTTCCTCTTTACCAGGCTAAACATACCCAGTTTCCTCAACCGTTCCTCATAAAGGCTTGTTTTCCAGACCCTTTATTATATTGAACACCTTCCTCTGCACACACTTCAGCTTATCAAGATCCTTCTTAAATTGTGGTGCTCAGAACTGGACACAGTATTCCAGGTGTGGTCTGACCAAGGCAGAATACAGCAGGACTACGACTTCCCTTGATCACCACACAATACTTCTGTTGATAAAGCTTAGAATAGCATTAGCTTTTTTTCCTTTTTCCTTTTGGCTGCTGCATCACACTGTTGACTGGTGTTATACTTATGGTCTACTAAGACCTCCAGATCCTTTTCACATGTACCACTAGCAACCACACTGCCTCCCCATTTTATATTTGTGCAGTTGGTTCTAGAATCTTACATTTGTCCTTATTGCCTTCACTCTTGTGTTTCAGTAGAGTAATCTATTCAGTGGTATCTCGGGTTACATATGCTTCAGGTTACATATGCTTCAGGTTACAGACTCCGCTAACCCAGAAATATTACCTCGGGTTAAGAACTTTGCTTCAGGATGAGAACAAAAACCATGCAGCAGCGACGGGAGGCCCCATTAGCTAAAGTGGTACCTCAAGTTAAGAACAGTTTCAGGTTAAGTACGGACCTCCGGAACAAATTAAGTACTTAACCTGAGGTACCACTGTATTACCTGCAACATGCTGGTATAGTTTCTATGCAAACTAAGGCATTTGGCCTATTGGCACACTGTTCCTACTGATGCCAGATACCTACAATTTCTTCTACTCAACATCTGCTGAAAATGTTTCTGTTTTGCCAAGCATTTCAGAAAATGAATTTGGTCATTCATTCTGTATTTTATGATTTTATGGTGTTTTAATGCTTCTATTGTATACTATTTTGTATTTTTCTTAGCAAGTTAGAAATTAGAAATATTATCATAAATAAAACCAGGTTCACACAGAATGCTAAGCCAAACTATGACTTAATGTGAAAGGTCAAGCTTCTATAGAGATGATTGTGACCGCTTTGCTCTTCCTGCAGTCCTGATGTGGCTGTACTGCTGTAAGCTAAGCCTACACTCTGATGTAGTGTGTCATCTGAACATGGGCTCATGCTTTGTCTCACTCCAAACAAACCATGAGTTCTACCTTAGGTTTGTTTGTGGTTGAAGCTTGTGGTTTTTTGAAAGAAGACAAGCCATGGGTCAGATTCAGATTACATGTTAGCCAAACCATGCCTCAGCTCACAGCAGTGCTGCACAGCAGTAGAACTCAAAGAGGAACAAAGCAGCCACCAATTGGAGACTGGCATCATCACATGTGTTTCTCTTTACAGTATATTGGAAAGGAGGACAATTTTTTTTAAGGGGGGGGCACTTTGTCCATAAATTATACCACTCTAGATAAGGCCTTTTTTTTAGCCCTCTTCTCACCTTGTTGCACACTGTCCTTCCTTCGTCACAAATTTCCAACTCCTCCCACCATTATAAATGATATACTTGACCCATACTTGATCCCTATTCTAAGATGAAACTTAATATTTTAAATGTGATTTTGATGTTAGATCTCCATTAGGCATAGTGGACTTCCAGTAACAGTTCTTTCCCTTCCTCTGGTTTGTAAATATAAATTCTCTTTCACCATAGAAACAAAACACTTCAGGTGGTGTTTCTTATAAAACTGTGTTGTTGTTTTTTCATGTTCTTGAAGTCTTTTGTTGGCCTTTGATCTTCTGACCAATGTCAGTGTCTGCCCAAGGCTTTATGTAATCATTTTTACTGAGCTGTTTCTTGTGTATTGTGTCGCTCTAGTACTGTTGAAGTGTGCACAGATGTTAAACTACAGAACTTCATGCTGTTTACTACCACATTATGTGGAAATTGGGTTAATTGTCAGGAGAGGCTGGCAGGTTCCACCTTAGTGTTGTAGAGTGCTTTGCAATTTTTTTGCTTAAGAATCTGTGGTAACTATTCAATTACATGGGCCAAAGGACTGCATTCTGGAAAGCCAGGAGACTGGCCTCTAAACAGGCCACTAGTGATTGTGTCGGAGGGAAAGGTCAGGTTTCCCCTTTAGCTGTGTCACAAATTACAATCCACTTACTTCATACCATTTCTTTGTTTATTTAAAGCATTTTTACCCAACTCTTTAGCTGAAAAGGCTCTCAGAGTAGCTTACAAAATTCAGCAGCAGTGCTTGGAATGAACTAATTCAGATTAACTGAAATAATTTTTTTAAATCTCTGAATTACACCTGTAGGTAGTTACAATAATTGTCAAATGAACTGAATGTGAATTAAATTCCTTTTACAGTGAAACTTTGGGTGATACTTTACAATTTTAGTTTTAATACAATAATTTTCATATATAGGGGTTTCATTGCACTAAACAATGGGTAGGCAAACTAAGGCCCGGGGGCTGGATCCGGCCCAATTGCCTTCTAAATCCGGTCCACTGACGATCCGGGTATCAGCGTGTTTTTACATGAGTAGAATGTGCCCTTTTATTTAGAATGCATCTCTGGGTTATTTGTGGGGCATAGGATTTTTTTTTTCCTTTTCAAAATATAGTCCGGCTGAGGGACAGTGGACTGGCCCCCTGCTGAAAAAGTTTGCTGACCCGGGCACTAAACTGTGTTTTATTGGAGGCATTGAGTTTACCATCTTTCTTATACGAAAATTGATGCTGCTATTTAAGATTAAATATCATAATTGTTGGGGAAAATAAATAAAACAATTGTTCACATTACTCTGTGTACTTTGAGATGTTTTCTTAGTCTTTTTTAGCTTTCAAAATTCTGAGGATTAAGTGGGAAATGCTGAACACCACGTGAATGAATAGGGAATTGAACTGGAATGGAATTAGCTCCTTTTTGGAGGGGGCGAACTGGAATTGGAACTACCGGTAATTCCTTTTTCAAACCAACTTTCCAAGCACTGTTCAGTAGTGAGCCAATTAAGTGTCATCACACACAAGGAAAAGTTATCTCTGATGCAAAAATAGTTCTGATAGGTTGATGGAATGGCTACTGCCTAAAGACAGTAGGAGGGCCAAAGGCTGTTCAGTGTTTAAGCCACTCAGCTAGCTATGCTAGGGATGGGTTTTGTTTTCTTCTCTGGCGATCATTCGTAGCCGAGTAAGATTGTCTTCCATAAACACGGTTTTAACTATGAGTCCGTAAGTGACTGTGGAGGCCAATTCTAGATCCACACATCCTTCCACAGTGTGGACATTGGTTTCCGGGCGGGAACTGATCACAGAGTGGATTTGCCAAGCGTGCCTTCCTCTTAGCCCGGTCAGAGGGATGTGCCAGTCTTCCAGGCACCGGCAGATATTCCTTGTGACCTCCCGGCTGCGCTGCTCTGCTGATAAGCAGCCGAGGTCTCGGCGATTCTTCTCAGACTGTGAGAAAAACACACCGTTGCTCCTCTCTCCCCTTTGGTGTCCCCAGGGAGGGGAAAGAAGCAGACAGAAATCTATTTACATCTTTTATTCCTGTCTTTTACTTCAGTACAGAGAAAACATGTCTGCACTCATCAGCAGTTAGAATAAACTCCACCCATGTACTTCCAGTACAGGTCATATGACAAACCCACAGAGCTAACATCCGGTGCTCAGTACAGAATGGACTGCCCCTTTGTTCCCATGGCACTGGTTTTACCAATGTACCTCTCTGGTTGTGTGACTTCCAAGGAATGAGTGCTTCTGCATTACCTTGGTTAGCAACTCTCTGTTGTGCCTTTGTCTCTGACTCAGACACAGCTTCAATTTGACCTTGGTCGTTTACAACAGCAACACATAAGTTAGCAAACTCTTGTGAATACCTCTTGGGTGGTACACCCTTCGTTGCTCTCTCAGACCTGCGTAAGAGGTGCTGCTCTTCTTTGCTTTCTGGTTCAACCTTTGAACTCTCTGGAGAACCAGTACTAAGCTTAATCAGTGGTTCATCCTCCTCTTCTGAGGGTCTAGTCATTACGTGAGATTTCCTCTTAATGACTGTGACAACTGAGCTGTCTGAGCTATCGCTGTCGTCATCAGTACTACTGAACTCAATAAAATCATCATCATCATCATCATCATCATCATCAGAATTATCATCACCTGTGGGAAATGTGTGAACAATCACTCTCTCCTGTTCAGGAGCACTCTCTAGAAATTTTGTGAGAATCACCTGACCAGATTCAGACAAAATTACTCTGTAGAGACCTTTTTCATAACCCACAAAAATGCCTCTGGCATTCTTTACCCCACCTGGAGCTTCTGTTCTCACATGAGACCCAAAAACCTTGAAATGGGCAACAGAAGGTTTTCTGTGGAACAGTTTCTCAAAAGGAGAACTTCCCAACTCTTTTGAAAACTTTCTCAACCACGTGTAACAAAATGACATTAGCGACTCAGCCCAGTACTCATGTGGCAGATGTGAACTAAGCAATTGTGCTTCCATTCCCTTTTGCAATTCTTTGTTCACCCTAACACAAACACATCTGTTCCAAGCTTCTTCGGAACTAGCAATTTTGTGTCTTATTCCTTTCTTCTTCAGGAACCTCTGGAAAACCTGTAAAAGAAAAATTGGCTTCTCATCTGTGCAAAGACAATCTATGTCAGCATCATGCATATTTTTAACCTTGTCACAAAACTCTTTAAAGCTTTCTAAGGCTTCTTTCGGTCTCTCCAAAAGATAAAGCCAGACAAAACCTGTGAAAGAATCAACACATATTAGGTAATACTTTGCATTGCCTCTAGATGGTGCTAAAGGACCAATCACATCAGCATACACCCGCTGAAATGCTCTGTTGACCCTCGAGGTCACCTTCTTGGTGTTCTCCTTGGTCAAACCTGCAAAAGAAATCATGTTAGAATCACAAGAATTACATTCCATGTAATCACTTTGATCAAAAGTCAACAAATACAGTCCATCTTTCTCTTTGGCAGAAAGATACAACTCTCCATCTTTGTAGATCTCGCAGTTCTGATCATCATAGGACAGTTTTAGTCCCTTCTTGACAATCTGCGAAACGCTGAGCAGATTAAACTTCAACTCTGGAACCAAATAAACATTGTTTATAGTCAAGTTCAGACTTCTAAGATACACAGTTCCAATCACGGTGGCTTCCAGCTCTTGACCGTTGGCTTGTTGTACAGCAAAGCTTTGCTTCTTAAACGTAGAAAATAAACCTCTGTGTAGACACATATGCTGAGTACATCCAGTGTCTAGGACAAAGAAGTTCCCCGCTTCTGGTGTGGCTTTTAGCGACATCAAAGCTTTTGCAGTCTTTGCCTTTGAGATGGTATGACCTTCGTCTGACGCCTCAGACTTTGTGGAGCTTCCCTTGGCTCCTCTGTTCTGACGTGGCCTCTTGCAGTACCGCTGAAGATGCCCAGTTTGGTCACAATTGTAGCATCGGACAACGTTTAAAGCTACAGCGTTTTCTCCAGTAGCAACAGCAGTGGGGGTGTCAGAACTCCGTTCTTGCCTCCCCCTTTCCTTCACTTCCAGGGCGGCAAGTCTGTCCTGTTCATTCAGAACCACGGCAAAGACCCTCTCCGAAGTCAATTCATTCGCTGGGAGAGACCCCAGCTGACTGGCAACGGTTTTGTAAGTCCGATTCAGGCTGTTGATCACCATGAAGCAAAACACTTCCTCCTGCAGACGGAAATTACGTTCCACCATCTGTTGACGCAGATATTTCATTTCCGTCAGGTGCGCTTGAACATCTCCATCAGGCGCAAGCCTCAGGTTGGTCAGCTTCTCAAAATACAGCAACGCTGAAGAACCTGCATCTCTCTGATGTGTCCTTCTCAGCGTGTCCCAAACATCTTTCGCGTGGTCTAAAGCCTGTATATGAATCAGCTGCGAATCTGACACGCACAGAATTATAGCCGTACTGGCCTTCACATTCTGTGACTCCCAAGCACGTGTTGGTGCTGCAGGGATGGGGTTCTCAATCACCCCAAACAGTCTCTGATTCTGCAGCAGGGCCTTCATCTTAATAGACCAAGATGCATAATTGTCACTGGTTAAAAGGGGCGGAGAAGGCAAACCTCCCCCCTTCTTGGCATCCATTTTGAGTCCTTGCATTGACTCTCAAACACAAGCCTCTAAAATCCAATAGCTGGCTTGTTTACACTCTGTGCACCTGGAAGGTCTCAACGCTGGCTGCGTTGGAAATTTCCAAGAGCTCTTCAGACTCTGTAGTCAAAACATTCCATTTTAACTTTCCCTTCTCCTCTCTGAGGCATGGCCTTCACTGAAGGGCGTCGCTTAGCAACAGTGCATTCCATCCCCTTGGACAAGAAACCACAAGAATGTCTGGAATGCGGTTTCTCTTCTAACTCGGAGCTGTTTTCCCAAACACTGCTCCCCGTGAAGCAGAGAATAACTCAATCTGCGTTCACTCTTCTAAGCCCGAAATCTCATACCTTGGGCTCCGTTGCTTTGGCTGTCAGCTTCCTCTGGTCAGCTTCTGGCTGCAGAGAATCAGCTTTCTCAACTCAGGCCTCCATGGAGTGATGAAAACAGCAGTTCTGCCACTCTTTGATGCAGAGTCCCATGGATCGATGAAACCATCCTCTGCTACCACTGTTAGAATTCTGCCCGGTCAGAGGGATGTGCCAGTCTTCCAGGCACCGGCAGATATTCCTTGTGACCTCCCGGCTGCGCCGCTCTGCTGATAAGCAGCCGAGGTCTCGGCGATTCTTCTCAGACTGTGAGAAAAACACACCGTTGCTCCTCTCTCCCCTTTGGTGTCCCCAGGGAGGGGAAAGAAGCAGACAGAAATCTATTTACATCTTTTATTCCTGTCTTTTACTTCAGTACAGAGAAAACATGTCTGCACTCATCAGCAGTTAGAATAAACTCCACCCATGTACTTCCAGTACAGGTCATATGACAAACCCACAGAGCTAACATCCGGTGCTCAGTACATAATGGACTGCCCCTTTGTTCCCATGGCAACAGTCACAAACTTCCTGTTTGGCTTTCCAGCCACAAGCAGCAGACTTGGCTGCTATAGCCTTTGCTTGCTGCTGCATTGCTGCTTTAGAATAACAGTTTCTCCCTTGCATCCTTTGGGATGGGTTTTTGGAAGACGCCTGTGCGTGAGTTTGTTTTATGTGTGTAGATCAGTACACACTGACCAATGCAGAGTCTTCACAGTAAGGCTCTGTTCCGATGGCGTGAGTAGTCATGATGACCAATAGAATCTTATCTGCTGCAGCCTTAATCCGCCTTCACAGCCATTGTAATATACTGCTTGTTATCATCTGCCTCTTCTGCTGCTGAGGACTTCTTGGATCATTCTTTGTCTAGCTCCTTCCCTTTAACCTTACCACCTTGGGTGACCCTGCTGGGAGTATGAGATTCCTGATGGCTTCGCTCACAAGGGTCATAGGAATGTGCAAGCCCACTCACCACAACAAGCCTACTGTACATAGCAGCTGTAACTTGTTCAATCAGGCCAGTTCATTCTCATTCCCAGGTTTCTATTCCTTCTTGCAACTGACACCGAACATTTCAACATTTCTGGGAGCCACTGAGCTTACTCAGTTGTCATTGGGATGCTGTTTTTTCTAAAATATTTTGTACTTCTGCACACCTTTGACTTCACATGAGCATGCCCATCCCTCCTCATTTCGCAAATGCTTCATTTTGGTTCCCATCCTTTCACGCTAAACCACCTTCATTTGCTAAAGGATCATTTATTATGTTTCTCACCCACCATGGTATTATTAAACACAGACCCCAGGTAACAAATAAAGCAAATATAAGCTGTGCTTTGTACATTAGGCTTGCCCTCCACCCCCAGTTTTGACCTCAAATAATCTGCCTTTATATATGAATTAGACATCAATGGAACATTGATGTCAAATATGTTCATTTCTTTCATTATAATGTTGTCCTCTTTGTTCTTTTAAATGGCCTTTTCTGAACAATCATTAATGGAGGGAAAAACCCTCTCTGTTTTTAAATACCTTGATTGGTCATCTTCTACCATTTAAATTCTCAAGCATTTTCCTGATATTTTTCTCCCTTATTCATGCCTCAAGGTTAAATGGGCAATTAAGATACATTATTGGAATAATGCAAAATAAAAGAGACTTTTTAGCATTTCTTCTCCCTGGATTGCATCACTGGCCTTTTGCCCTTTCTTTCTATGATAAAAGCAGTCTGTGTTTAGTGAATTTTGTTCATGTTCTCTTGAACACTATTGTTGATTCACTGCCTGTACATTACTGTACTATCTACAAGGGCATATTAGATGATGAAAATACAGGATACTGTGTAGGCAACATTCTGCTCTGGTTGTGGAATCAGGTCAATGCCTGACTGATAGTGTTGTGTACAACAGGAGATGTTGCTCATCCATTTACTGTGGTACTAGGCAAAATGCCTTGGGATTTTGAGGCTCTGATTCAGCTCAAGTTAGTGGAACAAGGTAATCCCACAATGAAAGCCTTCTCTGAGCATTCAAATAAAACACGAGGGGTGGGGATAATGTGTGTAGGGGGAGTGGGGCTGAGTGTGTTACCCTGACCCAAAGTACAAAGGCATGTACCAGCTCCACCAGCTCTACTCTGACTCTTGGTGTTTAGCAGGAAGGTCAGAAAGAAAAATCTGCTTAGTTGCCTCCCTATGATCAGTAGCCCTGTGTGATCAGGGCTCCTCATTGCTGTGAGGATTTCAAGTTAGTTCAGCTGAACACATGGACAATCTGCTGCCAGACCTTCTATCCAATTGACAATATTCTGAAACTGAAGACTGCAAGGACAGGGATGGTAGGTGTGGGGCTAGCATGTGCCACTCTACTCATCCCACAACATCAAGTGAATTCATTAAGTGAATTCTGAGCTTCCCTTAAGTCCCAGTGATGTTAAATCAGACAGGTAGTCACAACCAAATGGCTTCCATTTATTAGGTTTAGTAAGAGAGAAAATGAGCTATCTTGAAGGACAGCATGGCTCTTTGGTTAAACCCATTTCTGATGGCTGACATGCAGTATAGAAGGGCCCCATTATTCATTCTGTGTTGCCTTCTCCCACAGATGGCTGCTGCTGGCAACACAGCTGGAATGCTGTTAACACTCCAGGGGTCAGCAAACTTTTTCAACAGGGAGCTGGTCCACTGTCCCTCAGACCTTGTCAGGAGCCGGACTAGATTTTGAAAAAAAATATGAACGAATTCCTATGCCCCACAAATAACCCAGACGTGCATTTTAAATAAAAGCACACATTCTACTCATGTAAAAACACACTGATTCCCACACTGATTCCCACAGGCTGGATTTAGAAGGCGATTGGGCTGGATCCGGTCCCCAGGCCTTAGTTTGCCTACCCACACTCCATACCGGGCTTGGGAGGGTATGGGAGGAGGTGCTTGCTGGATTGGTGGAGTCCTGGGCAAAAGGTTGGGGTTTGTCATCAGACAGGATGTAGAGGGTATGAGGAATAAAATCTGAGCCAGAGAAGAATGTGGGGTCATTATCCTCTTATCTGAAGGTCACCACTTAAGCTTTTTGTTCCATGTTGACCTTCAGAGGCTTTTACAGAGGAACACAGAAAGAAAGGGAACCTTGCATTTGTTGAAAGCTATTGTCTGTGAGTTCAAGCATTTGCTCTAATAGTGAACTCTGGTGGTGGGTGCTGACAGGGCTGGAGCCAAAATAGGAGACCAAAAAAAGGAAATATCAACATGCTCCAGAGAGCATTAGTGAAATGTTTTCTTTTTAAAACAAATCAATGAAAAGAGCCTAAAGCCCAAAACAGTGCAATGGAAACTTAACAGAAGCCACAGAAAATAGAGTTTCCATTGGAAAATGAAAATAGAAAACTGAAGAGCACAAGCTCTTCAGTTTTGCCTTGAAGGAGGGCATGACTGTCTACTGGAACCAGGCACAGGAGCACTCTTGTTGGTGGGTGAAGCTGAGGATAGGGAAGAAATTTGCCTAATTCATTCTTCCCAGTGCTTTTTTTTCTAAAAAAATAAAATAAAAATGTTTAGGGGTTTTCTCATTTTCCTGCTCATATTGAAATACTGCCCCTCAATGAGGCCAAACTAAGATTCACAAAATGTTTAGGGGTATGCATCGCCCCAGAAAAAACCACTGATTCTTCCTGAAATGAAATGCTTCCTGAGATTGTAGCAGTAAGCACCCCCTCAGTCCCAATAAAGCAGGGTTGGAGAATCTGTGGCCTTCTGCATATTATTGGACTCCAGCTCTCATCATGCCCAGAATGGCCAATGGTCAGGAATGATGGTAGTTATGGTCCAACAACATCAAGGAAGCACTGTTTCTCTACTTCTGCTATTAGGGTTAAGGCTGAATTTCTATTCAAACATCCCAGGGAGTAAATCCCATTGAACTCAGTGGGTCTTGCTTCTGAATTGACATGCATAGAATTGTGCTATAAATGTGTAAAGAACTGAATTCCACTGGACACCATTGTTTCAAGAGCAAGCTACACAACTCCTTCCCACACAATTTTGCAGTCAGAGGATTGTGACGGGGCCAAGTCTTTCAGTACTTTAGGGGCTCCTGCAGCTGATAGGAAATCCTTGCCCAGTTTTACACAATTGCAGGGATTCAGTGAAGTTGTGGAGATATTCAGACATACTGAAAATCATTAATTCCAGAGAGATGGCTAATCATTAAATTGTAAACAGATTATTTCCTAAGGCAGGGAAGGTTTATCAATTACAGAGAGATTTACAGCAGATGTCCAGAGCTATTCAGCCAGATGGTGTGCACTTATCTGATCTTTGGGTAGACATGCATCTATAGAACACTCAGATTGGCCTTGAAGAGGTTTTTATGCCCAATGAGGTGTGGGATGTATGCTGCTGAGCTCAAATATTGGCGGCTCTTGCAGAGGTATTTTCTTCATTCAGTCAGTCAACAAAGCCCCAGACATGAAAAATGGTTCAGCAATAGATATATACTGATTAGATTCTGGGAACCAAAAGGGCCCTGGTTTCAGAACAGGATGACAGGTGATGGTGCAACTCCTGGCTTGCCTAGTGATATGAAGGCCACAGATGCCATGTGATGCAGGGAGAAGCAATATACAGAGTGTAATAAAAGCAATACAACATCATGTGGATTATGAAGCACTGAGTGGATTGGATAAATCAATGCATGAGAGAAACTGAATTTGATTACCCCAATTCTATTAAGAAAAGGCAATGTCCAAAGATAAGGCTTTCCAAACCACAGGGGCTTGGGGCAAGTAAATGTTAGTTCCACAATTCACAGAGCCACCACTGAGAAAACTCTGTTTTATGTGCTTGCCTACCAAACTTATTTCTCCAGTGGGTACACAATAAGGTGAATCTAGAACCAGTTTACTCTAAGGATGACACTCTATCCCTTTTTAACATTTGCTACAGCTGCTGCCATTAATGGCATTATTCCCTCTGGAAAAAGACAATGATATTTCTTTAGCCATCATCTATAATGCTTATATTTAATGTGTCGGCAAAATTTCTAAAAGTGAATGTTCTCCCTTTGGTTTCTCATACACCTTTCTCTTCTACTTTGTGGACCTAAATAAATAAAAAAAATCAGATTAGGAAGACAAAATACATTTTAGTGACTTTTCTAGGCCTAGAACAATGCCTGCTCTGGTAAAAAAAAAAGGCATTCATTTTCATCCTTTAGAAGCTCCTTAAGCTTTAATCAAGGTTCATTTGCCCCCTTCAAATTAAACTGTAGTCAGACACATTTTGCTTGAGTCTACATTCTACAGTTTTGCGGAGAATTATTTATCTGGCATGTAATAATTTAAGAACTACCAAAATCTTGACATTGTTCCAATAATGTGTCAATTAGGGAACACTTTTCATCCAGATTACAAAGGTTGGTCCAAGGTAGCTGCTGCTTTGTTAAGGTTGTTTTGTGGATATCTTCATAATTAATGGAAAAATCATTAGGAATTCAGTCTTTATTAACCCCTGTAGCTGCAGGGGCCCATTTCATCTTAATTGCATTCATTTGGCAATGGCAGTATTATACAGCATAATCACTAATAAATGATCTTTTAATTTGTACCAATCAACAGGGCTCGCTTTCATGCCAATACTCCTGTTTCTTTGACACTGGCCTGTCTTGATTTTTGATCATTTAGACTTCAGATGATTTACTGGCAAATCAATATCAATACCAGATCTGCCGTATTCATATAACTGCGGTTAGGTTCAATTTGAGTGTATTTTGATTGAAATAAGTGCTGCTTGATTATCCTTTCAGATTTTGTAGAATAATCAGGTTGGGAAATGCAGTCTCAGATCTTATTCAAAGGGAAATAATTAAAAAAAACTGAAGGAAGGAATGCTAAAGACATGGGACAACATTAGGGGTAACACTTCAGATCTCACTAATTAAGCAAATTTGTCTGTAATCTCCTCAAGGCCTTCACCAATAGACTAATATTCTATTATCCATTAGCAAGGCCAATGAGGGCTTTGGCTAAACTTGTTAATAGGGAAATCTGAGACAGTTTCTCTCATTATCCACCTGTCAGCACTGTCGCTGCCGTGCAAAACGGCCATCATCGTTCTGTTGGTCAGCTAACTAGGAACCAGGCTACTGTAAAAGAAATAATCTACTGCTAATTGAAAATGACTGAAACATCCCCTTCTCAGCCACTTCCTCCTTCATATTTCACAGAAATAGAAGGAGTGGAGAGCCAAAGTTCAGTCTTTCTAATTAACACTCTACTTCTGGAGTAGAATCACTGACTTTGCTAAATACGCAAGAAAACGCCGGAAAATATGGATGACAATATCTTACTGTTCCATTATACAGACTTCAGCAGTAGTTCTTTTATTGCTGATTTGGGGATGCTGTGCCTTGGACACAAGTTTGGAATGGCACTGTGTGTATATGCCAGCAAATTAATCCATAGTTGACTGGCACACTTAAAATGTGCTGAACTGAAGCTGTGTTGAATAGATATAACAGCTAAATTTATTGGGAAGGGTTTTCCTCTTAATATGTGATTCACTTTGCAAGTCTAAGAAAAGCAGCTATCAAATATTCACTTACTTAAGAGCAATCCAAGGCCACCATCCTAGCACTTCTTGTCTCAAAGCCCTCTAACAATTTATGGCTCTATGCAAGATCATACTTTTATATTCTTCATGCATGAAACCCACCCAATTCCATACAATCACCACGGTGGATTAGACTCTCTATATCATCTCTAACTTTGAAAGTCTGCATTTTAATAAGTAAGACACTGGTAAACACTCCTATCGGTGACCGAAAAATCCCTGTCTCTCCCCACAAATCCCTGTCTCTGTGTAGGCTTGAACCATATGTTATCATTCATATATATAAAGTAGTAGTCACTGCTGAATTCATAGACATTTTTATGTGCTGGGTAATTTTAGCAACATGAGAAGTTACTGCAGAAATCAGAGACACTTTGTCCATCTGAACGTGTTCGTGTTCCATTACTCCAGTTCCCTCAGGGAAAAGTCTATTGTAAATCTTTCTGGAATGACCCCAGTGGTTCTGCCTTAGCATCATTACTTGCACAGACAGGTTTTTCTTAAAGAGACTTATTATTCCCATCATGGATGAGTGCTTCTATCTGTTCCAGCTTTGTTCTCTGTTCATTTCCATTTATGTTCCTCCCGTCCTATATTTTTGTGCTGACCTGAAGGCCAAACTACATGTTACCTAACAGTGTTTGTTTGTTTTTAATTGAAAAGTAGCCTCAGGGAATCCAGTCCACAGTGAAAGAGTGGCATGGGGAAAGAGTTGCTTAACCCTTCCCCATCCTGCCATTTATTCACTCAAAATCACACCCTCCAGGCTGCTTTCTTTCCCAACAGATACTTAAGCGGCTAAGAAGCCTCTTCTCCCTTGCCACTATTTACTCCCATTTCAAGTTCCAAGATTGTGCTCCGTTTCAGATCATAGTCATCGAAGGCTTCAAAGTCAGTATGGGGACATCCAAAGTCCAACTGGTACTATGCTTCCATAGACTTTTCCCATTCATTTACTATTACTTCTCAACTTACTCTAACTCTTGAACAAGAACTACAAGACTACTACCAACATATGATGGCAGTGTTAAAATACATGCACTGGCTTCTTATCTGCTACTGGGCCAGGTTCAAGGTTCTAGTGCTAGTATACCAAGCCCTAAACAACTTAGGCCCAGGATGATCACTAAGATCACTAAGAACACTACTAGTGGTCCCCATGAACCAGAAGCTGACTCATGTCAATGAGGTGTTGTGACTTCAGTATTGCAGGCCTATTGGCAGCCATGTGAACTGTAGCATGGTGACAACCATACAATTTTATTATATACAAATGAAGTTTTTCTTCAAGCAGTAAAATAAGAAGTGTTTTAATTAATTGTCTCCAAGCGACCAACTAATCAAATGCATTCCTTCTTTTTAAATCCTGTTGTAAAGGCCTAAATGCATGTTACATTAATGATGTGATTAGAATTCACATTATGAAGTTTTTAAAATTAGGGCAAAGTGGGGGTTATCATTGACACTGCAGTGTGTGAGGAAGGGAGGTTTAAGCTTATTTTCCCTAGCAATGATCATGGTTAAAATAACCCCCTTCCCTGACATAGCAATTAGGAATAGGTAACATTTCTCCATGCAACCTCTCCCTCAGAATATTTGGACTCCTCAGTTTCACCATCCACCACAGTGGCACCACAATGTATCCAGTTTTAATATTGTTGAATATTGGTGAAGGAAACAACAGACTTGATCCCAACTTCTTCCAGTCCTCCACTCTTAGCCCATTTCTTTCTTCCTCCACCAATATAAACAAAAATTAGTTTCTTTCAACATTGAGTAAGCCAAAATTTCTCAGAAGAGAAATTATGTAGAAAAACTGTTGCAGAATTTCATTTCCCTCTCCAAAATATTGGGCATTATTGCCTCCCTGATTTCACCACCCACAAATAGCATGGAGGCCAAGTCTCTTCGCCTTATTTTTCTCCACACATACCTCTAACGCTAACTGCTGATAGGTGGTGGGTTGATTTTTACCAAGATCATGGAAATCACTTCCCTGCTAGTTATTTTTAAAAACACACACATATGCCATGATGTATTTGTTAATCACAGCTTTAATGCAATGTGCAATTAGGCTTTAAGAGAACTGGCAACATTTTATAATTGAAAACAAAAAATGTAGAATTATATGGGGTCCATGTCATCCTAAAGAGCAGGACTTCTATTGTGCAACCTTTTCTCTGCTCAGTTTCCAGCCAGCCACTGTTTGGCTCATTTATGTTTTATACATACACACTTTCCTGGGAGTAAGACCCATTGAACTCAGTGAGACTTACTTCGGAGTAGACATGCATAGGACTGTAGTGTCAGCTGTGGATATTAATAACAAAGCAAAATAACTCAGTTTGTAGTGTATGGGGGAAAATAGATACACGACTGAAATATTTTCTATCTGATAGTGACTTTGGGGCACTCTTTTTGTCTTTGTACTGTCACTGCATTTGATTTGCTGTCTGTACTCGATGTTCTGTGCCATTTTGTTACATATTAGGAAGGAGCAGTAAATTGAAGTCAAGTCCTCATTGGAATGAAACTCCCATTTTAAGAAGGAATTCAGATCTATTCAGCTTGACCTTGGAACCTGAATTAAATCTTGAGAAATTCAACTTTCTCCAGGGAAGTGTGTAGGTTGTATGAGTTTTGGATATATTAAAAGTGTATAGAGCTATTGAACAGTATGTATGCCTGGAGGGTTAATTTCCAGTCTAAGGACAATGGGAAAATGCAAAGGCTTCACTTGAACCAATTTTCACTGACTTACCAGCCCAATCCTATGCAGGTTTTCAGTTCAGTGGAATTTATTCCCAATAAAGTGTGCAAGGAATTGCAGCATATTTTGTTGTGCTTCAAAGAGACTCAAAACACTCTGACAAACCTTTTGTGCTGCTGTGCTAAATATGTTTGGTTTTTAAGTTAAATGGTGGTTTTCTGCCAAAAATATTCATGGCTCTGCAAATCTTCACCTTTTCTAAGCCATTGTTTCTTCTGATTGCTGCTACCTCAATGTGACATAGATAAGTAAATGTAATTCTTTGATTATTTCACTAAGCACAAGTATGGGCAATGAAGAGTGAGGGAAGTGAGGGCCATATTTATTTTGAGAATACACTTTGAGCATGATTTTGAGAATTAAATAAAAAAACCTTCGAAAAAGTTTCATTTTCTGAAAATAGTGCTATCATCAAAATCATCTAAACTGTACCAGGTGCTGTACGAAAGTAAAGTTAACTGATTCTTGATTACATGCTTACCATCTAAATGTTAAAAATGGGGTTTTGTCTATAGTGTGATTAGAAATTTCCCCCCTCAATATGGGTGAGGTGAGGGTAAGTAAGTACAAATACTACTTTTGAAGCTAAATATACTTTTAAGCACAGCACTCACAGTGGTTTTGAGCCTTTTGTGGCTGTATGGATATTGTTAAAATCAGACAGAAATCAGATACCAGGTTTAAAACTAAATGCACATTACACATTGTGAAAGATATGGACTTTGTTTGTGTGGATTTTTATTGTATAGAGTTTGCTTTAATATGGGCTGTTATGTATTCTATAGGAATGCATATTTTTCTTCTCTGTTTGGGGATTATACAGTTAACTTGCTATACCTAACCTACCCTGAAGGCCATTATGTATGTAAGAAATGGCATGTGTCTTGTCTGAGGGTGGGAAAATTAAAAGGCTCCAAGACTTCCCTTTGCCTGCAACCTGCTGAGCGGAGCCTGCAGTGTAAAGTGGGCAGGTAGGCAGAGTCTAGATCTGCAAGTAGCTACAAGGGAGTATTTGAAGGCAGAACTGAGATATCATTGGCTTTTGTAGGCCCCAGAGAGAAAGGCAACAAGAAATATGTGCTGAGATTTTGTAGAAAACAAAGGAGCATAAGATTCTAGCATTAGGGAATGTACATAGTTAGGAATAGAGGGTTGCTTCTAACCCTTTTATGTGTTCATTTGCTTCAGTAGAGATGCACTGGTTTTCTGCAACTTTTCATTGCAACAACTTTTTCTTAAAACTTCTTAATTTTAAGTAAACTTTATTGTTTCATAAGCCTGTTGTGATCTCATCTTATTTTAAACACCACCACACCTAGAAGGCATAAACTACGCTGCTTTGAGAAGCTTCAAGGAGACCTCAAGGCAGTGTTCAGACTGATGGAGAAAGGGCAGTCATGTAGAAACAATTTCCCTTTAACTGATGGCAGCAAGTTCTTTAAAAGGGAAGGCTGGACTGGGCAGAATGGTACACTGTGTTGTCTGGGAACTCCCTTGCCAAAGATGGCACAGTACCTAGGGTGGCTGGGATGTAGCCATCACATACGTGAATGTAAAACCTATGTTGTTGTTGTTTAGTCATGTCCGACTCTTCATGACCCCATGGACCAGAGCACACCAGGCACTCCTGTCTTCCACTGCCTCCCGCAGTTTGGTCAAACTCATGTTGGTATCTTCGAGAACACTGTCCAACCATCTCGTCCTCTGTCGTCCCCTTCTCCTTGTGCCCTCAATCTTTCCCAACATCAGGGTCTTTTCCAGGGAGTCTTCTCACGAGGTGGCCAAAGTATTGGAGCCTCAGCTTCAGGATCTGTCGTTTCAGTGAGCACTCAGGGCTGATTTCCTTCAGAATGGATAGGTTTGATCTTCTTGCAGTCCATGGGACTCTCAAGAATCTCCTTCAGCACCATAATTCAAAAGCATCAGTTCTTCAGCGATCAGCCTTCTTTATGGTCCAGCTCTCACTTCCATAAATCACTACTGGGAAAACCATAGCTTTAACTATACGGACCTTTGTTGGCAAGGCAATGTCTCTGCTTTTTAAGATGCTATCTACTGTAGGTTTGTCATTGCTTTTCTCCCAAGAAGCAGGCATCTTTTAATTTCGTGACTGCTGTCGCCATCTGCAGTGATCATGGAACCCAAAAAGTAAAATCTCTCACTGCCTCCATTTCTTCCCCTACTATTTGCCAGGAGGTGATGGGACCAGTGGCCATGATCTTAGTGTTTTTGATGTTGAGCTTTAGATCATATTTTGCGTAAAACCTATATTGACTAGCATCTAGGAAGTATTGCAGTCAAAGTTTATATGCATGAGAAATGTAAGAAAACAATTACTGATAACAGCTTAAGTTAAATTACAGTCGTATGTGGGTAAGACAAAGCATTTCCATGTTTGCGTTTCCACTTGCATTTAACAGATTCTTCAGAATGGCAGGATGGGGTAAGTAAACATGCACTGGATTATGCTGCAATTTACTTAATGCATTAAAATATTACCACTGAAATCTTTGTTTCTGTAATCGAGGTAATCATCTTTATGGTCGAGTCTAGTGTTCACGGTGATGCTCAATAAACACCTGCCTACTGAGTATCCCAGCTCACAAGTTTTGCAGTAATCTTACAACCATATTGCAGGCAGACATGGTGGCTCTGAAAGGTAGCAAACTTAATTCTGCAGTGCCGCCTACAACACAAAAGCCGCCTTCCGGAACTTACCATCTGGAAACACCTGTTGGTCAAACCCCTTTGCTTTGAGAAATAAATGCTATTGTACATTTCAGGATGTTCAGTGGAACACCTGAGCCACTCTAATGATTAAGCAGCCCAGGACCTGCATAAGGAGTTAGCAATGTTGGGCAACTGCCAAGGTCCACACACCTGCAGGGGAGTCCACTGCTGATCCTAAAAGCCTCTTGGTGGGCAGCAGTGGCAGTGGCAAAAAGGACTGCTCACAAAAGAGTGAGGACTACTGGCTGGGGGGGAACTGCTTATAATGGCCGCTCAAAGCATTCTAGGATCTCAGTAGTGCAAGAGGGCATAACTGGTTTACTTTTGTTGGTAGTAACAAGGCCAGCTCCAGCCTTGGTGTGGTGTAAGCTGTTGATGCAAGGACTAAATGCTGTGGACCCAGTGACATAAAAACAAATACTTCTTTCTGAAAAGGACCTGCAGTTATTACCTGCAGTGCTGCAGCTTAACTTCATCCTATAGAATTGGGATGTCAATCCAGTGAAATTATATATTACATTCATTAAATCCACAAGCTGAAAATCAATATGAAGCTAAAATGTTTGTTTGTAGAAGGAACTATTTTAATATGCTATTATGTGGCACATAACAACAACAACAAAAGATGCTGACTTATCTGAGACTGTGCATTTTTTCAGAGACATATTTTCATATATACAGGCTTTCTTCTCTTTTTGTATATTCTGATAGTCTTTGGTCAGGCTTGTGGTGCTGTTGTTTTTTAGCTTTCCCAGAGTATTCTGGGAAAGCTGATATAAGCATTCTGGGGAAACTAATGTAGTGGTCTGTGTTGCTAGGACCTTAGCTGGTGCTTTGCTTTACAGCACACCAAACTCCTGTTGAAAATGCAGCAGCAGAGATCATACAGTGTGAAACTTAAGGGTTAATTCTACCATCAGTAAGTCAACTTGCCAGGAGGGGGCAGTGGAGGTGTTGCATAGCAACCAGGGAAGGCGGCATGATCTTTACTGATAGACTAGTTGTGAGGGAGTCTTGTCCTGGAAATTTAGTGAACTCTTAACTCTGCTCTCAACAAGCCCTGTCAAAACAGCAAAACTTAATTATTAATTTTTCCTTTGTCACCAGCCTTTGCTTCAGTTTTTCAGACTCCCTTGCTGAGAAAGTTAGTTCAAGCACTGCCCTACATCTTCTACAGTGAGGGCAGATGCAAAGAATTCATTCAACTTTTCTGCAATCTCTTTTTCTACCTTTAGTACAGTGGTACCTCAGGTTACAGACACTTCAGGTTACAGACTCCGCTAACCCAGAAATAGTACCTTGGGTTAAGAACTTTGCTTCAGGATGAGAACAGAAACCGCGCAGCAGCGGCGGGAGGCCCCATTAGCTAAAGTGGTACCTCAGGTTAAGAACAGTTTCAGGTTAAGAACAAACCTGCAGAACGAATTAAGTTCTTAACCCCAGGTACCACTGTATTCCTTTGACTCCCTTGTCTTCCATGGCTCCAACTGCCTCCCTAGACTGTTTCTAGTTTCTAATGTATTTAAATAACTTTTCATTGTTAACCTTAAAGTTTTTAACAGTGGGACCCTCACATTCCTATTCTGCATTGCTTATAGTCCGCTTGGATTTGTTTCACTCCATTTTGATCTTATTTAGACTTCAGTTTTCTGAAGAAAGCCTTCTTGCCTCTAATAGCCTCCTTGAATCTGCACATTAGTCACACTGCCATCCTCTCTTAGCCAGGAGTACTTTATATATTTCCTGATCTGTGTTATACATTGTAGCTGAGCTTTTGGTTTTGACAAACAATAACAACCCACCAAATTTTCTGGAGGAACTGACCCTCTTCTTTGTCCCTTTCAACTTCTTTTTTTAACCTTCATTTCTGAGATGTTTCCTCTTTGGAAGTAAAATCATGTGACTGTATTGGACTTTCTTGACAACCGTCTACTTACCTATTTATTGAATTTGATATAAATCGGGTACAAATTCCTGTGCAATGAGATACCAGCTTTATTTTGGAGTACCCTCTTCTGTGATTTTGCATTAGCACAACAGAACCTGGCCGACAGTTTAGCAGTCTTTTCTATGCAGATAAGCCCTGCATGATACAAAGCACTGGAGAGTAATCCCTCACAGCCTGGGCTTGGCAATTTGAACCAGGCGTCGAATCCTCCTGAGCTATCCTGTTCCCAACTATTTCTTCCAAATCAGGAATAAAAATGTTAATGGGCCTTTTCACGACTGTGAGAGCATATGGGAGTTACCTTGGGACAAGAGAGTTACTCAAGTAATTAATTGTGATTGTTGAAATGCATGGTAATAACCACAGCAGAAAAACAGATTAAGGGCCCAGGATTCCAGTAAATTATACCCCTCTCTTCTGAGGAGATATTTTTATGTGATTCCCTTTTCCATATTGTAATTAATGCTTTCTTCTTGTTCTGTCAATTTATCTGTATACTCATAAATGTTGCTAAAGCGTATGCTAGTAAGGTACACGTTGGGCTCCCTATAAATTATTATTTTCTGTCTTATGTGAAGCAATCTCAGTAAAAGAATAAGGTGCTAAAGGAAAACGGCTAGGCCAGTGATGTCTTTTTATTCTGCTATTATTATGTTAGGACCTTTATTCTTTAAAACAGATGTTAACACCAGGATGTGAATAAGACTTTATATATTATCCACACACAAAAAAAAGCTATTGGGGGAGGAATTGTACAGTAGCTTCCAGTCCTTTTTTAAAAATTATAATTCTTTTCATGTCACATTACAAGCTCTCTTAACGTGCCTTATTTGTGACTCAAAATATAAAACACCACGGACAGTACAAATAATAAAGAAGAATATTTTACTTCCCTGAGAGCTGTCACAGAAAGAAATTACCTTCTCTCCCCCCAGCATCCCCCCAAAGTCTGTAATTTGATGAAGAAAAAGAAGTGAAAGTAAAGCGTGGAGTGGAGAAGTAGCCAAGAAATTCTGATGGGTCATTTTTCCCTTATGCGCACGCGCGCACACACACACACGCGCACACGCACACTTAGCCTACAGTAATCTACCAGGACTGTCAAATTTGATTGAAAGATAATACGAGATTTTTTTTTCCTTGCCACAATTTATAGCATGTATCCATTAGGAATAATTATGGTTGCATGATTTTGCTGGCTGTTATCTCTACAAGTGTTACTAATGGTTTTATCAATTACTCCCTGTCCAATAACTGCATGGTGGTAACCTAATTTAAAGACACTCTATCACCCTGCTGATTTGTGTAGTAGTAAATGACAGGATTTGAGACACCAGCCAAAGGACTCACTTCAGTGACTTAGTCAGTCTCTAATAATTAACAATTAGCAGTACCTAGGAAAAAGCTCAAGGTATAAAAAAACCTCCTGTGTTCTGTTCACTTCTCTAAATACAAGAAGTTGCATATGCTTTATAAATGCAAAATCCTAGTCCCTTTATTGCATTTCAGTAAACTGAGAAAGGGGAGAGGGGTGAAGTGGTTGGAACTGAAGGGGATGGTGAAGTATGGCTACCTGAAATAGATCTCTACTTTGTTTCCCTGTTAGTGTTGGATATTTTAAAAATGTGCACATAGTGAAAGTACATTTATATATGCACATAACATTTTTATTCCCTCTGGGTAACATGGAGCCTGGGGCAGTTCCATATATTTCAGGTTTGGGGATAGTATTTGGGGAGTAAAATGAATGAACATTGCAGAGCTAACTAACCAAGCTACACCTATTAAGGTTGTCTGGAACGATGTCAGATTAGTGCAACAGTTCTAAAGAAAACATTTATAGGAACGGGGGAACATTACTGGGAAAAGAAAGGTTCTATCTTGGTGAATTTTGAACCTTAAACATTGTACCCGCAGAAATAACATCCGCCATCATAGGTCACTAGAAATATTTTATGTACCTCTTAGAAATATGAGATCCCAGACTGGGTAGCGAAGAGGGTGGGGAAGGGAATATGAGATCTGCATCAAATGAATTCCAAATCTGATGTGGTGATGATATTTTTCTCTAACACTTTTAAAAGTCTTTTATGTAGGAAAATCTGTCCTTCTAAATAAGGTTTTGAACTCTGACGCTTAAAATATAAGCTCATCTTCTGCACATAGCCACGGATATACTTAACAGTGAGTGAACAAAGGTTGAGGTTTTTTGCAGTGCACAGCCCTTTTGTGCAGTCCATTAGTATATTTGAATTTGTCCTGATGGGGCAAAATTGCCTGGAATAAATCATCATTTGGGTTATTGTGTCAGATCTTAGTCCATCAAGCCATACAGATGAACCAAGATCCTGATGTAAAATCTTTCCCTAAGAGCCTTCAGGGCTGTATGTTTATAAAATGCTGCATTTTAACTACTCAAAAATGATGACATTTCTGAGCCTTACAAGAAAAAGCAATACCTTCTGTTGCATACTGTTTGGTGAAACCTAAACAATTGCCAGACTGGATTAAATCAGTGATCCATCTAACTCAATTGCCTCACTCTGATGGCAGCCAATTCTCAAGGCATTACATAGGAGCAAGCAAGAAAAGCCATATATTGTGGATAAATATGAAAGGACCCTCTTCCCATATGGTAGCTTCTTCCCATACCTCTTCAGTAAAGAATGTACTTATGCCCAGATGATGAGCTTTTTATTCCATCTAAAACAGCAGTATTAATGTAAAGTAATTCACCACCCCGACAGGAATGCCAACACGAGACAGTAACTTGGGTAAATGGTAACAATTTTATTAGCAAGCAACAGGAATCTGCAGCGAGGCAGACATCAAATGGATATGTGCAGGCACACACTAGCTTCAGAAGACTTCCCATTGGATTCATCCAGATGACCCAATTATTGAGCATTCATTCTGATTTGCTTGCAGAGAGGTTGCGCTTCGAGGCCCCCAAGCCCTTCCCCTGAAAATAACTTCACACTGTCACATAATTTTAGTTTACGTTATTGGGCAAAAATTAGGCCACAACTTTATTGATTACAGCAAAGTGAGCAGTATTGGCTTAGGCATTGGTAACTATAACTGACTCCTGCCTCTCTGGCTGGAAGTCTGAAAGGGTAAACACCAAACGAGAGAGCAACATCGATGAAGACCGAAGCTCACCCCAGGGTTCCTGTGGTCCTGGCATGGCCCTAGCCCCTCATACGGACTTCGGACGAGATCCAGGATCCCCAGATTCCTTTACCGGAATACCCTTATTCATGGAGGGGCAGGTGATTGCTGCACCTCCCCTCCCACAAACTTCAATAAGCCAATGCCTAACCGCCTAACCTTACAAAGTTGTGACGATTACTAAGGGGGTAGGCGAAAACCAAGTGGCTACAGCCAATCTGCCAAATGAAAAAAATTCCTACTCAGCCCCTGCTCCAAAGCAGGCGACCCAATCCAAAGCAAGGCCAAAGCAGCACCATCTAAAATTAGGGAGGGAGGGTGGGTGTTCGGCAGCATGAAGCAAGTGCCCCCCGTTACGGCACGCTGCTGCTTTTGTAGGCCCCAGGAATTGCGCCAATCGCTCCGATTGGCCCAAACAGCCTGGCACAATCCTGGGGCCCAACAGTTAAGGCTTGGGCCACGCCCGGCAACAACTCTCCTAGCAGGGGTGCCTTAGGGGTCTGTGCGCAACCAGGACCCTCATTAAGGAGGATCCCATTTATATGACAACGAGCATTCCTCAAGTTCATGTTATTTGTAGGTTTCCAATGTTTTTGTCAAAAAATTGTATTACCTACAAAGGAGGAATCTTTTATCAAACAAATAGCTGTATTCCATCAAGACTGAAGGTGTTTCTTGGCATCTTGTCAAAGTCTTCTATGAAAGGGCTCCGGAGGGCATTCTGAAAGCCTATTCAGAAGCAGTGCTGGTCATATGGGCTCTGCCACCATGTCTGCACCATACCTTTCCCTTCCCTAAACCAGCAGCGACACTTGGTTTGGGAAGGCAGATGAGCAACTGGCCTGCCTGTACTGCCACACCAAGCACCACTGTCCATAGGGACTGCACAACTCGAGGATTTCTCAGCTTCAAGATTCCGAAATGACCCTTTCCTGTTCCCCAAAGGCTTAATAAACAATCCAGTGGGGACTTTGTATAGTGCCCCCTCTATGCATTGTTTGGTGTCCAAGATTTGTACAAAAATAGAAAATGGAGCTGTCAAAAATGAATTAATCAGATAGCTTCTGCTTCACTCTACCATTAACAATATTAATATTTTATCAGGATGAGAATTGGCCTGTGGGTTACAGTGACATTCACACCCGTCCTGCAACAACAGTCCATACACGGAAGCAGGTGTCCATGCATGGATTAGCTGTAGCAGATACACAAAAGGCTGCTGAACTTGGCAGAGACAGCAACAGCATCCAATGGTGGTAATATATGCAAATCTCTATGAATTATGCCTGTTCTATCTATAAAGGGCAGGGAAGTGGGTAAGAACATTTGCCACCCAGCAGTTCTCTGGAGGGTGGGACAACAGGATAAAAAGAAAAGTCACAACAGATTTTCTAATTTTCAGTCTCATATTGTGTCTTGCCTTTTCATATTTTGCATTGGGTTCAGGGTTTTCAGTATATCCCAGTGTTATTATTTTTACTACCTCTTTCATATTTTTGCATCAGATTTGGCATCAGGTATTATGGACTGGAGATTCATTTTTCCCCCTATTCAGTGGGTGGTGCAGTTAGATAATTTTGATTTATTATGCTCCTTCATTAGGTAAGCCAGCCTTAATGAATATGGGCCCTTACTGGCACCACTGCATTGATATATTATACCCTTCTGCGAAAAACCACCCTTCTTTCCTAATACACCAAAATCATGCAAGCCCTAAGAACACAAGAAATCCCCACTTGATCAGGCAAAAGCCCACCTAGTCTAGCCTCCTGGTCTTAGAGTGGCCAACCAGATATCCATGGGAAGGCCGTAAGCAGGGCCTTAGTATAATCGCTCTCTCCCCACTTGTGACCCTGCAACTGGTATTCAGAGGTATATTGCCTCTAACAGTGGAGGCAGAACATTGTGGCTAGCAGCCACCGACAGCCTTATCCTTCATTAATTTGTCTAATCCTCTTTTAAAGCAATCCAAGTTGGCAACTATCACTACATCACTATGGGCTGTGTGAAGAATTACTTTCTGGTGTTCTCAATCTTCCAACATCCAGCATTGCTGGGTGTCCCTGCGTTCTAGTATTTTGAGAAAGGGAGCCTATACACTTTCTTCACACTATGCATAATTTTAGACACCTCTCTTATCCCCTATTAACACCCCTTTTCTCTAAACTAATAAGTCCCTGCCTGCTGATGGCCTTCTTCTGATCTGCTCGATATAAGGCTACTTAGGGTGTTCTAAAAGACAGGTCAACCTCTGTCGAGAAGTGCAAAATTGTCAACCTTCTCCAGATTGTAGCTTTCACCTCACCCACCCTTTTTGATTCATCTGCATATTCTTTTGAAAGCCACTCAGTGAGTATCTGTAGACAAAATGATGTCATCAGGCACAGCATGCAGCCACTAGAAGTGGGACAATTATAATTTTTGTAGCTGATTAATCATCATGAAAAAGTAAGTCAATTGACTCAATCATACATCCAAGGTGATTAATCACACTTCACTTGTGGTCCCCCCCCCAAGTATTTTACAGAGTACAGACAGTTGATTTTTTTCGCTCCCCCTTTAGCCTTTCACTTGTGGTCACAGATGTTAAGTAATCACCTTGTCCTGATACTTGACTTACCCTAATCTTTGCTCCTACTTAAGCTTTTAAAAGCCAATGTGTTCCTTTTCTTAGAAAGCAAATGATAAGCGAGTTATTACAGGGTGTGTTGTTTTTTTTATTTTTACAGGTTAATCAATAACTGAAATAGCCATAATTGTGCTCTGTAATCACAGATGCTTTTAATAATCACTCAGCTCTTCTGTTTGTTCCCTGTTAAACACTGATGGCATGATTACTACCAAAACACTGGCAGGGAGGTGGAGCTTAGTTCATTCCTGTTCATCTAGATTTGGTTATTAGTTACAGTTAATGATATACATATATAGATTTATACACACACATGCACACACGGAGATGTTTTTCTTTAGTCCTTGCTCAGGTCCAAACGAATCCAAACAGCTTTTGATTAGAAATGACAGCTGTTGATTAGAAATTTCTATTGTATTGCATTATCTGATATTTAAACCACATCATTTACTTACATGGGCAACAGGGTACCATAAGCATACAAAAAGCAGGGTGGTTTTTTTAAAAAAAAAATCAGTGTGTAGCTGGACATAAAACATGTTGTTAGAACAAAATTGTGCGGTTGGAAAGCTGACAATATGTGCACACATTATAAAAGAGCAAACTGCACTTAGTTTCCATACTTAAACTTTCCTTACCATATCTTCTTTGGGGCCAGAAGCTTCTCAGCTTCACCTTCACCTTTGGGCAGCTCATGCTAATCTGCATCCTTGTAAATACCATTGCACTGCCCCTGGCTTTGTGCTTTGCCCAACTTTGCACCCTTTGTTCCTTCTTCTGCAGCCAATGCAGAACTGCTGCTCTGAGGTCCCACTTATCTAATGGTGGCATATTATAATGGATGTCACCATACAGTGGTACCTCAGTTTTCGAATGTCTCCGTTGACGAACATTTTGGATTTCAAACGCTGTAAACCCAGAAGTAAATGCTTCGGTTTTTGAACATGCCTCGGAAGTCAAACATGAAATGCGGCTTCTGTACTGAGTTTCCATTTTGAGGCTTCCGTATTGAGTTTTCGGTTTTCAAACGTTTCATAACTCAAATGGCCTTCTGGAACTCAGGGGAGATCTAGTTAGTGATCGAGTCCAGAAAATGATTACTAATTTATTCATCCATTTTGGCTTTGCTCACTAAACTCCTCCATCTCCTAGTCAGATTGACCAGACCAATCATAAACCTGAACAGACTTGACCAAAAGGCAGAGCCGTAGCCAGGTGATCTTGCGCCCCTGGCAGAACTGTCCAGATTGCGCCCCCTAGCCAATGACAAATTAGCTCTTCTTTCCACATCTCCCCCAAACCCCCTCCTCCCATTCAATTCACACTCTTTTTAAAACCTTTTCTTATGTGGCAATAATAAACAGCAACAATTGGGAAACACTTGCCTGTGAGTGCTCCAATTGTAGAACAGCCTTTTCCAAAGGTGTCATGGGCTTTGAAGACACTCGAACTCAGGACGCAAGGGACAAACATGCTAAGAGGAAGGCACACTTGGCAAATCTACACTGTGATCAACTCCTGCCTGGAAACCAATGTCCTCACTGTGGAAGGATGTGTGGATCCAGAACTGGCCTCCACAGTCACTTACGGACTCATTGTCAAAACTGTGCTTCTGGAAGACAATCTTACTCAGCTACAAGTGATTACCAAAGAAAGAAGAATCAATAGTTTTGCTTATGGACATATTTTTAGCTGATTTTGTGCCCCCCCCCTCGCCACCCCCTAGCTATGGCCCTGCCAATAGGAAATCTTTTTCTTTTCTTTTTCAAAATGGTCTTGAGATGGTATGCGTTATCATGTCCCCATTCTGGAACCTATGAAAGCAGCACAGAGCCACCTTTATGTTGCACGCTTGGATGCATGGCACCCTAATCAACCAACAAGGAAGGATGCATGTGTTACTCAGCATCTAAATGCAGTCTGTCTTTTCTCTCATGCGACAGCCTTGCACACAGCTAATTTCCATGCCCAAACCTGTTTCCACATACAGATTGCCTTCTCTGAATCAGGTCAGCAGCCACCTATTGGAAATTGTATTCATAACCAGATCCTATGGCTTCCTCTATGATCTTCCTCATATTGCTAATAAAGAGCCCAAGGTTGGCATAATTGTTAATACACTAATTCCAAAGAAATCCACTCAAATGTCACTTATAATCAGGATTTTCTACTGAGCTAGGACCCCTGGGGAAACCTTTGAAGCTGCGCTTCGTGTACACGATAACAAGGATGAACAAGATGGTGGAAGGCCACTGATGCTGTTTAGCTCGCCTGTTTAAAACTATCAGGGATGCAGAAGCTTAGAAACAGTGGCAGCCAGAACAACAACAAAGGAGTGCAGGAGCCAGGGAATGGGAGGGGATGCCAAACAACATAAGAAAATCCTTTTAACTCCCATCCTTTAAAAACGCTGGAAGTCGAAACCATTCAGCTTGTGTAATTTATAGTGGAAAAAGCCAGCCAGTGAAAATATTATAAAAGAATTTCAGCAAGAGGAAGCCCATGACATGGAATTATTTGAAACAATTAATCAAGGAGCCTAATTATTCAATTAGACAAATAAATGAATCTTCGTCAATGGAATATGCAAAAAGAGAGGATGATTATACATCTTTAAAAGGCAAATGAGCGTATCAAAGCAGCTAAATACGATTAAAAAAACTTTTGAATAATAAGTCAATGTTTATACTTAATTGGGTTTTAGCTTTATTATAGCTGAGGATACTTAGTGACTTGTTTTTTATTGTATTTATGACTTTAATATTCATAAGACTTTCGATACTATCTCTGTATACTTTCTGCCAGTGCTTGTTGCATCTTATTAATGATTAGTGCTTGGGCTACTGTGAAGTGAATTCATATTTTTCAATAAAAAAGTAGAGAAGAGTTTGAAGATTTTTTTCAGCTTTACAGAATATGTTAGCAGGATTTTTTATTTTTATTTTTTTTGTAAGTGTCAAGTGGTATATTGTTGCTGTACTTAGCAGACATGCCAGAAAAGAATTGTGGAATCTTGTTGATTCTGTTTTTCTGTTCTTGGACACAATCCAGCACAGATTTATAGATATAAACTCTTTGGTTTCAGAACTCTGCAGCGGTGCCAATAGGATTTTATGAGCCCAGTACACTGTATGTAGATTGGGCCCTCTGACCTACTCACATAAGAGAACACGGATTTGCATAAAACTTGCATATACTTTGTGTGATATGCAAATTTGTGTCACGTTCTGCTGGAAGGCCCCAAAATAAGTCTGTGCCTACTCGTGGAATATGTATGTCAGACATAATGTAAACGTGTGAAGCTTTTCCTATAACTGTATTCCCATACTACATCAGTCTTGAATTTCTGCCTGCCACACAGTTGTTGAAAAGCACAAGAACCCTGCTTTTCCCCAATACCAACTTTAAACCAAAGCCTAGGCAACAGTCCTATAGAATATATCTGTTTATTTATACCCCATGCCTTCTTTCAAAGGAGCCCTGGGGCCACTTACCTTGCAGTAAAGGTAAAGGGACCCCTGACCATTAGGTCCAGTCGTGGCCGACTCTGGGGATGCGGCGCTCATCTCGCTTTATTGGCCAAGGGAGCCGGTGTACAGCTTCCAGGTCATGTGGCCAGCATGGCTAAGCCGCTTCTGGCGAACCAGAGCAGCGCATCAAAACGTTGTTTACCTTCCTGCCGGAGCGGTACCTATTTATCTACTTGCACTTTGATGTGCTTTCGAACTGCTAGGTTGGCAGGAGCAGGGACCAAGCAACGGGAGCTCACCCCGTCGCGGGAATTCCAACCACCGACCTTCTGATCGGCAAGTCCTAGGCTCTGTGGTTTAACCCACAGTGCCAGCCGCGTCCCTACCTTGCAGTAAGCCCAATTAAATAAGAAGAGACCTAGGCCCCATTTGCATTATACATTTAAAGCAATATCATACCGATTTAAACAGTCATGGGAACTGTAGTTTGTTAAGAGTACTGAAACCCCTATGAGTGACAGCTCTCAGACTACTGTAACAGTCAAGCCCCATTTCCAGGAACTCTGGGAACTAAAGCTGTGTGAGGTGAATCGGGGGTCTCATAACAATTCTCAGCACCCTTAACAAACTATAGTTCTGTCTGAAGTGGTATGATAAATATGTAGTGCACATAGGGATTTACTTTTGAGTAGACATGTATACCATTGTACTGTAAATTATAGTGCTATACAGTGAATGTTTAATGAGTGCCTGGTCTTTAGTTCAGGCACAATATGAGACATGCCTAAGCAAGGGTGACAACTCGAATAACACTATACACACAAGAAATCCAGTATGGGAAGTAGATATGCAGGGCTTTCTTTCAGGGGAAACTCACTGGAACTCTCAGGTACTTTGTGTGATATGCAAGTAGTAGAATGGCCATTGCCATTCTACTAGAAAGAGGGAGGCGTTCATGGAGAGTTGAGGCACCTCTTTTTATAGAAAAATAGCACTGGATATATGAGATGACCTTGTAGCCATTCAACTGCTAATGGATCTGAAAAATGCCCATTCAAACTTTTGGGGTTTACTATTAAGAACTTTTTGTGTTCCATCAGTAACATTTCAATTTGAAAATAAACTATAGCCAGGATCTAGTGAGTTGTCCCTATGAAACTCTGCTCACCACTGAACTTCTTTCTTTGCACACCAGCAACTGACTGGTGCAGTAGGGAAAGCTGATGTAGGAAAATCATCACGTGTGTACCATACACAGTCTTGTACTTGACAGAATCTGGATCAGACCCATAGGCATGCTATATTACTTTTTAGAAAGTAATGTGTCATTACTGTTCACTAATAATCTTCTGGGTCCATGTACCAATAGGTTTCTGTACTCACCTCTGAGTACAGTTTATGTCTATTTCTTGCGTTTGGCTTTTTAAAAAATTGCCCAAATTTGCTTTGGTTACTTAGTGAGTTTTCAGGAAGCAACCCCCCCTCCTCAAAAAAAACCTTATTTATCTTTCACTGAGACTTTGCTGTAGGATACCTTTGTTTACTGGAACTTTAAATTAAAAATAAGAAAAGAAGGAATACACAGTTGTTTTTGAAAGATTAATAAATTCATGGCTTACACAGCACAAATTTGGTATCTGTAGTAAATTTCCTTCATGTGCTCATATTTCCTATGGATATAATAACATTTAAGTCTAGGGTAGTCACCTCACCAGAAGTGAGGGAAACCACTTTTGTGTATTTGCATATTTTAAAATCCTGAAATCTATGCAAATGTGTGCAAATTTGCCTAGTGCCTACCACAGAGGTTGAACTAAAATATTGCTAGGTGGCAACAAATAAACAAATCAATAAATAAATGATACAGGTTACTTTAAAACCAATCACGTAAAAGCCTTGGTTGTTTCTCTGCAAAGCATACATCTTTCACAATACGCAACATTCATGTAGTTTTGTTAATCAAACCTCAGCAATGTGTGAAATTTGGCATATGCACTTTCTCTGAACAAAATGAATTAAGAGTTTGATGCATAAGTTACAAGAATTTTAAAACTATGAGTATAATCCAGCCAAAGCCGGGCATTTTAATGTTCTGTTTATTTCAGTAAGCTAGTAAATGTGATCCTATTCAGGTTTACTCAGAAGTAAGACCACCTTATTAAATTATGCTTACTCCCAGGAAAACACACATAGAATTTCAGCCTTAAGCATGTGCTTAAATTTCATTCATTAAAATGCATTTGTCTTTAAAATGCTTGACTTTGTTGTATCCCTAAATATAGTGGTGAGCCTGTGCATGTAATTTGGCAACAACAAAAACAAAAACGAAGTAAGACTGCAAGCCTAACCTCACTTATCTGGGAGTAAGCCCCCTTTGAATTAAATAGAACTTACATCTAAGTAGACATGGTTAAGATTGTGCTGTAATTCATTTTTTCCTTTTCTTGGGATTCAGAAGATGTGTGTACCTGAGTCACTGCTGAGCATCAGTATCAGGATTCCTAAGTATTGTATCTTTATACTTCAAAGCACCCAGGGATGCTTGGAAACCATAGGTATAGGGCAGGCAAAAGCCTATTGTAATAAAAGTGTCTGCAGCGAATGGTGAAAGACAGTCAGAGATTAAATGTCCCACACTTTATGGGGCAAGCTGCTCCACAATACTGCTGCAACCATCGACAAGTCTCTATCTCTTGTTGCCATCACCCATATCTCCTTCATAGGTGGGGCTCAGAGAAAGGCCTCCTTTCCTGAGCAGGATGGTGTAGAAGAAGACCACCTGTCAGATATTCTGTACCCAGGCCATTTTGGACATGAAAGATTTTCACCCACTCATTGAATTGCATCCATCCAGAAGTGGCCCCCACACCCAGGAAGCCTGACTATTCAACTGGTTATGAATACTGTAATTGGTACCAAGACAAATACTATATAAACCAAAAGATGGTCCAGTGTTGCATGTAAATCTGTCCAGTGAGTCTTGGAAAGCTGATCCAAGGCTATCCAGTGGAAAGGCTCTTTCAAAGCCAAGTTCTCATTGCCTATTAACAAGACCCTATGGGCTGCTTTTTCCCCCTTCTTCATCTTTCTGATTTGCACATTTCACACTGCAAAAGAGTCTTTCAATCAGCCCTGCTCCGTAGCCAACTTCTTGCTCAAAGGTTAAAAAGAACGTATTGATTACACTGTGAAGTGTGCCAATGACATTTCTAAGGTTGGGTAGTACAAATCTATAGATAGCCAAGGAGCGTTCATGCTTGATCAAGTTCTGCTTGTTATTTGGAGAAGTTCAAACTTTCATGGATGAAAGGTGCCTCACACGTGCCATAAATTTTTCTCAGTTGTTTTAGTATTAAAAACAAAAACAAAAAACCACAACACTTTTTTATATAAAGGAAGTCTCGTATCTGATTTGAAAAGAGGGGGCACAATTTATTTTGCAGCCTAGATGTGGATAAGTTGGTGGTTTAATGAAAATCTATCCACATTTTTACCATTCTCCATCAATTAATGAGAAAAAAATGCATTTTAAAATTATCAAAAGGGAGTGAAAATTTTGGTGAAATTATCATGGGCGGGGTTCAGGGTTTTGGTGTCTTAAACTTACTTTTGAGATGGTCAAGGGACGTTTGTGAGTGTCCTTACTTTCATTCTATACATCATGTCATTGGTGGTCTGCACTTCCTGGTTTCCTATGCTTCAATCCAAGCCCAGGGGAAGACATTATGAGGCAAAGCGTGTTCTCCTTCATGGAGAGCACGTGTTGCGGTGGGGTCTGCTGAGCCACCCCTCTGTTACCAGGCAGGGTCTCTAAAGATGGCCTGGGGCAGTGATTGGTTCACTGGGTTGCTGGGGTAAAAGTTATGTTGCAATTTTGCTGGGAGGGGTAAAATGTTTAAATACTCTGCATGCAGCCTGGAGCTTTCTCTTTGCTGTGTGCAACGGGTCACCCGCCCACCCGCCCTAAAGTAAGGGGTTGTTGCTTTGACCTTGCTATGCCTGTCATGGGGTCGTCTGCTTTGGAGCGGGGGCCTGGTAGGAATTTTGTCCATCTGGCTGATTGGCTGGGCCATTTGGTTTTTGCCTACTGCGTAGCAAATCGTCACAACTTGTAAGGTTGCGGTTAGGCATTGGTTATAAATTGGTGGAGGAGGGGTTAGGATAGGCTGGGCCTGCCCCTCCATGGAGGGGTTAGGATAGGCTGGGCCTGCCCCTCCATGGTTGCTGCGGAAAGGGAATTCCGTTAAAGGAATCCTGGGGCTTGCCATCTTTTCGTCCAATCCCTGGAATGGGACTAGGGTCGGCAAGCCTTCGGGGAGCAGGCGGGTGAGAGTTGAGGGTCTGTGACTCAGCTCCAATTCTTCCCCGACTTGCTTTCCCCCGCACTGTCTTTCGGTGGTGCCCAGAAGTCAGTTCTGTCCCCAGGCGGGGGGGACAGATAGTCTTAACCAATGCCTAAACAATCACTCACGGTTTTGTATTTAAATAAAGTTGTGGCCAAAATTATGCCAAAAACCTTAAACAAAAATTAAGTGTGCGTTGTGAGTTATTTGGGGGGGTGGCTTGGGGACCTCGACACGCAACTCCTCCCAGGGGATTCTCCAGATCAGTAAATGTGGGTGGGTGGCAAGGCTGCAAAGTGTTGGAAAAGATTCACTGGGTAGAAAAACACACACACTGACCTCAGCCACTTCATACTATATGGTAAAAACGAAAACCCCACACCCAGAGAAAAGTTCCCAAGAATTAGATAGAAAAATGGAAGGAAAGAAAGCTTTTGAGAAGTTAGAGGAGAGATTTTGGCACTGGATAAAACATGCCTGAAGAGCTGGTGTAAACAGATTGAGTTCTAGGGTGATTTCTTCTGAACTCTTCAACGGTAGATTCTCTTGCTGACTTTCCACCAAACCAAAATGTGCCATATGAATTTCCTGACTGCCTCACGCCACCTCCTCTCTCTGTAACAAACAATGGCCCAGCTGCTGGGAAGCTAGTGTAGCTGTTCTACCCCACCTGGCAAGCTGCTTCTATCAAATCTCTCCCCCCACCCCCATGATAAGAATCGTTACGAAGAGTACAGGTAAGCATGCTAGCCTTGTATCACTGGCCATGTCATCTCTATGAGTTGACATGCTGAAAATTTACTGCGGGAAGCCTTCTCTACCGCCGCAGGCTGCTATGTGTGCTCCTCGCTGCAGATGTTTGCCCTCCAACTCATAGATGGTGGCATGGGCAGGCACACACCCCACTGTCCCCTTCATGGTATGAAGGGCATAACACCTAAGAGTCTCTCACCTGATTTCTTGACTAAAGACATCAAAGGTGTTCAAATGTTACATTCAAGAAGTGAAGAATCTGTGTGCCTATGTACACAAATAGTTGAGCTTGTACAGTTATTCACATGTAGCATTCAACCAATGTCTGCGCACATGATAGTTGACCTGGAAAATCAACATGTGCACACAATTTCACATAAACAGCTGTACGTATGTAAAGGGAGCTTGTACGTGTGTTCAGCATGATGGATGAACAAACCTATATTGCAAACGCATTTGGAAATTCCTCCTCAGGCAGATGTTGAAACCCAAATGCTTTGAGAAAGCTAATGGAAGGCAGCCGGGTTAGGTAAGTGTTGGTTGTATTACTGTTGCATACTAGACGCGGGTGGCACTGTGGTCTAAACCACTGAGTCTCTTGGGCTTGCCAATTGGAAGGTTGGCAGTTCGAATTCCCATGACGGAGTGAGCTCCCATTGCTTTGTCTCAGCTCCTGCCAACCTAGCAGTTCAAAAGCATGCCCGTGCAAGTAGATAAATAGGTACCACTGCGGCGGTAAGGTAAACGGCATTTCCGTGCACTCTGGTTACCGTAATGGTGTTCCATTGTGCCAGAAGCGGTTTAGTCATGCTGGTCACATGACCCGGAAAACTGTCTGTGGATAAATGCTGGCTCCCTCTGCCTGAAAGCGAGATGATCGCTGCAGCCCCATACAGTCATACCTTGGTTTGTCAAACGTAATCCATTCCGGAAGTCCGTTCGACTCCTGGAACCATCTGACAATCAAGGCGCAGCTTCCAATTGGCTGCAGGAGCTTGCTGCACTCAATTGGAAGCCATGGAAGCCGCGTCGGATGTTCAGCTTCTGAAAAAAGTTTGCAAACCAGAACACTCACTTCCAGGTTTGCGGCGTTCGGAAGCCAAAACAGCTGAGTACCAAGGAGTTTGAGAACCAAGGTATGACTGTAGTCGCCTTTGACTAGACTTAACAGTCCAGGGGTCCTTTACCTTTTTACCTTACTAGACCTTCAGCAGGCTGCAGTGGCTACTTTGCTTTGCCCTGGCTAGTAGCAGCCTGGGTACCTGCCGCCATTTGTGATTCAGTCATTGAAAAGTCACTATCTTCAGATAACTTTGAAAAAGTTATCCATTTTATTCCTGTACCATAGTTTCCCCAACATATGATAAGAATCATGGTGTCATAGAATAAATCCACCATACTGAGTAATCTATCCAGCTGCCAATGGAGGTCAGCCTCCCGGCAGAAAGCATAAGATATTAAGATGAGAGCGCATAACCTTTTTTTGGATTCATGCTTATTTTCCAAATTACAGGTTAGAAATAGAAAATAAAGTTTGAAATGACATTTGAGCCATGGGACTTAGGAAAAAAACTGCATGGGGAAGGAAAGGTCATGATTTAATTGGAAAGAGGTGAACTCTAAGATAGTAGCATTGTAATAGTAGTTTCAAGGATGCCTTTCAGTTAAAAGCAAACCTTGTAGAGTATAGAAGATTTCTTTCAGCTAGGTGGATGAAATAATATCTTGACCTTCTCTAGTCAAGTAACAGTGAAAATGAAATACGATATATTTTATGCAAAAATATTTTGCACGTGATCAATGTTTTAAGAATGTCATCGTTTTGAAACAATAAATTAGAGGGGGGGGTTTTCCAGCTAAAATGATTTGATGAATGTATATTCTATCAAATGAGACTTATGAAAGCTTTGCTCTCCTAAATGCCTGACTCCCCCTCACACACACTCATACACATACACACACTTAACCATAATTTCTGACAGATTGGCTACTAATCAAGGAGACAATGCTGAAAAGGAGAAACACTAAATTTATTCTTGCATGATGGTGCTATAAGAAATCTATGTGGTGTCCTCATCCATAGATATAGTTTCTAAGTTATTTGCATTTTTTAAAAAATCATTTAGTTTTGTGAACGAACAAAGATTGACACAGCTAGACTGCCTCTTTAATTTATCCAGTGTTCCAGAAGCTAATTTGTCAGTCTTGTCTTAACCCTGCCCTGCTTATTCATCATCAACAGACAAGAACACATTTCCGTCTCAGTGTTCATTTGCAGCCTGATCCTCAAAGAATGAGTGGTCACCGAAGGCCTGCTAAATCCAACCTGGCTTGCACCGCCAATGTCCTTTGAGGATGCAAAACCCTGTGCAGAGCATCCTTGCTGAGACCGCCCATTAGTACCAAATGAGGTGACATTTCCTTGTGATAGGAAATCGTAGTGGTTGCTATATTATTTATGATCATTAATAATGCATCAGGCTCCAGCCATGTGCCTGACCCTTCCCAAGCAAATAAGATTCTTTCTTTCTTTCTTTTTACAGATCCCTGCCCTCTAAGGGCTCACAATCTACATTAGACAAAGAACGTGCATAAGCAAAAGATGGGAATGTAAAAGCACGTGTGTATAGGTAAAAGTAAAATTACAGGGGGAGTTCCTAAAGTAGGAGGATCCAGAAAAAAATAACTTTGGGAAAGGAGTACAAAAAAGTTTGAGAGAAAATATGGGTTTAAAGCAGCAGCCTCATGACAGAAAATGAGGGTACTACAGTGTGAAAAAGGTGAACGTTATTGTTTTTTTTCTGGGTGTATATGTAGTATCGGCACCTCTTTTCCGATAAGAAAAGTACTGGTGGATGTGATTATTATCACCAAGTAATTTCTGGTACATGTGTATCCATTTGGTTAGGGTTTCTGACCACTAGAACTACATCTATGTATGCCTCCCCATTTAACCAAGTGAAATTGAAGACTTCTGAAATAATCTGGTAGTAATCATTCACACAAGAGCTCATCCATACTTCTACTTTCCCCGCCACTTTCCCCTGGGGAAACCCTCACTTTAATGCTGAATCAGAGCAAATGTCCCTCAGGTTTTCTCCAGACATTTGCTCAGGTTTTCTGTGGGAAAGTGGTGGGACAAAGACAAAACTGTTCGAACCTGTGCCTAGAAAGTACAGGACAAGCGGGAAACCACTCAGATTCTTGCTTTCATGGGGCAAGTGTGGACGATGAGCCCTTAGTTTACAAAGGGCTGGTACACAGCAGCTTGTGAATGAAGCCTCCAGGTGTCTGTAGCAGATGCCAGAAGCCTTAGCAGCTACAGCCGGAAACCTAGGGTGTGAACACACAGAGACACAATCACAGACTGCTGTGCGAATGAACTCAAAGAGTTGGCTTGATATGTGACTGAAAGAAAAAACACACACCAAGGGTGTGTGATAACTGTTCACAAGTTCAGGCTGATATTCTTCATGAAAAATTAGCAGTAGTGGTAGTTTGAAATTATTATTTTTTAAAACTATTTGGAAAAACTGTTTCTTTATAAAAAGCGTTTGACCACTTGACATTTCTCATCAGCCTAGCCTACTTAGGTTTGAATCCATATTATGATGAAGGATATGTAATTAGGTAGACCTACTGCCATAGAGATAACTGCTTGCATACTTAAATAACAATTCTCATACTCACACCCTTCTGCTGAATGTGCATTTTAATTACTTTATCCCGCATACTTCTGTGTTTGGCAACAATAACAATAAAATCCATTTTTGCATGTTAAGATGATTCACAGAACAAATTAAGTTAGTTCCATTGAATTTCCATTTCTGTCATGAATTTAGTAACTCACAAACTACTAGGTTTTTAGTTTTCACATTTGATGTGCTTGATCTTAAACCACTGAGTAATAAAATGTGGGAGATTACAAATCAGTCTAGTTAAATTAGAATATTCATAAAGTTCGACTCCTTAAGAAAACCATTCAGTAAGTAATTGTAATATTCATTGCCAGCATTAGTTTATAATTGAGTTAGATGTGTGAAATACTCCCCTATGATGTGCACTAGAAACAACATTAACTTTATTCCACAAACATATAAACTATTTTTGTTTGTCTGCAGTGAAGATAATATAGTTATATTAAAACCTTGGAAATGGTTTTGAAATTACAAATGCAGTGTTTCAGAAGATAGCTGCTCCTAGGGCTTTTAGAGCTGAAAGAGAAGCTGAGAAGGGAATTGATTTTCATGTCAAAAATAAAATTAATAAGCACCCCCCCCCTTGCAACTACAAGGTGCTAGTTAGACATAACTGGAAAAACATGCTACATGAATGATCCTACAGTATATGAACCCTGGGCTTGCATGCTCACCTCCTCTCGAAACAGCCTCAAGCAGTGAAAGGAATGTTTTTGCTTCTACCTTTAAACAAGCCCCAGTTCCATGTTACATAAAAATGGGAAATGGGGGTTATTTAAACTGTGGTTTCACAACAAGTCTGGATGTAAAACCATGCTTCATCTTGATTTACTATAACAAACTGTAGTTTAAACATACCAGTTTCCCTGTTCAGAGTAACAGTTTAAAAGCAGAAGCAAAAAGTTCCTCCTTGTGGCCACACAAAAGGAAAGGAAGGGGCAGCATGTGAACCCAAGGCTCATGCAAGCCTGCTCACTTAGTTGGAAGGCACACTTCCCCAATATAGTTTCCCATTACACTGAAATGGCAAGCTCCAATATATTGGTAGCTTTTGTCTCCAGTTGTGCAATGAACTTGACTGATCTTATTGGGTCTACTCAGAACATGAGAAGAACTTGCTGGACCCGGCCAATGGCCAATCTTGTCAACCATTGTGTTCTCACCAGATGTCTCTTCTTCTTTGGCGATCACTCGTAGCCGAGTAAGATTGGCATCCGTGAACACAGTCTTAACAGTGAATCCGTAAGTGACTGTGGAGACCAACGCTGGATCCACACTTCCTGCCACAGTGGGGAAATAGGTTTCCGGGCGAGAATTGATCACGGTGAGGGTTTGCCAAGTATGCCGTCCTCTTAGCACATTTCTGCCTTTCATCCTGAGTTCGAGACCAGCTGTCTATGCGAAACCCAAAAACAGGAGCACAGGAGTCCTCTCTCCACTTGTGGTTTCCAGCAACTAATATTCAGAAGCATACTGCCTATGACAGTGGAGGTAGGACATAGCTACTGATAACCATATCCTCCATGAAATCAAGTAATGATTCTGAATCCATATGGTTGTATCTAGTCATCTAGTCAGTATCTAGTCAGGATGTTCCAGTCATCCTAGCTGTGCAAGCTTTCCAGATGGAACAATTCCCCTTCTCCTGTCCCAATTTCAGGGGGTATGCAGAGGAAGGAGTGGGGGGAGAGACCCACTGCACCAGCAGAAATCCTTGTGCCTGGCTTCCACAGTCAAAACTGGATAGGTGATATTGAATTAAAGATCCAGTTGACACTGGGAAAAGCAATGGCTCAAATAAAAAATAAAACAACTCAGGAAGATAAGCAGGAGCAGGTAGGCAGCTACAAGGAAAAGGAGGCTGGTGCCAGTAGAGAAACCTTTCCAGACAGCAAAACGCAATTGTTAGAATACAGTTTAGAGGGAAGACTAGGGAATATTTCAGAACACATCATAAATTGCAGGGGAAGCATTCACTTCTTGCTGCCTGTGAGCTATGTTTCTTTTTCTAATCCCAGGAATATCAAAGGGTAATGACTCTCATCCTTAAGTTACCAGCAGCTGAGGAAAATAGGTTGACATTGTTGTTTTCATTCCTTATTATATTTATTTAGCACTGACAGAGTCCTAGGCATTGCAAAGAACATAGAAATGACACAGTTGCAAGGGAAAGACCCGAGAGCCTAGGATTTGACTGAAGGTAGGAAATGATAGGAGAGCTACTGTTAGTACAGGTGAATCTGGTCTACCAGGTGACCTGGTGATGCTACAGAAAGGTCCGCTAAAAGATGAAGCCCTGTTTTATGAATCTCATCAATTCACACCAAGCTTAACTCTCCCATCCTACCCTCTCAAGTGAATGCTAGGAAGGTTTTAGTTAAGTCTGGGGACAATTTACTTTATTTCCTCCTTCTTTGAGGGGCCAGTTGTAGTTGCGTAGCAGTTGAGTAGCAGCTCAGTCTGCTATGATCATTGTCCATCTCCATTCAGTGAAAAGCTTTATTGGCTGCTAATATTGCTGTGGTTTTCAACGTATATCCTGTCCTTCCAATAGAGCTCGTTTTATCTTAAATGCATAATAGCAGGCCTGGCTGGAATTTATTCTGGTTAGTTGGCAACTGTGCTCTTGCCCAGGGCTGGCATGTTGGCAGAACACATGGACTTCTTTGGATTAATAGTTTCAAATTAATGAACCCAGAAATCTGTAGCCTACATGTAATAATGTTTCCATCTATTTCCACATCACAGGGAGTTTTGAGGTGTTAAGTCAAACCTTTTCACATGCTTAGCAAATATGTGACGGGAAATGCTTACTAATCAAGTCCCTCTGTGGCCAATATTTTCACTGGTGATTCCCTTGATGGCCATGTGTATAGAGATAATGAGAAAATACTCTGTGTATATACAGAACTTCCTAACAATCAGGAATCCTAACTGGGCCAGGGTTCCAGTAATGAGGAAGAGCCCTGGTGCACACAACTGTGCACATGTCATTAATGCAAAATGTACAGCCATTGGTGCTTTGTGGGGATGTGGTGAGTGGGCATGCTTCCACTGCTTCTTCACACTTCCGATGAACGCATGAAGGGAGGGTCACTTGAATACCCCGTAGAACTGAAAATCAGCTCTACCATTGAACTGACTTTCTTTTACTCTTACAGTATCTATCATCCATAACTTGGAAAGTGTATGAACATCCACAAAAAATTATTGTTGGTGATCAAAAGGCTCAAAGACATTATAATAGGGAAACAACCCAGCTTGGGAATGTGTATGTACAATTAATGTATGTTTAAAAAAATAAATCATTACAACTTTTTTAAAAATGCTAGATGAGCCCCAAAGATCTGCCAGGAGTCAAATATTATACAAGGCTGATAATGCAGACATTTCCTGATTCTAGCAGTATCTATTTTCTGTTGCCTTTCCTTAATTAAACTTGCTGTTAGATGGGCATATAAACATTCCAAAGGTTTATTTGCATCATCAAGTTGACTTCCTTAGTTATGCAGCTACATCAGCATCTTGCTGAATGTTTAGTCCATGTAATATAATTCATTCGCATATATTCTCATATCTTGAAAAGAAATCTGGAGATAGGATGCTGTGCTTCCGTATGGCTTACAACACAAAGCTGAGAAATTATATCTACTTTCCCATCTCTTCCAATCAGACCATTGTCTTTGTCCTTGGATCAACCACTCTCTTCTTATCCAACCCCCAGCCCCCAAAAAGAAAGAAAATAGAAGCTGACCAAATGTGGATAACATGTGTTCCCCCCTCCCCTTTCCTGGTTCATTTTTTAAAATTTTAACTCGTGTGTGCCATCCCTCCAAGCAGACCCAGGGGCCTGATTTTTAAAGCAGGTTCATTATTTCCAATAGAATGGCAGGAGAGGTAAAACATTCATCATATGTCCTTGGGCTATACAAGAGGTATTTCACTGGGTATGTTCAAAAGGGCATTTAATCACTTGTCCGGGATGTTGCATAGATCATAAATATAAACTGTAGTATTACTGTACATGATGACACTTGGTAGCTTCTGTTTCTTCCAGTTCTTTGCATAGCGATGAGACAGTGCTGGCTACAAATACAAAGGAGGAAAAGAAAGTACCATGTAAATGAAATACCTGCCTATTCATGCCCCCCTCTCTCTCATGCCTCTGCTTATCTGGGCCTTTCCTTCTTGTTGACTTGTCCTTGTTGGAACCACTGCTTGACTGGAATTGGACCATGGATGCTATGGCCTCTCGCTCTGCCGGCAACAGATAACCTCCAACCTGGGACCCAGCTAGGACAGATCAATTACACTGAGATCTTAGATGTTGCATTTAAAACCGAATACACTTCCCCTTGTCTTTTAGTGCAGGAATAGCTGCCCCTTTTTGGTCTGAGGGCTGCATTCACCTTTGGCCAACCCTCCAGGGTCTGCTTGCCAGTTGTGGGTGTAGCCAGTGGGTGTGACCACCTTCTCTCACGTGGACATGTAAGGTACATAACTGTTGGAATTCTGCCTCGGTCAGAGGAATGTGCCATCGCTGCAGGCACTGGCTGAATTCCTTGTTGACCTCCCCGCTGCAACTCCCGGCAGGAAAACAGGCGAGGTCTGTAATCGGCGATCCTTCCCAGATGTGAGAAGAACACACCATTCCTTCTCTCTCCCCTTTGGTATCCCCAGGGAGGGGAAAGAAACAGACAGAAATGTATCTACATGCTTTTATTTCTGTCTCTTACAGCAGTACAGAGAAACATGTCTGCACTGAACAGCAGAGAGAATAAACTCCACCCATGTACTTCCAGTACGGATCACATGACACACACTGAGCTAACATCCGGTGCTCAGTACAGAATGGACTGCCCCTTTCTTCCCATGGCAACAGTCACAAACATCCTGTCTGGCTTTCCAGCCACCTGCAGCTGACGAAGCTGCTAAAGCTTTTGCTTGCTGCCGCATTGGTCCTTTTTGGTAACCACAGCTCCTTAGGTGGAGAGGGCGATTATAATTCCTTTTGCACGCAATCTGGTAGATAGGGAGAGGGTTAGTTCCATCTCCATCTGGGTAGCGCACTGAACTGGGTGGAGAGGTTTAAACCTCTCTGCCAACCCCAGCACTATGTCTACTTTATTTTTTATATTCCCCACCACCACCATTGGGTCAGAGAATAATTAAAGGGAAATATCAACTTGTAGTAACCACTGATCACATCATTTTGCATCCTGATGGGTGATGGGTGAATTGGTCTATCTACAGTCCTTGCTGCTTTTGCATGTGTTCTTCCATAATTCCACTCCATCTTGCTTTTTTACCAATTTTTTAAAAAAATGCATTGAAAAATACGTTGAAACACATATTTTCTCTAGAATATGTGCACTTCTTCTAAAATATGCATTTCTCATTGTATTTTCTCTAAAAATGCAAACCTTTCAATGTATTTTGATAGTGCTTTCCGCTGTGCCAGAATATTAAAGGAAGTTCAAAATCTGATGGTGGATATTCAGATTCATGCATTAGTCAAAAAGCTACAGATCTGCTGAGTTCACACTGGAATTCCAAGAGATCATATTCTTCAAGCATCCCTACCGTCTCCATGGTTCTGTCTACCCTCAAAATACCAGTTGGGGAGGGGGAAATCCAAGATACAAAAGGTGCTGAGTACTAAAGATAACGACTCTCTTGCAGATCTAAAAGGATCATTTTGCCCTTAGGAGGTAGGAAAAGGCTACATTTGTGGCAGAGCACACCACTTGTGTGTGACATTATATAATATGAATAATTTATGTTGCTAATAGCACTGCCTCGGAAAGATGGGTGGAAGTGGGTAATTACCCATGGATAATACTTTATATATTTTGTAGGTAGAACTGTCTCAACCTAAGAATATACACTGAAGCTAGAAACAACTTTCAGATATGAATGACTCAATGAATCATGAATGACTGCGATTTCCTTGGGATCTAATTTGGTTTAACACAAGCTTAAGTACATAGCAAATGTATGCAAAAGCTCTGCACTCTCTGAGCTGTAAAAAGGCTACATTTTGAACTCTTCCAAGTCCTTTAACAGCTGATTGGTGTTTGAACAGTAAATTAGTACAAATTTGTAAATGCTTTTAGCTCCCATTCACAGCAAATTAAAGCCGGGGTTGTCCTCTGCGTTTGAGTATGAGTGCATGTGTGCACAACACACACAAATGTGAACACAATGAAAGCAGGATTCTAATGGGTGCATGCTCAGTGCAATACTCCCTTGAATTTATTTTCCTGCACAAGTCATTAGTCAGTCTGTTGCCAGGCGCATGGTGGCATATGACAAAGAACAAAAATAAACACAGCCCTCGGTGCTGGTGTAAAGAGGGGAAATTTGTGAACTAAATGAGGCCAAACCATTGCATGGTCAGGGATTCTACACTCAGGGGTTGCACAAGAATCCCATCACGGACCATGAAATAACACCTCCCTTTGCCAATGTCGCCAGGTATGTGGGGAGTGAATAAATTCAGAAAGAAATTAATGTTCTAATAACAGCAAGGTGCTGTCTTCTTAGGAATCATTGCTATTTTATCCTAGAAGCCTTGCTTCTCTTTAGTATAGTAACTCTGAGATCACATGGGAAGGGTCAGTGATGTCGTTACCTTCATCACTAGCATCTTTCAGAATAAGCATCTTTATGGTGCTTACAAGAGATGTTCAACCATGGAACGGACTCCCCTTCGTTGGAGGTTTTTAAGCAGAGGTTGGATTGTTGTCTGTCATTCAGTTGGGATTCCTGCATTCCCCAGGGTAAACTTCCGAGTCCCTTCCATGTCTACAATTCTATGCTTCTATGACAATGGAAGTAAATCTATCCATGAGATTTCCTGCCCAGGGTTACCTATGGTATTGGAGTGGTATAAAAATCAGCCACACTACAGAGTAGCTTCCTCACTGCTCAGGCAACATGGCAATGGACTTTTAGATGCTTTACGGCACTGATCCCATTTCAAAACCATGCACCAGAAAAAGAGCTCAGCAGTAAAAGGTGAAGAGACCATGCATCTGGGTGGTGAGCCCAAGTGGTGGGGGGGATGGAGCTAGGTTAAGTTGTAGAGCTCCTTGATATGCATAAAACATGCTATCCATCCATTATACTTGGGCAATATGATAAGTCTTGCACAATTCAGACTTCACTCACACAAAGAAAGTGTGTAAGTCAACTAGTTGCATACAGCTGCAATTTATATGCTAAATCACATGCAGAAATGCATGTATATCTTAAATATTTTAAGGAATTAAGCATGGAGACTGCATGTTTCTACAAAATCAGTGCTTTCCCCCCCAGGGGTACTCAAGGGTATGCAGTACCAGCACTTCTTTTTCTAGAAGAAAAGCGCAGGTTAAAGTGTAGCACTAACTGTAACAACTTCACAGTGAGTACCAGCACCCTTTTTTCTAGAAGAAAAGCAATGCACTAAACTATGTACCTATCCCTGAGGTCAATAATGTATAGTATGAGGAGACCAAGACATCACCTCAGTCCTATGCAGAATTAGGTTCAGTGCTGTGCTAACTTTGAATAGGACTGAATTTCAACCCTCATACTGGACAGTCATCTAGCTCCTGATCGGTTGATGTGAATGGACACTAATACAGATTTATAAATGGCAAGAGTCAAGACTGCGTTTCAGGAACAATGCCGTTCTCATGTGATCTTTGGAAAGTCAAGTAATTACTGCTCTATGAGAGAACTAAGGATCACTGATCTACTGTTCTGTGTTCCATTATAAACTACAGTTATTGATTTAATTTGAAAGCAATTTATTATTATTAATGTAGATTTGCCGTCAATCAGGGGCCAGGGCCAGTTATTGTTGTTGTTGTTGTTTTACATTTATATACCACTTTTATCTCCCAAGGATCTCAAGGTGGTATACATGGTTCTCCTCCTCCCTGTTTCATCCTGACAACTCTGTTAAGAGGCTAAGAGATGGTGACTAGCCCAAGGTCATCCAGTAAGCTCACTGTGACTGGTCTTAGCTGTAGTCCTGACACACAAGTTGGATGTGGCATACTTCAGCCCAACTTAGGTGGGCATGCTGTAAGTTTTTAATGGTTCCTCACAATCCATGAAAAATCCAAATACATGTGTGGGAGGGGAGGGTAAGAGAGACAATGTAATCAATGATTTGATAGACTGGCCTGATCTGACCTTGAGCCACATGGATTGGCCTTAGCCATAGGTCAATGAGGAAGAAAGAAATATGAATTCCACAATATTCATAAAGTGAGCTAGAAACTGAAACTGTGCCTTTTTGGGAATGTGACAGACTGCTACCTGGATTAAAAATTCTATTCTTGAGGACTATGACTCAAAGGACTGAGAAATCTCTGTTTATCTGATCTACACGTGCAGCAGAATCACATAGCACAGTTCTTGTTGGACTGTACCGTTAAGACTGCAGGTGGGGTTACATTTTTAAAAAATGTTCCTCTACCAGAAATAACTTTTTCTTTACCTATAAAATTAGCAGAACCTAATGTTCTGAGGGTGGGCCCCTTATGTTTCACTCCCCTCCCCCCAGAAAAGAGGAACGGCATCACCAAAAAAAGAAGACACAAAAGATAGCTTTTACATAAATTTTGCATATGCTAATTGGTGTTAGAAATAATTACTATAATTTAAATAGAAATACAATACGTCTCCCAATAGTGAGGAGGACTGACCAGGTGCCCAGCCTGCTGTCCATGCCATTGTTGATATGAAGCTTCAAGGCCCCTTCTCTCCTTTGCTATGGTTGCTTATCTTGAAGCTGGACTGGGCAGGCAGTCCTTTAAATAGGGGACTGTCCTCTGTGAAATAGGTCACCTTGAATGTGCTCGTTTTGTCCGTTCAGGGCATTGTGTTTATATGTTTGTTTCCTTTGGGGGCTTGGGCAGAAACCTCAATCAGAGGTGCAGTCCTGGAGAATTTGTACCGTGATTCTGGTGCATTTGTACATCAGCTCTCATAACTTCCTTAAAAAAATAAAACACTTCCTGCACTGTGGTGCACAAACAGAAATCTTGATATATCCAAAGGGCTGTATAATATAACATTTGATTAGCAAGTAATAAAATCAGCCCTCTCTATTTTTAACCATAATCATATATTAGGCTAGCTTTGAGAATAAGAGCTCCAGTTGTTTACCATTGCTTTATGCTATTGACAGTAATGCAGCATAACACCTACTTTGGAATCGTAAAAACCGTAAGATAATACTGACAGAAGCAATAATATAAAATCTTGCTAAGCTGATAAAAAAACAAATATTCTTCCCTGTGGCTAAAGCAGGCTAAGTGTTTGTGATGGACAAGACAAATATAAATTCAGCTTTAACGTTTTTCACAGCGGTTGGAGATCAAACACTGTAATGCTGAAAGTTGCAAAGGATCTAAAACCTTCTGAAATGCTCATGTACTGAACACAACCTTGGATGGGAATGAAAAGAATTAAATGTGTTGTTGGTTTTGCCTGTATTTTGAAATTATAGTTGGAAGTGAGCTGAGGATAAATACATCCTGAGTTATGCTTGAATGGCTTCTCTGTAGCAAAATTAGCAGTTTGAGAGTCTTTTGCAGGAAATATTGTACTTGAAACCAGGTTGTTTTTCTTCTTCCTCAGTATTCTTCCCCCATTTATATCTGTGAGACTTTCTTCCAAATAAGCATGCTTAGAATGGCATCCTTTATTATGTAAGTGTACAAATATGTGACTTTACCCCCCTACACATTAGAAAGGTGTGCAATTCAGTTCCTGCTCAGTTTTATGTTTGGCTTATCTGAGTTGCAGATTGTATTCTACAGGAAGAAAGCTGCCTGCGATGGAGAAATATGAAAAGTTGTTTTATGTCACAATGGTTAACATATGCAAGCTTATTTAACATGTGGACAACGAATAAGCGTAATTACATTAAAACTGGGATCTGTAGCACAGAAGCAATAAAAATAGACTAGGTTGTATTATTAATTCTTGTGTTAAGGGTTTTTGAGCTGTGTTGATTGGCCTGAATTTTTTGATTTTGTTATGGTACAAAGGGATTGTTTGAAGTAATTTGTCCCCGAGAGAGGCTCACAATCCCAAGCGGGTTTCAATTCAGCAAAGCAAATCTAATTTCGTTTGCTTTATGCAAACCAGAAGGGGCTGTGGTTCATTCTGTTTTCACTGGAGGGGAAAGGCGCACTAATGGGACCTGCTGAAATGCATGCACTGCAAACATCCATACCCCTGCATATATTAAATTTAGCTATGTGATGCTCTCTGTTCATCATCTTTTTATGTACACAGACACGCTTTAGAACAAAGCCTTAATAGTAGGAGAACCTTACTACATTATGCCAACATGCTATTGTGTTTATATTTACCGCTGCCATTTACTTTCTCTCCCTGAATCAAGTGTGCTAAATGCGGTCCTTTTCCCCACCCTCATGCTGTTTATTTAAAATAGGCAGTGAGCTGAGGATATGATATAGCTGAGCTGCAAGCCATCCAAAGATTAATTTGTACAGAAGGAGGAAAATAGTGGGTTTTCATCCCCCACCCACCTCCACAACCCCAAAAGTTAAACAGCCGACATATTTAGCATCTATTTGCCTAACAGCAGTAATTTCCAGACCATCAGATCTAACCCGAGGGAAGGAAGGAAACATGGAAGTCACAGCACTTGCCAGTCAGGTAACGTAACATACAATATTCAACATTTTGACAAATCCTTATTTTCAGTACAGCATGATTCCTTCAGACACCTTCTCCTACTGATGTTTCTTGTGCTCTCTCTCTTTATCTCGTCCGATTCCCAAAGGATCTGGACAGGTAACTAGCATGCATAACAATGCCCTCCCACTAGGTTCAACAAATATTAGAGCTATGGTCTAGTTATGGTGATTTATTTAGAGCAGCTTTCCCTAACCTGGTCCCCTTTCAGATGTTTGCACTGCAACTCTTATCAAGCCCAGCCTGCAGGGGTGATTTAGTCCCAAACAAACAGAGGGCACCAGGTTGGGACTGGTTAAGCCAATGCTATTCTTGTGGCTCCCAAAAGAAAATTGTAGATTTTAAGTATAGTTCCAAAAGGCTTACCCATGCAAAAAAAAATAAAAAAAAATCAATCCTATTTTCAGTGACAGAAACATCTCTTTTAAAACAGTTATAAGGGTCAACAATTATTTATCCTACTTTAGAGAATGTACAGGATCTTCTGCCATTCCCAGAGGGAACACATATATAGCCCCTTAGTCAGTGACCAAGGACTGGGAAAGGCTTGTTTACCACATTAGAAGGAAATGGAGGGAATACTAGGTACCCCACAAACAGCAAGAAGGACAGCATAAGCATTCTTACCCATCTCCTTGCAGCATCAGGAAGGTGAACAAAACTCACGTCTCACTGTCACGGAAAGTACCTCCTGAGAACTTTTGTTGACCAGATTGTAGCCTGATTGTTGGTTTTGTCAGCTGTGACCTGTGCAAATTCCCTAAAAATTGTACTTGTTCCAGGCCTCCAGAATAAAGACCCTTTAAACATAGAGAATATCCAGAGCCCTATCCTTAATGATAAACAACAGCTAATACTGTACTCTTTTAGTGGAGTGAGATGAAGATTATTAGGTGAACAATGAATGCCAAAACTGTAGCAAAGTAGACATCTTCACTATGTGCCCAAATTATGAGTGAAATGCAAACACAATTTTTGAAAATAAATCTGGTTGTGCTGGAATTTTGACAAAATGATGAAAAGATATTCTTCTAATTGGAATCTGCTAATGTGCATGCTTACATATGTGTGCACATACACAGAAAGACAGAGTAAATGTTTCTGGAATAAAAAAACACATTGTCTATTAGGACACTTGCTATGGCCACTGAGAGAGCATGTACCCAATTGTAGCATGGAACATATCAGTTTGCAGGAAAATAGTGGTTTTGTCAGAAGAAGATATTTGATGAAAATGCTGGTTGCAGTCTTTGTAATCTCTGCTCTGAAAGATCTGGCTTCAACAATTAAGGTGAACCCTTCCAAGACATTGGCTTAATTAATTTAGGTCTTGTGGAATGTTTATAAACCCAGAAATTAAAAAAAACTATTGGTAAAGCAAGGCTTAGGCATAAGCTTATTAGAGGTTAATTCATCAGAGAAGAGAGTTACTACCACTATCAAAGAGTTAAATTCAGCTCTAGCAAACAACTGTTTTGACATACCAGCACTCAGGATCTGCCCACTTATCACTATGCTCAAATGACTGTGAATTGGATAGTAAAATGTTGCCCTCTACAGCAATATTATTTTGCCTTTAGATATTTTTATTAACTGTCATAGCTAATATGGAATAAAAAAGACACATCATTATTCATTTGAAATTCAGTTCCATTGACATCATTAAATAAAGTGGATCAATCTGCTTGAACAATATTTATCACTAGACTATTTATGGAACAAGGGTCTACAGTTTTTAAAAGTGGAGAATTCTTTCTTTCTTCATCCTGTGTGAATTGGATCAGGAAAATATATTTCAATACATCGCAACCACTGCTGAACAAAGCTGATTTAAAATTAAAGCTACATATCGCTGATATGAGATGGCTTACTTTGGCTTTTAAATAATAAAAAATAATTAATGCCAATGTGGATGTCAGCCATGCTTATATTCTGAAGGTGAGTGTTGGAGGCTTGTAGACTATCAGTGATTACATATATGACTCAGTGCATAACTCTTCCCTGCCAAACCACGGTTGTTGGTGGCTATCTAATCTGCCTAATGGATAGGCCAGCTAAGAGTGCATCTCTTAACCAAATGGGACACAGTTCAAATGTATACCTTAAACATTAAAATATTCAGGAGGCATATTCCAAAGCCAGGTTGAAGATAGCCCCTAATTATCAAAATGAATTACACATTTCTTATGTAGCCACCATCTTATGGTGTTCCTCCTTATTATGATTTTGATAACTGAGTTTGTAATGTCAGGGCAAAATAATTTACGTCAGATTGAAGACTACAGCAATCCATTCCATGAAATTGCTGGAGGCACATTAATCCGTTTTGCAATCATTGGAGCTAACTGCCATGTTTACTTGGAAGTAAGACCCACAGATTTCAAAGTGTTTCTCAATTGTGCTTAGAAATATAACCGTGCATGAATTCTCTGTGATTTCCACTGATTTCAGCTGGACTGCACACATTTTCTGATGGAAATCACTGTTAACGGCTTGGCATTTGTTTATAGTAAACAGCACTTTCAAAGGCAAAACAGCAATCTTCATCAGAAAAGCAGTCTGGCTTCAGAACACATTCCAGATCAGAGCCCCTTGACAGCTTCTTCTTCAGAAGACTAATGCCACATGTAGATTAGCAGTGAATTGCCTGCTTCTAAGGTGAAAGCTAGAAAACAGGGTCTCCTGTATTCTGTGACTTCTTTGGGCAGCCCCACAGTGGCTTAAAGAATGAAATCAACCTGTTCACTGTCAACTTAGAAGTGCCCCCAGAAGGCTCTTGGCATCAACGTTCCAAGCTGGTGAGCCTTGAGGTCAATGCCACCTGATCAGGGTGGTCTCTTTCTAGGTTCCCTTGAACCAGCAACCCTTCATGTAAGCAGTAGCTGATGGTTAGACCCCAACGTCTTGCAGGACAAGGCATCAGATTTCCCATACCGCAACCCATATAAAAACAGGGGTAAAAACAGACCACAATTTTATTGATTACAGATGAAAGAGGTTTGGCTTGGGCATAAAAGGTAAAGGTAAAGGGACCCCTGACCATTAGGTCCAGTTGTGACCGACTCTGGGATTGCGGCACTCATCTCGCTTTATTGGCTGAGGGAGCCGGCGTACAGCTTCTGGGTCATCAGGTTGAAAAATCTTTGTGATCCTTCCATATTTCCTTGCTCTTCTTCATGTACCTCCATGTGGTAAAAGAGGTGCAGTAACAGATTCATGCCATTGAAATTTTGATAAAATGAACTCCTTCTCTCTATGGTTTGTGAGCACTTCTCTCTCCATAATTAATCAGGGGTGCGTCTCGTAGTTTACTTGTGTGTGGTGGAATAGTCTCCTAAATTTTAAACAAGATACTTGATATGAAACATGAAGATTACTGAGCAAGAAAAAGTATGTGAGGAGGTGGGTCTCACAGGATCTGTGACAACACATAGGCTTCCTCGATTGTCCCTCTGAGAGGTGCTCTTGGCATTTCTTGCTTGTATGAGTCAATGTCTTAACCAATGCTTTATTAATGTCCCCATAAATGCTTTACACATTACTTTAAAATGTGTTTGTTAGGAGATGTAGCCAGAGCAAACAGTCAGCACTTTGAAGGCCCATTGAATTCAACGGGAAAGTTATGCACATGATTAACTCTGCCCAATTGAAATCAAAGACACCTAAAAGTGCTTAACTTTGACTTGGCTCTGTCCTTTTCTTTGCTTGGATGCAAATAATGAGTGCCTGCACAGGGTACAGCTTGATTAACATTATGACTCTCTATAAAACAAATCATAAAGCAAAATAAATAAAGTCATTAAGGCTGAAAGCCTGCTTGCAGAAAGTTCTGCCGCTGACCCCAGTGGGGTCTAGGCTCCGTCCTAAGAGTTTCGCAGCATTTCCTTGAACGTAAGATGCAAAAACTGTTTGGTTAAAGCATCTCTGCATATTATTATTATTGCTGCCCAAAGGCTTTTGGTATTTGTTCTCTGTGTATATTGCACTTGCATGGGATTTTATTGTACCAATTATTGTAGTTCATTAAGTTTATTGCAGCTGAATTAAAATAAAACATGACCCTAACAAACTCTGAACAAATAACAACTCCTGTTGCTTATTCAAAAAGTATCGTTTTTGTTAAGAATCAAACCGTAGATAAATAGAGGAGTGACAGATCTAGAAAGGAGGGTTTAACAGAAGAAAAATGCAGCAAAAAAATGGTAAGTAACAATAATTATGATCAATGCTGGATTTAGGTTTGATGAGGCCCTAAGCTACTGAAGGTAATGGGGCCCTTTATGTGTCCAGTTGTCGGTTTGTCAACAACAATTTGTCGCTGTTTTTTGTGTTGAATATATGCTATATGTGGGGCCCATTACTTACAGCATAGGAGCCTACACAACGCAAAACACTGTTGCTGTATGTAGGTTTTATTTTATTTTATTTGTTTTTTTATCTTATATTTTGGAAATATACCGTACATCCAGGGTTTTTTTCCCTTAAAATTTTTTTTGGGGGTGGGGACAAGAGAATGGGGCCCTAAGTTATAGCTTGTTTAGCTTATACGTAAATCTGGCACTGATTATGATACAGTGTTTCATTGTTGCCCTATACACTTAGAAGGTATATCGCAGGAACATGTATCAGCTGTGCTTGGATGCAGAATAACAAAGTATTGGAGGCGGGGGACACCTGCCTCCTTCCTTACTTGAAGCAGGTTGTCAATAATATGGATATAAAAGGGACACCTGACCATTAGGTTCAGTCTCAGGCGACTCTGAGGTTGCGGCGCTCATCTCGCTTTACTGGCCAAGGGAGCCGGCGTTCAGCTTCCGGGATATGTGGTCAGCATGATTAAGCCATTTCTGGTGCACCAGAGCAACGCATGGAAACGCTGTTTACTTTCCTGCCAGAGCGGTACCTATTTATCTACTTGCATTTTGATGTGCTTTCGAACTGCTAGGTTGACAGGATCAGGGACCAAGCAACGGGAGCTCACCCTGTCGAGGGGATTCGAATCACGACCTTCTGATCAGCAAGCCCTAGGCTCTGTAGTTTAGACCACAGCGCCACCTGAGTCCCTCTAATATGGAGATACTCATCCCATATTGGATCAGGGCCCCCAAAAGCCTTACATTACACTGTTGTTTCTATACTTTTTATACTTTATAGCTCTTATTGTTTCTTTCATTTCATTTTAATAATGAACCACTTCTCATGAAACATTCCAAAGTGATTGACAATGAAAGCATCATAAAATCAAATATAGGTTTTCCTATAGAGCAATGTTTGTCAAAGTCCTTGGGCTTTGCAAGAGGTGTGGTTGTCCAAAATGCTGCTTGTGGAGTATTGAAGAGCTCTTTTTTGTTAAAGAACAGCAGTGGAGGATTTTTGTCAGCATTAAAAGCTTCATTTAAGTTTTTCTTTTTTAAAGTCCTACTTTATTCTGCTTTGACATGAAATGGGAAGAAAAAAAACAAAATACCAGAGGCCTGTAAGATCTACCCAAGGACACAAACAAGTACAGTCGTACCTTGGTTTTCGAACAGCTTAGTTCTCGAACGTTTTGGCTCCCAAACATTGCAAACCCGGAAGTGACTGTTCCAGTTTGCAAGCTATTTTTGGAAGCCGAACGTCAGATGGGGCTTCCGCGGCTTCCGATTGGCTGCAGGAGCTTATTCTAGGGTTTTCATGCATTAATTAGAGTTAAGTATGTTGGTTATATGAGGCTGGATACATCCCACATTTTTATGCATACTTTGCCCAAGTATATGCATTTTTCGACACATTCCTTGGCTTCTTTGGCTAGAGAATGGCATTGCAACATTCAGATAAGTGCACATTTTGAAGGATGGGTGTGTTTTGATTCATATATTGTTTTGGAAAGAGTGAATCAGGTAAGTTTGCCTATAAATGTGAAATGAATTGAATTTCTTCCCCAACTCTAGTTGTGTGAGGTTAGCATCTCAAAGGTTATTAGCTAACACTTCATCCAACTTTCAGAAAACAGGGGATTCTGCATAGTTTGCTGGAGGATAAGTGGGCGGTGTTCTCAGAAGTATACGCATGTGCTGCCTGGTTGGAATGGGGAAGACGAAAGGGGAGTGAAGTTTGGTTTCACCTTAGTCCATTTCAGCCTCACTTGCCATGCCTCTTCTACTGGCACTCAACTTTTCTGCCCCCCTAATGATTTATTCCAAATACTGTCGATCAGCTTTAACTAATACAGTTCTTATATGAAGCACCTCTCTAATCTCTTCAAACACAGATGTGGAAGCACGGCTTAGAGCATGGAGGCCAACAAAAGCTCTTTGCCTGTACTAGTGATTAGCTTTGATTGACACCGAACACTTCTGCTTTCACAGGCATACTTTAACATCCATAAATGATTGTTTTAAAATGAGAAGCACTGGGCTTCTACGGTCCCTGCTTTAGTAAATAGGCAGTACAAGTGTATTAACAGATAACTCTGGAGCAAATACAAAACACTGTATACTCTTTTTAATCTTGTCTTTCCCCCCTTTTTTGGGGGGGGTGGAGAAATCTTCCAACTGCAAATATTCTTTCATAAAGATTTCAAAACAAATAAGCCAGAGTATTTCCACCAAAGAACCTTAATTTCATTTCGTGATAGGCACTCTGAACTTCCATCCCAGTGTCACGATTTTAAAAACCAATGACATACATGATTCCGTTTAAAGCAGAAATTATCATTTACCCACATTTTGTTTCTTATGTCTACTGCTGTTAGTGCAGCTGGGAGATAGGAGAGGAAGGAGAAATGCAACAACTAAACACCAACACGGGTTTGCTCTTCTGCAGCCAAATCCTGATTGTTGTTGTTTGTTGTTTTAAGGAAAGGAAAGGAATGATTGTGTACTCAGTTGTTGTTGTTTTTACTCTGCAAGCTCTCCAAACGGGGACAGGAACCTACCAGGCTAGGACAGAATACAAGAATGCTGCCTGATGAAAAATAGGGACAGTTTGAGCATATGGGACTTTTCCACTGGTACTTTCATGTGTGCACTGATCTCTGCTGCTTCTGTGGGCCAAAGTGATTCCTAGGCTCTCATGTGGAAATGGGGGAAGATATAGAGCAGTTACCTTATGCCTTTATTGACACAGGACCACTTTTAACCCAAACATGTATTTGGGGTCCTATTTCTTAATCTTTTACCACATATTTGCATTGTGCATGTGCTCCTGTTGCGGGCCACATAGGATCAGGCTGTGACTCACAAGCTGAAGACCAGTGCTATAGAGGACCATACTTTTACCGGACGGACATTACATCTTTCTTTCTTTGGAATAGCTGTGCCTAAAACAAGGGAAACAAAGAGGATAGCAAAGTGACTTCTGTCCTGATCAGACAACGGGATCATTAAAAAGAGTGAAATTCACACACAAGTTCTGAAAAGTTAAGGAAAACAAACAAGCCAGCAAAAAGCAGCAGCGCTATAAACCAACAATGGTTTGTTATCATTACAGCAATCAGCTGCATGAGTTTCAGAGTATCTTTGACAATGTCTCACTGCAGCTTTTGCAAAGGTTAAGTATTACAATTAGGCAGTTAGGCAACTTGGCAAAGAACAGAATTGAAGCCACAGTCTCTGGATTTAAGCCAGTCCGCACCCCACCATGAGTATGTGCACACAGAGACAGAACACACAATGTGGCTAACTTGTGCCAAACCAAAACTTTTTTTAACTTAATAAGTTAGTTATATCAGTGACTCAGTTTGACTCTCAATTGTATTGAGCTTCATTACGCTAAACTCTTTTAGAATCCCTTTAACGTTGTTGCCACCATGCTAAAGATTTTGGGGTTTTGAATATTATTTTGGTGTTAGATATTTTGCTAGAATTTGCACACCCAAATTCATGGATATATTAATTTGAAAACAAGATAGTGAGGCAAAGCAAGGTAAGACACAACTGCAGTTGCTCAGACTGGAACAGCTCTGAAGCCAAGACTTTATGTAGTAAGGTAATCATTGATTGACCTATGGGATCAATTGACAATTACTGCATTGGGTGTCTTACACTGCAGTGCTTAGTCACATTTGTAAGGGAGTTGGAGTTCTGGTGGTGCAGGATGTAAGGCACCCTGTATTGAATGCCAGGTACATAGGGAGAGGAAAGAAATTTGAATCAATTCTTGCTTTAATGTGAACCTGCCTAATTCACATTTTCCAGAAGAGTATATGAACTGAAACACTGGTATAGTTCAAAATTCACACCTGTCTGAATGTTGCCAAGTTCTCCAACCCAAAATGTATATAGTAAATGAAAGGCTGTCTGAAAATGCATGTATTAATGAAACCAACATACAGAAAAGCAGTATACATGGGGAAACTGTTTGCAAAAATGGTTACCTTAGGAGAAATTTGCAACAAAATAGTGACAAATTTTTCATGAGAACTGGAAAAAATAATCTAACTGTTGCAGAAGCGTGGTGAACTGAATTTAAGAACTGGAAAATGAGAAATTGAAGTCAACAGATTCATCCATTCCTATTGTTACCTAGGGATAAGGGAATTTGCCTATTTTATTTTCTCTTTTTCCATTTTCCCAATCTCAACTTCAGTCCCCCATATTTCCACATCAGTCTGTAGATTTATTTTTAAGCCTTCATGAAAATTCACCAGCATTTTAGTGCAAATAAGCACATGTTTGTATGTCATTTTGCCTAATATAAACATTTCTGCAAAGCAAGTTTCCTGAAACACAATGCAGTTTGGTATTTTATTTTCACTAATACATGCATTTTATGCACACAGTTTACCCTAGCGCATTCATTTTTGTACATATGATGTTTAAGTAGATTAGCTTTTAAACATGAACAGAATCAAATTGCTCTCCCATCCCTACCAAAGCAACATTTTCATACACACCCCTGATGCTTCTGATGTTTTAAAACTGATAAGAGATTGGACAGCACAGGAAATTCCTTTCTCTTCCATGCATCAGCTTTAGTCCACTGCTACTCAATCTAGAGAAAATATTCCCTCTTCCACTGATCCTCAAGCAAGGAAGATGAGGCGATTTCCTGAACTGGTCAATCTCTAATAAACACACACACACATTTCCTTCCCTTACTCCCAGCAACCCCTGTCAGAGCCAGCGTAGTGTAGTGGTTAAGAGCAGTGGACTCGTAATCTGGTGAACCGGGTTCGCATCTCCGCTCCTCCACATGCAGCTGCTGGGTGACCTTGGGCTAGTCACACTTCTCTGAAGTCTCTGAGCCTCACTCACCTCACAGAGTGTTTGTTGAGAGGGAGGAAGGGAATGGAGATTGTTAGCCACTTTGAGACTCCTTGGGGAGTGATAAAGCAGGATATCAAATCCAAACTCCTCCTCCTCCTTTTCTTCTTCTTCTTCACCCCAGGCTTCCCATTTTCCATGCCCACCAACCATATGTGTGGGAAAGGTGGAATCTGGGTAAGATTTTTTTTTAAAGCTTGTTGGCTTGTTTTCATGGGAAAGCTGAAGCCAAGTGTGGCAACTCTCAAAGGATGTTGTGGGACATAAAAGCCCAGAGCTATTTTGGGAAGTAAATTCCAACCAATGCAATTATGGACATGAGAATGATTTGGAAGTGAGTGCAAGCAAGCAGTAGAGAATGGCTATAATGTGCTCCTGGTGAGAAACTTTCATTAACAGAAAAGTAGCCATAATTTGTACTTGGTTTAGTTTCAAGCGGCCTCAAGGCATAGCGCTATGTGTGCTGCTTCTTAATAATAATAGCACTGTCACTGTTGACAGAAAGGACTGTTGGAAGCATACGTTTTAATGTATGGCAGAAAGGCGAAAATGTACAGATAAGTTACAAGATTTTGCAGAATGACAGACAGGTCATAATGGTTCCTTGAAGCCTTTAATTGACCTCCAATGTAAAAAAACCCAACTTATTGTGAGGCTTCCTTGGGTCCAGCAACAAGGCCCTAACCAGGATAAAAAAAAGAAGAAGGAGATAGGTTGAATGACTGGAAATACCACAGATGCTTATACCTTTATTTTAGGAAATAAAGCTAGAATAAAGGAGCAAATTTCAAACTTGCTTAAAATTTGGCTGTTTCCCAGGTATTTGTGGGTTATTAGTTATCCAGTTTTGGTTGATTTATGTTGGCATCCTATAGTTTTAATCAAAGTTATATTTATTTATTTCATATATATTATTCACTGTTACTTGAATTGTTTTATTTTAAATTGAATTTTGGTGTACCCTTCCCTGAGAAGAACATTTTCTACGAAATTCCCTCAGAATCCTGGAGGTTGGAGAATTTGCTTCATACCCTGAAGGATACTCAGTGAAGTGCCTCTCCCAGTTTTGCCAGCCACAAAGAGGGTAGAGAATTTTGGGAGGCCAATTTCTTCAGCCATATGGAGTGTTTCAACTGGGGTTTTAAATTGGTTTATATGCAATACTTATTATAAAAGTTAAAAGAAATATACAATCCAAAGGCACTTGTGGTGATATAGCAAGTAATGAAATTTACACAACAAAATGAAACGAAAAAGCAACATAATCAATTGCTCAACAATAAACAGCAACATTCTTCCATTTGCACAATTTTCTCTTTAATCACTTGCCCGCTTTTTGAATTGCAAGGATAGTCCGGTCTTATTACACCTCCTGCACTTTCTCCAAAGCTGTTTGGATACAGCTGCTTCTCAGAAATCATTCTTCATGGTGAAAATGGCACACAGCTTGGCTAGGAACAAAATGTAGGCCTTCGCTCCTTCCTGAACAAAGGGTTTTTAAAGTGGAAGAAATTCTCTTCGACTCGCCTGAGTGGCTGGGTTGACATTCCGGGGAAAAGAGAATCCTATTCCTATTGTCTGTAAGTGATGGAGATTCTTGTGCAGTCTTAATTGTTCTGTCTATCCCTGGTATCCGACACCCAAAACATAATGGTGCAATTCAAGGCTTCTTCATGTTTTTGACTTCGAGAAAGGATAAACAAAATCCTTTAATGCAGACTGACTCTTCTTATATTTAAAATTCATGGTACCCACATTTAAATAAACTCAGCTAATATGTTCTTTCTTTAATAGGAATACAGCTTTAACATTTAAATATTCATTTCTAGCTGTGTTTTCCTTTTGTGGTAATAAAATTCATAAATGTTTTAATGCAAAGTATTAAGTATTGCTGCAACTTTTACTTGGGACATACTGATGAATTCTCTGCAATGTTTCCATATGAAGAATAATAGCCATGGGGCAAAAAAAAAAAACCCAACCCACCATTATCAAAGCCTACCTCCTGATGATCTGCAGTACAAAAGTGCTTCCACTTCAGAATTCGATTCTGAAGCCTTGATTTCACCCCATCAATTGCCTCTTGACAGTAATGAAAGTGGAGCAAAGCATCCTATAGGTACAGTTATATTCAGAGCTTCCTCCTGTAAATATATATGTCCATTTTAACCAAAACTGAAGACTCATGTGAAGATAATTGGAAGAAGATACTCTTTGAAAAATGTGAGGTTGATTCCATATCAAACCTTTGCAGAATGATAGTTTGAGGACATTTAGAAATGATAATTCAGCCTAAATGACAAATGGAATATACAGCATGGTTCAAAAAACTTGTTGTTGTTTAGTCGTTTAGTCGTGTCTGACTCTTCGTGACCCCATGGACCAGAGCACGCCAGGCACTTCTATCTTCCACTGCCTCCCGCAGTTTGGTCAGACTAATGTTTGTAGCTTTGAGAACGCTGTCTAACCATCTTGTCCTCTGTTGTCCTAATATCAGGGTCTTTTCCAGGGAGTCTTCTTTTGTCATGAGGTGGCCAAAGTATTGGAGCCTCAGCTTCATGATCTGTCCTTCCAGTGAGCACTCAGGGCTGATTTCCTTAAGAATGGATGCGTTTGATCTTCTTGCAGTCCATGGGACTCTCAAGAGTCTCCTCCAGCACCACAGTTCAAAAGCATCAATTCTTCTGCAATCAGCCTTCTTTATGGTCCAGCTCTCACTTCCATACATCACTACTGGGAAAACCATGGCTTTAACTATACGGACCTTTGTTGGCAAGGTGATATCTCTGCTTTTTAAGATGTTGTCTAGGTTTGCCATCGCCTTTCTCCCAAGGAGCAGGCGTCTTTTAATTTCGTGACTGCTGTCACCATCTGCAGTGATCATGGAGCCCAAGAAAGTAAAATCCCTCACTGCCTCCATTTCTTCCCCTTCTATTTGCCAGGAGGTGATGGGCCCAGTGGCCATGATCTTCGTTTTTTTGATGTTGAGCTTCAGACCATATTTTGCGCTCTCCTCTTTCACCCTCATTAAAAGGTTCTTTAATTCCTCCTCACTTTCTGCCATCAAAGTTGTGTCATCTGCATATCTGAGGTTGTTGATATTTCTTCCGGGCGATCTTAATTCCGGCTTGGGATTCATCCAGCCCAGGCTTTTGCATGATGAATTCTGCATATAAGTTAAATAAGCAGGGAGACAATATACAGCCTTGCCGTACTCCTTTCCCAATTTTGAACCAATCAGTTGTTCCATATCCAGTTCTAACTGTAGCTTCTTGCCCCACATAGAGATTTCTCAGGAGACAGATGAGGTGATCAGGCACTCCCATTTCTTTAAGAACTTGCCATAGTTTGCTGTGGTCAACATAGTCAAAGGCTTTTGCAAAAAACTATCTTTAGGTTTATTGCATAAATCAACAGATACCCATTGATTGTCTACAACAAGGCTATCAGAACAGTGCATCCATTAATGGAGATTATATTCTACCTGTTGTTAGTTTACCTTATTCAGATGGGTTTCTTGTCTACAAAAGTCCAGTTTACCACAGATTATACTATTCCAAAATGAAATATGATTTAGAAATCAGGCTAACTTCTAAGTTACGCCCTTCCAAGGTTTAGGCATGTATGAAACAAACTAAGAAGCACATTCCACACATTAAGAGTGCAAAATATGTATTCAGTAGCTCTTGGGGGTCAAATTAATTGTTGAACTACACCTCATGTATATTATTCTTTTCAGGGACAGGTTTTTAAATAGAATTTTTTCTATTTTGCATGATGCTGATAAGAGAACAGAGGGACTACGAAGCCCTTTTTCTTGAATCATTTCCCCACCAAAACAGACACCAAACACTGGGTAGGGGTGGGACACAAAGAAAAAAAGTGTTCCAAAAGGGGCTAAGCTCTTTTCATTTGTACCACAGTACTTGACTGAGAGATCTCTACCTTCCTGAAGACCAATCTGATTTTTTGTGGGTGGGAGAAACAACATCCCAATCAGAATGCTGGGCTGGGTGGACACAGATTGCCCCACTCATCTGGTTAATAAAACTAGTAAAATCTGAACAAATTCCCAATGTTTAAATTGACACTGGTTGTTTAATCTATTAATCAATCCCAATTAAACACACCAATAATATATTATTGTTTCCTATAATGTAATAGCTTTTGTGTGCTCAGGAGAAACCCTGAATCTCCATCAGACCATAACTGTTTTTGTAATTACCCTTTATAAACATATTGTGTTTCGTGTGAGTGTGTGTCTGTGTGTGCACCCAATCTGCAGGTTTTATAAAATCTATCTGTGGGTGTTCTCTTGAGAAGAGAGAGTCTAGCTTGTAATAAAAATATATGATTGATTTAAACTTCATTGCCCAACCTGCAATATTTTTGTAGCATTTGTGGGTATTGATCATATATCTTATGTTTTTATTAAAACCATACCCTCCGTTTTCCACAAAAAGGAAATAAATCTTTAAAAAGTGACGATTGCTTAATTAATCACAGGATAAAGTGAAACGATGTTGAGAACTGGAGTGATTAAATAAAAGCCAAATGAAGCAGTAGGTGGCTCACAGGACTGCTGATCATGCTCCCTCCCCCACCTCCCCCAAAAAGAACCCACCATGAGCAATTTTAAAGAATATTTAGGAAAATGCATTTGGCTTAAAGCCTGCTCTGGAGTAAGACTAAGGAATTCTTCTATGGCAGACCTGACCAGCAGGTTTGGTGACCAGCAGCCAGATAGAATTGAAAAAGACCTTTGTCTGTGTAGACAACAGTGAGCAACCTGGACCAGTAATCTGACTTTGTATACAGTGAAAATTTCCATTCTAACTAAACAAAATTAAGAATATACATAAAAAATGAGCAGTGATCAGTACTCCAGTACTGAAGGTTCGCATCCTACTATATTATTTTCATTAGATAGATATTCTATCCATTTGCATAATAAATTCCATATTTTTTCTCATAATGATAGCTGTCAAATCTCCTATGCCTTATAATGTTCTGCTCCATAATTAGTTTGGAAGCTTGTGATTGTTTGCATTTAAGTCAGCAGATAGATGCTGCCAAGCCATTTGAGCAGAAAAGTTGTCATAATGGCTTCCGATTAGTGCTTGCTGATTTATTTAATCTCTTTTGATCAAGCTGCAACTCTCAAATAAAATCACAGAAAATCAGTGCAGGATTTTTTTTAAGCAGCAAAGGCTGTTAGTGGATTGCTTGCAGGACAGAGTACATAGATATGCTGCAACACAAAATAGATTGTTTTCAAGATCAGAGACTGTGCCAGAGCAACTTTTATAATGTAGCAACACCTCAAATAGCTTTTGTAGTTAAGAACATGAACAATCTGTGCATATAAACAATGGACTGTAGAGACCCACCATATCTGACCAGTGCTGTCAGAGTGTTCCCCAGTTTTATGATCATGGGAGATATTCAAAGTCATGTGAACAAAAGTCCTCTCACACAACAGGCGTTTCTCTTCCTCTCTTCCCTCCATGCGCCCACAAAATCTGCTTCTCCTACTCCCCTAGATCAGATTTGTGGGCATGCAGGAGGCTACAGGTTTGAGGAAAGGTAGGAGCAGTCCAGTTCTGCTCATGTGTCAGGAGCAGAAGTCCAGGACCGGGGACTCAGCTAGACTGGTAAAGAAAAAGCATTTTATATGTGTTGCACATATACGACATGACACCAGATGGCATTGTGGACTTCCGTCTTTCCCTATGGGATTTCCCTGTGTGAGAATACACCGTGTTTAACTGAAACACTTCTTTGACATGTCTAGCTCCAGCCCAGGTCAGGCCAAGTGATCACAGCAACCCTTCCCAGTAGGTCTTTTCCCAATGAGGCATTTGTGAGGAATGAAGATCCCAGCCTTCCCTCTGATCTCCAAGTCTCCTCCCTCAGGTTCTTCCCCAGAAAACTGAGGCTCTGTCACCTTATCTCTCTTTGGTCCACCCTCTCCATTCCTCTTCATGTTCTGGGAGACAAGGGGTGAGGAGAGCTGGTCACAGCCAGAGGCGTGAGGAGAGCTAGCATGCCAGGGGGGTGGGGCAGTGATGTCATTCCCCCTCAGGGATGACACCCGGGGCAGACTGCACTCACCGCACCCCCTTCCTCTGCCAGTGGTCACAGCAGGAGGGGGAAATTGTTGGGATACTGCCAGGGAGATAAAGCCCATCATGGCCCCCACATCGCCACCGGACGAGCCATCGATCTCTCGTAGATACAGTATCAGCAATTAGTGACACGAGCTCCAGAAAATAGCTTGCCACATTCCAGAGCTGATGCACGCTCTATCAGCAGAATTCGCACAGCGAAAGATGCATGCAGGAGAGCATTATTTAGAGGTTTATTCAGCGTTGGTCAGAACAAAGGAAAAAACATGACTGCCTGCTTGCATGTTCAGGCACAGAGAGAGAAATGAAAGCAAAAACAAAACATAAACTTCCTGTGAACAGGAAATACACAGACTCTGTGACTCACAAAGCCTGCTCCCTTTTAAGGTGGAATGGAAATATCCTAACAGAAATTACATCTACTCTGTCTCTTGAACCCCTGCTCTCCAGCCTCCACTTCAGCCTCTGGTGCTGGACCGCCCTCTTGTCACAGCCTCTGCATGCTCGCTAAACCCTGTTGCCTCTTCACCAATCCCCTGGGGGTTCCTTGGGGGTTCCACAGCTGATGCCTCCCACCACTCCTCTACATCCAGCCAGTCCATAACATCACGGAAGTCCATTCCTTTAGTGGGCAGATACAAGTGGATATTACTCTATGATTAGGATTGTTTTAAGAACACATGCAGCATATACAGAATTTCTGTATTTCTCGGTGTCCTAAATACTTGAAATATGCCCAGGATATCATACAGCTTATCATTCCAAAAAATTAGGAAAAGATAACCAGTATTTTACAAAACATTGTTTTCTTCTGTTCATGCTAGTTAATTTAGCCATTGCAACATTCTTAAACTAATTATAATCCTGTTCAGATACATTTGAATTTTCTCTGTTCTCCAATATTTTGGTCAGAGGATCCTCAAAGAATTCACCATGTCTGAGATGAACAGTGCCATGCTATACATGTCTATTTAGAAGTACTATTTAGAGTTCAACAAGAATTACTCTCAGATAATTATGTATATGGGACTAAAGCCCAATTTTCTGTATTCTTAAAATATGTTTAGTATCTGTGAGAAGAAATAACAAAGGGTTTATAGCCAAGCTTTAACCAGTCAAATAATTAATCTTTTCTAGCACATTAGTCCAAAAATTGATTATAGCTGGACATAAATGATAAAAGGGAATAATAGCATTCCAGCATTTCCTATAAGAGCTATAAGAGGGATTGTAATCACTACTTATTCTTTAAAGTTTGAACAGGGAGATACACTGTCTCATCATCAGTTAAATACTTTTTCTCTTTATTATAATATTGTTCATATTGCAGTCAAAGATATATTTTAAAAACACATAGATTAGCTGTAAATAAAATTATAAACACAAATAAAAGATTAGTGAGAGTGCTGTCATGTGAAATTAGTTCAAGTGTACATAATCAGTGGCTTGGATGCAACTGTGCATGCAGGGAGACATCTTAGAATAGTGATATCCTCAGTTGTTCAGTAGAGAGGGGGACAATGAGGCTAAAGAGGGTCCTTACTATTGTTACTATACAGTACAGCTATTCAGTGCAATTATGACTTCTCTAAGAGGGTTCTCTGAACGACAGAGGACAAGATGGTTGGATAGTGTTCTCGAAGCTACCTACATGATTTTGTCCTAACTGCGGGAGGCAGTAGAAGACAGAAGTGCCTGGCATGCTCTGGTCCATGGGGTCACGAAGAGTCGGACATAACTAAACGACTAAACTACAACAAGAGGGTTCTCTGTGTGCAGCCCTAGCAGTTGGATAGTGCAGAGGAATTGCGTAAGAAGCACCCATTTGTGTGCTCAGTTCCTTGTCCATCTATGGCTTCTGTAGGTACAATGCCCCCAGCAAGACTGGACTGAATAAGTATAATGGGTGAAATCCAACATTGCATGAACAGATTTCCACTTGCTCAATGGGCATTTCCCATCCTCTCCTTCCTCCCTGGAGCCCTCCATGCTTCTCCCTACTCTTTGGAACCGATTTTGGTGTGGGAGTCAAATTATATTGGGACTGCAGCATGCAGGCAGGGATGGTTTTCAGGGAGATCTCAGCTGATGATGAAAGAATAAAAAACCTCATGTTCTTCACACTATGGACCTGATTAAAAATAAACTCCATACTTCCTATTAAAGAAGCAGTGTAGCTGGCAGTCACAAATATTATCAATTCTTTACTCAATAAAAACAATTAACAATTACCAAATTTGATGGAATTGGTTCAGTATTGGGTCATTAGGGACAGCTATCCTAATGACAGTTTCAAATCCTTTTATAAAAGCCAACCTCTGCCACCCTATTTTTTGAAAAACCCTCTACAAATAAAAGGACCCAAGCTGTCCATGGTTTTTCTAGCAAACCCCTTTTCCTGTCCAGAGTATATTCCTAGTCTGCCTGAGACATAAGGTACCACATAATGCAAAATTTAATAGCACTCTCTCTGATGTTGACATTAATTGAAATTTGCGGACCACTCTTCCATATACTGTTCCAGCATTGTTCATCTAATTGTCTGTCAAAATCTTTGTTCCAGGCCTTCGTGTAACTTGGCAGATCCTTAGTGTTAACTTCCAACAACCAATCATAAATCTTTGAGATGAGCCTTTTGAAATATTAATCGAGGAAGGATAGGTTTTTTTTCTTTTCCTGCAAAATGAGCAGAGCTATAAAAAGTAAAAGTAACTTTACAAAAATAATTGTTTATTTGATGTACCTGTTGATTTGCATGAACGCAAACAAAGATTATTCCATTGGTGATTATGCATCAAGCTACGTATTAGGTGGTGTAATGTGATTTTTTTAATCCACTGTGGCCTTTTTAAACTTAAAGCAGAAAGGAAAGTACACACAAACAGCCTAGTAAACCTTTCCCCACAGCTTTGTATTTTAGGTGTGGATGGGGACTCCGTATCATTTTTCCACAAGCAAAAAAGCAGCTGCGGGATGGCAATTTTGAGCTAGAAAAGAGTTTGCAGCCTTTCTCTAAACGTCTTCTTCACTCCCAAAACCAAGGTGGACATGACAATCTCTATTGACCTTTGTGTGCTTAATTTGCTTTTTCAAAAACTAAACAGTAACCAGGGGTGGCACCTGAATCAGGACTGCAGCACTGGTAGCTTGGGTCTTTAACCCTTTATCCCTGCTGCAGTTCTGATGCTATCATTCAGTTAATTCCCCAAAACCTGCTGATATTTAGTAAGGAAAAAAACAAGCAGACAAGCATGTAATTAATCTTACATCTAGTAAGGTCCTCAGACTGGCGTCCTAAAAAGGGGAAAGATGTAGAATGTTGTATTCAGCTTAGAGTCTTCCCTTAAATACCAGCCCAGCCTCTGCCTTACCTTTTCCTTCCCAATTTCCAATGGACTAGCCTAGGATGGGAAAGTTGTGACCTTCCAGATGTTGTTGCAGCTTCCATTATCCCTCATAATTAGATGTGCTGGATGGGGCTGATAGACCTGTAGCCCAACTATATTTCTTGAGGGGCAAAGGTTGCCCTTCTCTAGAAAAGCCCAGCTACAAACCTTTGTTCTGCCAGCAAGCTGCATATAAATCCATTTAATAAACAGGAAACATTAACAAAACATGGGTGGTACCCGAGTGAGTAAGGAAGATTCAACAGACAACTCATTGCATGCAACATCACATTACTTGAAGCTTATGTTCACAATGAAATGAATTGTTTTCTACAAACAGTTCCAGCTTCTCCATAGGGTACCTTCTTTTTGTATTGATTCCTTCCTGTCTACCTCCTTTCAGTACACTGTGTATTAAACAATAGGAAGATAACAAATCAAGGCAGAAGATTTATCAGGGAGCAGCAATGTTTTGCCCCTCCCTCCTCTTGCCAAGCTCAGGTGCGTGAATCTGCTAGTTAAACAAACAAGGAAAATAACACAGAAATGGAAAAAAGCCACATTAGACAAAGTGGGAGAGGGAGAGTAAAGAACACAATCTAAACTCTACACAAATTTAATTAGAGCTGCAGGGGACCTGTATGCCAATAATCAAACTCTGAGAACCTGCTCTAGTTTCTGTAGTGCATCTATGCCATGCCATTTCGTGTTACGGTAATTGGTTGTTGGAATTTGGGAGTGAGCATTAAAGATTGCTTCTAATAAATTCCCATTACTCTAAATGGATAAAAAGAATGCCAAATGTGTAATGCAGCCTTCGTGGTAAGCGCTTCAGAGATCTACCATCAACAGAATTTTGTTTCATTTTCAGCATGCAGTTTGTTCAATCTGAATTGTAAATCTTCTCTAATCTACATTCTAGTTTCTGTTTCTTAATATTTATCTGTATATCACATTACATTGCCATATACTATGTTGGGGGAAAATATTGGCACATGCATTACATTCGTGGTGGGTGGGGTTGTAAAAGAAAAAAACTAAACAATTTATAGCAGTCTTGATTGTTTACCTATATCTGATATTTCTAATTTTTTATATAGCTGCCCACCAGGTTCTCATCACTTAAAAGTTTTTTCATGTTTCCCGACTTCTTAGCATAGCCATTAGTTTGATTGTCCCTAGTTGCTCCCATAATTGCTTAATTAAATCTAGTCTGCTGGGCTTTCTTTCCAAGCTCTAGAAAATGTAATTCTAGCCAACGTAAGTATATATATTATACCTGAAGCTGACCATTTCTTACAATGCTGGTATTACTAACATAATTCAAAAGGCATGTTAATGTGTTAGCTCACATTCCAGTTTGGAAGATTTTGTTAATGGTTCAATAAGTTTGCACTTCTTGATGTTTCTACCAAAGGTGGAAAATGGGAAAACTCAATTTTTTCCTCTTCCAAGGAATGAGTGAAAATGTATGTAGAAAGGGAGTCATAGTGACATTCAGTGGACACACACTTAATTTATAAAGCACTTGATAAAAGACATTTTGATGTGGATCCTGAACCAAAGTACAGTCCAAAAATACAAATACAATACAAAACTACATGCCTGTTCCTAGCATTTACATCCTTCAAGCTATGCGAGAATTGGTTGCCAAGGCTACAGTTCCTCTAAACACCTTTCTAGATGGCACACCCACACTAAAGACAGTGGGACTTCCTTCTGAATAAACATGCATAGCATTGCAATGCCCAGGTCTGGACACCGGGCACAGGAAATACAAAGTTTCTATACAACTAATAAATAACAAGGACTAATAGCAATGACAAACCTAGACAGCATCTTAAAAAGCAGAGACATCACCTTGCCAACAAAGGTCCGTATAGTTAAAGCTATGGCTTTCCCAGTAGTGATGTATGGAAGTGAGAGCTGGACCATAAAGAAGGCTGATTGCCAAAAAAATTGATGCTTTTGAATTATGGTGCTGGAGGAGACTCTTGAGAGTCCCATGGACTGCAAGAAGATCAAACACATCCATTCTGAAGGAAATCATCCCTGAGTGCTCACTGGAAGGACAGATCGTGAAGCTGAGGCTCCAATACTTTGGCCACCTCATGAGAAGAGAAGACTCCCTGGAAAAGACCCTGATGTTGGGAAAGATTGAGGGCACAAGGAGAAGGGGATGACAGAGGACAAGAGGTTGGACAGTGTTCTCGAAGCTACCAGCATGAGTTTGCCCAAACTGCGGGAGGCAGTAGAAGACAGGAGTACCTGGCGTGCTCTGGTCCATGGAGTCACGAAGAGTCGGACACGACTAAACGACTAAACAACAACAATAAATAACTGCAGAACTAAGCCTTCCAGTCGCAGTATGACTGGTTGGGCTCCAGCAGCTGTAATTTCTAGCTAAAACACTTGCATCCAGTTACCCAAACACCTTCCTGCGGCACAGGATGATGCTGACTGAAAATGAATATATAAATAAAATAAAACTGTGTGACTTTGTTGTTGTTTAGTCGTTTAGTCGTGTCCGACTCTTCGTGACCCCATGGACCAGAGAACGCCAGGCACCTCTGTCCTCTACTGCCTCCCGCAGTTTGGTCAAACTCATGCTGGTAGCCTCGAAAACACTATCCAACCATCTCGTCCTCTGTCGCCCCCTTCTCCTTGTGCCCTCCATCTTTCCCAACATCAGGGTCTTCTCCAGGGAGTCTTCTCTTCTCATGAGGTGGCCAAAGCACTGGAGCCTCCGCTTCACAATCTGTCCTTCCAGTGAGCACTCAGGGTTGATTTCCTTCAGTATGGAGAGGTTTGATCTTCTTGCAGTCCATGGGACTCTCAAGAGTCTCCTCCAGCACCATAATTCAAAAGCATCAATTCTTCGGCGATCAGCCTTCTTTATGGTCCAGCTCTCACTTCCATACATCACTACTGGGAAAACCATAGCTTTAACTATACGAACCTTTGTTGGCAAGGTGATGTCTCTACTTCTCAAGATGCTGTCTAGGCCTGTCATTGCCCTTCTCCCAAGAAGCAGGCATCTTTTAATTTCGTGGCTGCTGTCACCATCTGCAGTGATCATTGAGCCCAAGAAAGTAAAATCTCTCACTACCTCCATTTCTTCCCCTTCTATTTGCCAGGAGGTGATGGGACCAGTGGCCATGATCTTCGTTTTTTTGATGTTGAGCTTCAGACCATATTTTGCGCTCTCCTCTTTCACCCTCATTAAAAGGTTCTTTATTTCCTCCTCACTTTCTGCCATCAAGGTTGTGTCATCTGCATATCTGAGGTTGTTGATATTTCTTCCGGCAATCTTAATTCCGGCTAGGGATTCATCCAGCCCGGCCTTTCGCATGATGAATTCTGCATATAAGTTAAATAAGCAGGGAGACAAAATACAGCCTTGTCGTACTCCTTTCCCAATTTTGAACCAATCAGTTGTTCCATATCCAGTTCTAACTGTGGCTTCTTGTCCCACATAGAGATTTCTCAGGAGACAGATGAGGTGATCTGGCACTCCCATTTCTTTAAGAACTTGCCATAGTTTGCCGTGGTCGACACAGTCAAAGGCTTTTGCATAGTCAATGAAGCAGAAGTAGATGTCTTTCTGGAACTCTCTAGCTTTCTCCATAATCCAGCGCATGTTTGCAATTTGGTCTCTGGTTCCTCTGCCTCTTCTAAATCCAGCTTGCACTTCTGGGAGTTCTCGGTCCACATACTGCTTGAGCCTTCCTTGTAGAATTTTAAGCATAACCTTGCTAGCGTGTGAAATGAGTGCAATTGTGCGGTAGTTGGAGCATTCTTTGGCACTGCCCTTCTTTGGGATTGGGATGTAGACTGATCTTCTCCAATCTTCTGGCCACTGCTGAGTTTTCCAAACTTGCTGGCATATTGAGTGTAGCACCTTAACAGCATCATCTTTTAAAATTTTAAATAGTTCAGCTGGAATACCGTCACTTCCACTGGCCTTGTTATTTGCAGTGCTTTCTAAGGCCCATTTGACTTCACCCTCCAGGATGTCTGGCTCAAGGTCAGCAACCACACTACCTGGGGTATACGGGACATCCATTTCTTTCTGGTATAATTCCTCTGTGTATTCTTGCCACCTCTTCTTGATGTCTTCTGCTTCTGTTAGGTCCTTTCCACTTTTGTCCTTTATTATGGAAATCTTTGTACGAAATGTTCCTTTCATATCTCCAATTTTCTTGAACAGATCTCTGGTTCTTCCCATTCTATTGCTTTCCTCTATTTCTTTGCATTGCTCGTTTAAGAAGGTCTTCTTGTCTCTCCTTGCAATTCTTTGGAAATCTGCATTCAATTTCCTGTATCTTTCACCATCTCCCTCACATTTTGCTTGCCTTCTCTCCCCCACTATTTGTAAGGCCTCATTGGACAGCCACTTTGCTTTCTTGCATTTCCTTTTCATTGGGATGGTTTTCGTTGCTGCCTCCTGTATAATGTTACGAGCCTCCATCCATAGTTCTTCAGGCACTCTGCCCACCAAATCTAAATCCTTAAACCTGTGTATTCATAAGGGATTTGACTTAGATTGTATCTTACCGGCCCAGTGGTTTTTCCTACTTTCTTCAGTTTAAGCTTGAATTTTGCTATAAGAAGCTGATGATCTGAGCCACAGTCAGCTCCAGGTCTTGTTTTTGCTGACTGTATAGAGCTTCTCCATCTTTGGCTGCAGAGAATAAAATCAATCTGATTTCGATGCTGCCCATCTGGTGATGTCCATGTGTAGAGTCGTCTCTTGTGTTGTTGGAAAAGCGTGTTTGTGATGACCAGCTTGTTCTCTTGACAGAACTCTATTAGCCTTTGCCCTGCTTCGTTTTAATCTCCAAGGCCAAACTTGCCAGTTGTTCCTTTTATCTCTTGACTCCCTACTTTAGCATTCCAATCCCCTATGATGAGAAGAACATCCTTCTTTGGTGTCACTTCTATAAGGTGTTGTAAGTCTTCATAGAATTGGTCAATTTCAGTTTCTTCAGCACCAGTAGTTGGTGCATAAACTTGGATTACTGTGATGTTAAAAGGTCTGCCTTGGATTCGTATCGAGATCATTCTATCATTTTTGAGATTGCATCCCAGTACAGCCTTCGCCACTCTTTTGTTGACTATGAGGGCCACTCCATTTCTTTTACGGGTTTCTTGCCCACAGTAGTAGATATGATGGTCATCCGAACTGAATTCACCCATTCCCGTCCATTTTAGTTCACTGATGCCCAGGATGCCAATATTTATTCTTGCCATCTCATTTTTGACCACCTCCAACTTACCCAGGTTCATGGTTCTTACTGTGTCACTGTGTGACTACATGACATTAAAGAGCTCAGTAGGCCAAGAGACACATAGCTTCTTGAAATACTGAAACACAAATATATTTATATTATAACTTTCTGCCTTAGATCTTATTCCAGACAGTGCTGTGAGGGACTAATTCAAGGGTTCTTTATTAGAGGCAACAGCTATGCAGTTTTAGAGCATCCATTTTGTGCAGAAACTCCTTTAGTCGCTAGTATACCATAACAGTGAATATAAAGAGAACCGCCAACACTTTTACAAGGATTGTTACCGCTTTGTCAAAAGGTAATCTTAGTCTCCGCAGTTATAAACTGTCAGGCTTTTGGGGGGACAGGTGAGGAAGTTTCAGTACCAATTAGAGGTTAGGTTACGGGCTCACATTCCTAAATAATTGAAGGGCGAGCATCCTTTTACTCCCCTGTTTGTTTTCAAGACACCTTCATTTTCTTCTTCTCTTTTTCTTTCTTTCACATTTTCCCAGCTTTCCTGGCTCAGTTAATTTTGAAGTAAGAGAGAGAGAAGAGAATAAACACTGCATGTCTCCCATCTGTCTTCTCTTCTACAGGCTAAACATACCCAGTTCCTTTAACCTTTTCTCACAGAACTTGTTTTCCATACCAATGACCAGCCAGACATAGAAAGTCAATGTAAACCAATGATGGAGAACCTAAGGCCAATTCCTATCTCACTGATCATTGGGCCATGCTGTCCAACTACATCAGGGGGCATCACAAGTTATTCATGTAAATGAGGATTATTATTTTGTTGAATTAAGAAGAATGAAGAATCCTCATGTAGTGCCATCCTAGGCATGTTTACTCATACTTCAGCCTTTGTGTTCAGTGCAGTTTACTCTCAGGTAAGTTTGTATATGATTGCAGCCACAGTCTAGCTTCCACAGTGAATGTCTGCAGAGTCAAGGCATACAAGTGCTCTTTAAAAGTCTTAATTTTCATTGCAAGACACTTTCTGACGTGGCTGATGGGGCTGAAAAGCAGAAGGCAGTAGCACAAAGATTTAAATGTGGACCAGAAGTAGGTTGTCATGAACCTCAAAGTAAGGACAGAAAGGAAAGGGGGGAAACAAGTGGCACAGCAGTATAGGAAAGTGATAAGAGGTTTGGAGAGAAAAGTAGGACTAAGATTCATGAATAGATATAAAATGATAGCATAGGGACCATTAATATGCTCTTAACATGAGCTGATCTTAAAATCAGCCTAAACGTGATATAGATTATTATTCTGCAACCTAATGAATGTATGTTCCCAGTCCCATTTTCATAGATTTCAAAACTGCTTTTGCATTATGCCAAATGTCATTGATATACATATGGTTGCTATGTGATTAACGCTGATGCTTGGGTTACTCTAGAAAAATATGGGATCATTCAGGGCGGAGTGCTCAGAGCAGCAGTTCCATGCTATCCCAGAAGCAAAAGCTTTTAGGATGCATAAATTCAGTTATGATTTGCCTTTTTTCAGTGGCAGAGATCACAACAGAGATCACAACCAGACATTACATGGGGAGGGAAATGCTATATCTGTTTTGCTTTTATGTTCATGCTGCAAATGCAAGCTAGTTTCAACACTATGCGGTCCCTTTTCTTCCATTTATTTTTTTGATACAGATTTTTTTTGTACATAAGGCTTTCTGTATCTATGTTTTGGCTTTATGTCAGATAACCCTATGTAAATAGCACCACTGGTTAATTTAACCTGAACATAGGGTTATCTTAATGCTTTGTGTCCAAGAATATTTTGGTAGCCTACATTCTACAACAACGTTCTGTTCAACAAAGGACTTGTCCAACATTCATTGAAAGCTTCCTGTTTGCAGGGTCATATTATTGTGCTCTTTCTCAGTACAGCTTATTCTTCCTTATTTAATCATCTATTGTGAAACTACTGGCTTCTTTCTATTTTAAAAAATCTTTTCCTTCCATTATTACAATATAGCCCTATTTTGCTATTAATAGAAATGCAATGCTTTGGAAATTGTATTGTGTGGATTCCCCATCAACAATAAAATGAGAATGACAGAGCAAAGAGCTAGTGTGGAAAGAATTCTAATCCCAGTAATAGTTCCTACAGTTCTTACTAAAACCTTGTGTTATTATTACTGCTAGTGTTATTATTATCATTTTCTGCATTACAGGTAGGCCCGAAGAAAGAAGTTAAAGAAATGAGATCAGCCCACTACTAGGATCATGACTGAAGCAAGATTTGAAGCAGAGATTTCCTAGGCTAGAGTTTACGCTCTTGGTAACTACAGTACACCAGTACTCACCTATGAACAGTATTAGCAATTGATAGCTTTCCTTTTATAAGTACTCTGTGTTTTCCAATAATATATATGGCTTTCCCTTCTGTTTGTATGCCTGTGTGTATGTATGCTTGTGAACACACTTCCATCACCCATCTGTCCAAGAATAGACTGTCTTGAAAGATTAAGTGCGCCTATTTTGAAATGGAGACGGCAAGTCATAATTTTTAGCTAACCCGTTTCCTTCTTAGTGAAAACAGAAATAAAAATATATTGTGCACACTTCATTGCCGGAACCTTTGACCTCTGCTGCCTGTCTAGCTGCGGCTGTGATGAATGCTTTGTGTCTCTTCATTTTTAATTGCTCATAAATTGTTATCCCATGAAATACAAAACTAGCCTTGTCCTCATTTGAGTAGGGGTTGGAGGGCAGCCTCATAGTAATACAATTAAGGAGGGTCTTTGTGTATGGGTGTGGGAGTGAGGAGGGCAGGGAGGTTACAGAAGGTTGTAGTTGTGAAAGATGTGGTTTTCTTTCTTGTGGAAATACAAAGCCCCTTCCTCACTTACAAAGAAATATTGTTCATGATAGACAATACAATACTGGAAAATGTTCTCTGGAAGACTTTTGGAAAGACATTAAAATAAAGTATTTTTGGTATATTCCTTTATAAGCTAATGCACAGTATTTTTAATACTTTAATTTTCTGGTATAACAGTTATATTCACTTAACACACCTTCCTGTTATCCATTTTCTTGTATTGTCTTCCATTCACTTGTATAAGCTACAAACATTTCTTTCATTATTGACTTTTACTGACATCCCTGAGGAGAGTTTATACATTTTTCCTAATCCAAAGCTCCATGTATGCCCTGATGCCCACACATGACTTTGAGATATTTTTTTTTTTAAATATTTTTTATTGAGTTTTCACATTTTATAGACATACACACACACAAACACAAAACACAAAACAAAACATATATAATGTTCATTACCCTCTTTCCTTGACTTCCCCACATCTCTCCTTCCCCCATTCCAATTTCAATAGTTAATTCAGCAAGTTATTTCCTCTTCTCTCTATTATATTTTTGTCCTCTGTTCTTAATATTTAACATCTCTTGTTGGGCTCAAGTTTACTTATCCTATTTTTACACATTAGCTCCTTTCTCTAAGGTCGTCCTACCCTCTCTCCCACGAAATCCTCTCTTTTTATTAAACAATCCATATCCAAATTAAAAAGAACAAAAATCATAAATTTTTACTATTCTACTCTCCCCCTCCCTCCCTGGCCCGGTTTCTGTCCCTTCCCATATCACTATTCTAAAAGAACAGTTTCAGCCCGGATTTCTCACATCCGAGGCTCTCAAGCCCCAGTTAGTCTTTCTCCATCTGTTTTGTTGCTTATTGGCCTTCAGTTCTCGAAGGAGTTGTGTCCCAAGTTCCATCTTCTTTCCTTCCACCAAAGTCAGTAGCAATTGCTGCCAAGGATCTGCCAATCTCCCATGTTCAATCTTAAAGAAAAGGTCCCAATCATGCTTGTTCTTTCCTTCCACCGAATCAGTCAATAGCAATTGCTGCCATGGATCTGCCAGTCTCCCATATTCGAACTTGAGGAAGAAGTCCCAATCATGTTTATTTGTTTTTTTGTATTCCAGTATTCCAGATATTCCAGGGGCTTCTTCCTTTGTCCTTCTCTCCTTTTGCAGATTTACGGTCCACTGGTCCTCTTCTTCAGTTCCTTTGTTTCCTAAAGCTGCAGACTTTTGGTTGGTGCTTTCCATCTGAACATCCTCTCCTTCTTCTTCTTCTTCTTTTCCCCCCATTTCCAAAGCTGTCTCTTCTTTTCCGGCTGCCAGGTTTTTTTCCAACTTTGTATCGTCAGCAGAGTTGCTCAATTTCAGATTCAAGGTCACAAGTTGTTTGCTCATATCTGCAGTCTGCTCTTGTAAAGTTCCCACGAGAAAAAACATCCTTTCTATCTCTGCCCATAATTTTCCTTCTGCAGCCATTGCAGTATCCTTTGTTCCCTCCAGGGGGATTGCCAGTCTAATAGTTCTTTTCCAGCAATTCGTTACTTTGTTGTTCAAAATACTTTGTTTCCAATCAGTTCAGATACAATATGTCACCTTTAATCCAAAGAGAAATTTCTAAATATCACAGTTCCAGCCTCTAATCGTCCGTTTAACAGCTCTTTTGACAGCTGTCAAACTTTCTCTTTTTTTTTTTTCTCAGGCTCACACGCAGGACACTCCCGGGTCCAGAATGGGGGGGGGGATTACACAAAAGCTTCTAATATTCCTCTTTCCTCTCCAGCACAATAACTTTTAATCCATTTCGTGCAAGTTGTTTTTCTAAACACAAAAGTCTTTCCACCTTAGTGCTCCTCTCCTTGCTTGAATCTTTTTGTGGGGGGGGGGGAGTGTGGACTTCCTTTTAGCACATCCCCCGGTCGTACTCCAATCAAAGGTAAAATTTTAATGTCGAATTTTCATTTTACTCACGGGTTCTTTGTTTCAGTCCAAATTTCAGGAAGGAAGACAGCGCTCTCCGGCCATGGCTCGCGGCTTCGCTCCGCCGAGGTAGCGATGGACTCTCAGCACCGCGCCGCACCCCAGTCCACTCCGCAGCCTTTAAAAAGGCTCTTCGCGGGTCGGGGAGGGCGTTTAAGGTGCCCACCGAGTCACCAAGTCCGCAGGCTTCAGCGCCTGCGGTTTTTGAGGGTCCCTGTGTCGCCGGCACGGCAAGACCCGTCCTCTGCGGAGCCGATTCCCTCCGGAGCTCGGAGGGAATCCGCCATTACCGGATCGCGCTATCCCGGAAGTCCTCCACATGACTTTGAGATAAATGAGGTAGCTCTTGAGCTGTGTAGCATTCTGCCTTCCCCACTTTCTCTCACCGTGCTCCATTTTTAAAATGGAAAGCACTAGGCTGCCCATCTCTCAGCCAAATCAAAGTTTAGAGAAGTGGCTTGGTTATTAAAGGAAAACTAAGCAATCTACATGGGACGTGGGTGGCGCTGAGGGTAAAACCTCAGTGCCTAGGACTTGCTGATTGTATGGTCGGCGGTTCGAATCCCGCGACAGGGTGAGCTCCCGTTGTTCGGTCCCAGCTCCTGCCCACCTAGCAGTTCAAAAGCACCCTTAAGTGCAAGTAGATAAATAGGTACCGCTTTATAGCGGGAAGGTAAACAGCATTTCCGTGTGCTCGCCAGTTGCAGCTTCGTCACGCTGGCCATGTGACCCGGAAGTGTCTTCGGACGGCGCTGGCTCCCGGCCTCTTGAGTGAGATGAGCGCATAACCCTAGAGTCGGACACGACTGGCCCGTACGGGCAGGGGTACCTTTACCTTTACCTTTTCAGCAATCTACAAGTTTCGTAATCCACTCAGCTGAATTCCCCCCGCCACCCAATTGTTTGGAGCAGTTTCCTCCTATCCTAAAATACCTCTTAACTTCCATCTGGTTCTAAAATTCTGCCCAGCCTACTGCAACATCCCTTAGAAGAATTACATCTTTCATGGGTTCCTAGCTTTTAAAGTAAAGCACAGTGATATACTGGGCTTCTTGTCTCTGAAATGAATAACAAGAATTTTCAAACCCCTTCTCTAACTGGACGAATCGGGCAGTGTAAAAGTAAAGGTTTATAGAAAACACAAGTGGGAAACAAAAACCCCTTGAAGAGCACTCCAGCAAGTAAAGTCACGCCTTGCACAACCCCTCCTTCACCTATCAATCTAAAGTTTTGCAGGCTTCATCTCCTCAGAAGGGGTTATTATGCTTACAAAACCACTTTGTGCTAGGCTGTGGTAACACTCCCTCTAAAGACTAAACCTACCGTTTGGGAGTACTCTTGGATTTGTCCCTGACTGGGGAAGTCCAGACAGTACTGTTGGCCATCAGTGTGTTAATAATAATAATAATAATAATAATAAATTTTATCAGGTTTAACTGTGTTTTATCAGGTTTAACTGGTATGCCAACTGCAGCCCTTTTTCGAGAGTGCAGACCCAGCCGCTGTGACTCATGTTCTGGTCACAGTCAGACTAAACTAATACAAAGCATTCTTTGTAGGGCTGCCTTTAAAGGCAACCACCAAAGTCCTGATGAGTGTATGGCACGGTGGTCAGTTTCAATAATTCCTGTGCTATACAAGTTACACTGGCTTCAAGTCCATTTCTGGGCCAAATTTCAAGGGCTGGTTTTAACCTTTAAAGGCCTAAATGTTTGGGCCCAGAGCAATCTAATAAACATCCAGCTTGCCCACTGTGAGGACACACTGTGACCTCCTAAAACCTTTACACATGAAGAGCTTTCTAAAGACATGTAAAGATAGAGAATGCAAAATAACACCAAGGCTTATAACGATAGCAGATATTTTTAATGTGTTGCCTTAAAGGCATATGCACCAGACTGCAGATGTGGTCTCTTATATCTACTCCAATGAAGTGGGGAGCTCCAGGTATGCCACAGATGTGTGTTTGGTGAATGAGTGACTCTGACAACTTTTTATGTGCTTAAGAGCCCTTACACCTGCTGCCAAGTAGTAGACTGAGGTGAGTACTGAGTATTATGGAATATGCAGAATTATTTTCCTTGCACAAGTCAAGTTTGTAAACAATGTTGATTCATTGTTCTATAAGTAACTCCAACATCTGGCTGAATTAGAACTTAACATGTGAAAAAGTAAAATTAAGTTCTGATTTATCTGAAAATTCAAATAAAGTTAGTTTATGGGAGTGGGTTTCTGTTTAGCTCTTTCACTTGGCTTATTGAAGATAGCTTTATGTAAACTATCAATATTCTTCATCATCATTTTTATCTAGGAGAAAAGTTTCATCCTTCAGTAGTGCACGTAATAGAATTGGTCAGATTGAGAAGCACATGTTTATCTTGGATCTTTAATATTTCACAGTTCAAGCAACAAAATTTAACTACACTGTTAGGTATATGACTGGTCACCTCAGCACCACATATCAACGTATCCTGTGTTTTGTTCCCCACTTTGAAATGTGTAGAGATATGACCAAAAAATAATCAAATACTCATTCCCACTTGTTAATTAATGCAATTATAACATTTCTTATTCTATCTCTCAGACTAAATTTCCAGAGAAAATATTCTCACCTTCAAGTGATCTTCTTTGCTTGTAGTTTGGGCCCCTCCAGTTGCTTATCCCTCTTGCCACCTCAGATATCTCTATGGCTTCTATGCTTAGCTACCTACTAGGTCCCTTGACCAATTTTCAAATGAAAGAGATATCTGTGAAATATATAATAGCATTAGAGCACTGGATGTGACCAGATACCATTTCATCCAATTTCATGCACAAAGGCAGAATCCTCCACACATTAACTAACAGTTCATACCACACCTCATTCTCCCTGTGAATTAACCTTCATCATGTGTAGCATAAGCATGGAGCATGAATGAGCATGGCATGCCATGGTTGCAATCTCTCCAGACAAGAACGGTTGAAACTTCAGGGCTACTAATCATTCACATTTGGATGAAATTTCCTTTTCTGTCCCGTATATAGGAATCAACTAGACTGTACCAATATAACAGGTGGTGTGCCAACTTAAATATAGCCTCAGGAGTTGTGTATGATGGCTACAATCACTTCACTGAACATGTGACTGATGTTGCCAGGACTGGTGTCAAGTGCCTGGCAGGTCACCATACATGCTTGTTAGGTTGTCCTCAGCCTGTGGCCCACAAGTACAAGATAAGTTAGAAAGAAAACCTCACCTAAATATTTGTCTTGCTGATGGAACAAAGAGCTACAATATGCTATCTCCACTTGTGCCTGGTGCTTCCAAGGCTGTAAAGGCAACCTGCAAAATCTGTTATACCACAGATAATTGAAAAAGTATTAAGTGTATATCAGAAGCAACAATAACTATTATATGCCTTTCAACTTTCTTAAAACTTATTGTCTTTGTCCAGCCTATGTGACAAATAATCTAGTGCAGACATGTTGAAAATCTTGACATGATGACTATACAGTATCACCTTATGTCAACATTGGATTGGACCCTACAGGATCACAAAAATCAGTTTGAAATTCAGTCAGTGCAAGGATTTTTGCTTGCACAACTTGTCCCCTCTCGTTTCCCCATGCATAACCCACACCCTCCCCAGATCTGCTTCAGAAAGTTGTGGGTAAAACAGAAAGTATTTAGAGGGAGTGTGGGGTGAGGAGAGGAAGGGAATTTCCATGGCACAAGTAGAACACTTTAAATTTTGCTTTATGTATATATAGAGCAGGAAAAAAGAAAAGTGATATTGTCCTGAAATATTTATACATATGTGAACAGTCTTTGTTTACACATGCTTGCACGTGCTAAATTCTATAGAGTTTTTCATTTGCTTGCAGGCCTACCTTTACCTGCCATCAGGCAGAGTGAAGTCGCTGCCTCAGCCTGCTGATGTTGGGTGGCCGTGAGCATTGGTGAGGTCTTGGAGGGCAGAGCAGTATTTGCCAAACAATCTGCCCTGTATCCTAGTAAACTGGCCTGCTTCTAGCAAGTGCACAGGAGGCAGCCAATGTCTAGTCTGGATTCTATACACTGCAACACGAAAATAAAAAATTGGAGGGGGGACACCTTTGAACTTTAGGTTACTAAGAATATTTGAAGATATTTTGCCATGCTGTCTTTTTACCCCATGTCCAGGCTAAAATGAAAAGAAGGTTCTCAAAGTTCCGTAAATGTGTATCCTGAGAGGCCTCGTGAGAACAAATTCCTCCAAAGACATGAGGAGCTGAGCATGTTATGTCTCTTTTGTTTTTGAAAGGTCTACTCAAAACCTTTGCTTCAACGTGAAAATATGAAACAGCTTTGCCCATACCTCCACCCTGTTCTTGTTTTCTCTGTTGAAAACTACACACACACACACACACACACACACACACACACACTGCTAAAAAACTTCATTGAGTTATATGCAATTAAGTGTTACTCCTAGTAGGCCACTGAAATTAGGGGACTTGAACTTAGTCATGGCTGTTAGATTTGCTGCAAACGGAATCCCTGATCTGGACCTCGCGCAGAGTAGAAATGAATTTGCTTTCCACCACAATAATACAGTGGTACCTTGGTTTAAGAACAGCTTAATTTATGAACAACTTGGATTAAGAATGCTGCAAACCCGGAAGTAGGTGTTTTGGTTTGTGAACTTTGTCTTGGAATAAGAACACGTTCCGCTTCCTGTTGCGTGTGTGCCATGTGTAAATTGAGTTCCCCGCTGCCATGGGAAAGCACACCTTGGTTTAAGAACGGACTTCCAGAACGTATTAAGTTCGTAACCAATGTACCACTGTATGTTTCACAGTTTTACTAGAAACAGTTTTAAAATAGTTACAAATAAATGTTACAAAATAACACATTTCTATTTAATTGCAGGCAATGCAGTCCATTCTTGTTTAAGTTCAGTAACTTTCCTTATTGCAACCCCAGGAAGAAAGCCTAAGCGACTTGTTTGTTCAACAACACTGAGCTGAGCATCTACAACTGCTGTTGGCTCCATCGAGTGACAAAGCCACTAAGTTCTGAGGTTTCATCTTCCTGCTATGAGTCATCTATTAGCAAACTCCAGTTTCTCCTTGCCACATTTATCTAGAAACGAGCCTCCTGCCTAACTGCAAACTTCTCTGCATAAGTTTTTTTTTTACCTCAATTCATACAGACACTACATTTTATGCATATTAAATGTATATCTTTAACAATGCCCATTGATTTCAATGCGCCTAATTTAAAGCAGGACTTCTATGGATACCAACCCCTTTGTGTTCAGAATGGTGGTTACATTCCAAATAACTACAAAAGGAAGCTGAGAGATGCAATTGATATGGGAAACCAGTACCGCTTTCTGTAAGATACTTTATTCTGCTAGCTGGGTCGCTGTTCATTTCTCTTCTTCACTCCACCCCACACACAGCCATGACATGGTGCCTTTTTGTTGCTCGGCAACTATTACAGTACTGCAGTACATGCATGTTAGGCCGTAAATTCTTATCAACTTTCCTCCTCCCTCCTGTTAAATAACAAACTCCATAACAGGACATTCTTTCCCCCTCTTTCCCCCTGATGGCTAAATAACATCTGTGGGGATTTCAAAGGCTGCTTCATATGCCTGCAAGGACTGAGATAATTTATTACAATTCTTGACAGACACACACATATTCCTGACATGATTATCAGTAGACATCTCTCTGTCTCTGTTCCGCCTCTCCTTCTTCCTCTCTCTTTCTCTCTTTCCTTATCCCGTATCTTCGAAGCTGAAAGTGAGTGAAACACTATTTTTACAACAGATCTAACAGTTGAGAGGGACTAATTCCATCTACTTTTTGTGCAAGAAATCAGACAAAGCCTTTTTCCTGTGCTTCCCCTCCTTGTGGAAACCTAGCCTCCTGCTGCTTCCATTTGTTTTTGATCTGCCTCATTAAAAGACTATTGATGGCTTTAACTATTGTCCTTGTTTAGGTACGGATTTACAAGCACTAATATCTGACTGTGCTAAGATTAATGGGAGCCCATGGAGTTTACAATTATCCTTAGCTCCCTTGACCACACATGTAGGGGTTTTAGGAGGGGTCGTGCACTTCGATGAAAAACTCTAAAGCAGGCTTAAACTTGGGAATGTTTTAATAGGATTGAATCTGTAATAGGATTTGGAAGCTTGGCCTAAAACATATAGTGTATTTACATATAGATATTAATGTGGAATCATTATTACCTTTTCAAATAAAGTTTGCTGATCTTGCTTTTTAAATAAACTTAAACTTCTTCCTAAAAGCAAGCTTCAAGAATGAACTCGTGGATACATAATATTAAGGGGAATACAGGAGCTGAAAGGTATTTTTTTTTTACACATAGTTTCATAATACAAGGTGGATTTTAAAAGCTTTAAATTCGGTGGCATTTCTGATGTGATAATCTGTATATTTTTAGCTAATGCGCTGTAAAAAAAAAAAAAAGGTACAGTAACACATTGGTAGTCTTCTGCCTTTTCTTAAGCAAAAGAATTCTCCAAGAAAACATGGCTGGGACTTTATTGAAGCAAGAGTCCTGATGAATAACAAAGCTCTCCCATGCTGGCTCCTCCCTTATTCAAACAACAAGGGCACATTAGGAGGCAGTGGCAGTGGAATAAATTAGATTGATTCAAAATAAGACTGCAAGCAAGGAAGGGAGAAAAAATAAGTGAAGGCAGGAAAGGACTCCAAAAATGGATTTTATCAGTAATTACTTTCCATTGGGATCTTGACAATGGCTCATTTGAGCTTTGTTCACATTATGTATTGATGTTTAGTGTTTCACCCGCCTTTTTTATTTCACACTGTATGCTGTTTAACTTGTGTGGCGAATTTACAGAACTGTACCTTTAAGAGATACCCATTCAGCTCTATTCTGTAGCACTGCTGTGAAGCAAGTGTGTGCGTGCTGCACGTCCTCAGGGTCATTCAAGAGCTTACCTAGGAGACATTAGTGGTAAATCCTAAGGCACCAGACAAGTCATTGGTGGCTGGAAGGTGTCATGAAAAAGTAACAGCATGTTAAATTACAGGATCTATAAAGCCACAGCTTCCAGAAATCGGAGCTTTGGGTAGAGAAAACTGCTCATTGTCATCTCTGCTCTGCAGAGTTCTTGCTTTCAGTAAAACAGTATCAAGGTAGGGTACAGGGTAATGTTTGGACTGCTGTGGTATTAGAGCCCACCTGCAGAGTTGGTAGACTCTCCTTTACTGGGCACACATAAGCAGGGGCTGTGCAAACATATACCAAGGATGCTGTAGTTGCAAGATTCTTACACTGAGCAAAGGGTTGGTCCAGGATTTTTGACAGTGCCCCCACAGCTATGGAACTGACTTCCTATTGATATATGTATTGCTCCTTTAGGTATAGGTGTGAAGATTTGAAGTTCTATCTTTTCTTTTTTAATTTAATTTTTTATTGAATTATTATGCAGATACAAACAAAACAAAGTATACAAACATTTCAACTGAGTAAAAAAGAAAGAAAACAGAGCAAAAGAGAGCAAATGTAAAAAGTAAGAGCATAAGTATATTACAAGATAACTATAATAGACATCCCAGAATGTCATTTCTTTACCGAGATGCTGACCCTTCTGGGGTGAATCTCTTTTTATTACACTTTTAGTTTTTTGACTTCCATCAACCTCACGGTGGTTCATTTCTTATAACTAAAGCAATTTCTCTGTATTTCAATATATTCCTCATCTTGGTATAAGGAGACATTTTCCCACTTACAAGTTTATTCTAAACACAACCAAATCTTGGTTGTTGAACCTTGACTTGATAGGTAGGTATTAAGGCATTCCTATTCCTTCTGAGCTATTTTATTTGACTTGTTCCTTAAGGCTTCAGCTAACTTAGCAAGTTGCAAGTATTCGCTCAGCTTTTGTAGCCATTCTTCTCTGGTTGGTATATGGTCACCCTTCCAGCACTTGGCTATTAATACCCTAGCCGCCATCACTGCATAGAAAAATAATTTTAATCTTTCTTCCCAGTGTGGTGTAGTGGTTAAGAGCGGTAGTCTTGTAATCTGGGGCACCGGGTTCGAGTCTCCGCTCCTCCACCTGCAGCTGCTGGGTGACCTTGGGCCAGTCACACTTCTTTGAAGTCTCTCAGCCTCACTCACCTCACAGAGTGTTTGTTGTGGGGAAGGAAGGGAAAGGAGATGGTGAGCCGCTTTGAGACTCCTTAAGGGTAGTGATAAAGCAGGATATCAAATCCAAACTCCTCCACCATTACTTCTTCTTCTTCTTCTTCTTCTTCTTCTTCTTCTGGAATACTGTCCGTTAGAACCCCACGAAGGAATGATTCCGGGGTTTTTTGAAATGTAATTTTTAGTAATTTTTTCATTTCCTCGTAGATCGTGTCCTACAACCACCACATATTAAAGAAGGTTCCCACTTGTAGTTTACATTTTCAACATTTATTATTATTGTTTTTGTTGATTTTGGCCAATTTTGCAGGAGTTTGATACCACCTATACTGCATTTTCATCCAATTTTCTCTGATCTGATAACATGCTGTGAATTTCTGAATTTTCTTCCAGAACTCCTTCCATTTTTCTAATTGTATAGCATTAGAAGTTCTATCTTTCCTTTTGACCAAGGTCCCACCTGCACTATGCATCTGAAGTATTTATCATATCCACCGAATAACCCCATAGCCGAAGAAAGCTAGGCCTCATCTGCACTATACATTTAAAGCAGTTTCAATCTACTCTAAACAGCATGGCTCCCCCCGAAAAATCCTAGGAACTGTCATTTGCTACAGTTCTCAGAATTCCCTGGGAAGAGGGACTGAGTGTTAAACAACTCAGAATTGTATCTCTGTGAGGAGCATGAAGGGTCTCTTAACAACTCTCAGAACCCTTAACAGTTCCCAGGATTCTTTGGGGGAAGCCATGCTGTTTAGAGTAGTTTGAAACTGCTTTAAATGTATAGTGCAGATGAGGCCTAGCTTTCCTCGGCTATGCTCAGCTCTCCGTGAATCTATTCTACTGAACCTGTAACATTTCTTTGATGTATGTCACTTTGTGAGATAGTAGCTGTGAAAAACAGCTTATAAGTACTTTGAACTATATGAAATAAAAATTCTAAGACTCCACAGATAAAAACAGGAAATACATTTGGAACTCTCCCATTTTCATCTCAAGAGCTGCTGCCCAAGTGTCTCTCCCCCACCCCATTACATATTGCTAAAGGCTCTACTCTGTTATACAGTATATTCATGTACTCTCCGGATCAGCCTGTCCTGCATTGATTTAAACCCAGGAGGATGTATGCACAAGGAAAATATAATTGTATGAAAGCAGGCTATTTTATTTAGTTGCTTGTTTTTGTGTTTTTATAAATTTTTCTTCCAGCCCTCAATGCACTGTATTTTCCAGGGAAGCTTACATAATTTTATTAAACAACAGCAAAGTGCAGCCGATAAACCAAGAACAAAAATTGGGGAGGCGGGGTGTGTGTGGAGAGGACAGCAGTATAAAATATCCAGAAACTGAACATTGCATTGATGGTGCAACATAAGCAATGCCGGATTTACGTATAAGCTAAACAAGCTATAGCTTAGGGCCCTACTCTCTTGGGGCCCACCAAAAAATGTAAAGGAGAAAAAACTGGATGTACATTTCCAAAATATAAGATTTTAAAAAAAACTATATACAGCAACAGTGTTCTGTATCGTGAGGCTCCTATGATGTAAGTAATGGGCCCCACCTGCTAGCCTGCTCCCTAAAATATTCTTCGTAATTGTATTTCAGTTCAACAATTACTTTAATAAAATATACATTTTGTTATGTGCAAATGGCTTTAGATACCTATTAGGTCCATAAATTACCATATAGCATATATAGCATATGTAACTGGTGTTAGCCGCCCTGAGCCCGGCTCTGGCTGGGTATAAATAAAATTTATTCTTCTTATTATTATTATTATTAAACAGCGACAATTTGTTGTTGACAAAGGACAGCTGGACATATAAAGGGCCCAATTATCTTCAGTAGCATAGGGCCTCATCAAACCTAAATCTGGCCCTGAACATAAGACTCAATAAGAATTAAAATACCTGAGCTTTTCACCTATCACTGACATTTGCATAGGTACCAAGTGGAAGAGCATCCCAGAGATGGGGCTCCACATCGCCCGGCTGTGAGTGTGAAGGCCGCTCCCTGCAATGCCCTTTACACCTGGCCTAGGGGGTGGGGCCCACACTCACCCAGCCCTACAAAAGTAGCTCCTCTTGAGGCCGAAGGAACCTCTCCTAGCTAATGTTTTATTGATATATTGATTCAATATGCTGTAAACTGCTTTGAGATTTTTATTAAAAATATAAAGCGGTATAGAAATAAAAAAATAAAAGTGCCTCTCTGAAGCTTCTCCTCCTTACTTATAATGGAAGGTGCACCAGAATTGGGCCTCCATCGGTGACCTGTGTATGAACAATGGTAGAACAGTTGGTTTACTTGAGAAAAGGTCTAGGTTCAACTCCTGGTTTCTCTACGTAGGGCTGAGAAAGATTCTACATGAAACCCAGGAGAACTTTAGCTAGTCAGTGTTGATAGTATCATGCTAGATGGACAATGGTCTTGCTTGGTACAAAGCAGCTTCCAATGTGGATACAAGTGTATCTTTCATCTTTGTTGGAAGCCGCCCAGAGTGGCCAACCAGATGGGCGGGGTACAAATAATAAATAATAATAATAAATTATTATTATTATTATTATTATTATTATTATTATTATTATTATTACTATTAGCATTTCTTTCCCCAGGCACTCAGCATTACAGGGATTTAAAAATTAGCACAAGCACTTACAACTGTGCTCAGGCTGGGAGCCAATGGAACTTTTTAGGCACATACGCTTTGATTCCTGATCAGCTGCACCCTGGGTCAAATGCCTTTTCCATTCTGGCCTCAGAAGCTATCCAAACCTATACGTACTTCTTTGGCTACAAAGGTGTGTACAGTGGTACCTCAGGTTAAGTACTTAATTCGTTCCAGAGGTCCGTTCTTAACCTGAAACTGTTCTTAACCTGAAGCACCACTTTAGCTAATGGGGCCTCCTGCTGCTGCCACGCACCCGGAGCACAATTTCTGTTCTCATCCTGAAGCAAAGTTCTTAACCTGAAGCACTATTTCTGGGTTAGCGGAGTCTGTAACCTGAAGCGTATGTAACCTGGGGTACCACTGTAATGGCAAGCTGTGGGTTGCATTATCTTCCATTCAGATGCATTTTCATGAATGGACACTGAAACTAGATAGATTTCTTTCCTACCCAGAAGACAATGTCACTTAGAAATCACTGACATTCCAAGTGAAAACAACAAGGAAACCTTTAACCTGTTAAGGATTAACACTTTTATTATGGTATAACCTTTTTGGGCTAGAGTTGGTCTCATAAGATGCAATTGCTTCCTGAAAGAACCAGAGGGGTGCAGAGGAGCAAGGGGAAAGTGTAGCCCACATCTCGGACCCTTCATCATAGTCCAGTATGGGAAGGGAAGAAATATCATGGCACTGTAGGCTATGTATAGAATGAGGGAGCATGCAAAAGTACAAATGCATTGAGCAAGAAGAACTCATATTCCCCAAAAGCCTGTGCTAAGAAAAGCAATCATCCTGTATGAACCGGCTGTAACAAAACCCGGTTCTGAAGTGCCACAGGGAGAACTGATGTTCAAAGAGATGGCGACTCTGGCAGCTGCTTTCATGTGTGTGCCTGTGAGACCTTTTCGAAAATGTCATCTTAAGGATATGTAATGCATATTAGAACATAGGTAGTTTCTGTATTTGTCACATTTATTATCATCTACTGCACACTTCAGAAAAGTTTTAAGGACTGATCTTTATAATTTCAGGGTGGTTTTTTTTTTTAAGTGCAAGAATGGTGCATGAAATGGTTTCTCAAGAAAGATTTTTGAAAGGGGAAAGCATTGCACAGGATGGAGTATGAGAAAACAAAAGTTATCCTCCTGCATTTGATCTCGTGAATGGCAGGTCTCCTGTAATGGAATGTATAAAAAGCTTTTTATAAAATGTTTCATATGAAATTCTTGCAGAGCACTTGTTTTAGATTGGGCTTTAATTGGTATAACCTCACAGCAGATGACTCAACTAAAAGGTACCAATTTTAGTTGGCTGGGATGAATTTTAATCTGTGCTTATTTTTCGAGACTATTTTATGTCTCTGGTGTTTTACATGCAGAGAATGAAAAATAAAGTAGTAGAGATTCCTTTTCCTTCTAACAGTGATAGCTTTTCTTTAAACAAAAAACAAAAAAAAACCTGTAAGTAATCTTACACTTCCTTCAATGTTTCAAAAAGGCACCTACAGGATATTTTAATTTAAATGATGAATTAATCAGCTGCTCAGTTCAAAAGCAAACAATGAATCAACTAAAAATTGTTTTATTGGCAAGAGCAGTGAGAGGGAGCAGGAATAATTATTGACATCATATTCTCCCCCTCCATACTCTTACCATTGCAAAATGGATTCGGAGTGGGACAAGCAGCTTCAAGGGCGAGAATGGATTACAACACACTCTTCCTGCATTGCCTCTCTTCACAGATGAGCCTTCCATTTCCAGTTCCACATACAATTATACCCTGCCATGTACTTACCTGTTTTTTGCCATACTTGGATAGAATGCCCTCCTTCAGCAAGAAAAGAATAATAATAATCACCTGATTTTCTGGGGTGTCTCTGGTGTGTGGGTCTTTTCTAGGGTTGCCATACAGTCATACCTCGGAAATCGACGGAATCCATTCCGGAAATCCGTTCAACTTCCAAAACATTCAGTAACCAAGGCACGGCTTCCGAAGCTCCTGCAGCCAATCGGAAGCCTCAGAACCCACCTTGGATGTTCGAGCTCCACGGAATGTTCTCAAACCAGAACACTCACTTCCGGGTTAGCAGAGTTCAGGAGCCAAAATGTTCGACTCGCAAGGCCCTCAACTTAAGAAGTACTACTGTCTTTTGAAGAGCAAAAAAGGGTACACACTTGCCAACTTCTACTTTTAACACTGGATCGCTATGACGACTCTACCCATAACAAAGAGGACATATGGTGGAAGTCCCATACTGGAACATCTTCATGTTGCCAAAACAACAGTATTTTTATTTTAAACTGGTCTGCCTTTGACCCTTTTTTGAAAATAATATATCTCTACACTCTAGCACCATTCTTGAAACTACACCAGTTCACTTCTGGTCCTGGGAGATTTCAAAATCTATCCATTCCTACTACTAGACCTCCTGCTGGCTGCTTTTATATATGAGCAGCAAGGACATTTTTATTGCAATGAGCTTTTGAAGAGTTCCGTCCTTAATACCTTCTCATGCAGTGTTGTCTTTAAATGGTCCTATGGACTTATTTTTTATAAGCTCTGCCTCTCTGATATTCATGTATTGTGGCCACACTAAGCGTATGTTTAATTCTTCCAATGAAATCAATGAGGCTTCAGCTAGATTGTGCTCTTAACTTTAAACAATTTTACACTGTGCAACATTTTTAGATTGCACTTTAAAATTTCCTTTATGGTACAAATATCTGTCTTGCTCTTTTCTAATGACAACAAAAATACAGATGAAAAACCTCATTATGCATGCATGTGAAAATTGAAAGTGGATAAATAATGCGGGATTGTAACTTTAATATCACCCTAAAATTAGCAAAGTTGCCACTAATTATCTTCTTCAGAAAGGCTCCCCAAATCTAACTAAATATCTATGAAGAGCCTGATTTGCCATGTATCTTATATGATTATATCTATCTCACAATGACTAGATCAATGGAACTCAAGTGTCAGTCATTGATCTAATGGACAGATGGTGATTTCCATTTGATAAGGATTAGGGTTTTGGCAATGAAAATGGCTTAAGGTAACTTTTTCTCCCTTGTGCTGATGATAATCTTTGCTAATGTCATCTGATTCATGTACAGTAAAAGTTACTCATGCATTGCTTTTCAAAATTCCATGTACATTTAACAGTGCTAAAATGCACGTAACAAAATTATTGCATTTGTAATTGTCTGAGCTGTTTGTTACAATACTTGCAGAGAAGATTGGCACATAATGTGCGCATCATTGCATATGTTACAAAATCGAAAAATGAAACATGGGAATATTATAAATAATTTCAGACTCCTGTGACAGAAGGTACTACGGGGTGGGTGGGTGTGTGCGTGCGTGTGTGTGTGCGTGCGTGGCAAAAAAAAATCTTATCGTTTAGAATTTTAGAACTACTTCAGCAAATTGCATAATGGTTTAAGTAGTTGTGTGGTTGTGGATCATTGCTCCCTGTTACAGCTTTAATCTCTCTGCCTCAGATACAGGTAGACAATCAGGAGCTCCCTTCATTTTGCCTCCTAACCCTGCCCTGTTCAATTTATATTTGTTCTCTTCTTTTAAGCACCTGCCCTTTATTTTTTACAAAATAACAATTGAAAGGGGAAGTATTTTCTTTGTCAAAAGCATTAAAAAATACTTTTTTTCTGGATGGCTTGAGGAAAAGTAGTCCCTGGGCCACCCAGTGGTCTGAGAACAAATTGGTAGGCCTCTGCCTGTGGCATAGCGTGGGTTGCCAGCACCCAGGGCTGCAAGATGGGTGGGAGGGAGGATGAGAAACCGATTACGCATGCTCATTCAACTGCCTAATGCCGTCTGTATCACCTAAGACAGGAGTTGACAAACTAAGTGGGCCAGATCAGGCCCAATAGCCTTCAGCATCTGACCCGCGGACTGTCCATGGATCAGCATGGGGATTCCATTGGTTTCAGGCCCAATAGCCTTCAGGATCTGACCCGCAGACGGTCCATGGATCAGCATGGGGATTCCGTTCATTTGGGGTGTGCCATTTTCCCCCTGCACCATTCCATTTCCCTCCTCTTCCTCACACACACTGTGGCGGCGGCACCTCCTCCCCCTCTCCTCCTGGCTTCTCCCCGCCCTGCCTAGAGGAGGAAAGGGGCTGGGTTGAGCTGGCTGAGGGCCATTTTAAACAGCCCCTCTTCAGAGCCAGCCCTCTCACACTGCTCATCTTCCCTCCACCGCCACCACCCTGGTGCTCCTGTGGGCCAGAGATCGGAATAGATGAGCTTGCTCTGCCTACCCACTAGAAGCAGCAGCAGCTGTGGTGGTGGTGGTGGCGACAGCCCCAGGGAAGAAAAGCACAGCAGCTGAGGCTGGGGCTGGTGGGTGGGGAGGAGAACTACTTGCCCCCCTTGCCTCTTCTTCCAGCTCCACCCCCCATGCCAATTCTCCAGCCCGCCACAAGGTCTGAGGGACAGTGGACTGGCTGATGGCTAAAAAAAAATGCCAACTCCTGACAAAGGAATTACTTTCAGCTGCTTTCCAGAACAGTAGCTATATTGACCAATTGGACTTTTTTTTTAAAAGCACATTTATTTGGCAGCAATCCCATCAAACACAGCGATGTTTTCTTCAGAGTATACCTGCATAGGATTGGACATTGTAATCTGAGGAACCCATGGTGAAAACTGAAGCTGAGTAGTCTTTATTCCAAGTTAGTCTATCCATAACCACTTTTTCTTGTTTTCCCTCCATCTCAGACTCTGCCTCCATCCACCACCAGCACACACAAGCTGGTAGGGCAAGGCTTCCATTTCTGAGCCCATCAGAGCAGGAAATTAACCATTTTGGGGAATGGATCATTTCAGGATCAATCTGAGGGGAATCCAGAGGGGAAAGACCAAAAAAAAATGATGCATCAAAACAGTTCCTTCCCTGCCTCCCCCAAGTTCCTGGCCTTCATTGGAAGTTAGGCAATTGACTGGCTGCCATTTGAGCTGAGTATAACACAATACAACACAACACAACAGTTGTTGGACTGCTATCATGACCACTAACTATGGTTGCTGGGGCTGATGTAAGCTGGATTTCAACATCTGGAGGGTTGACGTTTTCCCATTCCTAGAATATACCAAGGAACCTATTCTGTTGGGTTCCTGAGCAAATAACTATAACATGTAACATACATAACATACAAAAATATCAAAGCATTCTGTTAGGAAAACAAATTAAATCTTCACAACTTGCAAAAGTATACCTTCAGAAAGTAATTTGGCTCTATAGTCTTGCTGTCATCGGCCAGTTGTCTAAACACACCAATGTTGTTGTGCAGCAAATGGTCTCATTTGAAGAGGAGGTTAAGGGGTGATATGATAGCCATGTTCAAATATATAAAAGGATGTCAAATAGAGGAGGGAGAAAGGTTGTTTTCTGCTGCTCCAGAGAAGCGGACACGGAGCAATGGTTCCAAACTACAAGAAAGAAGATTCCACCTAAACATTAGGAAGAACTTCCTGACAGTAAGAGCTGTTCGACAGTGGAATTTGCTGCCAAGGAGTGTGGTGGAGTCTCCTTCTTTGGAGGTCTTTAAGCAGAGGCTTGACAACCATATGTCAGGAGTGCTCTGATGGTGTTTCCTGCTTGGCAGGGGGTTGGACTTGATGGCCCTTGTGGTCTCTTCCAACTCTATGATTCTATGATTCTATGATTCTCTAAAAGGTATATAAGCAGCACCCAAGGTACGCCTCCGGCAGCAAAAAAAAAAAACACAATGCTGAATTCTTGGGGGGGGGCAGGGGGAATGAGTTACAGCAAAATTGGAGTGAAAGGGACACTTTCATAGGGCAACCTAACACACCACTGTCAGATGGAGGGTTTATAAATAAACAGCTGTCTTGGAACCAAAGAACTACAGTATTGAAGTTGAAAACACCAGCACCACATGATGTCATGGCTAAGAATGGACAAATTCATGGAACAAATAAGGACAAGTAAGACAACTGAGTGTCTGCCAGAAACAGATGCAAGCAGATCTTTTTTCTCCGTGCAACTGAATAAAGCCTTTCTATTGAAGTTATTGTGAAGTGGGAGAAATGGAAGGTCCTGGAAGCATCTTGTTATACTTGTGCTACTCAGTTGTAGGAAAAGCTCAAAATATTGAACTTTACATTTGATGCAGTTTCCCATCACACTGGGCACATCCATTTCAGTCTATCCAGAAAGAAATTATAAAATATTTCTCCAGGACATTTTCTTCTTCAAGGCACCAGACTTTTTCTAATAAATATTTCAGCACAGTAAAATTATGCTCTGGGAAAGCTTTTGTCATACAAGTTTCCAATCCAATCCCTCTCACAACAGTACAAGCTTAACATTCTTCAAACCATGCACACCTCTCAAATACTGGTAAATGTGTTAAATATTTATAGGTTCAAGTACATTGAGGTTTCCTTTCAGGGCCTAGCCCTCACAAGGCGGCTTACAGACTGGAGCAGGAAATATACGAAAACATTTGCAACTTTGACACAATCATCTTAAAGATATAGACCAGTAACACTTCTTCAACATTTATAAAGCAATTTAAACAAATGAGCAATTTTACAGAAAACAAAATAACTAGCAACTATTAAAAACCTTAGGGTAGGCCTTTAGAAACAAATGAGGCACCAATGAAGGCCTGTGGAGACCAGCCAAGGTGGAAGGGAATTCCATAATAAGGGGGCCACCTCTGAAAAGGCCTTGTCTCTTAAGCCTGGCAATCTAATTGATTTTACAGTTAGGCAAATGAGCAGTGTCTATGAGCATTAAGAGCAGCTTATATGGCTGCAAACACTCATGGTTAGCATTGCTATACGTCCGGAAAATCCTGGATGTGTCCTGTTTTGGAAGGCCTACATGCCCATCTGAGGGGATTTTTAAATCTTACAGCAAATGTCTGGGGTTTTGGAGGGGGGTTAAATTTGGGGAGGTGGGTGGCTCGGGTTCAGGCACTGGGTGCTCTGCACACCGCAACTGCTGCCAGCCCGAGATGGGGAAAGAGGTGTGCAGGCACAGTGGTGGCACACCCATGCCCACATGGCTCTTTTCTGGCTTGGGCTGGCAGCAGCACGGGCTGTCTGCTTTTTTGCTCTTCAAGATATGACAACCCTAACATTGGCTACATTCAAATAGCTTATTCCTGGCATTTCCTGACCTGTTAATGTTCAAGTTTTATGTGGTCTTTCACAAAATACAAAAGCCACTTCTGGAAATCTAGTGGAATCGAGCAGACTTAGAGTTCATTTCTGTGTTGTTTATGCAAAAAGTCCGTGTGCTATGCCATTAACTAAAAATAAATAAATCATGAAAGCACTGGCAAAGGAAGAGGAGTACGGGGGGGCACACCGCCCCGGCAGCACGATCCCAGTGGGGTGCGATCATGGCTACCCTTCCCCCACCTGCGCTGGGCGCCTCGCCCCCACAGACGGCGTGTCACGTCCCCAGGATGCACACCACGCTTCTACAGGCGGCGCACTATGCCCCCGAGACACACATCAGCACCACCTGCTTTCTGCCCCCCGGTACCGGAGCATGAAGCTCCACCACTGCGTGAGAGTTTCATGGGCAATTCACAGCCACTCATGTGATAAAGTTTGGAGTGATATTCTGACATAATGTTCTTTTACTGGTAACTTCAAATTTAGTGCAACATGGTGGTATATCAGACAAAATTCCACAGTCTCATAATGCAACAGGTACTGCAGTGTGAAACGCATTCTAGGAATAAGGACAGAAGTGCTACCACTATAACCAGTAAAACTAAAGCAACAAGCACCATGTCCCAATTCACCCATTGCAGCCCAGATCTCTAGGTGATGTTCTCCTGGTGGTTTCACGTAGGTGTTGAAAAGCATGGTGGACAAGGTGAAACCCTTTCACTCCATAAGTCACAGGCCATGTGATGGACCAGATGTTCTCCAACTCCACCTTCTGATCCTGGTCTTCAGATGAAATAATTGCAAACAGACCTACATACAGATCAGTATTTGGCTCCTTGTGGCTATGTGTGTGTGCCACTCCTGCATTGCTGCATTTGCCAGCCCCACCTACCCCTTTCCCCTCCCTCACACATGACCACCCCCAGCAACTTTTTCACCTCATTTACCCCCATAGCTCGCTTCCCCCTATTCTTTCTCCCAAAGCCACACACCCTTATTAAAGGCGTTTCACAGAGCAACTTACTAAACCACTGCGTGAAGGACCTCCCACCTCCCTTAAACAGCTGGCTTGGACCTGCCTGCCATTCCTTACACAAACTGCAGAGTGTGATGACACCTAACATTTGCTATGTATATAGGAAGATATATATGATTTAAACCCCTGATTAAAGCTCAGAAACAACTCTCTGATGGACTTTAAAAGTAAAAACAAAAAAACAAGCGTTTTGAATTAAATTCCGATACAGTACTAATTGGCAGTCCGTAGAAGCACTGCTCAGTTGGTTGTGTATACAGTCATCTCCCCAGGATGCCCATTGCCTCCCCAGGATCAGAAGCTGGAAATGAAAAACAGACCTGGGTATCTTCTGCATACTAACCCACACTATGGACAGCTTCTACAGTAAGTCATTTCTGGTATGTGTTGGCGGGACGGGGGGGGGGGGAGAGAGAGAGAGAGAGAGAGAGAGAGAAGACCTCACTGCATCCTTTAAGGAAGATTTTCCAGAGGGGCAGTCTGTTGTACTAAAAAGAACAGAGTTCCCTTTGAAAAGGGATTGGTTGTTTAACTACTCTAACAAATAAATCTCTAGGAGGGGTAGAGGGGACTCCCTCTTAGCACTCTTAATAAACTACAGCCCCCACAATTCTTTGGGGGGTAGTCATGGCAGTTTAACGTGATGTCATTGTGCTTTAAATGTATGGTGTGTGGCCTACATTATTCAGTATCGGTAACCCCGATGAAGTCCAAAAGTTCACCACATGAATTTCCCAAGCATACTAGTTCTAAAAATAAAAAAAGCCACAGCAGAATTTCACATGTAAACAATAAATGAAATTATGATGTATTTTGTGTATTTGCACTGGGATGCCTTCAAAACACTGACACTTTAATAAATGCCAATGCAAAGTGGAAGAGGTAATGAAACAGCACTGTCAGACTCTTTCCAGCTACTCTTTACAACTGACAAACCTCAGTTCTTTTTGTGTCAAGGAACTGAATCTCAAAGCCTGCCATTCCTGAACAATTGTAGTATTTCTCTTTTTGGAGAGGAGACTATGTGTATGCAGGGAATACCTTTAGCATTTCCTCTGTTCTCATTCATGTTCAAAATTATACACACCGATGTGGCATTTGGGAAGATGCATGTTTAAGTGACTCAGGAATTTTTTTTAACTCATAATTTTATTAAACTATCTTTTACTGAGTCAGACCATGGGTCCAGAGAAGTTGAACTGGTGGCACTTCTCCAGGGTCTCAAATGCCACCTATGCAGGGTCTCTCCTAACCTTCATACAATTTTTTTTAAGTGGCACATCAAGAAAATGAACATGACACCTACTATGTGTAAAGCACCTGCTCTGTTCCTGACCTATGACCACACAATCGCAATTACTCACAAGAAAAGGATATTCTGACTAAATATTAGGAAGTGGACCCCAGTCAAGCTTGCAAAGATATATCATCTGCCCAATAACAAGTGCTGGAAGTGTAATGAATGTGAAGGAACTTTCTATCATCTTTGGTGGACCTGCCCAAGAATTAAGGCCTACTGGGAAATGATCTATAATGAAATTAAGAAAGTCCTTAAGTGGACATTTGTAAAGAAGCCGGAGGCCTTTCTTCTGGGCATGGTCGACCAAACGATTCCAAAGAAAGATAGAACCTTTTTTATGTATGCAACCACGGCAGCAAGAATTCTTCTAGCAAAGTATTGGAAGACTCAAGAATTACCTACTCTGGAAGAATGGCAGACTAAGGTGATTGAATTTATGGGACTAGCAGAGATGACCGGCAGAATCCGCGACCAGAGGAGAGAGACGGTGGAAGAGGACTGGAAAAAATTTAAAGCTTATCTTAAGAACTTTTGTAAAATTTTGGAATGTTAAGATGTCAAGGGTTATGAAATTAGAGAATTATAGCTCTTAAATTTTTAACTTAAGAAAACTTAAAGAAAGTTGTTTTATTAAAATTGAAAGAAGGATTGCTAAAAGCTATTTTAAAAATAAGGGTGCAGTGAAGGGAAGGTTTGGGGAAGTCGTGTATGTTTGTTTGTATGTTTTTTCTTTGTCTTTTCTTGGTTATGTTGTTATTCTTTATGTTGTCAAAAGTAATAAAAATTTATTTAAAAAAAAAAAAAATATTAGGAAGTGGTTCAACAGTGGAGCAGACCATCGGAAGGTGATGGAGGTGTTTAAACTGAGGTTGGATGACCATCTGTCAAGGATTTTTCTGCTGTGATTCCTACATTGCAGGGGGTTGGACTAGATGGCTCTTGGGTCATTTCCAATTCTATGATTACCCACAAACAGAAGTGAGAGGCACAATGCAGGGATGCAACCTTCTCCAACTTAGCGGTTGTTTATTTATCCCAACATGCCACACTACTGAACATCAGACATAAAATGCTGGAACTGAAAAAGAGGAGAATGAGGGCAGAGGGAGGGAGGCGAGGGGGGTAAGGGATTGTAGTGCTTTATTATAAAAAGTGAAAACCTTAATATAGTGGGTTTTTTCTAAAGCATGGAGGCTAGCTTTTTCAGTGGCAGCACTGAATGCACTCCAGGCTAAAATACAAGAGGTACCATCTGCATTGTCATTCCACCAACTTTTGAAGACTCACCTGTTTTGGTAAGCATTCCCTTGATCTTTCCTGCTGGACTAGATAAGTCTTTGACCGGATCCATCAGGGCTCTGCATCTGTTTGGAAATGTGCTGCCCTTACATCAGTGTCTCATTTCCCACTAACTGTGTTCAAAATGGAGACAGAAGCCAAAACACAACATCAAAAACGATATTTTTAAAAAATAAACAATACTTTAGTGGACGTGGTGCTTCCCATCCCCTTTCGCATCAAAGAAACCTAGTTCAGATGGAGACCGGTTTGAATTCCAGAGGGTTTTGGCACATTAGATTACAGAAATGTTTGAGGAAACTTGTGCCCCCTTAAATGCAGTACCTACTAGAACTGACCAGATTTGATAACAATATGTCAGCTGTTGGTAGCCTATGTGAAACAAGTGGGTGGTCTCAATGTGACTAGTAGCAGCCTATTGTCTCCATCATGAAAACACCATCACAAATGACACTAATCGGCATCCTTGTTTGCAATCTTATTAGAGAGATCAAGGCATGAATGAATATAGAGAAAGAACTGCCCTCTCAGGTCCAGGGGTGGCCTCCCCAGAATGGAGCTCAGGCCAAAGCTCACAGAGAGGGCAGCGTGGGCAAACGTAGATTTTCAGGCTATACCTGTTTACTTTCCCATTTCCAAGAATGTTGATATTTTTCTCTATTGAAAAGAAAAATCAATGAAAAATAAAACAAATAAGGGACTTTTAAGACGTTTTTTAAAAGTATAATTACCTTAAATGCAAGTTTCTCACTGGGTCACATCTCTTTATTTAACGTAGTGGTTTAGTGATTCCTAAAGGAAATGATTATGTCTCTTTGTTCTCTAAACAAATAAGTTGTGTGTTCTTTATCCTCTGCAGTAGCTGATAATATGATAGGTACAGCTCTAAGGAATAATTATACTAAATGGCCGTACATACCTCAAAAGACTGAATCCATCTATTATGCAGAATTCCCTACAGAAATCTTAGAAATCTTATATGCATTGATTGCTAGTTAGCATTAGAAAGACTTTTGCAAGCTGAATTCACGATACAAGTAAGAACTATTTGCATTAGCAAACAGGCAATACAGGCTAGCTGATAAGTACGTGGTGAAATAATGCAATTAATATAGTTATGTCTGTTAATTAGTGTTTGCTGACTGCTAAAAGAAGATACCTGTTAGGAGACAAAGTTATTTTCCTGATAGGACCCATCTTGTGAAACTAAGGTGGACCCACTTTTGATCTAATTAAAACTGGCAGAGGAGAGACGACTGAAAACTTGTGCCACTCTGACATGTATTTGCATATTCATATATAAGATAGATTGATATTTGGCAATTAACATGGGCCAACGAGAATAAAACCTAATTAGTAAACATGCGTTCTTTATTAACTTTTGGGTCGCGCTTCTGTTGTGTCCCAAAATGACTGAACAGAAGGGCCTTTTCAAGGGAGGGGAGGAAAGTTATGAAGCCATTTTTCATTCAAAGTTTCTCTGCTGATTATTTCCATATGTGCTCATGACTCATATCAGTGGCCTGAGACAGACAGTTACTTGAGTTCCGTAGCTCCTTCCTGGTCTTTCGGCAGTAGTGCAAAGCTCACCTGCTCAAGAACAGGCATATGTTGTAGGGCAATTGGAAATTTGTCATATTTCTTTGTCGCAGCAGCACTACCACAAAATTGTGTGGCCTTGCCCCCAAAAGCATATTGTAGAGCTGGGAAATGTTCAGAAAACAGCAACAAAAGTGATCAAGGGGATGAAGCAGCTCCCTCATGAGGAAAAGGTTGCAGCATTTTGACCTCTTCTGGTTTAGAGAAAAGGAGAGTTAGGGGAGACACAACAGAGATATAAAATTACACAGAGTGTAGAGAAAGTGGATAGAACTCAGGGACATCCCTGAAGCAGAGTGTTGGAAGATTCCGGACAGACCAAAGAAAGTTAAACTATGGAATTAACTCCCACAAGAGATTATGATGACTACCTACTTTTATGGCTTTTAGAAATAATTAGACCAATTCATAGAGAAAACTGGAATAAAATGATTTCTCTACTGTGATAGCTAGTATGGTGATTAAGAGTAATGTTAACAATAACCATGCTCAACTTTTTATTTTATTTTTTTTAAGCATTCCTCTGTTTTTATTCCTATTTTCAAGATATAGCAACTCTAAAATGTACTCCCCATCCAGACTGGAGGTTGGTTTTCCCAGATTGCTCATTCTCACACCAACACCAGAATAAAGAGAAAATATAGTATTGGGAATACCTTAATCATCATAAGGATCTGCAACAAGCAATAACTACTTAACATTATTACAACCCGCAGGTAGGCACCCTAACAGGAACAAGGAGACCCTTTGTTTCTTATTAGGCAATACCATCCGTTCTTGATGTACTGAATCAATGAGATAGCTGATCTGTGAGTATCACTGCTCATTCACTGAATGGTGGAACAGGGGGACTACTGGGATGCTGCACTGCTCCGCACCCCCACTTGCATACCCTACAACATTTCTCTAATGAAAATAGGGACATGACATCCTAAGAAAAAGTGGGGCATTCAGGGATCAAATAAAAAACTGGGGTGCCCTCTCTAAATCTGGAACATACCTGAAAAATAGGGACACTTGAAGCAGGCTTCCTCAAACTCTGCCCTCCAGATGTTTTGAGACTACAATCCCTGACCACTGGTCCTGCTAGCTAGGGATTATGTAGGCCAAAAACATCTGGAGGGCTGAGTTTGAGGAAGCCCGACTTGGAGGATCTGCATTTGCAGTGGACTAAAGCCTTCAGGGTCCAATGGCAGCAATCTTCCCACCTTTCAATCTGGCCAGGATGTGGATGTGGAGTGGAAAGTTATCCTTTCACTTCAACGGAGTAGCCTCTCTTACGCCCTCCTTGCTAGCACTTCCTGGCAAGTGTGACCAAATGAAGGAAACAATCAGCTAAATCACATACTAATCATGCCTATGAATGTCAGACATTGGTATGCTGTTTTACATGATATAAACTTTTTTCATCAAACCTATCCAGTGACATAATTTAGGTAACTTCAAACATAGAACAGAAACCTAGAAAAGTACAGGAAGAGTGGTGATGACAAACGGGATACAGAGAGGTTTGTTGGTCCTTAATGAATGCACCCAAGGTTGAGGACCACGTAATCCATAGGAAATCTCCAGGCTGACCTCTAGGAGAGTGTGCAGTTTCTTACAGTGCAATCCTGCTTAGTGTCTACTGAGAAGTAAGCCCCATTGCTTTCAATCAAGTTCTGTGTCACATAATTGTGTTTAGGATTCTATCCTACACATAAGCAAACTGAAGCTCATCAACGGCTAACAAAGTAACACCACAGCCAGAATCCAAGCAGCTTTTTTCTTCTATCCATTCCTTCTTCATCTTTGACAGACATGAGGAACAGGTGGTTTTTCAGTGAAATCATTTATGACCATTATGAAATGCCTTTGAAAATGTTCATGGACAGAGGTCAGAAAATATATTATTATGCTGACCTAAGAGGGGTGGGGTGAAAATGGCAATAGGGCCATAATTAAATGTAATTATATATGTGTGCAACTGATCATGAACTTTCATCTTCAGGTAAATAACCTTTTTTCAGTAGGGAAGGTGAAATTGCCTCATTGACTATTATCTCTTTACCTGCCTGTCTGTGTTTGCCTAATATATCTGTTAATCTTTAACTAAATGGGAGAAAGAAATCAGATTCATGGAATCCATTTGCAAAATGAGAAGACACCAACTTTCCTCTTATGTACAGGTATTTATTTTAACCAACTTCAATGAAAAAGAGTGCAGTACACTTAATCACCTTCAATCAATGTCAACCACATTACTAGTTAATGGGAGTTTATACTGCATAATATTATTTCCTTTGTGTGAAGCATTTTCTGACATGTTACATTTAGTTAAATGACTTGTCACTGTGTATTTTACATGAGAGAAAAAAAAGAAATATAAAAATACATTAAGTGAACTTGCAGAAACCATGATAGAGAATCAATTCTTTAATATGATTACATAAAGAATTAATTATGGATTACAGAAAGTGCAAATAAACCTTTGAACTAAAACTGGGCAAAGTATACTCAGCACACTGAATGCCCAACATAATTTGACCTTTTAATTTCACAAGCTGCTTTTAAACAGATTGTAGTTTCTGTAGAATTGTCCTAAGTGCCTGTTTCTGACATAATGTTTCCTACCCCCTCTGTATGGAACAATAATTGTGCAAGAATTATGGTGAGGGAATGCTGCATCAGGATGCAATACTGACAAGGATTTTGAAAGAAAAATGTGAAAACAAGAGGCTAGATTCCACGATAACCCCACTTTTGAAATTTGCCCCACAACAACCATGAGGTTTCTGACTTTCATTACTCTAAGAGTGTTTTGATGTGAGGGAAATATACAGTAGACTTGGCCTTAGCCATTTCTCTGTTGCAAATGTTCAGGTTGGGCATGTCATGTCTTATGCCACCATGACAGCACCGTGCTTGCATGTGATAGTTAGCAACCGCCTTTGAGGAACCTTGGGGTTTGCAGAAGAAAAAGTGGTGGCGGTAGGGACTCCCTCAAAGAGCCCAAGGGTGACTGAGCATGTTCAATGGTGCCCTGACTTGGTCTGAACCTGGTTTGGTCATGGAGCCAGAGACAAGGGGAAAGCTAGCTCCAGGACTAGGGCTGACTAAATTCTGAAGGGTTACAAAATCAGTTGAACTGGCCACCTATACACTACCAAGCCTGGATCAAGTTATTAATTTACAGGGCCCTTAATAACTTGAGTCCAGAATTGCTTTAGGACTGCCTGAATCATTATATCCCTGCCCTACCTCTGAGGTCTTTGGGTGAGTCACTCATGGCTCAGATGCATGGGAGCAGAAAGTTTTCATGTGGAGGACTCATAAGATTCAGTTGTCAGTAATCTGTCTAGGAATAAGAATAGGCGAACCAGCTCAATTCCTTTCTATGTCAGGTTTCCTGCCACTGAAGCATAGGCATGCTTTGTCTCATTTTTCAAGTTTATAAAAGAATACATGGAAAATCTATGTAAATTGCATGCACACTCTTCCTGTAAAATACACTTTTTTTTAGTGCTTTTCAATATTGTTTCCCCCTAAAGTATGCATTTTAAATATAAGAGACATATTTTTGTGCACATTTTGGAGGACTGAAGTAGTATTGCAAAATCCAAATAAGAGCATAATATGACTGAAATTTGCATACCGATTCACAAGCAAGTTCTGCGATGTTGATTCAGGTTGGTCCGGTTAGTTAAAATCAACATTGAAAATTTCCCCCATTCTCCCCCTCTTCTCAGCTCTAATTTTCCCTTTAGGATTGTCATGCCATGATACCTCAGCGTTACTTTTTCCTTACCTCCTCTTTGTTTAACTCCAGGTCTTTGCCCCAACCCCATTATTTGGGTGTCCCACTTCCTTTGATCAATACCTTTTAGCCTCCCTCCCTCCCTCCCTAAAGCAGAAAATCCCTCCTGGTTATTAGTACTGTGAAATTTCTTCCAATCTCTCTCTCATTAGCCCTTTTCTTTGCCTTACCTGCTATTGCGTTTCAGCTAGCCTTTTATGTTGCTGTACATACCATTTCCTGATTGGTTTCCCTATACCTGAACATCTTCTCCTCCCAAAATAAACCAGTTCAATGAAGCTGTCATTTGTGCATGAGCTGCCAGCTGCACATATGCAATCTTTATGATACACTGGTATAAAAATATTTTTTATAAATAATAATAAATAAATAAATACGGTAGGCAGATCAAATACAGTGTTACCTCGGGTTAAGAACTTAATTTGTTCTGGAGGTCCGTTCGAAACCTGAAACTGTTCTTAACCTGAGGTACCATTTTAACTAATGGGGCCTCCCGCTGCCGCTGTGCCACTGATACACGATTTCTGTTCTCATCCTGAAGCAAAGTTCTTAACCTGAGGTACTGTTTCTGGGTTAGCGGAGTCTGTAACCTAAAGCATCTGTAACCTGAGGTACCACTGTACTCTGTATCTCCCCCATGCAAATTTCAATGAAATGTCACAAATGCACATGCACCTTTGACAAATTTTGACAAATTTCAAACACAAATTCATTTTTAATTGTTGAAGAATGTTTAGAAAAAACACAGGAGAAATTTTCAACACATAACTATTATTTCCGACCAACTATTGTGCTCTTTTTTTAGCCAGGTGGGTAAATTTGATCCTTATTAATATGTGAACATTTTATGTATTTTGTACTGTCATTGTTGTTACTTTTCTCTCTCCTGGCTTTGAGACTTTTTATTATTAAAAGTGACCAATAAATGAAAGAAATAGATTTTTTAAATATATATATAAATGTGAAAATCCATAAAGGGGGGACGTTAATGAAATGTTTGTGTGAATCAGAAAAGAAGAAACCTTTTCTTTTTCTATGTGAATCTAAAGTTTTGGTCTCATGATGAGCAGTCTGTGGTGCCATCAAGGAAAAACTTGGGGGCAAATGTCCCCCATTAAGCAGAACAAGCAAAATGCACACCCTTCTGCCATTCACACAGGGCTCAATTTCCATCTAAGGAAGGGACCCCCATAGAACCATTCACTCCAGAGTCTGAGTGTTTGTTTTATTATTAGCAAACCAAATGAATGAATACAGACAGGTTGGGAAACACGAGTCTCCCTCCCTCCCTCCCTCCTTATGAGCTTAAAGCTGAGAGCAAGCGCAGCCAGCCAGGCACACATAACCTGCTTCAGAAGATGCCAGGTACCAGAGAGTTAAAACACTTGCTCATTGGCTTTCTCTGCTCCTATTTTAATTTGCTCTCGCACTCTCTCTCTCTTTTTAGACAGCTCTGTGAAGACAGCCTGGTTCGCTGCCTCACCATACTAATGAGACTCATCCATCTGCCTCTGTCATTGCCAGCCTCTCCTTTCTGCTGAAAGTCAGAGATGAACGTTCAGGACAGGTCCTTTCTAGGCTGCAGTACTTAATCATTTCTAAACACGCTAGATGGCCTCAGGCAGTGAAGGCAACAGGCATTTAACCCAGGCTTGGCAGCTATGGCTTCTGCACATTCTGGCTGTAAACCTTGATAATGAAAAGTAGCTGCGCTTTTACTCTCCACTTAACCAGATGCTCTTTGCTTCTTGGGGCAAGAGGTTAAATAGATATAAGAACCCATGCTAGTTTGGCGGCCTTTTATTTGAAGTCCGTATAAGAGCATGGAATAGAACACGCTGCTCTTTTGAGCTCTACCTCTTGGGACCTCATATTTAGGCATCTGTCCGCTAACTACACTGGAATATAACCTTCTCACCCAAAGCTTTCCCCCCACTGCTTTTAAAGTAACAATGAATACACTCCATCAGCCATAATTTTTCCACATAATAATTTGATGATCTGTTTTTACAGTAAAAGTGGACAGAAGGGGTTTTATTAGTGTTATAAACGGTAAGACATAGATAACAATGAATATATTTTTTTTAAAAAAAAACTTTTTCCCCATTGTGGTTTGAGCCTCTGATTTATTTTTCCACTCCATCTACCACTCCATATGTCTTCAGAATCTGCCTTTTTCCCAGAGCTGATGTTGGTATAAAGCAATTGTCTGGGATGTGTAAGAATTAAGTATCCCATCATTCAGACTAGACATGCAATTAGAAGAGTTCCACTAATTTCCACTGCTGAGACCCTGTCACTTTAATTTATCCTTACTTTCCAGCATTTAGGTCTTCTCTGGGTTGAGGCCAAAGGGTTTTTACATAGTTTCAGGCAATGATGGTGCTATAAAGGCTGGAGCTACAGGGGGGTAGCATGGCTGCCTGTGGGGGTGCTTCTGAGAGAAGGGGTACAATATGCATTGGTCTAATGAAACAAACATAGCTGGGGGACAGTATGCTCACATGCCTTAAAAACCACAATCCAACACTGGTATAAGGATGCTTAATCCCACTGATTTAACTATTGAGTTGTACTGCAGCCCTAACATACTTTCCATACAGCAAGCCCTCACCCCAAAAAGGATGTACAGTATACGGGATTTTAAAGGTATATTCACCATACATTATTTTTAATCTAGGAACGAACAAGTGAATTTTGCTTTCTCGCTCTTCCAGACCTTCGTTCAATTTACTACATTAATGCATCGGTCTACGAGTAAGCTCTCACAAAAATTCATCAGCATCTTGGTGCCAATTTCCACTAATATTCACATTTCTATGCAATTTTCCTAATATACAAATTTCGCAAGCAATGTCCCCCAATATAATGTAGTTGTTTTTTGCATGTTTTCACTAATCTATGCCTCTTGCGCACACTTTCTCCTAATATAAACTTTTTTTTTCTTTTTTTGGTCTGGAGATCTGCACTGCAAAATTTGTAGCAGTGCAAATTTCAAACGATAGCTGAGTTTACATTCACATTTTGTTTCAGGAACTGAAAGTTAGGTAGGTTTGGTTTCAAATCTCTCCTCTGTCCACCCTCCTCCATTTTTAGCAATTGAATTTCGCTTTCCCAGTTCTCATCAATGACTTCATGAGACTACATATAGAAGCAAGGAACAGCCATAACTTTAGATCTTTCGCCACCCTGTCTCAGAATGGAATCAGGCTCATGAAATATTGCATATACCTTTCATGCATAGGCATCACAGCATGCACTGTGCAAGTAAACTGAGCTGAATTAGATACATTTCCTTCAGTAGCATAAGTGCAATTGCAAAGCTAATTCATTGGCTCCCCATCACAAACAGGTGACTTGAAAAGGAAGAAAGTCTTTGTAGTAACTGAGCCCCAAATTGCAAAGGATAATTTCTGCCTATTCTCATTTGAAATAGAAGATGCTTCATGTCAGTTGTCAGTTTCTGAAAGGCAAATAGTTGTTTTGAGGTGCACTCATACCCCACCGTAAAGCCTAGACCAATTCTGCAGTCTCTGCCATTATTTACAATGGTAAAGGGTGGGGGAGAGGGAAAGAGGACAACTTCAAATGCTAATAAGCAATAATAGCAGAGCATTCCCTCCTCCCACAAACCAGGAACAGATTCTTCTGTTGTTATTATGTGTAAATCTCTTGAGAAGTGTGGGGGGGGATCAAGAGGAGCAGGAATTATATCAGGTAACCTACATATCAGCAGGGTTATTTCTCCTGTAAGTGCTTTTTCAGGTATTCTATCAGAATTAAGTCACACCTCTTTCAAATCAATAGCACAATAAATACTAGGCAGTACCATTAGGAAAAGGAAAATGGCATATCCCAAAATACTGTCAGGAAAAGAGTATGATCAGCATGCCTTCCTGGGGCTCAGAGATTTTTTTAGAGGATATTTGATAATATTATTTTACCAGTAGAAGCAGTTCTACAGTGCAGACAAAATAATTTTCAAACGAACAATCAGGGGCATTTAAAGTTGCCCAGAGTATCAGAAATTTAGGATTTGGGAGAGCAGGGATCTTGGAAAGAATTCTGGTGCCACAACACCACTGGGGCTGCATTTGAGATCTGTTTGTTAACAAATGTGTATACTGCTTAGCTATAAATAAATCATCTCAGCGGTTTACAGAGTACATAAAACATACATTAAAAATTATCAGTAGAAATCAGAAATAAAAACAAGTTTATAAAAAGGCAACATGAATCAAATTAATAGTTAATAGAGACACACTCAAAACTAAAATTCCAGATTAAAATATATATCATCCTGATAAGGTCTATGTAGGTTTGCCTAAACATAAACTTTTTTGGCAGATATTGAAAATAATACAGCCAAGAGGCCTGCCCAAGATCAAGGGGCAGGGAGTTCCACAGTGTAGAAAAAACCACATTTAAAAACAGGTTCCTTCATTGTTTCTTGCATGGTTATCTCTTGCATTTGCTACAGACATGGAGTCCCACACAAGGAGATGCTGCGAAAACGAGTCCTCCTGCTCAGAGCCCCAATGAGCTGTTCCTTCCATGTAGGTCATTCCACTCCTTTTTCTCCCCCTGTGTTCATTTTTCTTTCCCAAACATCCCTTTACATTCTGTGGCTACTGAGCATGCTCAGTCCTTACTGGGTTGTGTTTTAGGACACCCCCCCCCCATTCCTTTCTTAGTCTTTCTTTTAAAATATTTATTTTTGTCCTATAAACTTCAGGGTTCCCTCAAGCATGCTGGAACCTCCATCTTGTTTCTCAATGGCCTTGCTTTGACTGCTTGGAGGCAGCTGCTCCACTTGAATTTGCTACTGAATGAGCGATCTTCATTAGATTTCATGTGTTTGCCACCCAGTTTCAGCACTCTTATATTTGGAGGCTTAAAAGATGTGCTAACCAGAAATAGATGATAGATGATAGATAGATAGATAGATAGATAGATAGATAGATAGATAGATAGATAGATAGATAGATAGATAGATAGATAGATATAGATGATAGATGATAGATAGATAGATAGATAGATAGATAGATAGATAGATAGATAGATAGATAGATAGATAGATAGATGATAGATGATAGATAGATAGATAGATAGATAGATAGATAGATAGATAGATAGATAGATCCATGTTTAGTAGTATGCTTGGTGCCTTGTCAAACCTTGGAGACCAATGTATCAATGTTTTCAGACGGAGATTTGCCAGTATTAAACAAGTAGTTCCCATTAGGGTGATGGGAGCTTAAGCCATAGATGTTTCTCTTCTGTCCAAGTCTGGATTCATTGGGGGGGGGGGACAAAGACAGTCCCTGTGGCATCAAACAAGGGCAGCATATCATATTTCAGCAGTCAGTAATCAAGAGTCATAACAAGGTTTGAAGGCCTGTTTTCAGACATATTAAAGATTAAATCTCCCCCATCCTCCCTCAAAACAGTGCATTGTAATAACACTGCTTTTATGCCTCGTAATAAATACAGAAGTATTGTCCACTCAGGATAAAGAGGCTGACATTTTAATCAAAGGGATTTGAGCCTTTAGCATGCATATTAGGTGTATATGTCCATTTAATCGTTAATAACAATAGACATCCCGTGTGTCAGATCCATAAGTTAGGCTGTGATATAGGTGCTCCCAAGAAATAAACCCATGTGGTCTGAAACAGTTGCCCTGCCCTGTGTTTCCTAAATGCCACCCAACCATTGAAGATTAATAGTTTGTGAAAGGGCCGATACAATACAGCCCTGTTGGCCTGTATGCTAACCCAGAAAGACAAAGGCTTTCATTTTGTACTTCACAGCTCCATACTTGCGTAAATAGAGTTACTAGTTGCCTAATGAATGTTAGCTGCAGTACTCCCTGTGGTCAATGGGGCTGTTGTTTAATGAATTGCTTAATGTGGTTGATTACTGCTACAATGCAAAATGAGGGAAACAGCCAGGGAGATTTGAGAGTCTCGCTAGAGAATATGATGAAAATGAATAGGATCAATAGGAACCTTTTGCTCCACTCTGAACAAGCGCATCATAGTCTGTCTCACTGCAGCTAATGTAATTCTAGGTCTTGTTCTTTTTTAAAATAATAAAAAACACTAATAATAATTCACAAATATATATCTCTCATTTGACATTGAATTCTAGGGCTCGCTTTCCTGGAGTTATAAATGTTCCCCTGACTCCAGTCCTGGTTACTCACATGGACAGATAAATTAATTAGGAAAACTTTTATGCCAATTACTTTATGCCCTTGGCTTTCGTATGTTTTTGAAGAGCAGCAGCTAATTAAAGATATGATTCATAATTACTGGTCGATAGAGGAGTTGAGTAATAGAATCAGGAACTGCTCCAAAAAATTATCCATCACATCACTGCTAATTGTTACATAATACATAAAGATGTCAAAATTCAAGTTAAAAAAATCACTTGCTTGTGAGAGATTTGTTCAGAAAGGGTTTTGCTTCTGTAAGTATGTGCTTTGGCTTCAGTTTAGGATGCGGGGCACTTTGATGTCAAATTTAGCACTGGCTTTTTCCCAAAACTCTTAAGCATGAATGCAAATATTTCACTTGCATAAGTGCACAGTTCCTACATAATGTATCATTTGACGATATTCGCACATGCAAGTCATCACTTACAAGTAAGATCGCAGAACAGGGCAGTTCTCCACATTACCACAGCAAATACATAATTCCATGCTTGCTAAAATAATATAAATGCAGGTATATGAGCATCTATAGGTTAAGAATGGCATTTTCACCATTAGAGGGCAAGAATTTGCTCCACATCCACTTACCTGAAGATGCTGATAAGTTTCCCAAGGGGAGGGGATGAAGCGGTCACCTGGTGTGAGTTGATTGATTCCAGGGGAGAGGTTCAGTCCAACAGGCAATACTTTATCCTTATCAAACCCACCAGTTCTCCCCTGCAAATGGTTCCTAGAACAATTTGCCTCTAAAATGGTTTATATCTGGTCTCAGACCTTCACAAGGGGAAGAAACAGTGAGAATTAGCAAATGGGCGAAGAGTTATGCTCATCCTGCTGTTTTTACCCTGCAGTTGTCCCCCAGTCACACATGTTATTGCTATGAAACAAGCACAGGATTATGAATCCAGGTTTTGACTCCTAGAGTAGCATCAACAAAGTAGTTCCATTAGCGCTGGTGCAATGGAACTTCTCTTCTCCCTGCGCATTCCTGCATCATTCCCAAACCAGGCCTATACCCCAACTGAAATGGACCAAAAAATCAGTTTCTTCTAAGAGCACTTCTTACTCATGTAGTTTATACATTGATGAAGGCATTTAGCATAGAAGCAAAAGTAATTTGGAGTAGCCATTTACCATTCCTGGGGAGATGACGTTGCGGGGCAGGATAGCCCCTGCGCCATTGGGAGTCCTCGGCCGTGTCATCCATTGGGCTGACCAATTCGGTCAGTCAGGGGACATGGCTTGGGCTATTTAACCAGTCTGTGGTCGAGGACCCACCCCTTTTCTGCTTCCTGCTCGCTCAGTTCAGACAGGCAACTACAATTCTGAAAACCTATTTATTTCTTGTTCATTGTTGGTCATCTGTTCTGTATCCTATGCTTTTGTGATATCTCAGTGATGTTTATTGTATGCCACCTTGATATTTCTTATGAGTTGGTGGTTTAGATATAGTTTTATAACTACAAATAAATATGCTTGGTACACTTTTACCCCTTTGTAATTTTTAGTCAAATGCACATCTCCCCAATTTTTAAATCGCTTTTTAAAAGTATATATATATAAGCTGCTGCCTCACTCTTCCTCCAAGGAGCCAAGCTGAACCCCCAGCCCCCCCTTATAGCAACAGGTTTAGCACCATCTTTTGCCTGCCATTCACTAGGCCTTTGATCGTGACTTCGATTTCAGATGCATCAAATGAACACAACCTTGGCAAGAAACCACCATAATATTATGCCTAGACTAAAATGGTATCTGAATAAGAAGAAAAAATTAAGTGGGTGATATCACTAAAACATTGTAGGGTGATTTATGGCTGTTTAATGCAAGGGAAATGTAACATCTGAGGAAGGCCAGTGTTTTTCCTACCCTTACACAAGAATTTGAGGCAAAGCAATAAAACCTAAAACGTCTGAGCCATGTGCATTCAGCACGACGTAATCTTCCTCTTATAGCACACTCTTTTCCTGGCATATCCTAGCTCTATTTATCATTCATATAGCACTTTCATGTGGTGGAGTGCAGGGTGGAGGAAGAAAATGGGGGAAGAAAGAGAAAGGAAGAAAAGTAATTTAAGCTCATGTACATTAAGAGGGTCAGTTTGTGGCAAATGAGCACACACAAATACACACCCACCCCATAGGTTATAAGTTCAAGTCCACTGGATAATATGCTTTAGAAGGAACATCACAACAAATGCCAACAAATTTATAAACCCACACATAAAGGCTACAGTCTTTTGCGTACTTACATATCTGGGAGTAAGTCCCACAGAACTCACTCAGACATACTCAGACATACTTGAGCCACAAGTTGAACTGCCCCCCTTTACAGGTACAGGCCTGCCTTGTTGTTCAGCACCATCTTCTGCCTGACTCATAGGATTGCTCTGAAAGCTTCTTATTTGGTGTAGGTCCAATGGACTCCTCTCCTCATGCAAACACTTCATGATGGCAGCCCCACAGCCATACCACCATAGAAAATTTAAACAATGCAACTCAATTTTTTTCTATTAAAAAAAGAAGTTAAATTATAATACAAATGTTTCCTACAACCTCAGGTAGGATGTGGTATACAATGACCCAACAAGATGTAATGTAAGAAGAGATCCATGATTAGTTATCTTAGGAATGGGTGTTAGGGGAGGAAGCTTAATTTATTCGTTGTGGTGTTTCTCTAAATTAAATTTTGCACTGCTCACCCCCAAAGCCACTTTAGCTTGCAGCATAAATTCTTCCTTGTAATAACCAGCACACAGCAAGCCAAGGCCACAGAGTTCCCCTTCACAAGTTTTTTTATCAATGTTAGGAATAAGGGTGGTTGCTGCAGTAGGAACCCAGTATCCATGTCTGAAATAATACAGGCACATATGCAGTTCTTGTCATCAAGTTTGGGAGGCCCTCGGAAGCTTTGATACAGGTGTGGGGCCTGGGAGCTGTCCAAGGTACCTATAACTGCAATTCCCATTAAATCCAGCATCTTTTATATTGACCTAACAGGAATGTATGTATGCATTTAGTACTTTTATCCAGCGGTACCTTTATCCCCCCTTTACACTCCCACAAGAGCGTTAAAAGACACAATATTAGAAAAGCAATATAATTTGAAACAACAGCACACACACACAAAAATCACTAATACAGACCAAAGAGAATAAAAAGTTAATCAGGTATCAAGCCAAATGCTTCCCTAAACAGAACAGACTTTTCTGGGTGGTGGGAACCCATAAGCAAGAAGATGAGATAAAGCAGTTTGGGTGCTACCACCGAACAGAAACTTCCCCTTATTCCCAATAACCACACTTAGCTGGTGTTGGGACACAACATAGATGAGACAGACGGAGAAATAAGCAGGAGGTTGGATCATGCAGATTAACAGAAAGACTCACAATCCACTTTTGGTTTTTACCTGTGTTGTTTTCGTGGAGAATGCTGTGCTCTATTCTTTTACAGTGCTCCAATGAAAGAGAAAGCATTTTCTCACTGGATGGGGAATAGGAGACACTGAGCTCTAACATTTCAGTGTGGATTTTTTTATTCCCTAACTGCAGAGCCACTACAAAGCTGACACTCCATGTATACAACATTCATGTATGGTTTTGTGTGAGAGTGTCATGGGGTGCTTTAATGAGTGCAGACCTGTAGATGTTTGAGTACATCCATTTGAAGATTTCCCCTTTCTGTGCCATGTCTAAACAGAACTCATGGCAGGTGGGAGATGTTGCTTCATGTAGGTGCATCTGAAACCATATGTAAATTCCTGTTGTATGGAAGAGTAAAAAGCAAGAAAGGTAGGCAGAAGTGACACATTCCTGCCTCAGAGTTTCTCGTGACATCTAGAGCTGATCTGAGATTATTCAGGTATGTGGTTTCTGTGAGAGCTAAATCACCAATGAATGCAATAGAGTGACCACAAACCATTGCCTCATTGTGGGGTTGTGGCTCCAGGCTCCAGGGAGTCTTCTATTGCCCGAGTTATTGCAACATGCTGCAGAAAACATTTCTGAATCTGAGAAAACTATGCTTTTCATCGTCTTATCTTTTCACCTTCAAAATGTTCTCATGGAGGAAACTTTCAACCAGATAAGATTTTTGTCACTTCTTGGATTTCAGCTAATTATACACTTTCAAGGAGAAGGGATCATTTATTCTGCATGGGTTGGCTTCTTTCTGCCATGGTATAAATATTATTTTTACAAAATTTGAAATAATATGGTACATGCCACCCACATGTCAGATATAATCACAATATTAAAGAAGATGTGCTTCTAGGGAACTTTGCATCATCATTATTTTGTCACCTGTCTGAAGTCAACAGCAACACGTCTAATGTTGAGTCATATTCCTAGTGAAAATATCATGGGCTTCATATAATGTAAAACTTTCATTAGCAACAGAGAGCATTAATTATGGCCTATGAAATCCCAAACAATCTTATGATGAACAATGTTAAGATGCATTGTCTTCAGAGTGGACTGCACTGCCATACACAGTGTCATTTATGTTTCCATGGACATGCTCCAACTGCTTCACAAATCAGCTCATATGTTAAAACATCAATTGCCACATCTGTGCCTCCTTATCAGGGACAGAGCACATGTTAGCATCCAATTATTTAATTTTGATAAGATCCCCATTCCTTCACACACACCCCAAAAAAACCATTGGCTCTACAGGTAAATTGCCAGATGGTAGATGGACAGAATTGTCTAGGACAGTGATGGCAAACTTGGCCCTCCAGCTGTTTTGGGATTACAACTCCCATCATCCCTGACCACTGGTCCTGTTAACTAGGGATGGTGGGAGTTGTAGTCCCAAAACAGCTGGAGGGCCAAGTTTGGCCATCACTGGTCTAGGACAATTCTACCTCTGCTGCATTGCCTGTAGCTCAGTTCATACAATTACTCAGGATGACCATGTCTTTGCTCCATAACCCCAGAACTATTATTTAGCCCTGGTTAATAGAAGAAAGAAGTGATGCTTGTAATTTGGGTTCAGTTCCCCTCCAACCAAGCAGATGACCAGAATTGTAGCTTACTGCTCTTCTGGAACAGGTGGAACTGGATGCTGCAGGAAAGGTACTGAGTATGCAATGAACAGGAAAGGAGTAGCAGAAGAGATATGGCATTGAGGTGAGAGGGGGCTCAAAAGGAACCTCACAGTGTTTAAGGCCAGGTGGTGCTGTGCTGGTGGGGGATTGGTGGGGGTGGGTTGAATGAGGGGAAGGCAGGAATGTTGACCAAGGGATAGAGTGTCTAAAGGACATAGACAGTGGCCTGAAAAGTGGGAATATGGAGAAACAATTAAATGATGGATTGAAGAAAGGAACCAAGGGGAAATAGGACTAGGACAAAACTTGACACATGGCCTGGAGACAGGGGGACCATGCATTACTAGACAGAAAGATGCCAATGGCACATAGGGTTATGCAGCCTAGACCCTTACAGGGCAATTCTTCAGGTTGTAGTTTCTATTGTCACTATAGCATTGTGACCTGAAAATCTTAAAGGGGCACAACAGACCTAAAAGCAGTGGGTAGTATGTTGTGGTAGGGTCTTAATTTCACATATTAGTTTAAACTAACTATCCAGTTCTTTGGCTGAAGTCTTCTAGTACCTTTTACAGGCAATAATATTTGACCTATTGTCAAATACATTGTTTCCTTTGCACTTTTATTTCCCTCCCACATCACTTTCTCAGTGGACTTGGGGTCTTTTTACATTTTTTTGTGCAACCTTTTGTACTTGCAATTGCTTTAGAAAAACAGAAAGATTATATGAAGAAGACAACGACAAGGTGTCATGATTGATCTGGTCAACCCTAATGTGCCTTAAATCCCACTTTAAATAATAGAAAGTTATATGGATGGAAACTAGGCATTCAGATATGCTGCTCTCACTCTAGAGCCAATAAGAAGAGGAGTGGTCATTCAGCAAAGAACATTTTTGAAAATCTTCACAAACGTGATTCAGCCTCGTGCCATGTGGCAGTTATATTTATTCTGCAGTTTTAGATACACATACCTGGGAGTAAGTCCCATTGGTCTTACTTCTGATCAGGCCTGCAAAGAATTGCACAGTAATCCAATCAGCTGAGAAAATGACATTTCCCTTATAACTAAATATTGCTGCTGGGAATTCTCCATCTACACCATCGGGGGGTAGGTGTTGCAGCAAATCAATAGCAGCTCACAATTTAGAAATAATATTTTCTGGAGAAGCCCCAATATTTGAATCCATCTCCAGATTTTGAGCCAAATTTGCCAGTGTGCAGATAAATATTTGTTCTTATGCCCGCATTTTCTTTAGTTAACTGCTCATCTCATTTTTTCATAATACAGAAAATAGCAATTTCAGGTTGATCACCTTAACAATTAATATTAGTTTTTCCAATAAGAGTTCAATAGATTATTCTCATTACATAAATGTGATTGTTCCAGTCACCTGTAATTATCCCACACCTCTTATAACAGTACAGAACCTCTTATTAAGCTGCATCTGAGGGCAAAGTAAGAGAAACAAGTCTAATCTGAATCGAAATACCAAGACAAATTGTGAGGGACTCTTCCTTTGTGTGTATATATAGGCAGCTTCCTTTCTTACAGGAAACACCATGCCTCCAATTTCCCTGATTACTAGTTTCATTGTCAGTCTTATCATGGCAATGATAGGCTCTCTACAAATGTTCTCTTAATGTTATTTGCCTAACAAAAGTGAAAGCTGACCTATAGCTCTTGAAGGTTTTTTTTCCTTTTAAAAAAGAGAGAAGTCTTATCACATTTTTTCTCTCTCTCTCAGAAACCTCTGCATAGCATGCCAGCTTGCTACATAAATGTAATGAAGGATCCTTCATCAAAGAGCACATGGTAAGAGTAACCGCAATGTTAGTTTAGATTATGGATGATTGAAGAAGTCCAATATGAACAAACCTGATCCACACCTACTGGACAAAAGTGCAGACTGAAACATAATTGCCTACCAGCTTTTGCACTTCCTGGGTGTTCTAGTGAATGCAAACAAAAACGCATTCAGAAATGCATTCCTGAGAGAAAATATGTTTAAAATAGATTTAAGTATGAAGTTAAAAATCTGTAATGCAGACATTCGTTATCATCCTGCTAAGACCCTTGTTCTATCGGCACAGATCTTTCTACCCTCCATCCCAACCATGCATGGTTCTGAGTGTTCTCCCAACTCTCAGGAACAGATCAGGGGCAGAATGGAGGACTCCTAAGGAGGATGGAAGCCCCAGTGTGCTAGGAGGATCCCTTGCACTGTCTTTGGCTGACATGCCAGGTTAGTTGAATTTGGCCCATGGAATGGAGAGGACTAGCGATCTGTCACATGTGAAAGTGATATAAATTTAATGTGCTATAGAAGCGTTAATGCTGCGTTTATCATAGCTTTATGATTGTGTTTGCTTGATGAGTTTTGTGAGATTTATATCACCGTACGTTTTATGTAGTGTTCTTGTATCTTCCAAGGATCTTAGTTCTTTCCTCAGGAGCAGCTGGTGTAGGGGCAGTGCCTCTTGACCCCAGCGTTGTTGCAGATTACTTGGATGGCTGTACGGTGGGACAGCAAGATCAGGGTTGGAGGGATGCAACAGGAGGGTGACCAGATTGTCTCCACTGCAACATCTGCATGGTCCTGATTTTACCACCAAGCCTTGCCCCAGTGCTGTCCAAGCAAGCCGCAGCGACACCGTCATCGGGAGGGCAGCTTTGTGTCAATGTCCCACCCCTCTGGCTGCCATTGTCTTACCCTCTCTGTCTTAACCACCGGCTTGGGAGGTAAGTTAGAGTGAGATGTAGCGTCTGGCTCAAAGTTCACCAATGAACATAAGAAGAACCTTCTAGATCAGGGCAATAGCCCATCCAGTCTGGCAGCCTGTTCTCATAGTGGCCACCTAGAGGTCTATGGGAGATCAAGCAAGACCTGAGCACAAGAACATTCTCCCCTCCTGTGGTTTCCAGGAAGTGGTGATCGGTTGCCAACAGGGCACCATTTGGTTCACTATAATTAACACAAAACTAAGTAAGGGTAGCTCATTACAGAACCTTCGCTATTGCTAAACAACTTGAAGATGCTTTCTGAAGGCCATTTGGTTTCCAGCAACTGCTTTCAGAAGCATTCCCACGGCAGAAGCACAGCATAGCCATGGTGGCTCAGGAGCCACTGAGAGCTACATGGTTGAGTGTGGATTTGAACCGGGGCCTTTGAGGAGTGGGGTCCTAGCATAACCCATAGCACCACCCTGGCTCTCAGGAAACAAAGAATAGCAGACAAAGAATTTTCTTGAAGGCAAATTCTGTGCTAGGCAAGCTTGATTCAGAACCACTAATGGGGGGTTTTGCCACTGACTCCGAGAAGATGTGGCTGGTGCTCCGTGCGAAATAAATGGAAATAAATTTTAAAACAATAACCATGGAAAGGGGACAGGAGGATCTTGCATAAAGGGGTGAGTAATTAATGTACACACCAAGTGCCACGGTCCTCTGGAAGGCTACCCTGCCTTCCCCTGAAATTTAGGCTCTATTTATTTACAAGAAAATAAAGTGGACCCTTCTGGAAAGAAGCCTAGCGCAGCGGCTGCACCAATGCCGCCGTGCAGAAGCTTTAAATCTTTTATATCTCCCATACCTCCGGGGGCTGGTGTTGGATGGTATCGAGCCTGGGCCAATAAATAATTTATGCTAAGTAGCAATTTAGTTGTTTGGCTTGAGGTAAAGAAATCCAAGAAATTCATAAATAAAGTTCCCTCTCTTTTTTCTTTTCTTTTCTTTTTTTTGTGCTGTGTTCCAAAGTTAATTTATGTTACTCTGCAATTAACTAACATAAAGGTGGGAAAAAATATGACAGGCCTAAGGTAACAAGTAAGGCTCATAAATCTGCCATCTCTTAACTCATAGAGCTTTCGCAGTACAGTACTTGTTGGGTGTGTTGTTGAGAGTGCAAAGTTCCTGCTTAATCCAGTTCTCGTTTTTGGATCATTTGCAACTGGAGAGACACAAAAACAAAACGCGCAGTGATTGGTTTCTATCATCTCCCCATTTACTCTTAATGAGTGAAAAAAAAAAGCCAATGTGTTACATTTGGTTGGTTGGGTACTGGTTTTTATAGATAATACTAATCTATTCTAATGAAAAGACTGCCAGTGATACACTTCCATAGAAAAACCTCAATTCTGTATACAATCAGGGAATAAAAGCCAAGGGCCAACCCAAATGTCTGTTACTTTGTGATGATTTGTCCTACTCTTATCCTACACTATTAAAGCAACACATATCTGAAACAACAGTAACACAGAACATCAATACAACCACCACTCTAGAAAAAACATTTTTTTTAAAAAAAAAAAAGGCCAAAAGCTCAGTATTTAAATCAGCAAACATGAGACAAAAAAGATATAAAGTTTCCAATCATTTGTCCACATTGCCACATCAGTTCGACGATTTGATTCCCCTCCCCACCATCCATTGAAGATCATTTAATTGGAATTTCTCCTAATATTATGCAGTTCTGCTTAATATACACATTTTTGAAAAGCAATTTCCCCTAACACAATCCCTTTAGTCCCCCACCTTTACTTCAAGAGGGTGAATTAGGCTGGTTAAATGGCTTACATATTTGTATATTTATTAGCTGCACTTTCATAGGAAATATAGCAAGGTGGTCTACAATATCAAAACATAATGCAACAATAACAATGACAGCAAGGCTGGATCTAGATACATCAAAGAAGCGTTTCATAAAAATGTGTTGTAAACTTTGTATGAGAAATCGCGTTGGCAAAAACGGAACTCCACAGTGCCATCTGGTGTCACCTTGTTATAATGCATATAAAACACTTTTTCTTTAGCAATCTAGCTGAGTCCTCTCACTAAAAAAACAGTTAAAGGGTTTAGAGGATTGTTTCAAAATACATTTTTTATATGCTTTTCTGTTTTATCATATCATCAATGCATACTGTGTTACAGTTAAACACAGACTAATAAGAGAAAAAATATAGCATAGATATAAGACATATGTCTGTGAATAATAATAATGGGACACAGATGGCGCTGTGGGTTAATCCACAGAGCCTAGGACTTGCTGATCAGAAGGTCGGCGGTTCGAATTCCCGCGACGGGGTGAGCTCCTGTTGCTTGGTCCCAGCTCCTGCCAACCTAGCAGTTCAAAAGCATGTCAAAGTGCAAGTAGATAAATAGGTACCGCTCTGGTAGGAAGGTAAACGGTGTTTCCGTGCGCTGCTCTGGTTTGCCAGAAGCGGCTTTGTCATGTTGGCCACATGACCTGGAAGCTGTACGCCGGTTCCCTCGGCCAATAAAGCGAGATGAGCGCCGCAACCCCAGAGTCAGACACGACTGGACCTAATGGTCAGGGGTCCCTTTACCTTTACCTTTATGTGAACAATAATGGTAACATAACTTATTAAAGGGTTTAGAGGATTAAGCCACACACAGTCAGTGCCACTGTTGCCAGCTAATGCAGTGACCCTGAAGCTGTTTTAAAGTGGTTAAAATAAACTTTAAAAAGTTGAGACATCCATATCACAGGTTTCCTGTATCACTTATGATTTGGCCCTTAAACTTTGAAAAGCTGGTCCTGTGCATGGTATGGTGAAAACTAGCGGGCCATGAAAGCAGCATGAGCATGTCTATGTCAGAGACTGGGAACGGTGAAGCTGTCCCCCTTGAAATGAGAGCCGTCGTAACGGGGCTTCAGCACCAAGGAGAAAGGAAACAAGTAAATAACTGTAATTTATTTATTGAAATATACATGCCTTTTCCTAAATGCTTGTGTTCAAGTCTGTTTTTTTTTAAAAAAAGGTATTTAACACCCTTTTTTAAAAGAAAATTGCCTACCAAATTGCTAGCAATTTGAGAACAATCAATTCAGAGACTTTTCCTTTCAGGATGCAAAAGGGAGAAATGACACTTTCCTCCCTTCCACTTTCACTCAGGCAGAGTACTGTGTTGCAAACAATTTTTGCTGAAATCAATGCCCTCTCAGAACTTCAAGAAGCCAGAGAGCTTCAAACCTGTTCGGCAGCAAAGTGACTCAGGAGAGTTCAGGTTAAGATACTTCCTGGTTGCACTTTCTGACCATATGAAAGGAATCCAGCCATTATCCAAAGAGTTCTGATTATGAAAAGAGATCACTGCCTGCGATGAATACAGGCCTAGAACAGGCCTTTGTGTTGGTGGTTATTGCTGTCCTCTTGCACTCATGGAAACATTTCATGCTCTTTCTCTGAAGTTTTCCTTGTGGGGAAAAAACACAAACGGAGTTTTCATCTTCATAATAACAGGCCTGTTCTGACATACCCACATAGTTTCATCTCTGTGAGAGACAGGAACATTGAACACAATAAGAGAGCATATTGCTACTTTCTGTGTGAAGGAGTGCATATTTAGATGCATTTTGATGTGCCAAATATTCAGTGGTATTGATTTTGGAATCAAAACCAAGGTACATTGTAGGGGTTCCCCCCACCCCACCCCCCAAAAATTGATTGTGTGAAACTTTTTTTCAATCCTATTCTGCACCATTATTTTCCCTGGCTGCTGTTTTTGTCTCTCTGTGTGTGTGTGTTTCGTATTTGTCAACTGGATAATCCCACAGCATTAGGGATCACGTAAGGCCAAACAAGATGTTTTCAAAAGATTTGCTGAAACATGATTCGTTCACTTCTGCTTTTCTTGATCATTAATACCAAGCTTTGTAGATTTTATCTGGCTTACCGTAGAAGTTGGCGTATTTGTATTTTAATATATTTGTTTTATTGAGACGGTAGTGCTGTGATCGGCCCAAAGAATTTTTAATGAAGGGTAGTACAGAAGTGCTTTGAAGAAATCCTAATTCCCAGCACTGCATAGCTACTTGGCTACGTGAGTCTGTCACTAAAGAAAAATGAGGGCAAAAAGGGACAATATTTTGTGGTTGAGTCAGATGTGTGATCCCAGTCAAGGAGGAATGATAAGTGAATGGGATGGTATCACAATTCTCTGTAGCTCATTAGATTTGGCTATACAGTGGTACCTCGGGTTAAGTACTTAATTCGTTCTGGAGGTCTGTACTTAACCTGAAACTGTTCTTAACCTGAAGCACCACTTTAGCTAATGGGGCCTCCCGCTGCCACCGCGCCGCCGGAGCACGATTTCTGTTCTCAACCTGAATCACTATTTCTGTCTGTAACCTGAAGCATATGTAACCCAAGGTACCACTGTATAATGATGTCTTTGAGGGTACATGACAGCAACTAAAAGTTAGAGTATATCATTATCAGTTTAAGGGGGGGAGATTTTTCACCAAGAAACCAAACAAACCAGAAAAGAGAAGTGCAATATTCATAAAATGTTCCCATGAGTAGTTTGGGTTATACTGGTAAACCTTTTATATCTGTCCTATGTTGAGCCTGCCAATATCTATAATCCCAGGTTTATATCCAATATCTAGGCTTTAACAACTGAAGAAATTAGCATTAGTTTTCATCCTACTCTGGGACCATCTGGCAGTCGCATTCCAGGATTTGAGGCAGTTGGCATTCCAGCCCTACCCGCTGGGAATTGAACCTGGGATCTTCTGCATGCAAATCAGATATTCTATCATTGCATCTCCCCACATTTGTATGATGAGGCGTGATTAGAACTGGGTGAGTGGGGCATAGGAGAAAATGAAGAAAGGGTAGAAGATCAAATTAGCTGTAAGTCAAGTTAAGCTGCTGTTACCCTTGGCATATACCTAAGCATGGTGAGCATCAGTTGCTTAACCAAAGTACCGGTAGTTTTCCAGGAAAACAACAATTTTAGGGAGCTACACATGCCCTATAATTGTCCACAGAGTACACAGCAGTTAGCAATTTTTTAATCATGCAATTTGGAGGGAGGGAGATGCATGCAAGAGCCCTCCTCTCCTTGCTGCCTCATGCGCGCGCGCGCACACACACACACACACACACAAACTTTTGACAGCCCTGGATCTCTCCAGATAGACCCAGTCTTACATGGAGCACTCCGGAACAGTCTCACCCCCTGCCGCAGCTGAATCCCAGGTCAACTCAAATCAGCTTGATTTGGATCCAGGATTCAGCTGCAGCTGGGGCACTTATGAAATAGCCCAATTCCTGAGCTTTTGTTGTGCTGTTTCAGAGGAGAGACCAGGGCCAGATAATGCAGAGAAACAGAAAGAAAGGGAGATACTTGAACAAAGCTAACTCCCTTCTGAAACACACATATACCACTGAGAAAACTTTAAAAACATTACCCCAGAGATGGAGGCAATTTTGTGATATGGCATAGTCAGAATATGCCAAGCACCTTTCCAAATAACCTCTCCCCCTTGATGTTAAACTGGTTCTTTGAGTGTCTCTGAATTCATTCTGAAAATAGCTTGTTTTCTTACCCACACTGATGAGCACTTCCTCGCATGAGAAATACCAGCTGATTGCTATAGGGCTATTCTTCAAGATTAATTGCTCTAAATGAGGATTAACATAGTGAGGGGGAGAGTTACAGAAAGCCACATAGAAAGAGATAGCGAGTGAGACTTCTAACAAACACTTATCAGAAGGGTGGAGAGTACTCCAAATGACAGGTTCGTGCATCAGGAAGCTAAAGGAAGTCAATGGCGGAATAATAAAAGCAGTCACAGACTGCTTCCATTATCAGGGAAATGGCTGGATCTCGTAGCCTTGTCTGCTATGACTGAGCCTCTTCTCTTTTTTCCCTTCCCCTCCCTGGGTGTGGAAATGGCACATGTAGGAAACAATCTGCATAATGTGTAGAAGAAAGAAAAATGGCCTATATTATAGCTCATCATGTGTTGATCTATACATGCCCTTACTCTCCGTGGATGATACCATGACTTTCTGCTCTGATGAGTGATTTCTTTTCAACTGATAAAGCACTGTGTAAATTTTCAGAGCAGGCATATCTGCATGCATGCAGTGGATGCTCAACCTTGCTAGGGCTTTTTCTTTTCTTTTACCCCCTCCCCCATCATAGCCTTGTTTCAGCGCATGATAGGAAAATGAATGCATACACTGCGAGGCAGCGAGCCGTTTCTCAAAGATGCCTTTCAGCGGGAGTCTACTGGAAGGAAGCCCCTTTTGATTTCAGTGAGACTTACTGCTTGGGATTGCTGGTTTTCTGCTATTTTGGGAAGAATTTCCAAGATCACATTTCTTTAGTCTGACCTGGTAAATTCCAAATAAATGACAGACCCCCAGATCGCACCATATCCATGCATTGAGGGGAATGCAAGCTAATGTTCATGATGCTGGTTATGGTAGCAGTGCTGAGATTCCCCATCACTCTGCAAGTTACTTGCCTCTTTAAGAAGACTTCGGAAAGCTGCTTCTTGCATTTCTTGTAGTGCTCAAACACTAATCCAAGAGCAATATTCCAACACATCATTTAGAAAAGGAAATAAAGCATGTGCATAGGTTATTCCCACTGTTTCACTGTCACAAAACAGTCCAATTGCCAGGGTGATAGAGCTGTTCAGGAACAGCCAACATGGTACCTTCCAGATGTTGTTGACTGCAAGTCTCATCACCCCCAGACAACATGGCCAATAGACAGGTATGGTGGAAGTCATGGGACCACAACACGTGGATTGCATCCCACTGACTACCCCTGACATACCTTGCCAAGAAGGTATGGACAATAATGCTTTATAGGCCTAGGTGTCAGGTCTTTCCATTTCTGAGTTTCAGATTAATTTGAAGGCACTATTCTGTTTTCTGTTTTCTTGGTCTCTGTTGCTTTTACTTAAGCAGCTCTCTTGGCCTGTAATTTAATACTGTTGAATTATGCTTTTAATTACGTTCCAAACCATCTGGTAAACCATCAGCTGAAAAGGTAATTTGGAAATTTAAAAATAAATAAACATTCATGTAGTTCAGTCTCGCTAGCTTTAGCTTCCACATACCTTCCAACATATCTCCAATGAAAATAGGGATGCCCTATTCCGTTGTGGTGGTTGTTGTTGTATGACTAGGTTTCCCTGGCCATTTTTATATATGTTTTCTATAAAAACATAATAAAACATTAAACATTAAAAACCTTCCCTACACAGGGCTGCCTTCAGATGGCTCAGTGGTCAGATAACTCCAAACCCTCCAACATTTCTCCGATGAATATAGGGATGTTCTAAGGAAAAGCGGGGCATTCCAGGGTCAAATCAGAAACCGAGATGGCTTCTGTAAATCTGGGACTGTCCCTGGAAAATAGGAACGCTTGGGGGGGGGGTCTGCTTCCATCTGCATAAAGACTACAGCCCCAATCTGAGAGAGATGTCCAATGTACAATTCTGTAGCCTTTCCACAAAATCTGCAGTCATGCCAATCAGCTATTTGGTGTGGAGGAGGAAATCCACCCAGCACTTATTCTCCTCCCATACAGCCACCAGTGCTTTTGGTAGTATTATAAGTAAACACTATAGAAGCCTGTGGGTTTTGGAAAGGTGCTCACTATGTGAAGAAACCTTGCAGCAGGTCTGCCCTAATGCCAGGAAACAGCAGGGGTCAGGAGAACTTTTGCAGTTGTGTTTATTTACAGATCAACCTAGCAGCTAGGGCTTGCTACATAGGCAAGTTAGTTTGCAATTAGCTCTCACTCAGCTGTACAGGGAACCACACCCAGCCAGGGAGGGTTATAGACCCTCACTCACATAAGAAGAGCCTGCAGGAACATGGCAATGGCCTACCCAGCACTGCATCCTATTCTCACAGTGGCCAACCAGATGCTGGTGGGTAACCTTCAAGCAGCACAAGAGCACTCTGCCCTCCTGAGGTTTTTAGCCACTGATATTCAGAAGCTTCACTACCTCTAACGTGGAGGCAGAGCATAGACACCATGGCTACAAGCCATCAATAGTCCACATATCCATGAACTGGTCTAATCCTCTCTTTAAAAGCTTGGTGGCCATCACTGCCTCCTATGGGAGTGACCCTCACTGCTCATAAAGGGGCTTAATTCACATCTGGAGCTGGGCTGCAGAAGAGGTACTGTACCTGCACTCCAGCAGCTGGATTGGCAGAGGAACTGCACACACCACCCCTTTTCCACACAGAGTTCCTTATCCAAGTAGGGACACAAGCATGAAATCCCAATGTTGCACACAGGTAGGCCTCCTAACTAGAATGGTTTTAAGTTATACACCCTCTGTTAAAAAAGAAACCTGTTTCACCGCTTGGTTCTTCAAAGCTGAGCTAATATGCACCTGACAGTGCAGCGCTTTCAGGAGTGCAGTATGTGACAAATGTTCACATGCATATGTTAATGTAATATGCATTAGACAAATGTCTTTACATTATGAATACATGAAGAAGAAAGACCTATCCAAGTGCTACAACATGCCAAGTTATATTTTATGGCTGCACAAACATGTTAGGGAAAGCAGTAGAAACATGGACAAAGCTTGAGGTTGTGTTGAAGATCTAAATTCATCCCCGAGGACTTAAATTCTTCCCTGACAACTCCACGTGCATCGAATTTAGCCCAGGCAGCTGTCAGCTACAATGCACAGAAGTAAGCATGGGGAAGCCGGTCTCATGCAGTGCAGGCCTAAGCATATTTTCTTGAAAATCAGTCCGAGGGTGTTCAATGGGGCTTATGCCCAGGCATGTGTGCATGGGTTTTCAGCCTTAGAGAGCTAGATTTCTTAAGACCACATTCATACCACTTGGCTTCCCACCCCAAGAATTCTAGGAGCTGTAGTTTGGTAAGGGTGCTGAGACTTGTTAGGAGACTGCTATTCCCCTCAGCTACAATTCCCAGAGTTCCTTTGAAGAGGAATTGTAGCTCTGTGAGGGGAATAGCAGTCTCCTAACATCTCTCAACACCCTTGACAAACTGTTCCCAGAAGTCTTCGGGAGGGGGGGGGCATGACAGTTATCATAGTGCTTTAAGGACTCAGCTATACAGCTGCAAATAAAATGTTTTAAATGTGTTGTAATGTGCAATATACAAATGTGACACTAGATGATGGCGACACTGAGCTATGCAAAATTCGATGTATTTTCAAAACAGTTTTTTAAAAGCATTTTCACGGTGTTTTTTATATGTGTGTAGATTCCACCTAAATGTATGGTGTGAATTTGTCCTAAGTCTGTCTCTCTCATTAGCTACTTCTCTTAACTTTTCAAGTGCATGTAATCTTCTTTATTAATGTGAAAGGGCAACTTACCAGCATATTGGCCTATCCATTTCAATCTTCTGGCTTTCGTAAATCAGGACCTAGAAATTTGCAAAACACGTTTTGACTCAAAAGTTAGCATGCCGTGGGTGGCATGTGATCTACCACAGATCACTTACACACTGAATCATCCCTGTTGCTAGCTTGACAGCTCTTGAAACCTTTTGAAATTGAATGGTGCTTCAAGCAAGTTCCAGAATAATTTTAGTGTAGCATACAGAATATAAATATCCACCACATAATTATTGTATTAATGTAGATGTAAACTAAATATTGAGCCGTAACATAGCTGCCTTGTGCTCGGAAATTCAAATGGAAGCACACACACTTGTGGTCCTTCGTAATTATACCAGAGGTCAGCGTACGCCTAATTGCTATTTTCACTGTGAGGTAGGCTAGCCATGCAACAGAGATATTGATAGGGAGGCCACAAAATCCTCCTCTTTTTTTTAGCCCTGGCACTGAAAACAATTCCTGAGTTATCCCAAGTGATCTGCCGTCTCAAATTAAACCCTGAAATGTTTATATATATATATATTTAGTACCTACCTAGAATTCATTGTTTTCATAGACACCAAGCATTTTGTGTTTTGGCATCTGATCCGCTATTTTGTCTTTTATTTTGTAGATCAATCACAATGAGACCAACAACTAATTCATAATAATTATATCTCCATAGTGTTTTCAGTGTTAGGAAATATTTTGTTTCTGCTCTATAGTCATCTCCCCTTCCTTTGGTGTTCTCCTATTTTATATGCGTAATTGGCTATGACGCAGCGCAAAATCTCAACCACTAGCTACATGGAATTTCCCCTTCAATTTGTCACTGCTTCTTGTATGTATCTATCCTGTAGTCTCTTTCTCCACCATCACCCCGCCCCCAGACCTTAAATTTCTTTTTTTGTGGTCCCCAGATAGAAAATGAAATATTAGGTTTGTCAAGCGTATATCATTGTTTAAATGCCTGGAGATGATGGGTTAAACAGACCAATCAATGATACAAATCTCCAGTGCATTGCAGCTACTGCTAGTGATGTTCCCTCTGGCTGTTTAAGGCCTAGCAAGTCAATAACCTATTAATATCATAGTCTGCCAGGGTCAGCTATGAACAAGTCACACATGTCTTTTTAAGGCTCTGTGTGTAGCTCATTGGTGGATGGAAAGTTTCTAGTGCTTGGATTTTTAAAAAAGCAACAACACCATTGCTTTGTTTTAATCTTTTGGACAAGGTTATTCCATGTTGGCAGAGAGGCCATAAAATAATCAAATGGTTTAATAAACTACATATCCAAACAGAATGAATGTGTATTATTATTATTATTATTATTTTTAAAAAACCTCTAATAGGTATCCAGGAGCATCATTTTATTTGTATGCCACCTTTCCATAGTTAAAACAATGCTCAAGGCGGCTTACAACATGACAAGATTTACATAATTACCAACATAACAAAAGTCATAAACCATAAATAAAACACATCAAAAGGTACACGAACCAAATGGAAAACAATTTCCACATAAATCATAAAATCTGAAACTAAAAATACAACATTAATATCAATCACAATTTAAAATGACATAGCTAAAATATAAAAACAATTCTAAAAAGGAGCCCTCTCTGTCGAGCAGCAGCAGCAGCAGTCCTTTATGGAGCCTGTCAGGCCCCACCCCAAGCCAGGTGGAGAGAGGCAGAGCAGGGCCCTTCAGGCTCCCAGCAGGTCAGGAGCAGGTAACTCAGTCAAGCAGAGACATGGAAGCATCCTCCCAACAGTAGCATCTCTGCAACTTCCTAAGACAGGGCAAGGACAGGTGGCAGCGAGGTTGAGGCTTTGTGAGTGCACCAGATTGGCTCTGCTGGTGTGTGCAGCCTCATCCTCCACATCTCCTTGTTTTGCTCTGGAGGGGCAACTCTCTGTCCCCACCCGCTCCTGCAACTATATTTAGGAGGTGGTGGTGCTCAGCCACTGGCAGTGGTGTGCTGAAGTCAAAGCAAGAGGGTTCCTGTCAATGTGAAATTTCATAAAGATCCATTTGGGAAGAACCACATGTGCAACCCCCCACTCAGACCCCTGGTACAGAATCAGTGTGCCACACAGTACCAAGTCCATAGCATGCTCCAGTCTTTCACAGTGAAGGGCCATTGCCAGCACATCCATTGCCTCCTAATCAATGTATACCTATCACTGGTCACATCCATGCCGAACATTTGAAGCACATGGCTTCCCTCAAAGAATCCTGGGAGCTGTAGTTTACCTCTCACAGAGCTTCAATTCCCAGCACCCTTAGCAAAGTACCATTCTTTGGATTCTTTGGGGAGAGCCATGTACTATAAATGTGTGGCACAGATGTGACCCCTCTCTCCCTGCTGTAGCAACGGAAGTGTGTGGGGAGTCCACATCCCAATGTCCCTGGCTTCCAACACAGCATAATAACATCAACTGTCAGGGGTTCAGGAGCGGAGGCACAGGGGAAGGAGGAAGCGGAGAGCGAAGGGGAACAATCCGAGGGCAGCGTAGGTGGGGAAGACAGTGGGGCAAGAGATTCCATGAGTCTGTCCAGTGATTCGGAAGATTCCCAGAAGGGGGCACCGATAGCCAGAGCAAGGGGGTTCCCGGGAGGGAGGCACCAGAAGCAAGGAACCAGCAGTGACTCCCAAAGCAGCAGCTGGAGATCGGGACCAGGTTCCCCACCAGAGCGTAGCGGGGGGGAAGAGTCCCAGGTGTCAGGACCGGTTTCCACTCCAGGGGAAAGAGAAGATGAGTCAGGGCTGACCACGCCCCTGTCGCTGTGTGAGGGAATAGAGGGGAAGTCAGATCCAGTTAGCCCCCCCCCCCCGAAGGAGGAAGCAGTGAAAGGAGCAGTGTAATGGTCAGGAGGAAGGTTACCGGCTGGGCGCGCGCGCCAAGTTCAAATACACAGGCGCGCGGGACAGCCGGGAGCGCAGACTAAGAGCCAGGTCCTAAAGCACGCCGGAGGCAGGGGGAAGAATCCGGGGACTCGTCAGCATCAGCATCAGAAGAGTCCAGAAAGGGCAACACCCCAGCGGGCAGGAGGACCCAGAGGAGAAAGGAGCAAAGGAGGAGGTGGAGCAAGGCTAGGGTCTTGAACTGGTGTCTGGGGGGAGGAGATTCAGACGGAGCTTCAGCGGTCTAGGGTTGAGACGTAGAGCTGCGCGCCATGGCTTTGGAATCGAAACTGAACCTTAATAAAGACTTTTGTATATAACAAGAACTGGCGTTGGTCCTCTGTGAGCTGGGACCTTGGGCAGCTCTGACATCAACATTTGGCTACATTGATATCACCCATGTATACTTCTCATTGCTCCATAGCTCTGTGAATGACACAGGCCTCACCTTCCAAAGATTTTGTCTACCTTCTGCAAAGTAGTAATCATTATGAGATCATGCTAGCTAGTGAGGATGGTGTTCTACCGATTAAAGCTCTTTGCATAGGTAGAACCCAATGGTATGTTGGTTAGGGCTGTCATATTTCAAAAAATGAAGATCCGGACACAAGTTGTTGAGCTTTCTTGCCAAAATCTCCAAAAAGATTGAAACTTTTGGGCTATTTTTAAGGAAATTCACTAAAAAAAAACCCTTCTGTCATGGGTTGCCATACACCCAGGTTTTTTCTGGTAAGATTTTTGGAAATTCCTCCTGGATGCTATTTCCAATAGGCAAATCCCTGATATATATATATATATATATATATATATATGCTTTCGTAGATTTTCACGGGTACAGGAATGCAGGTTTTGGTGTCCTCGGGTGTCTTCCCGTGTAAAAGTTGGGGTGTCTAGGCGACGTTTCGACGAGGTCTCACTCGTCATCTTCAGGCTGGTGCTTTCGGCTTCTTGTTACTGGAACAGAGCAGGATCTCAGTGTTTGAGTTCCTATAAATACTGTTGAGGGGGTGTGGTGTATAGCCTCCGATGTTCTGGGCAGAGAGGAAGTTCCCAGGCTAGTGTGCCTTTTCATCTTTTGTTCCTTAATTACTTGAGGGATATCTTGAGTGATTTCTTGAGTGATATCCTGAGTACCACTTAGGTGGGTCATTAGGTGTGGATTAGTTGCTAAAGTCTTTGTGTCTTGACCTCTTGAACTTTGTGAAGAGTTTTTCTGAGAAGATGGCTGTACTGCACTTAGTTGTGCTCTGGCTTGGCTTCGTGTATAGGGGCGAGCTGTGGTTTTGTGGCCTGTGTCAGCCAGATCTGTGTAGGGATTGCAGGGGGGTGCAGCATCCGGAGGTGCCACCATGGTTTGGCTACTGGATGGTGTCTGTAATTTATCTGTGGAGAGGGTCTGGGTTTGGGTCTGGTGTGGTTGATTGGTGATGGCGTTCTGTGTGCCTCTGGATCTGGTGTCAGTTTTTGTGGGGAGGGCTAATTTCCAGATGTCTGGCAAGCGGGATGTGTCGTCACGCTTGTTCATGTTGTGGGGGTGTTTCTCTATCTCGATGGCTTCCATGATTATTCTCTTGTGGTGATGTTCCATGTTAAAGAGCAATTTGGAATCTGCAAAATTAATTTCGTGTCCTGTTTCTTTCATGTGTTGGAAAAGAGAGGAAGTTTTTTCTTCTTTTTTGACGGCATTCTTGTGTTCTGCGATACGTGCATTTATTCGTCTGTTTGTTTGTCCAATGTACGTGGCTGGGCAGACTTTGCAGGGTATTTCATAGACCCCTTGGTTTTCCAACTGGATTTTATCCTTGGGGTTTCTGAGGATATTGGCTATTTTTTGGTTGGTGCAAAAGGCTGTTTTGATATTGTGTTTATGGAGGATTTTGCTAATTTTATCTGTAATTTGGCCACACGGGAAGGAAAAACTGGATAGCTTCCTCACACATCTCAACAGCCTACACCCCAAAATACAATTCACTATGGAAATAGAAGCCAACAACCAACTTCCCTTCCTTGACGTCCTAATCTACAAAAAACCTGATGGCTCCCTAGGACACACTATCTACCGGGGAAAAACACACACCAACCGCTACTTACATGCACAATCACACCACCACCCTGCACAAATAAACTCCGTAGCCAAGACTCTCATCTCCAGAACCAAACGCCTGGCTGACCAAGACCACTTGACAACTGAGTTACAGAATCTCTCAAATGTGTTAATTGCCAATGGATACCAGCAAAACAGGGTTACGAAGCTAATCCAAAAAGAAACACCCCCCAAAAAAAACCAAGACACAGAAGAAAACAATGGCATGGCCCTCCTTCCTTATATCAAGGGCACTACAGATAAAATTAGCAAAATCCTCCATAAACACAATATCAAAACAGCCTTTTGCACCAACCAAAAAATAGCCAATATCCTCAGAAACCCCAAGGATAAAATCCAGTTGGAAAACCAAGGGATCTATGAAATACCCTGCAAAGTCTGCCCAGCCACGTACATTGGACAAACAAACAGACGAATAAATGCACGTATCGCAGAACACAAGAATGCCGTCAAAAAAGAAGAAAAAACTTCCTCTCTTTTCCAACACATGAAAGAAACAGGACACGAAATTAATTTTGCAGATTCCAAATTGCTCTTTAACATGGAACATCACCACAAGAGAATAATCATGGAAGCCATCGAGATAGAGAAACACCCCCACAACATGAACAAGCGTGACGACACATCCCGCTTGCCAGACATCTGGAAATTAGCCCTCCCCACAAAAACTGACACCAGATCCAGAGGCACACAGAACGCCATCACCAATCAACCACACCAGACCCAAACCCAGACCCTCTCCACAGATAAATTACAGACACCATCCAGTAGCCAAACCATGGTGGCACCTCCGGATGCTGCACCCCCCTGCAATCCCTACACAGATCTGGCTGACACAGGCCACAAAACCACAGCTCGCCCCTATACACGAAGCCAAGCCAGAGCACAACTAAGTGCAGTACAGCCATCTTCTCAGAAAAACTCTTCACAAAGTTCAAGAGGTCAAGACACAAAGACTTTAGCAACTAATCCACACCTAATGACCCACCTAAGTGGTACTCAGGATATCACTCAAGAAATCACTCAAGATATCCCTCAAGTAATTAAGGAACAAAAGATGAAAAGGCACACTAGCCTGGGAACTTCCTCTCTGCCCAGAACATCGGAGGCTATACACCACACCCCCTCAACAGTATTTATAGGAACTCAAACACTGAGATCCTGCTCTGTTCCAGTAACAAGAAGCCGAAAGCACCAGCCTGAAGATGACGAGTGAGACCTCGTCGAAACGTCGCCTAGACACCCCAACTTTTACACGGGAAGACACCCGAGGACACCAAAACCTGCATTCCTGTACCCGTGAAAATCTACGAAAGCATATATATATATATATATATATATATATATATATATATATATATATATATATATATAAAATCCTGGACGTATGGCAGCCCTAATGTTGTCAGGGATCTGCAGTTGTCCAGCACCACAGTTATGCAGGAAGAAGCAGCGCACTGGTGTACTCGAACCGATTGGCTAACTCTGCCTGTGAAGCTTCTTGTCATTTTGCATGCTCTGCATCGTATAAGAGAATCTGTTAGGAGGTATCTGTTAATGTGTGAAGCTTTATGATTTTAGAGAAATAAGCTATCGAAAAGGCAATCACCCTCTTCACAGTCAACTATCCATTTTAAAACGAGTAATAGTTTCATCATCATTTTAAAACTTAAACAGGCACTGACTGTAATAATATTGGAGCAGTTGGGACGTTGCCATGTTGCTTGCTTCAGTGGGCACCCTGAGCCCATAGATCATGTTTAGGTGGAAGAAAAACCAGCACCTAAATATGGTAGGGACAGAGACATGCTGTTCTCAAGTGTTCCAGCTGCCAACCTCCATAGGAGCACAGTAGTCAGAACATTCTGTCTACCATAGCATTGTCTAGACAAACTGACATAGGCTTTCCAGAGTTTCAGGCAGCAAATTTTTCACAGTCTGACCTGGACATAAATTTCATTGCATGGGATACTGTGCTGCACTGTGCCACACAAGAGAAGGTGCAAAATATTGGACTTTTGCAACATTCGTTTGGCTTTCCTAGACTTGATCCCCTCAGTCTTTCCCCAATGGAAACAGAGTCATTCTTGTGCACTTGAAATACCCGTAACAGAAAGTATCCCTGCTCAAAAGCCCCCGCCACTATGACACATTGCTGAGAGCTCTTCTTTGTCTGATATATTCATTTATTCCGTAGCAATCTGTTCTGTGCTTGCTTCTGAAGCAGATGGGTTAGCAAAACTGACCATAACCATTTTCTTTTTTAATCCTTAAAAAAAAAGTTTAATGGAATGTTTAGTCTCACAACGCATCTGTTACGGAATAGATGAAACTCTGATTTATTCAGCAACATTTGCAGTTTAGATAGGCAATTGAGGGAAATGGAGGAGAGGCTAGCACACTCTAGGAACACGTGTGCAGAATAAGGAAAAAAAATGTTCCAGGCACAAACCCCCAAGGCCAGCTGGTGGGAACCCTCAGACCCAGAGTCCTTCAATTCTATCTGTCTATCCCACACTGAACCTCTTTCACATCCTTTCATGTGCCTGGATAGAGGCTGGAGAGATGTTTTATGAAAGTGTGTGGGGAAATCTCTCGCATCAGCATGGCTTCATTTTGGTCTGCCATATAAAGGTAAGAGTTGTATCCATTGCTCCATCCACTGTTTTGCCTTTGGTCCTGGAAGGTCTTCCATGGAGGGAATGTGGACCTTGGACTGAAATATGTTATCCAGCCCTGATCAAGGCCAACACATTGTTTCACACAATGGCCAAACAATGTGGGATCTCTGGGGCATAAAGACAACGCTCCTTTCTTGCTTCTTTACTCCCCATCAAATGGTATTCAGAGGGAGCTCTAAATCTGGAAGCTCCATCTAGCAGGAACTAACAGACCAATTTTTTTACGAATGGCTTACCATTTCCCTTTTGTAGTTATCCAAATTAGTGCCTATAACAGCATGTTGTCGCTGCAAGTTCTACATATTTATTATGCATTTGGAGGGGAGGTTACTTCTTTTTGTCCTAAACCTACTGTCAATCATTTACAGTGGTACCTCGGCTTACATACGGTTCAAGTTACATACGCTTCAGGTTACAGACTCCGATAACCCAGAAATAGTACCTCGGGTTAAGAACTTTGCTTCAGGATGAGAACAGAAATCGTGCTCCGGCAGTGCGGCAGCAACAGGAGGCCCCATTAGCTAAAGTGGTGCTTCAGGTTAAGAACAGTTTCAGGTTAAGAACGGACCTCCAGAACAAATTAAGTACTTAACCCGAGGTACCACTGTATTTGGGCAATCCTGAGTTCTAGTAATATAGGATTGTCTCTATCTACTTCTTCTACACTGTGCATTATTTTATAAGCCCCTATGGTGAATTCCTTTTTTTATCAAACTCATAAACCTAAACACTGTAGTCTTTCCTCATAGTGAAGGTGTTCAGCCTCCTTATTTGTGTTACCTAATATTTTGGGCACTTACAGTGGCAGAGGAAGGGGGGCGGAGCACCCCGGGTGCCATCTTTGAGGGGGTGACAAGAAGGCACCCTGTGGGGGGCTCGCCCCGCCACAATCACACCGCCCCAGCTGCATGCAGAGGATCGTCTGCTCACGGCTGCACCCTTTGCCACTGTCTGTATGACGCTCGAGCAGCGCCCTCGGCAAACAACCCACTCGAACTCCATATGGAGGCCTCATGATCCCTTCACCACCGCTGGGCACTTATATATATGTAACACACACCAAAAAAATTATATGTAATTCACAAATTTTGGAGATAGTAAGTTGCATTCAAACACATTCTGCTCAGAATACACACATTGAAATTAATGAACCTAAGTTTGTGAACTTCAGTAGGTCTACTCTGAGTAGGGCTAGAAATGGATACAGCTCTTATCATCCCAGTTATTATTCTACAACATGCACAATGATATGTGTCATCTCTACAGGAGATATTTGCAAACAGTGATATTGTAAAGCCAAAATCACCATCATCAACAGCAGCAGCTAGCAAACAAATTAAAACTAACTGGGTATCCCTCTCTTACTGCTGTTTCTATGAAGTTTGAAAAGCCTGGGCTCAAATTAAGTGGGAAAGCCTTACCTGCATTATCCCTGCTTATAAAAGAACAACTTCAGGGGCTCTCCTTCAAGCTTTCTGGCAGCAAGAAACTTCAAAATCTTTCTTTTCCCCCACTGTAACTGAGAACCCCCTTTGAAGTGCACTGAAGAGCATTCTGGCTGTCCCCAGAAGCCTCGTGCGCCGCCGCTAGCCAGAGCTTCCCACCACTTCAGAATTAGCATCCGACTGATGCTCAAGAGCCACATGCCTAAATCTCCTGATGGATAACATATTCTGAAGACAAGCTTGTGTTGCCCACTGGTTGGGAAAGAAAGTGCAGCACTCCGTGGGTATTATCTCTGTTCCCCCAAGAGAAAAGCGAATATGAAACATCAAGCAACAGAGATTAAAAATACACAGTCATTTGCACGACTGTATAACGGGGGCTGCTCTTCTGTTTCTTCTTCCACAGGCTGCCTCAGTTCTATATAAGAGTCTACAACAATGTAGACCTAAGTGGTAGCTGGTGTGTGGCAGAATAGAAATTCTGAACTGGAAATGAGACCTTGAAAAAGAACGTTGCAGTGCAGAGTGCTGCAAGATTCTAGCCATTCCATTTCCCCTTCTTCTCCATTTCTGCTTTTCCAATCAAAAAAAAACAAAACAAAACCAATCATCAGCCAGTATTTCATGGCCATGAAGCATGATGGTTGTTGTTTGGGAAGTTCCCATTCCCTTGAAGTTTTTTCTTAAAGTTTTTGTTTTGTTTTTGTACAACTGTAATTCTTAGTGGAGGATGAGGAACTTCCAGCCTGTGGGACGATGCCATTAAAAACAGAACGAAAAACAGCCACACCTCCCTGTCAGTCAACTAATGTCAGCCAATCATCCAATGGGTGGGGTTCAATTCTGCTTGGCTGTGTGGACCAGTTCCCTGAAAGTTACTGGTGTGCATAGTCAATCCCTGCAGAAAACAGAATAACTCCTTACCCCATGGCAAGCAGAAAGGTGTTAATTCTGCTGCTTACCAGTTCCTGCTTGTGGTTCAACTATGCAGGAAGCAGAATTTAAGCTCTTCCACCCACCAGGGGAGTGAAATCCTGCCCTGTAACTATCTCCAGAGGCAGATTTAGGGGAGCATGACTGGTTCAGTAGCACTGGATGCAGAGCCTCAGGGGCGTCCCCAAGGCAGCTGCAACTATGATTTAGAATGGGGTGTGAGAAGCAGAGGGGCGCCAATTTTTGATGTTGCACAGGGCTCCACTGAAATTTGACACCCCGAGGTCTGCCACTGCTACCTCCCTTCACCCTTGTAGGCCAACTTTTGAGAGGCGGGTGGTCCTGCCCACCTGCTGGGCTGAGGGGGTGGGTAGCAAGATAAATATTGAGCCACCTCAGCCCCAAAAGATATGTCACCAAGGGAGACCAAGCCTGCTGACACCTTCTGCTTCTGTGGAAGTAGTGGCCAGTCTGGCAACATAAGCAATGACACTCAAAGCCTAATCATTTTATTTAGTCATTATTATTTTAAAATGCAAAGGAAAACATAAAACCATTTTAAAAGGATGTGAGAGAATGCTCTATGTACCATTAAGAAGGGGGAAAGGACTATGTAAATACAACCAAACAGAACTCACCCCAACCCCAAAATTAAAAAATAGAGGATCAGGTTAGCAGAAAAGTCCTCGGAACACCAGAAATTAGGGACAGATAACAGGGAAGGTGTGGTTCTGGTATAGTTACAGCTGAGTAAAAACCAGGAGAGAATCGGGTGGTAGACCACATCCAAAAGAGCAGAAAAAGAGCTGGGGCTGTTCTTTTAAGTTGCACCGAGGAAGTTCAAAATGGCTACCCAGAGTCTGCCTCCCAGAATGCAATGGCAATTACTCTCTAGCTAACATGCTTGAGAGTAAGTCCCACTGAACTCAATGACACTCACACCCGAATACCTATGATTAGGATTGAGCTGTAGGTAATAGTGTGTGTGTGTGTGTGTGTGTGTGTGTGTGAGAGAGAGAGAGAGAGAGAGAGAGAGAGAGAGAGAGAGAGAGAGAGAGAGAGAGAGGGAAACATTTCAGTGAAGTCACATCTTCATGCTGTTATTAAAAAAAAATCACACATTCCAGGGCAAAGTGTTATGTGTCCACCCCACCCCCACCCCCGCCTGTTCCTGCTACTTCTGCAATAACAGGTTTTGGTTATAATGCCCTTTTTTAATTAAAAAAAAAAGGAGCAGTTATATTTAACTTGGATAATGGCACAATTTTCATTGGAATGCAGAATCTGTCGCTTCGAGTGTTTGTTCCACTCTAGCCGGCCTTTTTCAAATTGAAAATAGACAGAAGGCTATTCTGAATGCAACCTTCAAGGGTCCAACAATCTTGCTGCTGACACCTTTGCAAACTGTTAAGCATTCTCTAAAGTTGAGGAAATTCAAAACAAAATTGCATTTGGGTGCTTCAGTTTCTAAAAATAATATCAAAGTGGCAGATTCCCCCCCCCCCTTGCAGAAATCTATTGAAGCAAAAGATTGTATCTGTGCAAGAGAGAGAGAGAGAGAGAGTGGTGTGTGTGCAGGAGGGGGGTATTTCACTATTAGAAACATGGTCATTTCCATTCAGCGTCTTTTTGTAGGAAGGGGCTGTCTAGAAAGGCCATAGAAACGTAGTGGCAAAGCATCTCCCTTGAGTGCAGAAGGTTGCCGGTTCAATCCCTGTCACCTTTAATTTGGGGTGGGAGAGACCCCTGTCTGAAACCCTGGAGAATTGCTGGCAGTCAGTGTGGACAATACAGAGCTAGATAACACCAATGGCTTGAGTCCTATTTTGCTTGATAGATTTTCATTTCTTAAAGTGAAAGGTGGGATTTGCTTGGGACCTACCTCTCACCCCATGTCAGGATGCTTCTTTTAATAATGACTGACCTATAATATGAATTCATTTGGGGCCAACAGGGCAGGACATTGTTGCAGAAGGACAGGGCCCCACTCAGCTGAATGAGCCCAAACACAAGCATACAGTGGACACTTGGGTTGCGAACGTGATCCATGTGAGAGGCACGTTTGCAACCCGCAGCGTTCGCAACCTGTGCGTCTGCGGACACATTGGTTGCGATTCGGCGCTTCTGCACTTGTGCAAAGCACGATTTAGTGCTTCTGTTTCTAAAAATAACATCAAAACCCGGAAGTAACCCGTTCCGGTGCTTCCGGGTTCAGCGTAGTGCGCAACCTGAAAAAACACAACCTGAAGCATCTGTAACCCAAGTTATGTCTGGATATTTTGAAGCAAGCCGGTGAAACTATGAAAAAGCAAACTATGAAAAAGAAGACTGCTTGATGTGGTTGTTCTTATTTCTTCTCTCTGGCAGCAGTTCCACACAGTATGTTTGAGATATGTGACAGTCTCTGGCATGGGCTCAAATACAAACTAATTCAATACACTCTCTGCGTTGACATTACCTTCACCTCTAAACTGAATGAAAGTCAATTGATTTGCAAGTACACACTCTGGTTGCCTCTCGATGGTGATTCTAAGTACCCATGCTTACATCCTAAAGGGCAGTGATTTTCAAAGAACCGATATTCAGGAATAACTTTCTTGCAATTGCTCTACATTTGTACATGAACTTTCTCCCCACAAACCCACCCACCCCCAAAACGCTTTACGCCTCCAGAATTTTCAACATTCATTAGTCCAACAAAAGGTGCAGGCTCGCTTTCCCATGCTTCATGTGTACATTCAAAAAGAATTTTAAAAAATGGCAACAAGTGTTTTTGATTTCTCACCTGTTAGAGCTGCTACTATTCTTTTTTATTGCTTACACAGCAAGGACAGTATAGCTTCTCTCAATAGCAGAATTTGAATTTCTAGAAATACATATTTGTGTATGTGTGCATATGTGCTTTTAAAAAGCTCTAACTGCCACATGGTGCATCATTTATTTATTTATTTATTATTTAACAAGATTTTTATTTAATTAAAATAAAACAACCTCTAAGCAATTGATAGCTGGTGTGGTGTAGCACAGTGGCTTACAGCAGATGTCATGCAGGCGCAGATGTGGTGTAGCATTGATGACAGTTGATGGAGTGCTGGGCTTAAGAAGCATGCCATGCCAATTCTTTGATTATTCAAACTTCCACCGCAAAATTCTTGGGGGAACTGACTTCAGGCTTCCAAAACTGGGAGTTGAGGAGGGTAATTTCAGGTGGTGAAATCTTTTGACTAGTTTTTTTTTTCCCAGGCTGCTTGCCACAGCAACAGTTAAAAAGAAAATACTAACAAGGGGGGAAATGTATTTCCTCTTTCCTCAAATCTCCCCTGAGTAATGCTATGACAATAGCTTTGCTGCTGTTGCCACCACAAGGATCAATGAAACTAGGTTTTGTGCCTTGCTGCTAAGCAAGGTGGAGGGGACAGGACCTGCCACATTAAGTGACCCCAAAATCATCTGAAAATGTTCTCCTTCCAAAAAACAAAAATCAGTGAAATTGGGGGCTCTTGTGAACCTTTGGGCCTTTTTAGTTTAGACAAAAGGTGAGTAAGAAGTTTGTTAATTATACATGACATGGATAGAAAAAAGTTGTTGTTTCCTCTCTTGTAACACTAGAACCCAAGGCCATCTAATGAAAAGGAATGTTAGAAGATTCGGGATGGATTTAAGAAAGTATTGCTTCATGCTGCATGTGATTAAACTATTCAACTTGCTCCCATGGGAGGCAATGATGGCCACAAATGTGGATGGCTTTAAAAGAGGATTAGAGGCCAAGGCTGTTAAAAAAACTACTAGCCACAATAGCTTTTTTCTACACCCCCTGACAGAGGCAGTATGCTGCTGAATACCAGTTGCTGGAAAATGCAGGAGGGGAGAGCACACTTTCACTCCTATTCTTCTTAGAAGACTTCCCACAGACTTCTGGCTGGACACTGTGAGAACAAGATGCTGGACTAGATGGGCCATTAGGCTGATTCAGCAGGCACTACTTATTTCTTATGGTGTAACAGGGAACTCAGGTTAGTTTAAAAGCTAAAGTAGATGCTACCAATCTTCTCCCCTTGTGGTTGTACCAGATGGGAGAAGTAGTGGAGAGTATATGAGTCAAAGGCTTGTTGAAACTCATTCATATAGTGCTAAGTTCTGTTTTGGCATTATGTCTAGAAGGGAGAACACTATAACAAAATCAGCCTTTTAAAAAAATTACACAAGTGTTCTCTTAACTCATAGCTCTATCACTTAAAAAATTGCTGCCAATGATCAATTAACCACCTTTAGTTAATTCATTTAATGATTGGTCAGCCAATTAAACTTTCAGCCCTCACTTTGCACCGTTGCACAAGTGACAAAGGCATTTGATGTTCACTTTGTGACACACAGTCAGGTGTAGCCATGACTATGTGCGGATTATTACAGCCCTAACAACAGCAAGTCGAACATGGATCCATTGTGCTTCATAGTAGGTGAAACCTGACTTAGTTAACAGTAATTATTACAACTTTAAGCCTCACTTTCAACTGCACAAATTGCTTCAAAACTGATGGCAAAGAATTAACCAGCTGAGCCTTAGACATTTGGCAGGAGTCTAGCGATCCTAGGAACATACTCTCCAATCACAGCCTTCATCAGTTTAATTTCTTTTGGGTATTGCTGCAGGTTGAGGTACTTTGGAAAATAAATGAGATATGAAGTTTTCAGCTTTTTCAAAATAAGCCTCTAGGACTAAGCCACTGTCTTCTTTCCTCTCCACTCCTCATTTCTCATTAGAAGCAGCGTATTGTAAAATCTTTGCAGTCGCTACTGCCAAGTCACTGCAGAGATCTGATCAGTCCTCCTTAGGCTCTGACTCCTCCAATGTAGCAGTTTATTTGTGTTCCTCATAAAACACTTAACAATGGTCTAGTGGTATCAGGTACCAATCGCTCAATAGAGCGGTTGGCACTTGATGTCAGTTGCCTCAGAGTTATTCACGGTGGATAACGTTGGGCCTCCCCCCGTCTTAATTGCTGGACTGGCCGTGGATATAAGTTGCATGACACAAAAGGGTGACAAATAATGATGAGAGACACTAGAGTGCTGTCATGTGTGGCTTGAGCCAGGAGGAGAAAGGAGATTATTGCAGCTGAACTGGCCACATGGAATTTGCTCCTCACAGCCCTTCAAGGACCTTTTCGGGAACAGCGTTCTTACAGGCTAAGAAAGACACAGTTGGTGCAAGAAGAAAAAAAAATCTATTAACAATGACCTTTAGAATTTTCAAGGACATTGCTCTATGTTTGTGAAGTATAAATAAATGTGTTGTTACATTATATAGATTTGTGTGGGTGTGCCATTTCTGTAATTTACATGAACTGTAGCTCCACATTGTGAAAATAAGTGGTGGAGTGTGCTGCGTGATCGTGCAGTTTAAGTGATAAATATTTACGTTGGCCATCTCTGCTACTGATATTTCTATTATATTTTTAATTAACATTTAATCCCCCTTAAAATCATTTAATCCTTAGAATGCATTTGACTCCGAGAAATCATTGGTAAGAAAAGGCACCAAACAGATGAGGGTTTAAATTAATGGTTTTACAATATATCAAATTCCTAAATTGTCCTTTTTGCGTGTGCTGTTGTCTGTGTATACGCTCATGCATGCAGATATATATAGCTATACATTTCAATGAGAGAGAGAGAGAGAGAGAGAGAGAGAGAGAGAGAGAGAGAGAGAGAGAGAGAGAGAGAGAGAACCTAGCACATTTTGTTACAATGAGGGTGAATCCCTGAATGAACACATACCTTGGATTGCAAACATGTAACTCTATTTATAAGATAAGGAGTTGTCTTTGTGATTTTCAAAGTGAAACTGTTGCCAGTCATCTAAACAAATGCCTTGCATGTTTGTGGAGCTGAGAATTAAAAGAAGGTTCTGATCTGTTCCTCCCTGCTCCTCTTTCAGTTTTTGTTTTTTGTTATTTAAAAAAAAGCTCTTTGTGGACTTCAAAAGCTGTTCCCATGCATCTACATTCCTTCCCTTTCAAAACTCAGAATCCTCTGCTCTGTGGGTTCACTCAGCGCTGCTCTTCATAGATATTCTTTGTGTACTGATGTTAGCGACTCTCAGTGCCTGTTCTTGGCTGAGAGCATGTTGACAATTTTTTAATTTAGGCAAACTCTGAAAGGTTTTAACACAGTGTGAATGGAAGTATGCACAATTGTGCAAATAATACGTAGGTAAGTGGATACTAGCTGTTGTGCCTCTTGTTTTAAATCACTCACAGGAGACATATACAAAAAGCTAATTTTAACATGCCATGAATGCTCACCCACTCCATTGACTGTTTTGTTTTGTTCAGTTCAATGTTAATACTTCCCATTCTTAACAGATTATATCCCTTTTGTAAGGGTCTCAGGATCATGCATGTGATGTCTGCAATCCATATGACAGTTGTTTTTCACACAGCTCATCTGCCTATGTGGCATATGCAGGCCACTGTTTTGTGTTTTGTGTACTTGTAGGATTTATACCCAGGGTTCTAAGGCAGTTCGTAGCCCCAGGTTCACTATCTAAAATGACATAATACACAAGGGGAAATTAATGGGAGGGAGGAGGGGAAAGAAAGGTTGAGTGCAAGTTCTGAATGTTGCAGCCGATGTCACTGGTGGTGCTGGCTGTCTTGTCCTTGATCAAGAGTCTCTCCTCTGAAGGACTTCTCCACACCAGCCCCAGTTCAGATCCAGTATCAGAACTGGTGACATCATCCAGGCTAGGAGAACAGAGCAGCCCATTCCAGGAGGTCCATAGCTCGGTGGAAGAGCATCTGCTATGCATGCAGAAGGTCCCAGATTCAATTCTGAGCATCTCCACATAGGTCTGGGAGAGACCCCTGCCAGTCTGTGTTAACAGTACTGAGCTGGATGAACCCGTGGTCTGACTTACTATAGTGTGGTGTCATATGTTCCTAAAAATAAATAGGAATGAAGTCAGTAGGAAGAGACTTGGATCCTGTGATCATCGTCTGAGACCCTTCTTAGCATGCCTTTTCCACAAGAGGTCAGGAGGGTGGCAGCACGAGAGAGAGCCTTTTCTGCAGTGGCTCCCGACTTGTGGATTCCTGTCTCCAGGGAGGCTCGCTTGGTACCTTCATTACTTATCTTTAGGCAGCAGGCAAAAACGTTTTTATTCAACTAGGCATTTGGCTGAGTAACATTCTATGGCCTTTTAAAAGTCCCTGTGAGAGGCAGGTTATTGGCTTGCTTTTGTTTATGTTTCATTATGTATTTTGTGTCTTCATTTTGTATTTTTATGTTGTGAACCACCCTGTGATCTTCAGATGAAGGGTGGTATACAAATTTAACAAATAATAATAATAATAATAATAATAATAATAATAATAATAATAATAATAACAACAACAACAACATGTGAGGAGCCGTCACTGAAAAGGCCCTCCCCCAGGCCCCCATACCATGGACTTCATCCTAAACAGAGATTACCAAGAGGGTTTTGTCTACTGATCTTAAGGCACAGGCAGGTTTGCATGGAAGGCATTTTTACAGATATTTAATGACCCCCCCCCATGCAAGGTTTATTGGGAGAGTGGATACAATAAAGTTTGTAAAGTGGCTATATAAATGGAAAGTTGGTGTGCATATGTATTCATGCAGAAAGAGGGGGTATCATAACCACTGCACATGGACTTCTGCTAGCATAATGAAGCTTTCCTACTTTCTGTTTCAGTCCCCAAAGCCACTCCAGGCAGTTAGAAGAGTGACATTAGATGGGGCACAGCTCAAAGGGGAAATAAGTAAAAGATTAGGGCTCTCCCCTTACTCCCAAGCAGGAGAGTCTTCCACTTAGTCAAAAGCTTCTTTGTATCTTCTTCATTGTATAACATTACTGCCAGTTGTTATTTTTATGGTATTCATATTTATTAAACATCAATGTGCTGGTGGGATTGAGTCTTACATACACCAATTACCTGAAATGAATCAACATATCAAAAAGTTATAAGCTCAGCAAAGAAATGTGTTTTTAAAATTCATTATAATAGCTAAATGTCAAATACATTTTATTTTGTCTTGCCACTGGAAAAAAATAGTCTGCCTCATTTCAAATTACAGAACTAATTGGGGGTGTAAATGGTAAACTACAATAATGGAATTTCCCTCCCCAGTAAAATATAAATGAATCAAGGTTCAGATCATTGTCTGACATCTCTGAAATGTTAACTAAGTTTCCACAGACCTAGAAAGTATTCCTGGGACTAATGTTTTATTCTTCTATATTTTGGGTAGACATGGAAAGACAGAAATAGAGAGGGCCTGAATGTTAAGAGAGATGTGTCTTTTTGTGAACTCAAAGTTTGCTACATATGCCTTCCAGGAAAATGTGCAGGCCCCGAAACCCGGCACAAAAATCAAAATGGATTTTACTACGCCTTCAGCAAACAGCGTGGCACAAAAGTCCATTGTGCCATGAGATAACTTTGGAGATGAATGGATTTAGCTGTCATTGAGGTGATTGTTGGGCTAGTCGCTATTGGATCACAGTCTAGGCCTGCATTCCTTTATGGTTCATCAGGGCCTGTTGGTACCACTGAAAGTGTCATGATCCTTCCCCCTCCCCTCACTAGGGCCAGATGGTGTCCTTTTTGAGGCCTTGCTAAATGCCCAGCTTTCCACATGTAAAACTCCTGGGAAAATGACCTAACGCACAGCTGCTTAGTGAGGCTTGAGCAGGCCTTTAGAAACACTTCTGTCAGGAACAAGAAGAGCATACCACTATCTGGGAAAGGGGGGGTGGAGGAAAAGGAAGGCGACAACCAGAAACATATCAATTGTAAACTATTTTTCGAGCCAGAAGGGAGAGCCTGAATTAAGATCTCACAAATGTTACTCTCTCTTTTCTTGGGAAGGGGGGAAATGCCAAGCATCCTGAAAAGGTAACTTAAAAAAAGAAGTTAACTGCCAGGGACAACGGCTATTTTCACAGCAGAAGTTTTACCTTCCTTGAGAGCAGATGGTCTGAATAAGACTCGAATGTGGTGCAGGAGGGTCAGGAAAGGACAAAAAGTGAAAGATTCCCTAGACAGCCACAAGAAGCCTGCGGAGAGGGAGGGGCCAGCGTGTTAAAAGGGGTGAGAGAAAGTGGAAACTTTTGATGTATAAGGGTTGTGTTTACCAATGAGCTGAATTATTCCCAGGAGGCAGGCAGTACTGCAGGTGCAATACTTAAGAAAAGCCAGAAGCCATCTGATTTTCTTCAGTAGCAAAGTAATGCCGGACCAACAGAGCAGTTAGAAAGTCGCAATAAGCATGCTGTGATAAGAAAATACCAGCGCTGGCAGAAGCCTCTGAGTTCTTCAGTACTACTGGCTGCATAAAACATTAAAGAAATGTTATAACCTACATGATTATGCATGTCACTGTGTTGCTCTATTTTCTTTTCCTTTCATTTTGAACTCGTACCATTTTTGCTTTAGGCTGTTGTGCCTCCCCTCCCCCCCCCCCAGCCTCCCCTTTGTCTTTTTAGCAATAGAGTAGTGGGTCTCCAATGCTTCCTCCCCCCCCCCTTCAGTCCATTAACAAGACAAGTTTAAAAGTAACCCTTACCAGAAAGATTTGCAGTATTTTCTCCTTCCCTGCCCACCCAGCCAACCTTTATGAACTCTAAAGGCATTTTTTACAGTGGTTTCAATGGAGCCAGTACAAGCAGCTAACTCCCAAATAGTCTACTATATTATGGTTTATAACATAAATGAATCAAGGGAGGAGATTCCCTTGGCAATCCCTGGTGTGGCATAGTGGCTAGGAATGAAAACAGTGAACTAGAATGTACGCAATTCAGCTTCAGCTGTGCTTTGGCTTCAGCCATGATTTGGCTACGAAAACTTAAGCAAGTTATTTTCCCCACAGTCTCAGCCCACTCTTAGTGATACCAGCCTACCTTACTAAGTTGGTGTAAGCTTATCCATATGTAGACAGAGAGACAGACAGAATAATGCTTAGCCATAACAATGTATGTGAATTGCTTCAAAGTGCAACCTATAAATATAATGTATTGAGAACTCCCAGGTCTGTCCAGAGAAGAGAAAGTGCTGGCTGAACCATGCGTAATCCTAAAATGTAATGCACTGGAACAAAATAATACTTACCAAATGAAAACAAAGTCACAGTTTCTGTGCTTCTAATAGCACCCTGAGATTTAGACCATTTCGACCATAAGAATAGGTTCAGAGCCAAAGCTTTAGAGCCAACAACCCTATGAAATGAGGGTAAGTGAAAAGCAGTAAAGCACATGGTCTCCCGAATTCAGCATTTGTCTTTGACAGCCCCCACCCTACCCGCAATCCACTGTGAGCATCTGTGAGCATTTGTCTTTGGTAACTTGCAGATTATTGATTTTATCGTTTGCTTGACATTTCACAGTGCATTGCCTCACTTACAGAAAATGTTCAGTATTTACGCTACAATGGGAACTGTCATAAAGTGAGGTAACATCCCATAAAATCCTAAAAAAGGATGCGGGGGGGGGCATCTTTGGTAAGATGCTGTCCAATTTGGAAGTGCTGTGCTTGTGTTCCAGTTATGCTAGGCTCGGTAATATTCAAAAATAGACCACATTACAAAAAGAACAAAATAGATTTAGATCTCCCACTACCAGTTAAAGTACGTCACACTGAAAGTGCTCTGTATAACTGCTTGTGTTTACAGCCAAAAATCCCACTGTCTCAGGCACCAGGTGGCTTGAAATTCTACTAGACCTAGAATTTGAAGCTGGGTATCAAACGGTATTTCTTTTAGTAGGTAAAGGTTTATGCAAGGATGTAGAACCTTTTAGACTCCATGTGCCAGATCCTTACCAGAATCAGTCCGGCAAGTCAAATTAGACAGGTGGGACACATCATCTACCTGATAATCACCTGATGCCACAATGAATGCTGGGTGCAAGGTGCTCTGAAGTTCTGAAGCTGGGACTTCAAAGTACCTTGCAAGGCTCTGTTAAAATGGGTCTTTCCCTTTCGTTTTAGCAAGGGATTCCTATGCAAACCCCATCCTCAATCAGGAGCAGGATTTAACCCCCTCGGTCAACAGCTGACAGGGTGAAATCATGCTGCCTTGGCTGTGCACCCCTGTTCCCTGTTGGGAATAGGTGTGTGCAGCCAACCGAGGTTTTAAGCCTGCCTTTCTATCCATAAGATGATGTCATAAGTGATGTCAGTTGAGCATGGTTTAAGAAGAATGGCCTCACTGGCTAACTTGGACCCCCTGGCAGGCCAAGACTGGCCCATAAGCCAGAGGATACCTCATATGTTTTGGTTGCAGTGTAAGGTTCTCAGATAGGTGGGACTACTGGCTGACAAAGGAACCGGGGATTGGGGCTTCCAGTGCAACCCAGTGTGATAGATAGTACCCTTCTAAAATCCATAACTAAGGGTTCATCCACACTTCCATTTACCCCATGCCTTCTAGGCACAGGTCCAAGATGTTTTGCCTTTGCCCTCCCCCAGAAAATCTGCTCTTTAACAATAAACTGGCATGGTAATCTACAGAAAACCCATTTGTTCCGATTCAGCGCTAAAACGTAGGTTTTCCTGGGGAAAAGCTGGGGTGGGGTGGGGAAGGAAGTCTGGATGAGTCCCAAGTAACTGCAGACGGCATTAAAGGGAGTCAAATAACACAGAAACTACTAAGGAACGTGATGTTAGATGGAGATATCCTATGCTTGAGTTGTTTTATTTTGCTATTATATATACGCATATATAAATTCCACAGCAGAAGTTCAGAAACTTTGAAAGTTTAGGCAGACACTTATTTATTTATTTAAAGTTCTTTAATCACTAAGATATCCCCCCCCCCCCGAGAACAGGGCTCCAGGGCTTTGCATATATTTAAGAGCTGTTTCTTGTAACAGAAGGTGCTGATTAGAGATAACCAGTGTTTCTCCTGCTGAGTTGGTCAGATGCTGTCAGCCTTTTCCATAGAGCTACCCTTCTGTCTCCTTCCTTTCATGGACAGAGTAACATTTTGTACTGACACAAAGAAATTCTTCCTTCCCTTGATCACGAAGACACACACAAAACTAGAGCCTCCTCTTTAACATTTGCTGTTTTTCTTAAACTTTCTTCTTGTCGTCTGTGAATCTCTCATGCTAGGTACACTAGTCGCAATGTGGCCAAAGTTAAGCACATTTATATTGCAAAGAGAAACTTTCCAGCGCTGTGCTAGAGTGGATGTGTTACAAAAGCTAGACATTTGTTTCTCTGTGTTGTGGGTGGTGGGAATATTCTTAAAATAGCTGGGCATTGCTCTGGGAGAGTGATTCTGTCACCTCAACCCATTTTCTACCTTAATAAACTAGTCCCATGTCTTGCTGTTAATTTGACTCTAACAAAAAACGTAATTGAAAGGGTACTGAACTTTGGCAAACTCTAGACATGCTGTCTTTGTACATGTTTGTCCCATAAAATGACGATGACAATAACAAAAACCAAACTCCCCTTTACCGAGGCTGCTCTTTATAGGGGTCCTTTCTGATATTTTACAATCATGCCATGGATTGTGTGTATACACGTGAGCATGCCAAAGTCTGTATTTTCTACTGGTGGTAACATCTTCACCAGCAACCACAGAGCATATGACTGAGATTTGGCTGATCTTCTCATGAACTTAAAACTGTCTAGAAACAGAGATAATCTTGCCAGATAAGCAGCTCCCAAACTTCAGATCATCAAATATATGTGCAACATAACCTTTTACGTGAAATTATTTGCCTTCTGCTGCGTGAGAAGCATAAAGCACAACAGCAATATAGGACTGAGATCTGGTTCAAACTAGTGTATCTTGAGGCTGAGTGTAACCTGTATTGCAGGTATAGTTTCAACAGATTGGAATCCACCCATAAAAAAGCATTTTTTTAATCCTGTCTTGTATTCACAACAATGAAGTGGAAAAATTTGTCCTAGATTATTCCACATCAGGCTGCAGGTAGAGGAATCGTGTTTGGGCACTCCTCATCTAAAACCTTTCTTCTGACATGCTATTTTATTATGCAGAGTGAGGTTCTTTCTCCCCCCCCCCCCCGGCGCATCCAGACAGGCAACTCACTCACCCCTCCCTGCAGTTTGTGATGTTAAGGTTCAGAAAAAGCCTTATCAGTTGAATTTGCCGGATGTATAAATTGGCCTTACATAATTTATACATCAATCGAAATGCAGGGATCCTGTTCAGGTATATGCAAGTACAGGATTGGCTTGGGATTTCATAATGTGTTGCTCACGTATTTCCATTGAATCATATTGTTTTTCCTTCCTTCCTTCCTTCCTTCCTTCCTTCCTTCCTTCCTTCCTTCCTTCCTTCCTTCCTTCCTTCTCTCTCTCTCTCTCTCTCTCTCTCTCTCTCTCTCTCTCTCTCTCTCTCTCTCTTCCTTTCTCATTTCCTGGCTGGATTGCGTTTGGTCTCTGTGTGTAAACACTGTGTAACTGCTGCCTTCTTCCCAGGCTTTTTAATGAGACTGTGCCGTCTGATCAGGTGCATGCACTCCACTGTCATTTGCAGCCTGACCTGCGGGTCAGAGGTGATTTGGGCAGGCTCAGGGATGCATACAAATCACATCCTCTTGTCTGTCTGTTTTGTTGACTGGTTCTCCTCAGGGTCACGGCTAGCTTAAGTAGCAGCCTGAAGGATAAAGTGTGCCCTGTCTGAGCTGTAAAACTTTGACTTTGGACCAATTGCATCTGACATACAGCAGCATGAGGTTTGGCTTAGCCTTTGGATTCAGAACAAATCACTGACCACCAATAGCTGATAGTGACATGCAGTTTATGGAATGTCTCCTTTTCTCTGGCAGCCATGTATTTTTCAGCAGCAAGGAGCATGCTTGGAAGTTTCAGCCACTGGGGTGTCATTGGGGTGTTGCAAGCATTTCTGATAAACTGCTTCGAAGAAGGGGACACAGTCACTAAAGAGGTAGGGCATGATACTGTTTTGGAGGTGGTGGGGTGACTAACAAAATCACTCCTCTTGGCAAACTGGGAATATCCACTCGCTCACCCAAAGTTTAGGATATTCCACCATTCTTCAGCAGAGTTTCTTTTTCTTTGAGAAAAATAAGGGGCTCATGTAAATAAAAACTCAGCTATAATAATACTGTAGCAAAATAACATAATGAGAGAAACTAAATACAACAACATGAGGCAAGTAACAAGAAGAGGCAGTTGGTCCCTCTTAACTGGCATCCTTAACGGAACACACTGAAGGGAGGGACTGATTCCGGAGCAAAACACACAAGCCCCGCCCACCAGATACCAAGCACTCTACTATTCAAATTAGGCCCCAGTGTTTTTCTTACAGATCCAGTCTGAGGTAAGTGCTTTATTCTCACTGATTTGAATGGCAGAAAGTTAAGCATATGCCTTAACTCTGCATTTGAGACCAGTGGGACTTAATCATGCTGGATTTTGACTGGATTGTGCTCATCTTCAGCAGGCAGAAAGTAACCATTTAGGTTTTTGTGTTGGCTTTTAAGAGTGCTGCATAGTATAAGAGGGAGGCAATCTATTGCTTCATTTTTTGCTTTTGAAAGAAAATGGACTAAAACCCCAATTTTTTTTCTGTGTGAAAGAGAATATTTTAAGTTTCAATTGCTTTTCAAAATGAGATAGCGAAAAGGAAATAGGAGCCTGACTGCTTCTATATAACTTTTAATCCAGGCTGGGTTCCTCAGTGTGAACAATTTATCAAACTGAGAAGAGCACAGATTGTTTTGCCTGATGGAATGTACTTCCATGTACTATGTTTAGGATCAGGTTAAAAGGCTATTGTCCTCAACACACATTTACTTGCATCAAATACTTGGTATACTCCAGAACTCAGGGCAAGGAAACAAGCTGGGAGATGGCTTGGATACAAGTGGAGGAAAATGCCAATCAAACACTGGTGAATGCTCATTATCAAGCCTATTCAAGGGCAGTGAAGGCAGCAAAGAAAGCATACTTTGCTGTCTCCATTGCATCATAACTGTGCCGTCCAGCAAAGCTTTTCTGGGTACCACAGGGCCTTTTAGGGCTTTTAGTCTGGCCCAAAGGAGGTGGAAGTACTGATGGTAGCTCACTGACTTGTTGCAAAGCAAATCACTTGAATCTGCCAGTCTGCCTCTTGTGGCTGATAAAAACTAGCTGTGGGGAGATAGCTGGCTGGGCTAGGGAGGTGATTAATGCCTCCTTGCTAGAGGAAGTGGTCCTTGCTTGCTTAAAGGAGGCAATGATAAGGCCAGTCCTTAAGAAATCCTCCCTGGGTTCCGTAAATCAAAGTAATTACCATCCAGTCTTTAATACCCCCTTCTTGGGAAAGTGGTCATGGGCCAGATCCAGGCTTCCCTAAATGAACCCTATTTTCTAAATCCATTTAGGCCCGGTTTGGGCATGGAAACTGCTTTGGTTTCCCTTTGTGATGAGCCCTGTCAGGAGAGAGATGGAGGGGGCGATGTGTCCCTGTTAATTCTCCTTGATCTCTCAAGGGCTTTTGATACCATCAACCATGGTATACTCCTAGAGCAGCTGTCTGAGTTAGGGTGGGTGGCACCACCTTCAAGTGGTTCTAATCCTACTTGATGGTCACTTTCAGAAGACGGTGCTTGGGGAGTTTCATTTGGCCCTGTGGAACCTTTGGTATGGGGTTCCACAGTGTTTGATTTTATCACCATGTTGTTTAACATCTACATGAAACCACTGAGTTGGGTCATCAGGAGTTTTGGAGCATGTTGTCAGCAATATGCTGGTGACACACAGTTTCAGCTCTCCTTTACAGCTGCAGTTGTGGCAGTGGATGTACTCGACTGATGTCTTACCTTAGTACTGGACTGGTGGAGAGCCAACAAGCTGAAGCTCAATCCAGATGAGGCTGAGGCACTGTTAACTGGTGGTACCCTAGACCTGATGGGTGAGCAGCAGCCTGCTCTTGACAGTTACACTCCCTCTAAAGCTTGGGGTTACTTCTAGATCCCTCACTGTCACTTGAGGCTCAAGTGGCCTCAGTGGCACAGAGTACCTTCCATCAGCTTCAGCTGGTGGTCCACCAACACCCCTATATGGACAAGGATAGCCTAACTTCTAGGTTAGATAGCGACAATACATTATACATGGAGCTGCCTTTGCAAACAGTTTGGAAACTGCAGCTGGTAACCGAGGAGGGGACCCGAAACAGTTTCTTAGAAGCATGACAGGTGCTGCGGCAGTAGTTTATATTGTGTTTGCACTTGTGTGCGTGTGTGAAATAAACACCTGCTCTCTAGTAAATGAACTGTAACAGTCAAACTACTAAGGCCACCGAGCAGGAGTTAAAAAGTTACAATGTGCAGTTAGCCTGTTTCAACCCAGTGATCTGGAAGGGAAATGCTCTGTCTCAATCCCACGAGCCTGCCAGTTTAGTAACACTCGCCTTATTTGAAACCTGCTCCAAGAGTCAATAGCTGTCCTTGTGCCTCCAAAATTACAGTTTAATAAAGCTTAGAAAGGTAGGTGGCATCCGTCTCCCTAATATGCACTAGTTCTTTTCTAAATGGGTGTTGAACTGAACGCAAGCTGGAATACCTGCTCTGTTCCTAATTACTGCGTATCTGTTAAGAGATATGATGGATCACTTTTTGTCAAAATGTGCCTGTCATGTCTTCATCTGAGTTATTGCAGCCCTATTTAAAGGTAGGTTTCTTCGGCAGGTTGTTATTGATAAACAAATTGACTTTGTGTAGTATTTTGACAGACTGGAAATGAAACATAAATGCTCCCATAAAAATCAAAAGAACTCAGGTGCCAATTGCCAAGACCTCCGTCACGCTGCGCACATGCTTTCATGTGCCATTTTCCCTTGGACTCGCAAACATCTCACCTGATGGATAAGAGAAGGCTGCTTTCTCGTTTCAGATGGCAGGAAATTGAATCATTTAGATCACACTAGTGAAAGCAAATATTTACTTCTAACTAATATGGTAAAAGACACAACAAATGCTTTAAAAACAACCCCAGGCAGTATATAGCTAGCCAACAAAAACCAATTAAAAGTTTTAACACACTGCAAAAACGTTCCATTTATATGTTCCCCGTGTGGCTCTCCTGTATGGATTTGGTCTGTAACCTTGGAGCAGTCATAGACTTTGGGCTTTCAAATTTCAGCAGCACCCCGTGCTATCCTAAAATTCAGCATGCACCCTGCCTCTCACACTCTGTGCAGTGAGTTGTCGTGGCACTCTCTGCAGTGTGGCTACACCGACTGCACAAGCCTAAAACCGCCTCTGCCTTGGAAGCTGGCTGTTTATCACTTTGAACCTATGAGGTCCAAGGTCTTGATGGAGACCTCTACATAGCAAAGGCACACTGTCCTTTTTTGATCTAGGGAGACCTAAATGGATCCCTCTCCATTATCCCTGCAGGCTATAGTATAATCTCACATACGGTAGCAGATCGCATTGTGGGGCTACATCGCTCACCTGACCTCCATCCAGCTGAGCCACCACAGCATACTGGGATGGAGAGGAGGAGGGATGCAGCAAGGCTGGCAAAGTGCAAAAGCATCAGCAGGAGAACAGGATTGGCTTTACCAGTGTGCTTTCACCACACCAACCATGCCACCTCTGCCTGCTGAAGTAGCTCAGCTGGATGGAGCTCGGGTGAGCAGTGCATCCCAGCCACACACCTGTTGCTGCTTAAGCCCTTCCCCTTTCCAGATTTTTTAGATGGAATGTTCTTAATCCTCCCCCCCCCTTTTTTTAATTCTCCTTTAACTTTAGTTGAATGATTCCTGCATTTCAGGGGTTTGATGATCCTTTGGGTCCTTTCCAACACTACAATTCTGTTAATGTGCAGTGGGCAGGGACAAAATACATGGGTGCCATGAAACGCAATCCCACCCCCCTTCCATGCATTCATTTGACACAAGGAAAAGGTCTGAAAATGCCTTGAAAGTCTCAATGTTAGGTGACATTTAGGTGACATAGTGTCTGTTAGGGTACATGGCAGATGGTATAAATTAAGGTTACCAGACATCCCCGTTTCCCAGGGACAGTCCCCGGATTTACAAACCAGTCCCCGTACAAAATCCATTGAAATTGAAAAGTGTCTCCGGATTTATTGAAAAAAATCTGGTAACCTTAGTATAAATTAGTCACATGTGTAGGCCCCATTTTTGCTCAAGGTACGGTCCTGGAAGATGTTTGGCTCCCTCTGTGCCTTTTATAGCTGCACCAAAAGGTCCTCAGCATTCTGAAAGTCTGGAAATTCAATGTCATTGTAAAGAGTTGCTGCTATTGATTCTGAAATGATGGGCAGGAGAATTGATTACGCAGCTCTTTTCCCAGTAAACTCCTGGAATGGGCGGTGATTGTTTAGCGCGAGGGGTAGGGTGAAAAAGCCATGATCCCTAACTATCACATAGACACTGCCAAAAAAAATTCAGCCTTGATTGACAGCTAACTGCACGACTCAGCTGAGCTTAGCCTGAAATCTTGGCTTATAATTACTGAGTTGAGCATTTTGAGAAATGGGCAAGATAAAGTGTTTCACAGAGGCCATGCGAATCTGCTTACGCTACTGCTTGCCTTGAGCATCTCTAATAAGAATTGATGCCATGTGTCATTTGTAATTTAATCAACAGCATCACATCTTGATCCTCAAATGGGCATCCCAAACATTTTCTCGCTGCCAAGCGAAAGATTAACGCGCACAGCAGATCTGCATAACTGTAGGACAAACTGAGAAATAGGAGAAGCGGAAAGTTACAGAGAACCCGACAGTAACCAACTTGCTACTTTATTCATAGCACTTCACAGCTTGCATCTCTTCAGCATCTTCCTACAAGTTAAGCCACTGAGGAGTGAGCTATTGCTGGGTGCCAGAAAAGACAATTCCCTACCTGCCTCCTTTAGCCACCATTAGATCTTACTCACGGCTTGCATTTTGCTGGTGGGTTCTAATCAACATTTAAAATACAACCCTCATAGCCACCTCTGCAACTCTGTAGCAAGACCTTCCAAAAATAAAATCCTTTTATATCTTTCTTATTCGATTGATAACAATGCTTTAAAAAATTGTGTGCCATATTTCTTCAGCTTCACAGAGCCTTGCTTTTGTTTCAATATGCACATGCCAGGAATGTTTCCTCCTTAACTGAAATGAAAGAAGCCTCATTCCAGGCACACTATGTGTGATGGATGGCCCAGAGACCAGTGAGGAAGGCTCAGTTCCCATAGATCGCATAAGATGGGGCAGAGGCTGAAGACTTTAAACAGCCTCAACCTCAAGGGTTCAGGGCCATATCACCCTGTGAGCTTCCCATCCACCCTGGACTTGAGAGCATTCACTGAAATATTTGGGCTGCTGCTTGACTGGGCTGGAAATGTGTCCCCACCCCCTCAACCTGAATTGGCCCTTGGTGGGAGTTATTTTAGCTCAGTGAAATTATGGCTAGCTTCTGTTAAGCATTTGGCAATATTTGTACGTATGGCGGCAGAAATGGCATTGGGCAGGATCAACATAATAAAGGGAGCTGCATAAGGGTCCTGAGGGGGGGGGTTGACTATTGCAAGCTTTAAGCTTAGGATGAGGCCCCTGCCTGGCTGGGATCCTCATCACAGTCACCCAGTGAGATCCTGGATACTTGGCTTGTACCATGACTGGGTTCAGTGCTGAATGACTCCCATGAAGGGGGCTTGGCTGCTTCCCAACCCCAACAGTATATGGAGGTGGGTGGAATGAGTAACTGATCCTTGCCAACCCTGCCTTGCCTACTGCAGTCAATGAATGTTTGGCTTGGATTTTACACAACAACCAATGGCCTGTTCCTATTATTTCTCTGCATTTATGAACCCATGGCATCTACCAGGGCATGCAGTCTGTATGCACACTTTTTTAGAGACACAAAACAGAAAATAATAATAAAGTCTTGGGAGGTCCACATGGACATCAGAACTCCTATAAGCCCCCAAAATACTTTTCCTTCATTGGGTGCACTTTGACATATCAAATGCAGTTATCACATCAAATGAATTTTTGAAACTTTCTTTTTATCATTCTGAAGTCTCATTCAAAGGTGTCTAGGGTTGCCATATTTTGAAGAGCAAAACAGAGGACATTATGATGGCCATTCAAAGCAAATAAATGCAGTTTGTCTCAATTTTTAACCCTGAAAAAGAGGACACGTCCTGCAAGAAGAGGACACATTGCAGCCCTAAGATGTGCACCATTTTCACTGATTGTTTGCATTTATATCCCACCTGTCGGTCATGGAGCTCAACGTTGGATACCTAAGTTTCAATTCTTTTCATTATTTAAGGTATTCCTGCTTTTCAGGTGGTCCTCTGAAAATATTGTTACAGATTACAGAAGGTTGTTACAGCAAGCATCAATGCAAAAAAGAATTGTTACAATGGAATTGAAACTGTTTTTGTTTAACTTCTTCTCCCTTTTCCTCATGGCAGAATGGTCCTTCAGAAGCTTCTGTGAGGCAACCGGGGAAAGGAGGTAGCACCACCACTGGGACCTGGGTGGTGGCAGCTGACCAGACTGGCTTCTTTCTTCTCCTCTTAGGGCAAAATGGTCCTTTAGGTTTCCAGTCACTGTCTATGTCAGGCACTAAGCAGACCCAGAGGTACTTTGTTTTAGCAAGATGGCAGCATTCAATGCTTTCACAGCATGCCAGGAACCATCATATGTAACTCATCCTGGCTCTTGAACTGGGGGAGGAAATAATGGGGCTTTTAGTTTAGAGCACAGGTAGGTAAGGGGTGTGGAAAGTGACAAATAGTGTGGAGAAAGTGAATAGAGATAGGTTTTTCTCCCTCTCAACTACAACTCAGGGACATCCAATGAAGCTGAGTGTTGGAAGGTTCAGGACAAGCAAGAAAGAAAACACTTCTTTACAAAGAGCATAGCCAAACACTGCTCCCACAAAGGTAGAGATGGCTTAAAAAGAGGAATAGAGATAGTCATGGAGAACGAGGCTACTATCCATGATGGTTATGTTCTTCCTTCACTGTTGGAGTTGTCTGATTCTGAATACTAGTAGCTGGGAATCACATGCAGGTTGAGTGTTGTTGAACTCAGGTCCTGTTTGTGGGCTTCCCGTGGGCATCTTGTTGGCCACTCAAGAACAGGATGCTGGACGAGATGTTACATTCTTATGTACAGTCATACCTCGGGTTGAATATGCTTTAGGTTGAGCGTTTTCAGGGTATGCTCTGCGGCAACCCGGAAGTAACGGAATGCCTTACTTCTGGGTTTTGCCGCTCGCACATGCGCAGACGCTCAAAATGACGTCATACCATGCGTGGAAGCGGTGAATCACGACCCACACACATGCAGATGCGCAGACGCGGGTTGCATTCGCTTCAAGATGCGAACAGAGCTCCGGAACGGATCCTGTTCACATCCAGAGGTACCACTGTTCTTAAAAAGCTCCTCCGCTGTTTTTTCTGTTAGACTTTCCACCACAGCCGCTGCTCTGAAAGGCACAACCACAACATGAGGGCTGCCACAGCCAAACTCTCTCTTGCTGGCACCAACTTCATAAATAATATTATGTGATAAGACTTCCATGTTGGAAATGATGCTGTGTTAGTCACATGAGCCAAGAGAGCAGGCCGTATGTGTAATGGTGCAATTACACACTGATGTTAAACCATTTCCATTGTGGGTCACCAAATCTAATTATAAATAAACACGAAGGAGCATTTTGAGAAAAGAGACTTTTACAACGGCAAAAGTTCTAATTTTTGCAAATAGCGAAAATGGATAAATGTTTTCAACAGAGCCCTAGCTCATTGGATAATGACAATGATAGAAAATATTTTTGCCATGAAGAAGGTGTGGGTTTTTTAGCATGAACATCGTAACTGTACAACCAATAGCTGCTCTTTTGAGTCAGTTGAAGTCATTTTTTTCCCTGAAAGCACATGGAAGAAGCCTTATGTAGAGCAAGAATAATGGTTACATTTTCTTCCTCCTTCCCAATCATGGATGCCAGTTAGCAGGGGGACTTCAGTGTAATATTATTACAACATTTTTTACAGTCTGAGTTATAATTGAAATTTGTTATGTATGAGGATAACTAAAACTCGATCATTTCACACTCTTCGGTCCAAGCCTCAGGATATTTTGGGGGTAAATAGATTGCTTGGAAACAGCTAGTGACTACAGCTAAAATTACATTTTACCAAGTGAGCGGAATGGCTTTTTAATTACAGCACTGATGTCCGCATGCTGTCACCACCGTCTAATACTGAGATGGTATTGATTTGATTTTTAACTTTGATGCACCAAGAAGGGGGAGTGAATGCAGAGTAGGATATTTTTCCACCTTGAAATCCTATTTCCAAAGTAAATAAAGAATACAAATATTAACCTTAAGGAGTTTCTCCTTGGCTACATGCCTTAGAATTTGTTTATATCGTAGTCTCTCTCTTTTTTGCAAGTGCATGCATTCATGTAATCACTATCCCTTTGTAATAAGTCTCAAATGAGATGTTTTAAGCAAATGGGTAACTGAAATAAGTAACTCCACAGCATTTGCAGATCTCAATCCTATCATTTTCATATACACACAGTGCCTGACCCAAAGCTATGTATTTGCTTCAGCCAGTGTATACAGCATGCAAGTCGGCATCCTCATTCCTTTGGATGAATGTGCACACACATCACTTTACAGATGTGCCAGCTGGTGGGTGGGATCACTCCATGCGCACATCAGAGTGTTCTCTCTCGCACACATGCAGACACACACCACTGCATCACAGCAAATTGCTTCCTCTACCAAAGGAAAGTAGGTCAAACTCCATCCCAAGCTGCCTTTGGTTCATTTGAGAAATGTGGCTATTAAGGCAGTAATGTGGATTTTGATCAACTGTAACTTCTCTGATCTAGCACCAGATAGATTGGGTAGCAGACCTTTGTGTATACTATAAAGATATAAAAACAGAGTAGGATTTCACATAAAGTATGTAAATTGTAGCGCCGTATTTCAGTATCATTGCATGCCTTCCCTTTTCTAAAGTACTGAGAGCTGGGGTGAGCTTTTTTCTGTTCCTTGTACCATTCTGCCATCACAAGCTGTGATGGAACAGAGGCTACATTTCCAGCCAAGCCTCTTAAGTGAGTCTCTTTATGAGAATTATAAATAGATGAAATGACTTTCCTCATTGGCTTTAGAATCCCCCCCCATCATCTCTTTCTACCACTTCACATCTGAAGAGCAGTTGAATTTTATCAAATGCAGGACAGCAACTACAATGTGGTCACTGAAAAGGTGTGATCCTGACTGTAGGATAGTATTGAAGGTATGCATTTGTCACTGGGTTACCAGTGTCTGATTCATCAGAAAACCTCTGTGGAAGTATGTGATCTGATGCCACTTTGTGGGAACTTGCCTTCCATGTGCAGTTCCTCAAAGGGTTTGTGACTGTACAGTTTTTGAAAACTGAGGAAAGGAACCAAAGAGCCTGGACTTGGTGGGGGGAGGGGGAAGCAGAGCTCACAAAAAGTTGGGATGTCTTGGCTATTGCCCATGGGCCAATAATTCAAAAAAACCTGGCATACATCTTGGGTAAATTTGACTTTGTGGCCAAAGGCAAAACACTAAACCTACACTGCACTTCAATTCCTTCAGACATAAAAATGGAGATCACACCTCTTTCTCTCACAGAAGTCTTGTGAAAATAAAATCAATCATTGTGAGGCTCTCAGGGATTTGGTGATGAGTCATGCAAGTGTCTAGAAGGATTAATGAATTAATTCGTTGCTACTTAGTGGGCAAGTTAAGAAATGAGCCCCCTTGAAACTCCGTTCTGACCTTCGCTAATGCATCTTGAGCTTTTTTGAAGATTGTTCCACTTTTTTGTGTGGTATTGTGCTAGGAGACTAACCCTAAGCTTCGAAACTACGTATCCATGCACAAAGCTTGGGCAAACAGGAACTATACTTTGCCAAGTACCTAGGGAGCAGACCCCATTATATAGCACTGAAATATATGCATTCACTGCTGTGCAAAGGGCACTGAGGACCCGTTTCATGACTTTGAATGGATCCCAGTTGAGCAGGAGGAGCCAGTCTAACTTTGCCTAAGACTCAGTGAAGATGACAATGAGGGTCAAACAATACTTTGCATAGCTTGCATATTGAGGTAGCGCTTGCACTAGAAATAAAACACTGGGGCAGTCACAGAAAGGGCAACTTGCATGTTGTGCTGAGCATGTAAAAAGAACATTTCTTTCAAATGATCACAGTGTTCTAGCAATGTGTGTTCTGGCTCCCCTGACCCTTAGGTCCAGTCGTGGCCGACTCTGGGGTTGCGGCGCTCTTCTCGCTTTATTGGTCGAGGGAGCCAGCATACAGCTTCTGGGTCATGTGGCCAGCATGACTAAGCCACTTCTGACGAGCCAGAGCAGCGCACGGAAATGCCGTTTACCTTCCCGCTGGAGCGGTACCTATTTATCTACTTGCACTTTGACGTGCTTTCGAACTGCTAGGTTGGCAGGAGCAGGGACCAAGCAATGGGAGCTCACCCCGTCACGGGGATTCGAACTGCCAACCTTCTGATTGGCAAGTCCTAGGCTCTGTGGTTTAACCCACAGCGCCACCTGCGTGTTCTGCCTCAGGGTGGCACTATCTCCCCAGCACCATGAGTGCACAGAGATATGAACTGTTGGTTCAGGAGTCCTATCATAGGCCCTATTCAGAATAAGAGTTTCAACATTTGAGTATCCACTTTACATACTTCCAACATACTGTGCAAGTTGCTTGAGTTCCCAAAGAAAATAAAACCGTATCTTGAGAGAAAGCTGAAGCATGTGCAGACCTCTCATTTCCATAATGTACACTGACAACATCCACACATTGGTAGAGAAGATGAAGAACTGGGAGTGAGTAGGGGGAAGGAATGATGTGGCTCATTCTTCCCAGTCTCACAACCAGTTTGTGCTTAGACATGCAAGTTTATCAGACACAATGAGAAATGTGGAGCACTATGCTTATACATAGAATGGAGGAGAACCACCCTCACTGATATGTGAGAAATCTCCTGCATTTTATTAAAAGCAAAATTTGGGAGCAGATATGAGTAACCCTCCAAACTGAAGAGACAGGGAGAGAAGGATGGGAGAATTCACTCATCTGCACACTCTGAAGAGTTAAGGAACAAGGAGGAATTTGTGTATAGCTCATTAATTGTTATATTGCATCCTTTTATCTAAATTGTTACTAGCTTGCTTAGTCAATTGAAACGTATTACTTTAATGGTAAAACTGCAATCAAAATCTTTGTTCTTGTGCATGTTGTCGTCAAGAATAAAAAAATCCTTCCAAAGAGGGCAGCTGGGATTATTGTACAGAATATTACAAGTAAATATAAGCCATATGCTCAAAATTACAGTAATCAAATGCAAAATGATATCTTGCGTATAACTTTAGTAGTTCTGCCTTCTTTATTGTTTTAATAACATTCAGACACAAATGTATGAAGCAAAGGGATGATAAGGAAGGCCCAGATATAAAAGGGATCATTAAGGCCAAACAAGATGTAATGACAGCACAACCCATCAGGTTACTCTGAATGCTTATGAAGTGAGGTTTGTTTAAATGGTATACGGGGGGTGAGACCAGAGAGGTGGAGTTCATGCTAACCTACCTAATTTGCCCCTTCTGAACCAATAAGCAAACCCAAACACACAATGATACTTTGAATTTGCACTTCTCCAAGTGTTACGGATGCAGTTCTCTAACCAAACAGCATGCACACAAAACACATACTTGTGAAGGCAATGTACAAAGCTACATTAGGAAAAACAGCATGTAACAGGGGAAATTTCATACAAATTCATAGACAAATCCACAAATCGATCTGGAAATGATGTGAAATGAAGCTGGGGGGGAGGAGAAACTGAAAGAAATCAAAATTGACAGATTTCTTCATCCCTATGAAGTCATAGAAATAAAAGCACTGTACAAAAGGAAGAAGGATATGCGGAACACTATGCCTTCCTTTTCTAACCAAAATCCAGAGTTCTCATTTGCACGTGGCACAAATATTGTCCATCAATATCTCTCCTTAGCAAGGGCCTCTTTTTTCTCCACTTACATTCAGGGGTCATACAGTGATTAAACAAACAAACACTTGTCATTTTCTCTATGCTGGTCAGCCAGAATACTATAAATCCACTTAATTTGCAGATGACGCCAAAATGGTAGTACACCCAGAATCCAGGGGTCTTTGTAGACCACAAGCTTAACATGAGTCAACAGCATGATGCAATGGGGGGGAGGGAGAGAGAGCTTATGCTATCCTAAGCTACATCAACAGAAGTATAGTGTCCTGAGCAAGGGAAAGAATAGTACTGCTCTAAAGGTGGAATGTGTGCAGACGAGGGCAACCAGGATGATCAAGAGTCTGGAAACCAATTCTTATGAGGAACAGTTGAAGGAGCTGGGTGTGTTTAGCCTGGAAAATAGGAGACAGATATATGATATCCATCTTCAAATATCTAAAGAGTGGCCACATGGAGGATGGAGCAAGCTTGTTTTCTCTGGCTCCGAAGGGTAGGATCTGACCCAATTGATTCAAGTTAGATGGGAGATTCTGACTAAATATCAGGAAGAACTTTCTGATGGTAGGAGCTGCTTGATGGTGGAACAGACTCCCCCGGAAGCTGGTGGACTCTCCTTGCATGGAGGTTTCTAAGCAGAGATTGGATGGCCATCTGCCATGGATGCTTTAGTGTCATGGATGCATTGCACAGGGTTGAACTAGATGACCCTCGGAGTTCCTTCCAACTCATAGAATTGTAGAGTTCCATGAAATAAGTCAATGCCTTGGTGTTCAATTAGTTTAAGTTAGCATTACTCAAGAAGAGCTGAACATAGGAATTGCTAACCAATGTAGAAAATAATTATCTGTCTAGTCCAACATTTGTGGCTCACTCAGTGATTTTGGAATAAGGAGTGAAGTGCTTACTATGGTTCATATATATATATATATATATATATTCGTTGCTGTGCTGTGGGCAGAAATTTGTTCATGACCCCAGCTTATGCCCTTAAGCAAGATCAGCTCTGCATGATCACTTTGTGCCCTCCAGCAAGTGGAAAGAGAGCGCTTGTAGATGTTACCTTAGCTGTGTGTCTGCTGACGCTACTTTTATTCATGTGCTCAGCCGCACTCTGGCTATATGATGCTCAACAGCCTGGAAATGACTAGAGCCTCTACTGCCCACTCTGATTGTATGACGGAAAAGCAGAGGTGAAAGCTGAAGGAAGGTTCATCCCAGTCAGCATTCATCATCTGTCACAAACCTGTACCTGCTCAGGAATGGGAGGCCACAATAATCTTTCAATGTAGAAAAAGATATTTCTGCCATCATTTCAGCCATTGAACATATGGAGGGGTGTCTTGGTGTGCATTTTTTAAAGACTAAAACTTCCAACAAATGGAAAAAAGGCAAACTCTAATTTCTATGTCAACATTATTTTCCTTCCTTCCTTCCTTCCTTCCTTCCTTCCTTCCTTCCTTCCTTCCTTCCTTCCTTCCTTCCTCCACCCTTCCTCTGACCTATTGCCATTGTCCAGCAATGGACAGAGGAAGATTTAAGGAACCACAACTGGTTCAGTAACACTGGGAACAGAGTTTCAGAGACATTGCAGGGGGCATCACATGATGTAGAATGGAAAGCAATAGGTGGGGGGGACAAATTTTGGAATCGCACAGGGCACCACTGAAATTTGAAATCCCAAAGTCTGCCACTGCAATGGATGTGCATGTGTGAATTCATCCTCACTGTGGAGTGACTGACCAGCAGGGTAAGGGAAGATAGTTCTGTTTCCCCATTCTCTATTGAAATCTGAGGCATCTCAGAATGTGGAAGTAAAAAATTATTTTAAAGCAAAGTACTACAGGACAAGTGGCAAAGAAAGTAAATACCCAGTAGTTTATGCTGGCCTTTCTGCTTTATCTGATTTCATGTAAGTGATAATGTATTGATCCCAATTCACTGTTGATTAAATACAATACTCAGAACAGTTCCAACTTCCACACACAAAACTGAATACATTTTAAAGTAACTGTGAAAGAGAAATGGTAGAAGTTTGTTTCTTAAGCCAGTGCCATGTGGATGGAAAGATAAAAAGAGCAATGCAAATGTGGTTTCTCCTAATCGATGTCTCTGCCCTTTAAAATGATACCATGCTCCCCAGACATACGTCTTCTGAAGAGGTAATTTTTCCCAACCCATCTTAGCAGACCATTATTTTAAAACATAGTGCATGGGTTATACCAATGCTATATTATTATTCTTTGTTCAGTCTGTAGTCTGCACAAGTTGTCTGAATTCTGGTCCTGCACAGATTGTTTAGTAGGTGATGTATATATGTGTATCCTGCTAGTCTTTACTAAATCTTCTATAACTCATACATATATATGTATGTATCATGCTAGTGCTTACAAACTCCTCCATAACTCATAACAAGAACTTCTAATCTTTCTCTTTCTTTCTTTCTTTCTTTCTTTCTTTCTTTCTTTCTTTCTTTCTTTCTTTTGTAATTGTTTTTCTATCAAATTGTAGTCATGTTGCTTCTTTTGTTTCTAAACAGTCCTTTTTTCTGGGGGGGGGGGACGCAGGGGGACGCATACCCCTGAACATTTTGTGAATCTAAATTTGGCCTCATTGAGGGGCAGTATTTCAATATGAGTAGGAAAATGAGAGTACCCCTAAACCATTTTTTTTAGAAAAAGGGGGAAAAGCACTGGTTCTAAATAAAGATACCATATAATAAAGATATCATAAAAATATAGCACTCAGCTGTAATGAGAGATGTACTCTCATTTTATTGGTAACCAAAGGTGACATTTTTGTTTTTCTTAAGACTCATTGCTGTAAGACTGGGCTCTTCAGCTTAGATCCCACAGGCACCTGGTTGGCTACTGTGAGAACAGGATGCTGGACAAGATGGGCCATTGGCCTGATCTCACAGGCTCTTCTTATGTTTCAAGGCTTGTCACAGACATCATGATCCAAGGCTTCTCCACACTGGAGTTTTTTGTTTGCTTTTTGTGCAAATGTATTCTGCAGCGTATCATAGCTCATCAGTGCTGGGTTTATATATGATCATCCACACATCATTCTGCTTTAGTGGGTTATTATGCTCTGTTTCCCCCAGTGTCTGGCAGGACACTCTTGCACTATATTGCAACAAATGTAGGACAACCCCTGCTCCCCACATCAAGTATTTGTGGCATAAAAAGTTGCTGAATTTCAGCAGGAACCAATGAGACATATGCACTGATTCAGTGGTGGACTTTGCACTCTCAAATTTTAGCCCTAAAATTCAGCACACAGACATTCTTCTTTGGCAATCACTCGTAGCCAAGTAAGATTGTCTTCCATAAACACGGTTTTAACAATGAGTCCGTAAGTGACTGTGGAGGCCAATCCTGGATCCACATGTCTTTCCACAGTGGGGACATTGGTTTCCAGGTGGGAGTTGATCACAGTGTGGAATTGCCAAGCGTTCTTTCCTCTTAGCACGTTTCTCCCTTGCATCCTGATTTTGAGTGTCTTCAAAGCCCATGACACCTTTGGTAAAGGCTGTTCTCCAACTGGAGCGCTCGCAGGCTAGTGTTTCCCAGTTGTTTATACTACTTTTTTTAGATTTGCCTTGAGACAGTCTTTAAACCTCGTTTGTTGACCACCAGCATTACACTTTCTATTTTTAAGTTTGGAATAGAGTAGTTGCTTTGGAAGATGATCATCAGGCATCTGCACAACATGACCAGTCCAACGAAGTTGATGTTGAAGAATCATTGCTTCAACACTGGTGATCTTTGTTTCTTCCAGTACACTGATATTAGTTTGCCTGTCTTCCCAAGTGATGTGTAAAATTTTTCGGAGACACCATTGATGGCATCTTTTGAGGAGTTGGCAATGGCGTTTATAAGTGGTCCATGTTTCACAAGCATATAGTAAGGTTGGTAGTACAATAGCTTGTCCCACAGATAGAATGTTCCACAGACATACCCCGCCTCTCATTGTTGTGGTGCCCCCTGTGGCTGCACCGGTCGTGCTACCCAAAAACCGTCTCTTACTGATTGGAAACAAAGCAATACACCCACTTCAAAATATTTGCAGGTGCAAACAGTATTGAAATAACCACCCTGACGCCATGAGCACAAATCATCTCGAACCCCCAATTAAAAAACCACAGCAACATGTCTGGAATGGTCCCTAGCCCAAAAATACAGCCTTAACAGGACAATAGGCCAAAGGAGCAACACAATCTGATGGATTTTTAAAGTTGGACTGAAAGGATGGAATGGATAATAAAGAAAGGCTTGTGTAGTGGAAGACTGGGAAATGTAGTGAATAAGCTTGCCTTGCTACATGATCATCAGAATGGATTTAAAAAGAAAAAGAAAAAGAATGTTTCAATGGAAGGGACTGATGAAAGATTAATAATTAATATTTACACAGCAGTACAGTATTATTATTTTTTGAAATGTAAATCTGGTGCAGAAAAGCAGTGCATTATGATAAGCAGGAGTAACAAGGCAGAGAGGCTTCAGGAAGATCTCCTGCTTAAAGAGAAAACACCAAGGAACATTTAGATAGCTTCTTTATTCTTCTGTTTTTAGTGCAGGTTTGCAAGGGGAAGCAAGGATATTGGGAAGACAATTTCAGAGCGACATCTATGCATCACAGAACAATATGAAGTAGCAGGCCAGCCTGAGTCTCTCAAAAACATAAATTGTTTGGACGCGTTCCTTTCCCAGGATGCCGCTGGATTTATTTTCTGCCCAGTTGTGAAATTGGTTAATATATTAACTGGTCCCATTGCTGGCGAGAACTTCTATTTACATTATTATTTCCCCCCCCCCCCCTGCTTTTAAGTGAACCTCTTTTGAACTATCCCCTTTTGTGCTTGGCTCTGGGGTTGTCACTCTTTCTCTCTTCCCCCTCCCCTCCCCTCCCCCTCCCCCCTACCCCCGGCCTGTTTACATGATGGCTTTGAAAGCCTTGTCACCGTGTGCTCTCTTGGGAGTTGTGCGAATTGCACTACTGCTTCATTTGGAAGAGACACTCATCTCTGGAGCCCCCATGCTGTGCAAGAGTGCATCAAGGCCAAGTAAGCCCCTTGATGCTGCCTCATGCTGTGATCCTCCTTTGCACTGTGTCATGTGTCGTGGCGGTTTTCCCACAATGCTCTCTTTAGTTCAGTGTCAGGGAAAAAGAACAAATAATCAGCTGCCGTCACAGGCAAACATGCTACCCACATGGCAGAAAGAAGAGAAGCTCTACTTCCAAGTGGCCCAGATTTGCACACAATCTCCTGTATTGGTCTGGTTTAGGGGTGTGGGGGTTGAACTATGCTTCCAACCCTAACATTATTCTTTTCATATCAATAAATCTTCTTTTTTTTAATATACAATTAAGGTGAAGTAGGGCAAGGAGGAGAGATGTTTCAGAAGACAGGGGAGAAAATAAAACCCAATTTTCTTATGCGGAGAGCCAAGGTAGAATATATATATCCCAGAAGATATAATGGACAATAGCTGAAGCCGTCTGAAATTAACATTTCATATTGACAACATAGATTTTCAATGTCAGAGGCATCAACATGCTTCAGAGAGAAGGGGTGGGGTGTGATTTCTGCTGTAATAAGGTATTAATCATTTAATAAACATGTCCTGGCTGGTTCTTATACCCTTTATGTTGTGCCATCAGGTGCCATCAGTAGGCTGCATGATGACACCCAGCTCTATTTCCTTGTTCCTTCTGAATCAGGAGAGGCAGTTCAGGTGCTGAACTATTGCCGGGAGGCAGTGATGAGTTAGATGTGAGCTAATACATTGAAGCAAAAGCGAGACAAGATGTAGGTACTGCATATAAGGGGCTTTCAAGTCCAGGACGTGGGGAGACTTCCTGTTCTGGCTAAAACACATGACAAAAGCTACAGACTTCGAATTGCTGATTCTGGGTTTGTTCCCATTGAGTCTATTCCAAAGGGTATGCATTTTCACTATGATGAGTCACTGGTAAAAGTTTGCCACAAAATTGTCTTTGGTAAGTGGTACAGTTTTCCATTGATGATGAAGTTGACCTAACCTGCCCTGTTAACATGCAATAACTAATTTGCAGCAACTACTAAATACAGACCATTAGAGATGGCTGTGATAAGTGTAATGTATTTGCCAGTAGCCTTATAAACTGCTGGCTTATACACAGCCACCACAATATTCAAGGTGGAGTCATAACCTAGTGGGACAATTCAATAACCAAGAAAAAAAATGAAAATGTCCTGTATAATAGCAGACTCAACATAACCAAGTACAAAGAGCTTTTAGGTGACAGTGACTGAAATTGTACACATAAGAGCACTTTACAGGAAAAACCTGTGCATATCAACCTAGAAGCAAGTTGACCTGCATTAAACAGGTCTTACTCCTTTATTGGCAATTGCACAAGAGATGTTGTGAGGGGGAGTGGCATTTCAACAAATTCTCTCTTTGAGCCTTTATGCAGTCCCTGTATATTAGGCGCAAAACTGTGAGAGTCATTGCCATATTTAGAGCTCTGAGGTAGCATCCTTTAAAGGGCTAATTTTATGTAGTAGGTAATCACATAGGAACTTGTTTTTAGACTATGGAGATAAGGCAGTGATGTAGCCTTATGTGATCAGTACATGAGGTCAATCTGGGCTGATTGCCAAGACTGAGGATTGATTTATGGGTTTGCAAGATCAAAGTCAATGAATGACAGGGACAAGTACTGGGTTGTTCATGTGGGAGAGGAGGTCCTTGAGGACCGGCTATGCCATAACAAGGTCGGGCAGAACAACATGCAGCAGCAATGTATAAAGGGTGGGAGGGTAGGAGACCCAACAAAAAGTGGCTGCAGAGCAAGCAACATATCTGTGTAATACACCGGAGATGCCTAGAAACAGTCCCTGGGACTTCCCACCTCAGATCCCGGAGCATGTGGGAATGCCAGCCCGCAATGGTGCCCATCAGAGAGGGTGAGTGGACCTCTCTCATTAGAGTCCAATGATAAACACACAACCACCTTCTCCTCACCATTCTTAATCATGGGTAGGACAGCTCTGGAGAATTCCACATTTTTTTTATCACAATATATTGTCATGATGGGAAAATCCCACGTACCCACATTTGAACCATTACAACTATAAGGAAAATATCAGCTTTAAGGATATTTGGAGTCTCCTGTGTCCTTTTCATGTAGAATAGCTAACATCTGTGCTGAGAAGTAACAAAATTTTCACAAGCAGGAAGGTAATAATGTGAATGTATTTATTTAGAAAGTTTAGATCCTTCTTTTCTCATAGAAATTCTCACTGTTCCCTAATGTGTTTGGTTGATAGGAGGAGCCATTGTAATATCTCTGCATATTGTTAAGTCCTCCAGACTCATTAGGGAAAAGGAAGTGTTGATGGGCAAACATTGGCTGAAAATAACAGGATTCAGACTACGCAGTAGTAGATGTTTTACTCCTTAATTGTCTTGTGAGAGCCCAACTTGACATGACTTTAAATGTTGTCTCTTCGCATTAATGTGAAAGAGACTTTTAAAAATGTAATTGCTAGCATCAGCTAAGCGGGTGGGGGTTGCCTGATAATTATTGGGATGGCAACAGGGAGAAAGGGACAATTTAACCCTTTCCTCACCTACCTGGTTCCTGATAAAAATCACTCCTCCCAAGCTGCTATTTGCATTGAGAGGAAATCCCAATTTGCTTTTCTCTGAGAGTATGCTTGTGAGAGGTCCTGAAGCATACAGCTTCCTCCCTTCTTTTTTGATTTTATTCTGACATATACTTGCAATTGCTGCAAACTAGTTTTTTTGTCTTATTCCAAGGAAGACAGACACATCGATTATTAGGTTTATTAAATAGGTTCCTTTACTTAAGATTATCAGCCATTGCATGTTACCAACAGAAGCAAGGAAGGAAAGGGAAACTGGAATGAAACTCACAGCTGTGGGAAGCTCCCTAATGCCCCTGATACTCCCCTCAGTCACTTTTTCTTCTCAGTACAATGGATACTAATTAAAGGCCATTGCCTATTTCAACAACTCTCTTTCCTACACTATTACTATCTCTCTTTTCCTCTGCTTCTGATACAAATAGAATGTCAGTTATTGCAGACTTATTAACAGTGTGATTCTATGCTTCTACTCAGAAGACTGAGATGCACTACATTTTCAATGCCAAGTAAGTGTGCATAGATTGCAGTCTGATTCCTTAAAATAAAAAAGATAGTATTTCCACTATTCTTTTATTTTGTTTTTGTGATAATTCATTTCAGCAAAAGATAGAAAGTACTGGTTGTTTGCGAGGTGGGGAGACCTGACACTAATTTTCAGTTGTTTAGTTGCTTTATGTGACAGCTTAAGACATGTTTGCTCTCCAGTCAAATGACTGGAGCTATAATACAAGGCTCAGGTAACAAATCATGCAACACAAACAGGATTTTATCTAAAACCAAGTAATTAAGTTTCAAACTTCAGTCAAGCTCATAACACATTCAGCCTGAAGATTAAAAAACAACAATAGTAAGTGATATTTGCAGCTCAGTTCACAGCTCCAATCTATTTTTTATAGTTAAATGAACAAAGATTGAGATTGTCAGAAATTTCAGTCATGGAAATGTTTCTTTCTTTAACCAGCTTTCCCCCCTCTTATGAATATTTCTGCCACATATATACATTGCACTTAGGTTACTGCGTATAACATAGCATATCAAGTATGTGCAAGAACAGAAAAACACGCCTCAACACTGCTTTAAAAAAGATATTCTTTAATTGTTTGCAGCCCAACAAATTTAAGTACTACTTAAGCACCAATGAGGGATGCAGGTGGCGCTGTGGCCTAACCACAGAGCCTAGGGCTTGCCAATCAGAAGGTCAGAGGTTTGAAACTCCACAATGGGGTCAGCTCCCGTTGCTCGGTCCCTGCTCCTGCCAACCTAGCAGTTCAAAAGTACGTCAAGTGCAAGTAGATAAATAGGTACCACTCCAGCGGGAAGGTAAACGGCGCTTCCGTGCGCTGCTCTGGTTCGCCAGAAGCAGCTTAGTCATGCTGGCCACATGACCCGGAAGCTGTCTGCAGACAAACACCAGTTCCCTCAGCCAGTAAAGTGAGATGAGCGCTGCAACCCCAGAGTCTCCATGACTGGACCTAACGGTCAGGGGTACCTTTACCTTTTTAAGCACCAATGAAGTCCCATTGCTTTAGCAGAGGATGCTATATGTTTTCCTAGGTTCAGCAACATGCATGAATAGTGGGTGTTGTATCTAGAATAGCCAGATACAAAAGAAGACAGGATTCCTGGAGCTTTGATAACTATGTAGAAGAGGAAATTTCAGCAGGTTTGGCTTGCCCAGGCAGGTGCAGTGTGTGGCCAAAGTGGTGAAAATAACCAAGAAAGTGGAAAGGTAGGGTTGGCATGGCAGTAGGGCGAGGAGCCAATTCCTCATTCCACTGGCTGGCATTGATGAAATGGCACTCTGTTTGGGTGGAGAAGCACCAAACCCACTCCCCGGAAGGTGCCCAGTGCTGAACCCTGGCACAAACCAAGCATCCAGGGTCTCACTGGGTGACTGAGAGATTCCAGCCAGGCAGAGGCCCCAACCCAAACTCAGGGTGTCTCATAGTTAATCCTCCACCCCAAGCCCCCTCCCCGGGGGGGGGGGCTACTTCTATACTGATCCTGCCCAGTGCCATTTCTGATAGAGTATATGAAACTTCCAACATCACCCAACAGGAATCAGCCGTGGCTTACTGAGGGAAAGGTAACCCGCTTCAAGCCCTATAACCAATTTAGGTTGAGATGGAAAAAAATCATTTTGAACCCTGTGGGTCAGTGGCCAAGTATCCTAGTGAGGCTCTGGTGCTGAGGCGGGAATGGACTTTGGTATTTCAAATTTCAGTAGCGCCCTGTACGAGGCCAAAATTCAGCATACCCCCATCTCTCACCTTCTCCGTTCACTATGTCATAGTTGTGATGCCCTGCAGCACCCCCTACACTCAGTGCCCAGTGCAGAATAGGTTGCACTACCTTAAATCCATCTCTGACTGACTCAAGTCATGCCCAGACTGGAGTTTGTGATACAGGACAAAGGGGAAAGAAGTGAAAGTCTCCTTCCACTAAACACCCAAAGAATATTCCTGCTTTTTGTGTATAGGTGTATCTAATAATACACACTAGTGTTAATCTATGTTCCTTTATGAAACATAAAGGCATAAACAGCATATGAAACCTTACCCCTTGCCTAACTTTCAGTCGGTTTTGCTGTAAATAATTGAAGAAAATAACCTGTACATTTAGTTCAGCTCTGAGTCCTACGTTTGCATAGTAAGTAAACAAATTACCTTGATTTGTGAAAGAAATTGAGAAAATGGATGCAATTCCCAATTGCTTCAGAGCATGTGACAAGTGTGGATTTGAAGCAGAAGCCAATGGCAAGATTAAAAGCTGAAACAGGTTTCCCTCAGAGTTGCAAATGATCTACTCAGACAGGGCAATTAAACAAGCCGTTGAAAGTGATAGTGTACTGCACAACGCTAGAAACAACCAGCAAATTGTAAAATTGTCACTAAAAATAGCCCCCCGGCGTGATATGTTTTTACAGAGCATCTTAATGCAATGCTAAGAGAACAAGGTAGCAAGGATTCCCAGTTCTGTTCTAATGGTGGACAAAGTCCAGCATCATACAAGGCACTGTCTCAGTAGAAGTTAAAGGATATTGTCCACAGGGCAAGTGGTAGTTGAGTTATCCATAAACACATTTCTCTCAGTGCTTTGGGGAGACAAAAATCCTTTCGACTTTATTGAATGAGCGTTTCTGTCTAATCCCCTGCCAGGCCATTGTTAGCATTACCAGTGGCTGCGGAAACGACCTCCGAGTTGACCTGATCTCCCTCTTTGGAAAAAAGTCACAATTTCTAGAGACAAGATGTAATGATATTTCTAATGCTGGGCTGAAAGAACAGGTGCCTCCGTGTCAGCGCTCTCTGCAACAGGGAAGACAACAGGCGTGCGGAAGCTGTGTGATTTTTATAGCCAAACAATCACTAAGATGCTGAACAATTAAAGCACACCTGCATTTTTATTTAATGGGGAATAGGAAATCTGTTGTGGGTATATGGTCCTAAACATACCACCAAAGTAAATTATAGTATACTATATGAAGTATGGCATATGAATCCATTCCATGGGATTTTCAAATGTGCATATGTTAAAATCACAGTACCATATTCATCATCACGAAAGCTAGAATTTTACCACCATAGAGTGATATTTTCTCTCTGTATGGTCACCACATACTCCCTCTGCTTGCATTTGCTGGTATTCGGCCACTACATCCAGATTTTCCTGAACATTACCAGGATTTCAAAGGCGAAATTGACATCGGGGGGGGGGGATTTCTGAAATGTGGTGCTTTGTCCTGGATCTTAGGCAAATCGGGGGAGGGATATTTTATTGTTCTACAACTTTGGGGGGGTGTCCTGGTTTTTACTTTTTGAAATATGACAATTCTACACTATGCTTTCAGGCAACTTCCCAAAACCATGATCACTTATTACAAAAGCCATGACAGATTAGAAGGAATTCTAATACGGAAGGAAGAATTCAGTGTTGCGCTCTTCTGGTCATTCCAGATGAAACAATCTTTCTCTCTTTCACTCCCCTGTGTGCTGTTCTGAGGGTTTTCCTGAAACTCTGGAGCAGATTTGGGTAATGTGAGGAGGAGGAGGAGGAGAGGAAAACCCCATGGTACTTTATCTCCATCTCCACTTTAAAAAGGGGGAGGGGACAAACACCGTCCTTTAAAGCCATATTTCATCATCACACATTAAATATTACAAATCCTTATTAAGCGAATGACATATCACTGGTGTTATAAATGATAGGAAAATATATTAAGAAAAATAAAATAAAAAGGAAGAAACAGGTCAAGTGTTTCAAAATCAAGTCTAACTTGGGGTGGAGGGTCTCAAAACATCTTAAATGAATCTTAGTAGGGGTTTTTAAAAATCTGATAATGGAGCAGGACTTTTTTTTTTAATTCATACCCTAAAGAATCTGCTTTCTAAGGGTTGGATCCAGACTTACATTATACTTAAAGTCTTAGTCACGACAAACCTAAGTTCAGTTTAATTCAGTTAAGCCTGGATCCATCCCTATATTTTCAACATCACATTTTAGGGACTTTTAAAAAATGGTCCCACTTTATAAATATATCATAGCCCCACAAAATAAGATGGTAATCTCATGGGGGGGGGGCGTTGGATATGGAATGGCCTCTTAGTCCTTTTATAGAGTGGTGATCATAACAATGGAGGTGACCTTGATTCTAAAGTCTATTAAGCACTTTGCAGCTGCAGGTGTTGCATTTTCCCGTTAGTCTCCTTTCAGAGCGCCTTGCAGCCTGAGCGCTAACATCAGGACACAGCGGCGCAGAGATGAAAGTGCAAGAGACTTAATAACCATTGAATGCTTTCCACTTTCCCAATGTATCACAATTACAGAAACACCTGTTCTAAATAACTGTGTGTGCTTATTGATGGTGAAAATGTACAGTGCTCAACAGCCCTCAAAATTTCTCATTTAATTTTTATGGCGGGTGGTCTAGCAGCAGCAAATTGGGTGCAGTGCAGGGCATGTTGGAGCACCGGGTCAATGGTTTGTTTACAGTACCAATAAAATACATCTGTGCTCCTATTCCCTGACTGTATAGCATGTTCTTTTATTAATTGTCCCCAGAATTAAAAATCCCAATCACATTATTTTGCTTAAGGAAACCCATACACAGCCCATCTGCAACTGAGGTCAGGAGGAATATAATGGAGAGCAAAACAATATGTTTGCCCTTCCATAAAATGTTATATGCTTTGCTAGATGCAGAACATGGACTTTGTGAGGCAGAATCTTTTTAGATCCATTTCCCTGAGCGTTCAGCAAAACAGGAGAAACAGTGGAGGTTCACGGTACAATATTGTTACCACAAAATGTGAATGTGAAACTGCTCTAACTTCCAGTTTCTCGTGGGACTTGGAGAGTTTTAAGCTTAATTTTGCACAAAAGCAGCATATGAATGCATGTTCCTACAGAGCTAATGTACCTACGCTTTCCCACACAGCTGATAAAAATGGCTTGCGCCTTCTCAGCATATCAGTGCTCTCTCCCAGCTTGTGCTAGGCCTTCCCTTGCCTGTCCCAAATATTCTACATACTGAGCAGACAGACATATTGCTGACCCTTCAGCATGCTATAGATTGAGAGAGAGAGAGAGGTTGTGTGTGTGTACGAGCTCCCCACCTCTCCTTTCCTAGTATGGGCTGTGGCATCTATCCCAGATATTGCAGTCCACTCTCGAGTTTTGGTGGAATGGATCAGAGAATTGTGGAGTTGGAAAGGACCCTGAGGCTCATCTAGTCCAACCCCTTGCAATGTGCAGAACTGTGCAGCTGTCCCATATGGGGATCAACCCTGCGACCTTGGAGTTATCAGCACCATGATCTAACCAGTTGAGCTATCCGTTGTTTCCTCCCTCTGCACAAACCTTTCAGAGCAGGTTTGACTCCACCCAGTCCTAAATATAAAGCATCCATTGCAACAATGGGCATGGTATGGGTGGGGTTTGGATAAGGCAAGGCCCCCTTGGTGAAGCAGTGCATTTCTGTGTGTGCGCACAGTGGTACTTAGGCTGTGAAGGCCCCTTTCCATTACAGTGCCCTTTCCATTGCAGCTTCCTCTTCTGCCAAACTTTTCATTAGGGTTGAATTATTCCACCACCTGATGTTTGCCTTTCTTCCAAAATGTTTGAGATGCTGGGATTTCATCTTCTGGTTCTTTGTACAGTGTTGCATTTTCATTCATTCATTCATTGGAGTTGTGTACAACAAAGCGGAAAATAAGATAAAATACAAAACAAAGAGCCCAAAGAACAATTTAAAAAGTTCTACAAACTCTAAAAACATTAAAATGATTTCTACAGATGTACAATTAATATTCTGTTAGTGACTGGGTTGCACTTAAGAGAAATCCCTCTTAAACAAACAAACAAAAAATATTCTGAAGGCACCTAAATATCAGGAAGCTGTGTGCCTGCGTATTCTGAGCTGGGAGTTGATTCCAGAGGGCCCGTCCCAAATCATCAAGATGGGAAAGGTATTGCCTAACGTCATCAGTGGTGGGTGGCATGCTAGGCGAAAGCCCCGATATCCCTGACCTGAAGCCCAAGAAATCGCACCACGCCTTCTTGTAAGATCTGAGAGTGGAGGGTGCGACAGACGCTAATACTCCCTGAATCACTTTGCGTCTCCAAGATTCCACAGGTGCTCTGGAAAGGGTTCGGGCAACGGTTGTGCTCCAGGTGCTAGCAACCGGAAGCGAGACATCTGAAATCAAGACAAGGCATCCGCTGTATCGTTATTGATCCCTGGTATAAATTTGGCTGAAAAGGTTATGTTATACTCAAGGCACTGGAGAACGAACGACTGTAGCAGTGACGAGACCCTCTCAGATCGAGATGACTGCCTAGCCAGTATGTTCACCACTGCCTGGTTGTCGGTTCTGAAGCACACCCAGCGATTCCGGAATTCCTCCGTCCAGATATGCACGGCCACTACTATGGGAAAAAACTCAAGAAAAGTGAGATCCCATGTGATGGCCTTGCCCTGCCACCCCGTTGGCCATTGTTGAGCACACCATCGTCCCCTGAAATACAAGCCCAAACCCAGGGACCCTGCTGCATCCGATTGGACCTGGAAATCTGAGGACAAGTTAACAACCTCTTGCCATAGGGATACTCCATTGTAGCGACTCAAAAATGTAATCCAAACCTCTAGGTCCGCCTTAACTAACTTGGGAAGTCTGATCCTGTGGTGTGGGTGCTTGAGACCTACTGAGAGCCTGGTCAGGCAGGAGCAGAAGGGTCGTCCAGGGGAAACTACTCTACAAGCGAAATTAAAATGACCTAACAGGGACTGTATCTGTCTAAGAGTGACCTTTCTTAATGTAAGGGTTTCCCGGATTATTTCCAAAAGGGCGTCTATTTTATCCTTAGGTAAGTGGGATGATTGGGCAATTGTATCCAGCTCGATGCCCAAGTAAGTGAGGCGTGTAGTGGGGCCTTCGGTTTTTCCAGCTGCGAGGGGAACACCCAGGTCCTGGGCCAAAGCTGAGAAGGCCCCAAGCAGGGAGGCACATTCCCCGGTATCGGACTTTCCGACGAGGAGAAAGTCATCAAGATAGTGCGTGATCCCAGCCGAATTAGTCCTAAAACGCAAGGCCCAGTCCAGGAAGGTGCTGAATGTTTTGAACACTGAACAGACTACTGAACAGCCCATTGGCATGGCCTTATCAACATAATACTTGCGATGGGACGACAGAAAGTGAGGCTGGGAGGCTGGCACTGCAGCAATTTAGGCTGCTGTACATGCCCCCTTGAAGGCACCTGGTTGGGTGCCTGACCGTGGGCGTGGGCACCAGCCAGGTGAGTGGGAGACAGGGGGCAAACGCCCCCTGCTTGAGGCAGAGACCGGCTCCCGCCCACAACCACTGCCCTCTCTCGCAGGAGGAGAGTCTTTGTCCTCGTGGCACCCCTTGGTGTGTGGAGTGCCGCAGGGCACAATCCTCTCCCTGATGCTTTTTAACATTTTTATGAGCCCCCTTGCCCAGCTTGTCTGGAATTTGGGGCTGGGTTGTCATCAATATGCTGATGACACCCAGCTTTATCTGTTGATGGACGGCCATCCTGACTCAGCCTTGGACACACTGACCAGATGCTTGGAAGCTGTGGCTGGATGGCTGTGTGGGAGCCAGTTGAAGTTAAATCCTTAGAAGACAGAAGTCCTCTGTCTGGGTTGGGACGACATGGGGTTGGGGAGCCAATTCCCATCTCTTGCGGGGGCTCAATTAGTGCCAGCGCCTTCCATCAGGAGTTTGGGTGTAACCTTCAACGCCTCCCTCTCTATGGAGGCGCAGGTTGCAGCTACAGCAAAGGTGGCATTTTTCCACCTTTGCTGTGCTAAGTAGCTGGTCCCTTACCTTTCCCGCCCCGACCTGGCCACAGTGGTCCATGTGATGGTCACCTCCAGGCTTGATCATTGTAACTCGCTCGACGCGGGGCTGCCCTTGAAGCTGACCCAGAAACTCCAGAATGCCACTGCAAGGCTCTTTACAGGGTCCTTGCTGCAAGACCACATTCATCCAGTGCTATACCAGCTGCACTGGCTCCCGGTGGAGTACAGGGTCAGGTTGAAGGTGCTGGTTTTAACCTTTAAAGCCCTATACAGCCTAGAACCCTCGTACTTACGGGACCGCCTCTCCTGGTATGCCCCATGGAGGACCTTATGTTCCACAAATAATAATATCTTGGAGGTCCCAGGCCTCAAGGAGGTTAAACTGGCCTCAACCAGGGCCAAGGCTTTTCGGCTTTGGCCCCAGCCCGGTGGAACGCTCTATCACTGGAGACCAGAGCCCTGTGGGACTTGATATCCTTCTACAGGGCCTGCTAGATGGAGCTGTTCCACCTGGCTTTCAGCCCAGGCCCAGTTTGACCCCGCTTTGTGGGATCCTGTAAGTTACCTCTTTGGCCCTTTTATCGACTCATGTGGGGCCAACATGGATAGCTGGCCCTGATGAATACTTGAGGTTCCTGACCCCTATGGTTGTAATTTCATGGGCAGTTGTTAAATTTTATCCTGATTCTAATTTTTAAGCTGTATTTTAATCAATTGTTTGATTGTGTTTTAATGTATTTGACATTTGATATTAGCCGCCCTGAGCCTGGTCTTGGCCAGGGAGGGCGGGTATAAATAAAAATTTACTTACTTACTTACTTACTTACTTACTTACTTACAAACACTGTTACATTGTGTTTCTTGGCCACAGTTTGACATGACAGAACTGGCTATGCCTACATCTTTACAGGAATTCGTTCTCATTATCATGAAATTGAAGGCTACAGTATTTTGAGCTTGTGTCTCCCCCCCCCCAAAAAAAAGTCTTCACTTTCCACGGTGCAGTTAAAGCCATCCAGTGTCAATTATATACATGGGTGTGGGGATGTGCAGCACAGTTTCTCTGACTTTGGCTTTTATTCGCACTTGGTCTTTCACTTACACATTACGTTCATGGTGCAAACAAATTTACAGACACATGACAGTAGTTCAAAAAGGTGAAAACTAAAAGGCAGACGAGCTGCAGCCTTTCATCATGCAGCAAACACTCACTAACAACAACAAAAATTCTATTTTCTGCTTTCTATTTTCAAAAGTGAGAAAGTTATCTCTTAGAAGGGCTCACAATAAATCTAACACATTTTCAAAACATTTTTTTTTTTACTGTGCCGTTGAAGTACAGTTCAAAAACTTTTTTAAACTGAAAGATAACTTGGGGCATCATCTAGCCAGTGTTAAATACTTCTATGCTGCAACCCTGTCCACATTTTGCTGGAAATAAGTGAGTAGATATTTCTAGGGTTACACTGCTGGAACGAGACTCCTAAAGCAGGCAGCTAATTCTACATCAGATGTCCAAAGGGCAACTCTTCCAACCATAAAGATTGCATCCTAGTTTTTGCTTTAAAAACTCCAAATTCTCTGACAAGATTAAAATTGCTTCTAGCTATCTTTTTGCCTCTCCTTCAAACTCCGCTGGCTGTTACATGCACATGTCTGGATCCAATAAGAAGCATTCTGACCTTGAATTAACTTTCTGATCACTGTGGGATGTGAAACACAAGAGCAGTCCCTAGAGAGGACATAAAAGGGGATGTCTGGATCAGCCAGTCGGAACTTCCTGTTTCTCCTAGACTGGGACAGACTTCCTCTGCATGTGACTAGAGGTGGGCATGACCTCAGCTGCCCAGGTAACAAAAGAGCAGGACTGGTTAGCCATCTCTCTCTGTCTCTCTGACCACATTCGTCGAAGAAGCAACATCTGCTTAGCCTAAGATGCTCTCTTGGCTTCCAGCCAAGAGAGGACAAAGGGGCTGCCTCATTATGGGATAGTTTCCAGGTGTATATTACTTTTCTAACTTATGTCTGCCTTCTGGTATCCAATTGTGAACAGAATGTGTGAGTAAACTCTTTTTATACTTTTATAGAAGACTGTCATGTCTATCCTTTCTTTGAAGAACTAAATGGGGAATTACCAAAAGGAAAGCGTATTTTAGAGATTTTAGCAAGCCTGAGCAAACGCACCCGCTGTGCAAGTTTAAAAAGGGGAATGTTACTCTGCTAAATTGTAGAACTTGTTAACACTAGTTGGAAAGGATATAATCAAACAATATATCCTCTCCTGCATCCCCACAATCACTGCTCAGGTTAATCAAACAAAACCATAGCAATAGGGCCATTTGTGATCATCAGGATATCCAACACATAGTTGCATGGTGTCTGAAATCTTGAAGATTTCCCTCCCATGCTGATTAAACTGTAGCTTTTAAATTCCCAACACACTTAAGGTTAAAGCGTGCATAAGCCTTTGTAGTATATATTAAAATCCACAGAAGAGGCTGTAATGCATTTGTTAAAAACTGCATCAGTGTTTTAATTAAGTTACAGAAGACCTGTGAGCCTATGTCTTGTTTGAAACTTTGTTTTATCTGCCTTGATTTGTGATGTTATTATTCATTTATCATAAATAAATTACCATTATCCCCTAATTACTTAAATCATCACCTTTACTCTCTCCTTCTGTGCCTGGCTAAGACCTTGGGGACAGTGTTAGATAGTAATTTGCCTGATAACCTCAAAGCAAAAATTTCCCTAAAATCCATTTTTTTGAATTATTAATTAGTTTTAAAAGTTACCAGATTGCCACAGTGTGACTGACCTATTGCTTTTTAATTACCTTACAGTTTTTGATACTATTAAGTATGACATGTTGCTGACCCAGTCACAGTTCCTTCCTTGGCTTTCATCAGCAAAACAAAATGCTTTCCTTGAAAGAAATGTCTTCTTTCTCCTATATCTTGGAAACAAATGAACTGCACAGTTTGAACCATCTCCATGACCTTGAGTTTTTAGTTCCAAATTCTGCATTGTGTTAGGGGAGGGGTAGAACCTTTGGTAGGGGGCATGTTGTGCTCCTTCTGGGGTAGTTTGTCCACCTTTGGTCCCCACCCTGCACTTAACTCTCGCCTGTAGCTCCAAGAAGCTGTCACCATGCAACAGAGACCACGCCCATGCCAGCTAAACCAGGTGAGGGTAGCCAATGGGTCTCAAGTAAGTAAGTTAGGGACTTCTACATGTGAAGACAGGCTCTGGTGGATTGAGCAGATGAAACTAATAGTGGGTCCAATGGTCAAGAAGGCAATTTCTGCAGGTGCTGTAGAGGGAAGTGAGGAACAGATGGGTTTTTCAACCTGGGAAGGTAGCCAATCTAGGAGAAGGAAAACTCTGGTCCTAAACCTCCTCTGCCTTGTGGGATATCTTCAGAAGAAGAAAAGGCTAAAGAGGAAACCTACACAAGTCCAGAGTGAAGTCCGTACAATGGTTGGGTGGCACCTTGTACACCTCATTCTGGCAACTTCTGCAGCTAAGCTGGTGCCAAACATATTGCTCTGCTTTCCTTTGGACCACAACAGCAAGGCCGCGAGGAGGGTCTTGACTTTACTCCCAGAGGCATACTCCATTGTCTCTCAAGACAGATGGCTGCCAACAAAAAGTATTATTATTACAAGGCAGTATCCAGGTAACTCATTCCATCAGTGCAAGGATTTCCAGTTGAACAATGGAACTTCTCCCCTCTCTTCTTCCATGCTCCTCCTAAATCTGTTCTAGGGGTATCCCCAACCCTTCGGAACAGATTTGTGGGAGAATGGGGGAGTTCCATTTGGCAAACATAAATCCTTGCACTGACAGAACAAGTTAGCTGATAATTGTTATACCTCCTTGTCATTATATCTTTTTGTAGTGATGCATTTTCTCAGTTAACGAAGCCTAAAATTACAAGAATTGGTATGTGGTGCCCAAAAAGGGTTTGAGACTAAAAAGGGATCCTCTGACTCATGTCTTACAACAAATGTGACATTTTTATCTTATACTGTAAAAAAAAAGTGATCTTGATGATACTGGCATGCTTCTAGCGCTCTTTCTACATTTCTACTTCTAGCGCCATTTTCCTACATTTTCCATGAAGTCTGTTCAGTTAATATTAAAAGCACTGGTACACATAGTGGAAGTAAGTCAGTGGGACTCACTTTGGAATACACAGTGAATAGGCTTGTTCTATCAATTTATTTAATGAATATTTCTTTTCTTTGCATGTTATATTATAGTTTGATATGTTTATCAAAAATACCTTTGATATTGTTATTATCAGATGTTTAAAATAGTTAACAGAGTGATAACACTCATTTAGGGCTAGTATATTTAGTGGGGGAAATCAGTCTTGCAGTGTAATCCTCTGCATATTTGTGCACTAAATTTGATGGATTACAGTGTGATTTACCCTAAGACCTGTGGGTATAGGGTGGTATATAAATTCAATAAATAATAACAATAATACAGTGAAATCCTGCACCTACTTACATCATAAGTAAGTCTCATTGAATTCAGTGGGGCCTACTCCCTAGTAAGTATGCCTAAGACTACAGCCTTGGTCTTTCTTTACTGACAGTACCCTCCAAACATTGCCTCAACTTGACCACATAGCAAATGCTTCCCTTTTTCACATATCCCTATCAAAATGCTTCAAACCAGTCATTCAAAAGAGAAAATCTTACGTGCTTTGTATGCATTGAAACTCAATAATAATTGTGTTATGTTTACAGTCTGACTTCCCTTTACAAAAAGAAAAAAAATAGGTTAAGGACAAAAAGAACACAGCACTAAAGTGTTTACAGCTTGACTTTGAAGAGGCAGCTGATGTAGTTCTGCATTTGAAGCTAATTGTCTGTGGAACTTTTGACACGGTGGGGGGGGGGAATGGAAGGGAAATCACAGAGGTTATATTTTGAAGTTTTGTAGCTAGATTATTATTATTGGTGTGCTATTACTGTATATTTTTTGATAACAACATAAGGTTCTTACACCCACATTCTCCTCCCCGCCCCCATTATTGGAACATAATGAAATAATTTTTTCAAGGTGTGTTTTCGCAAGAAAGAAAGCAAAACCTTTCCACCTACTGTTATCATTGCTACGATCACACTACATGCCTGCTGTCAGGCTGTTAAAGAAAGCATATGAAAATGCACCACCTCTAACTCAACAATTGTTGGTGGAAGAAAAGAAACAATTGATCTCTCGCTTCATTAGAAAGAAATGTATTTTCTTTTCACACCAAGATTTCCTGGAGAAAGGATTGAGCATTTTGAGGTCATCCATAGCTTCATACCATGATATAAGAACATCAGGCCCAGTATTATTAAGACATAAGAACATAGAAAGCTGCCTTAAACCAAGTTGGACCATTGGTCCATCTTGTTTAGTAGTGTCCATGATGACTGGCAGTAGCTCTCTGGGTTTCGGATGGGGGACACGCCCAGCCCCACCTGAAGATGCCAGAGATTGAACATGGGACCTTCTGCACTCAGGTGCTCTTGTACTGAGCTAGGGTCCTTCCCATAATTGGGCTACCGTAGGGATGATCGCGGAGTGGGGAATGGGGTCCGGAGGGAGCACCCTCCCCACCCGCAGGCAGCTTCAGCCTGCCTGCACACGTGACCTTGGGGTGCGGAGCACACACACCGCTCACAGACAAAGCCATGGCTGTCTGAACATCGTTCCCTCTGTCTAACCTTTTGCAGTCTCAGTAGTCTGCGGTGCCCTTTGTCTCTGAGACCTTTTGTCTCCTTCGTCATACACTGTGCTAGGGGAAAATGACGTGGTGGAAACAGGTGCCAAAATAACTTTGTACCACCCCACGATCATGGGCCCAGAAGAGGTGTAAAGGTCACAGCCCAAAATGTATTTGCCTGGTTTGCATATTTGTCTCAATAAAAGGAGGCTCCACGGGGCTGGCCGGCAGCTTGCATGCAGCCCACCTGTGCGCAGCTCACCTGCATTGTCAACTCCTGCCTCATGTCCCTCACTTCAGGCTACATCAGATTATCTTGTCCTAGCTACATTTTTTTTTTTAAAAAAAAAGGGTACAACCCAGATAAAACTGAGCGCACATAAGCCCAGTTGTTCATTACACTAGAAGGCAGGACTAGAACTAATGGACTGAAACTGCAGGGATGTTGATTTTGGCTAAATATTGGGAGAAACTTCAAACTATAAGAGCTATTTGACAGCAGAACACATTGCTTTGGATGGGCAGAAGCAAAGGGTGGGCGGTTAACTGGAAATCTCTGGAGATATTTAAGCAGAGGCTGGATGGTTATCTGTCAAGGATGCTGGAGTTGCATCCTGCACTGGAGATCCTCCATTGAGTGTTGACCAAGATGACTTCCAAGGTCCCTCCCTACTGTCAAGTTTTATTAAATCAATGGGTCTTAAAAGTGCAGTCCTATGCACATTTACTCAGAATTAAGTCCCACTGTGCTCAATAGTACTTCTTTCCAGGTAATTGTGGGCTGCGTCCTCAAGTGATTCATTGTGCACTTAAGTCCAATTAATTTCTATGGGGAAATAGCATGGTAGATTTTTTTTTTACATATATAAATTCAATTTTTGTTTACCCTAGGTCAGCAATCTGTTCCAAGCGTGAGTACTCTGATGAATATACTGAGCTTCCCTACCTAGAATGGCTCTTTCCTTCATTTCAATCAAGAGAGATGTTCCATATGTGGCTTAGGTTGAAGGCATGGATTAGATCTCTCTTCCACCATACATGGAAGAGATCTGCTTGCCCAGAAGCACATAAGGCTTTCTAGACATGGCACTTACATCTAAAAGCAAAAATCATTTCTGTTAACCCTTTTAAAACCAGCCAATAAGCTAAACTCAGTTTTACAGAACTGAAACTATGCAGCCTAGCTCAAGACCCAGAATGCGAAAAACGAGACATGGTCCCATACTTGTTTTCAGTTTTTGGACAAGTGCGCCAGGAAAATTGTTTCATTTTTCTCTGGTTGGCTTAATATCCTGTGGAACCCATAGTCACTGGCACCAGCTTAATATATTTTAACCTTAAAAAAATAACGCAATTCCAATGGCATCAGACCAACGCAAGCAGGAGAATCATATACAACCACATGTATTTATTAATGTCTTAACTTATAGGTCAGTATAAATGTATTAAATGTGCAAATCCCTTGCACTTCCAGCAGGTTCCAGACGTTTCCCTCAAACTCTCTTGGCTCTTACATCTGCTGCATCTACAACTCCCCTACGTTTGCTATTTCTTCCTCATCTTCATCTTTTCTCCTTTTGCCACGGAAGCCTCAACCTGTTTAATTACCAGTGATCTCAGTCTGACCTTCTGCTACATGGGCAGTACTTGGTAGAATTTAACAAATAGGGATCAGCACTGATTTTAAAGTCCTGGCCAATGAAATGAAAGACCTGGATGGATGCAGAATATTAACCTACATGCATTAAGTGCATGGAGAAGATGTGATGACAGGAGATGTCACTGCTTTGCTAGCCCTATTCCTGGTATCAGTCACATCACTGGCCCATCCCCTCAGTGTCAATGCATGAGGAACTCTATGTGCAAGCAGCTGCTCGTGCACAGACTTCCATGCATTCAGGACTAGCTTGTGATTGGGAGTCTCCACTCCCTGATAACTCATCCCCACTCCCCTTCCTGGAATCAGCCCAGTGGTCATTGAATATAAAGATGCCTTATGCCAGTTATACTGCTCCAGTGAACCATTTAGATCAGCATTTCACGCTCTGACAGTAGAATTTAAGTTTCATAGGCAGCAAGTTTTCCCAGCTCTGTAAGCCAAGATGCTTTCAAGTAGAGACATCAGGATCTGAGCAAAGGGATCATTCACTTCCAAAGCAAGTGTTCTACAACTAAGCTATGGCTTCTCCCTCAAGTAGTAGCTGATTTGTACTATAGTCTGATATTTAAATGATATCCAGGAGCTTTGACATCAATTTGTGGGGGGGGGGGGTCCTCAAATTTCAAACTCGAATGAGAAAATTCTGGCCCATTACTCATAGCTGCCCAAGGTGTTATAATCTAACTTTCAAATGTGAGGGTTTAATTTGAAATGTCAAGCAAATGTCAGGTTCTGGTGTGTGGATTTCAGCTTTGGCTGAGCCAGTGTACAGGTTGAAATATTAGTCATGTGTTCAGTTTCAGCCAAAAAGAAAAAAATTGGCCATACATTCTGGTTCTGAACGGCAAATATTTCTAACAATATCTATGTAAAATTTTCCGAGTCATTTATCTGATATCATTCTTTTGATATTAGAAAGTTATTCCACTATTTTAACTTGGAGGGTGTGGAAATTCTCAAATTCCCAAATTCTACATTCTCAAATGCAACATTTTGCCAAGTATGGAATCTACAGTTGACACAAGCCATTTTTTCCCCGAGAAATGCCTGTAGCTCCAGAACTTCAGAATCCTCTCAGGGTTTATGAATAAATATAAGCCATAACATTTTTTAATGCTCTGAACACTCTCTCTCACACTGCCGCCCCCCCCCCCACACACACACACTATATTGCTTTTAGGACAGTATAGTGTGTTTCATAATTTTTGAATTTTCTGTAATGTTGGATTAGATCATATTAGATAATTCAGAGTAGTGGTCTGTAGCATATTGTTTAGAGAAAAATCGTGTTTTAAAAACTTATTTATCCTTATATAGAATGAAGAGCAGCTTTGACATTCCTAGCAAACTACAGTGTTGTTTTCACTGCTGAGTGATTTCTCTATATTTCCCAAGAAAGAGTGAACATCAGAGGAAGTCTAAAATCCAATTGATTATCCACATAGTGGTTCTCATTCTATAATACACCTCTTTAGAATTATGTCACACTGTGGTTATATTTAGATCACAAAACCTAAGGACATATATCCCTTGAAGATGGATAAACAACCGGAATGGATGTCTTTTCGCAACAGGAAATCTTTAACACCAATTTTTTTAATGGAGAGGGAAGAAGGATCTAATGCAGATGATATTCCTCCAGGTCATCAAAGTAAAAGGTAAATAAATGTATCACAGAGGCAGAAAAGCAAACCACAATGATTTAATCAAAAGACAAAGTATGACAGTCATCACACAGCAGTTCATCTTGTTTCATAGCTTCAGACAAATTTGAAACAGTAAAGACCAATTAGCTTGACTAGTGAGAAATTAATAAGGAGGAAATCAAGGTCATTCAAGACTAATTTTTCCTGATTGTTTCTCCTCATTTCAAATCTAAAAGTAGGGTGGTATGGATGGGTGGATACGGGTGTTGCTGTAACCAAAATCCCACAGTACTTTTGAATTAAAATGCTCCTGGCTTGGAGTAGAGATTTTACTGAATGTGATAAAGTCCTGGAGGACTTTTTTTTCCCCTGTAAAAAGCTCCCTAGAAGTATAAAAGCATAGAAACAAAAACAAAACCAGCATGCAAGGAAAGGAATGGGCTAAAGCCATTTTCCCATGCTTGCTAGGTTTTTTTATGATAGAGACACCAACAAAAACAGACTAGCAGCTCCAGTTACAGGACAAAGGAGGTAACCATGAGTTGTCCTATCTTTACATGTCCAGCAATTTTCTGTCATTTTAATTATTTGTTTTATTTTTCAGGCAAAATGGACCCATGAATACACTGATGAAGGGGACTTAGTCACCAGGGAGTGTGTACATGTGGCAGCAGAAGCAAATTGCTATGCATTGTCTCTAACTTTGCCTAGCCTGCCATTTCCATTCTGACCACCACTCAGAGCTGGCTCTACAATTAGGCAAAGTGACTTGGCCACCTCAGGCAGCAGATGCTGACAACAACAACCCCTGCCCATTCCCCTCTATTAGAGGTCAGAGCTATGTGTGTTACATGGCATGTCCTACCCACCCCTAAACTAGTCTGCTGCCTTGGGTGTTGTGGGAAATGCCACCGTATTACCAGTGGAATAGGGAAGGGATACCATCAACCTTCACCTCAAGCAGCAAAATGTCTTAACCCAGCCCTGGCTCACTTTGGTAGCACTGTGGTAGTGTTAAGCCAAAGAGGAGCGTCTCCACCCCATCGTTCTGCCCAGACACTGAGGTCCAGCGCCAAGGGCCTTCTGGTGGTTCCCTCGCTTCGAGAAACCAAGTTATAGGGAACCAGGCAGAGGGCCTTCTTGATAGTGGCACCAGCCCCGTGGAACACCCTCCCACCAGATGTCAACAAGAAAAACAACTACCAGGCTTTTAGAAGACATCTGAATGCAGCCCTCTTTAGGGAAGCTTTTAATGTTTGACAGACTATTGTATTTTAATATTTTGTTGGAAGCCACCCAGAGTGGCTGGGGAAACCCAGCCAGATGGGTGGGGTATACATAATTTTAATTTTTAATTATTATTTATTATTATTATTATTATTATTATTATTATTATTATTATTAAAGACATCTTCCTGGGCTTAGTACTGAAGTATAGATTCTGAACAGGTCGGTACAAGCTGGTCATGGGGTCACTGCCCAGTAATGTGGGTCGTTGAAGTCATTGATATAAAATCTCTATTGTGACAAATGTTTGATTCTCCCCCACCCCTCTTTTCTTTCTTGAGCTACTCCTTGGGCTGGAGAATGTCAGTCTTTCCCTAGAGAATATCCACTGTGGATCCAACCCAAAATATTTTAGTACTGTTTAAGGAATCAATGGGCTTAGTCTCTTTTTCCTTCCAGTCTCTTAGCCTTTCTATTCCTTCAACACCAATATGAACTAACAACAGAACTTCATTTAGCATAAAGTGTGCTGAAATTTCTTCAAAGAGGGGGGAAAATGTTGGAGAATTTTACTTTCCCCTTTCAGAATATGCAGGAACATGCCCCCCACCCCCACAATTTCACCACATACAAATAATGGGGAGACTTTTGAGGTAGGTAAGCCTGTCTTACCTACCTTGCCAGGCTCTCTGCAAAGCTAGGAGGGCAGCCAGTATAGAGTAGAATTTGGTGGTGGTCAGTCATCAGGACCTGGGACAGCTCACTGTGGTTGCTAGAGGCAACACTTAGAGATCATTCAACATTTAGTATGTGTGATGCAGCAGCACTAGCATCTTTTATAATCACAGGTAGTGGTGGTGGGATGACAATTATTTGGGTCACAGCAGTCGGGAGAGGGAGATTAGCTTTTCCCTCCCCAGCTGTGGTCCTGATGAACATGGTTTCTTTGAAGCTTTGTCAAAATAGTGTTTCTTTTCCTCTGCTGCTAAGGAAGATTGTCACCAAGTGGGAATGTCGGCAGTAGAAGCTGGTCTTTTGGGGTGAATGGGGCACTGCCCCACCAATCTCAGTCTTACAACCAGTCAATGGGTGGCTGTGCCTCTCATTGGCTCTGGCTCTACCTACTGGTGGTCTCCCCGCCTTCCACCTCACCAGTCCCAAGGGTCACCAGTTACCATTGGTTGCTGAGCTTGCTGGGCACTACTGGGAATGACAATCAGTGAAGCAATACTTCTTTATTCTTTTCAATCCTCCACTTGTTCTCCAATCTGGGCAAGGAAGTGAAGTCATAAGAGGTCTTCAGAGAACTCTAAGCAGGACAGAGAAGAAATAGCCCAGTCACCTACCTATAAGCTCTTCTGAAGCATCCCTTGTTCTGGATCTAAGAAAAGGGACAAGAGAGAAATTCTGAGTGGAGGCAAAGTGGTTTGCAAACAGGATTCATTCTTCAATGGACAAACTCACCCCACAAGTCATTTTCCCCCCTTTCGTCTTCCAAATGGACTCTCTTGCTATTTCATAGCATCCTGTTTACATTTCCTGTTTTAGCCCTCTTTGCTCTTTTGCTAAAAATAAAATGAATTATGTTGGTGTTGCTGTAGTCATTTAGCAATATCCATTAATTGACTAACTCCTTCCCACTCTCCTGCTCCTGCTCCCTCTCTCCCTTTCTACAGGAACCTTTTTATCCTTCTAACAAACTCATGAGACACCTGAACTCAATACATTGCTAGTTGGCACTCTCACAATGCTTGCTTTGAATACTCACTTGTCCCAAAGTTCTAGCCTGGTCTAATTAAATAATAGCAATTATATTAATGATATGAGTTCTGAGCAAGATTTGATTTATTCTTTGTTCTCTCACTGCTGTTGACACAGTATGATTATCATCCAAGATTCACCTGTACCAGCTTTCCTTGCAATCAGACATTCCATATAATATACTAATCATGGGACATTTCCACTCAGGATGCACCAATCTATTAGTTTCCTTTTCTAGCAATTTCTCATGTTTCTGGTCTTAAAGTATGTTTACCACATTTCTGCATCAGTTGGAGATTTTTTTTCTTTCTTTCTAAAAAATCCCATGAGAGTTTGCCAGGATTCTAGTGCACATTTCTGTATGTAATGTGCCCTGATATGTTTGCAAGCAATTTCCCCTTCAATAATGCAATAATGCATTTTAACATATAATTTCCCCTTAATATATGTATTACTGTATGCATTTTATGGTTGGTGAACTGCATCGCAAAATTTGGAGTACAGATTTTGCAGGATAGATGTGTTTCAGTCCATGTATTGGTTTGGGGAAGTGTAAATTAGGTTGGTTAAAATGCAACTGAATTGAATTTATCCTTATTCCGACGTTCTACTCACTGGTTGACGGCATATATTAAAGGATAAAGCTTTTGTGAAGGTGTGTGTGTTTTCAGCAGCTAGGATCTGACACCCTACCACATCCACGGGCATAGGTGTCAACTCCCTGTGGCCCTGGTCACCCGAGCACCTACAAAATTCCCCATAAAGGGGCTGGGCACCCACAAATTTCAGTGCCAGGGCCATGCACGCTGAATGGCACCCATTGCCCTGGGCCCCCATGGTCACAGGGCCAATTTGGCACTCCTGTCGACAGCTGCATTTCTATAATACACCTTGCAGGCTGTCCATCAAGGATGACACATAGTCTGCAAGACAAGCTGACTTGTCCACTGACCACTTTGAACCAGTCTGGCTCCAAAGAGCCTTAGAATAGCCCAGCCTCAGAGCTACATCTTCAGCCTAACACTTCTCATTTGGAAAGGACCCTTCCTGGAGCAGACTATTCCATTTCCACAGTGGCCAGCTAGATGCCTGCTGTTTTCCTCCCTCCCTCCACATTGTTCGATAGACCCTGACAGACCCTGACAGTTGCAAATGTGATCCTTTCCTTATATTTTCACTTTACAGCAATCATGTTAAACCTTTCTTTGGGTGCCCATCAAAAATCTCACACCCTAATGTGCCACTGGTCAGGTAGATAAGCTTCCATGAGGATTCGGCTGAGTCTAGAACCAAATCGGGTTGATTCAGGGGAATCCAGGCATCAGTTGGGCTGAGGCAGCCACAGATTACAATGGGTCAGGTTGCATGATCCAGGGCTGTTGAGGAGTGGGGTATAGGAAGGAGAGACAGGTGTGTGCAGGAAGAAGAGTAAAACATGGGTAGTGTCACCTCTTTTATTACACTCTCACCCATACTCTCTCACTTTGTGCCACCCCTTCTCTCTCTCTCTCTCTCTCTCTCTCTCTCTCTCTCTCTCTTTCTCTCTCTCTCTCTCTCTCTCTCTCTCCTCTGTTCTGTTAACAAGTCCTTAACTTAAGGATTATTTCTCATGAGAAACAGCAGCCGCCTATGACTGAGTACCAGTTTAATCTTTCGTGGTTGGCTGTTGCTTAACAATGATGTTACCAGAATGTCACAAACTCTTTTTTTAGTCACAGTTTTGTTGCACTTTGCATATTAACTGATTAAATATAGTTTTGCTTCACAATATGAATTTGTACATGCCAGAACTATATATGTCATAAAACAGACAAAGCAGCTAAGAAACTGCAAATGGGTGGCAGCAGACAGGGGTGGCAAAAGCTGGCTTTCATTTTTCTGTATATCCATATTTTTATTTTTGTTTTTCATGGTTAGTGTTGGGTCCTTTATGTTTTCAAATATTTATACAGGAAAAGATTATGTTGTAAAACATCTTGTCCTTCTAGAAAGTTGGTGTCTATTATTGGAATGATTATATAAATGGATAAATATTGTGCATTATTCCTCCTCTCTTTTTCTGCATGGATGTGAAATATCTATGCTATGTTGTTGAACTGTGTCAGAAGAAAACCTTGGCTGCCTTCTGTTGGAGAAACCCCCTCAAATGCCTTTGAAGTGACAACTAAACTGGGAAATATAACTGACTCACAGCCTTTAAGCGATCAAGAAGTGATCAAAGCTGTAACTCTGGAACTCAAAAAGAAAAACCCCAACGTACATGCTTAGGGAAATGAGCAAAGCTTACTGCCAGCTGATATTCAAGGAAACAGAGAACAGGAATTGTAATTATTATGGAACACATCTTTTTATGCAGTGGTCATAAAAGAAGGTGAACAACAGCCTCTCTCCCAACTTTTGTTTGGCAAAAACCACCATCAGATTGCATTCCCTGAATCACAAAATAGCTATGACTGTAGAACATCATTTGGGCAACCTTAATTTTCAGGTTGTGATTAGCTTTTCTACACAGAGTGCACCACTCTGGTCTTGTGTGATTGGTGCTTTCTCTCCAAACCTACACAGAGAATTATGTTTAGATGATACTGGACTTAATGGAGAACATGGATGGCAAACAGCATTGTCACAGTCACTGTGATGATTGATCTTTTCCAGATGTTGGTGAATTACTGAGCTGATGCTAAACAAAGACAGGAAACTGTCTCATGTTCAAATTCTAAAAAAGCAATTTTTCTATCATTAGACAATCCACTGCAGCTACATCCACAACCCATTCCAAATATTCATCTTCCTAATGTTTTGGAAGAACCATTGCTACAACTGCTGCTTTCTGATGCTATTATGCTTTGTGCAGGTGGTTATTGTAATCATAGCTGATATTCGTAATATTGCTCCTACTGCGCATATTGAAAAATATAGATGGGACACCCACACCGCCTCTTTCTCTTATGTCCTTCAGCATATTGACCACAGCTGACATTTCCTAAGAATTAAATCTTTCCTCGATAATGAGCTGAATATGTCGCTTTGAAGTGGTGCTTACTAGACCAGTACTGTGCCATATTGTGCCAGAAAAGTAGCTGTGTATCTTCAAGAAAAGTTCACATTGCCCTGATGGTCACAATAACTCTATGCAAAAGCTCCTTGCTTTCAATGCAAGCTCAGAGGAATTAGCTTTGAACTGGTTTTCAACTGCAGACCTAAACTCTAGAATATGTGCAATAATAACTGAAGAGAGTGCTTCTGAGTATCTGCAGAGTGGCCTTTCCCTCGTACCACTAGGTAACTTCAGCCATATTCCCACATTCACATTTGAGTTTTCAGGGTATGAAGTTCTAGGCCAGCATCACATCCTCCACAAACACGCACTCTCACTCTGGAAGAAACGAAGCAGTGCTTAGGCTCAAAGTGCGCTCACACTAATCTTATGAGTGGTTCAGCCCAAGAAAAACTTTGACTGTACATGACATAGCACAAACCACTTTGGAAAGGTTTTTGTACGCAAAATTGCAGCTTGTCCTGATGATGAACCACACATATAAAGTGGTCACCCTACTCCCCCTCCCACCCTTATTTCCAACAAGGATGTTGTACTTTAAAGAGCTACGTGGCAGGTAATGAATTGGCAGGAATGGCTTTTGTCAGCATGGAGATGGTAGTGATAGAAAAAGTCACTTGTTGCAGGTTAAATTTCTCTTTAGCTGTTAAAAAACAAAAGGCTGGGGTGGACATTTTTAGCCTGGATTTAAGGCAACGGATTTGCCAGGTCCACAAGAGTTCTTCCTGCAGGCAGGTATGCACTGGCTTCTCCCCTGACAAATTAAATGTTTTATTGATGCTACAGGAGGATAAACCAGCAATATATTTATGGTCAGTGTTTTAGACACACACAAACAAACACCCAAGATGATGCAAATGCAATCCTTATTATAACTTTGGTATTGCACTCTAAGTTTTTAACACTCTTTCATTATGGGAAAAGCATACACGCGTTAGCAGAGGAGAAGTGCGCATTATTAAGGGAAAGAAGGGTGAGCTTTACTGACAGACATCAACTTGCTATCTGCCACAGATATATACTACAGCATTAAAGTAAAAAGGCTTCAGGGCAGCAAAAGGATTTATCTAATCATGTGTTTTCTAGCGCTGTGCATTCTTTTTGCCAACATCGACTCTTGTGTACAGCCTAAGGGCCTAATCCTGTTCTCCTTGAAGTCAATAAGAAATTTGCTATTCACACTGATGAGTGAAGCAGCAGGCCCTGAAATACTGCTAACAGGCTGCATTCTTTCAACAGTGATCCAGGTTTGCTTGTATGAAGAGGTTTTTCTTTAACCTACAATTAGCTCAGGTTATTTCCTATAGTATTAAATATATTAAAAGCACATGCACGCAGTCTATGTTTCTCTTTATTGTTTAGTCCAGAAATATGTGCCTTTTCAGCCTCTATAGGGAGCTGAGTAATGAGGAAAATCAGGGTGATTTGGGGGTCCCCCACCTCCCCAAGTCAAAGCACAGTCAGGAAACCCTCCCAAATCAGATCAGGACAAGCCACAGAGCATCCTTCCACTCTCTTTTTCTGTCCTTTAAATGCCAAATAGCTAACTTTTCTTAATCTCTGTGTTTCTCTGGGTCCACGGGCTTTAAAGAGAGACTGTACAATATGTTGTCTGTAAAGCACTGAAGAGCTCTGTTTTTTCTTGTTATTAAGCAAAGTCTCACTTCTTTACTTAGCCACTGTCCGGCAGTGGCATCTCTCCTCCCTTGAATGAATATATCATCCTAGCAGCTACAACCAAAATTCACCTCTGGCCCCAAACATTTTCCCATCATTTATCCAGCCTGTCACACAGCTATGCTCCAAGTCTATCCACATGAAGTTTCTGTAGTCAGCTGACCACCAGGCTGAGTCACATGATATTCCAGATGCTCACCTAATAAAATGACAATCAAAATTCAAAACATTGTTAAAAAATGTTTAAAAAAATTAAAATCTGATTTTAAACAATCTTTTTATTTTTTAAAAAAAATCTCTTACCAAATTGTATATACATCTACAACTATATATAGAACTAGACCTTTGAGTCCTATGACATTTATGGAACTAGTAGAAAACTTATAATGCTTTTGTGAACAGAACTATAAGATCATGCAAAAGAAAAGCACGGGGGCGGGGGAAGGAATATGAGCAATATTCATATAAGCAGGACCACAAGTATAAGCCACCGCAACATCAGAAGCAGAAATTGAACAGAAAAGAAGAGTAACGACCTATAATAAAGAACATCATAAAATCCTTTTATGATCACCACTATTCCCCTCTTTAAAAAGCAAGCAACAGTAAAACATATTTTCATATATGAAAGTATATATATTATTCTCTCTGTGTTAAGTGCCATGTTCCATTAATTCAGTAGCAGGTGCAACTCAGAATCATTCTGAATATCAATCAAAACTAATGCCCATGTGATCAGTGAGGAGTAAGTACCATCTGATTTTGAAGCTAAAACATTTGAATCTTTTTCTTAAAGTTATAAAAGAAACGTTATAACTGGAGGTTTTCTCCACCCCCTCCCCACCTTACCCATCAGGGTTCCTGCAAATCCAGGTATTTCAAAGTGACAAGTAAACTGGAGTTATTTTACTATTTAATTTATGCTGTGAAAGACTTGCATTCATAGGCATACAAGTCCCATTTTATAAGCATCTGAAGGTTATGGGTCAGTGAGCATTCTTGGGCTGTGCTGTTTCTCAGATGAAGTTTCAAGACAACCCCTATCTCTAATGATGGGTCAGGAGCAGGGAGGGGAGGAGGGGAGACAATATTCCAAGGTTGTCCTGGATTCATGCCAGAAAGAAAAGAAAGGGGTCTTTGTGAATGGACATCTCAAGGCCAGGGGTAAACATGTTAGCTGATACTTAACACCCAAAGCCACTGCCAAAACCGTTAGACACTGAGTAATCCATGCCAGTTCCTCTGGCTTTCAACTGCCCATGACAATAGGGACAATCTCCTCCACTTATGACACGCATTTCTCCAAAAACATCATCCCAGGATCTCCCAAATTAGCAGTTGCCTCAGAGTATAGAGACTCTGTTTTCATCAACAAAGGTGAACCGTTCAGCCTTTTCCTGCAGACAAGTTGTATCTTTTTGTTGTTGTTCACCTTTACATGACTATTTATTCATTTTTGATCATTTGCTTGTATCTATCACTCCTTCAGGAATTTAGCAAAGGAAGACAATGCAAACCCGCACAATTCTAAAGAAAACTTGGCAGCTTGGCTTTCGCATGAAGCACATCTAATTTATGTCATGCATTTTGATGTGGCTTTCCCTCTTCCCTCCTGATTCTCTTCCCTGCTGTCCTCACCTGCTTTCTTCTCCTCAGCTTTGAAAAGAGACTTATGCGCCTGGAGCAACATCCACACAGGGCATGTGTGTAGTAATGCCAATCCAGGCTTCCCTACGGTGGAGTGCAGCAACGTGTCTGCTGCTTCAGCAGTACTCACTCACTTATAATGTCCCCTAGGAGTTGACTTACCCCAGGGTCCTATCTAATCACATACCTTCAGCCTCATCTTGGACTCTTCTTGCTGCCTTACTAGACAGTCCTTCCCATTATATGCATTCTGCATGGACAAGCAGGTATTTTTTACTCTACCTAGGGATTTTATTTTATTTTCCTGCAGGGTCAAGACTAAGGTTATTATATCCCAAACCAGGGAGAGAGAGAGAAAGAGAGAGAGAGAGAGAGAGCGCGCGCACACACACACACACACACACAGCATCATTGCTGTTATGAGAATGGGTAAAGGCCATTCAACTGCATAAAGTTAATGACTTGGGCAAATTGGAATGACAATTTTATACCAGCTATGACAATCCTAGCCACATTACATTACGAGGATGGAGATGTATTCCAGTGTTTTGACGTAATGTCTATAACTGCCAGCATAAGTCCTGTTTCTCAGAAACACCGCTTTTGGGTTTTGTACCTGCATTGTGAGGTTTGTGTGGCATTCACAGGAGAGGCCTGCTCAGCCCTTATTTGCTGCGTTTCACTCAAAGAGTTGCCGCGAATCTTGTTAATTTCCATCACATTCCTGTAGAGATCATATCCTGGCATCCTCTTTATAAGCTAACCAGGTCTAATTCCTTTAATCACTGCTCATCAGTTTCCTAGTCCTGTTTTTGTTCTATTTGCTCATTGAATTCATTAATCCCCAATGTGCTGATGAAAATAGGTATTCCATATATGCAATAGGTATTCCATATAAACAATAGGTATTCCATGGGTCATGGTACCACCAAAACCCTGAGGCACCATGTAGAGGAACAGCAGAGGGGGACCCCCTTCAGAGGGTCATCTGCCTCCAATATGCTGTCACATTTCAGTCCATTTGTGATTATTTCTCTGAAGTCCCTAACATTCTCACTGGTTCTACACACTTAATCTATCAAGGGAGATCTACCCATATAAGCAGACAGTTTCATATATTTTGGGAAAGGGCCCAGCTCACTTAAAATATAATACTGGTGCCTTTGGCATGCATTGGCAACTTAGGTGTGCATCTGGATGCTGTAAAACAGGCAACTGCTTATTTAAAAAAAGGTGTGCCTCTTTGAGTTGTGTGGAATAAATTATGCTATGAAGTATTTAAAAAGTAACCAGAGCAAAAGCTCTTAATATACGGGCATTTATCCACAATCTAATTGTGAGTGTATCCAAGAGCAGGCCTTGAACTCTATATACGTCTCATGTCTCCTCCTGAAGTAAATGGGATGTGAAAGCACTCGGCTCCCTTTGGATCATGCCTAGTATCTGCAGAGTTGAAAATTGGTTTCAGGGAAAGCCCTGAGAGAAACCTGCATAGCAAGTTTACTGGATGTATTTGTTGTACCGTCCTGTTTCTGAAAAACTGGCATATAGAGAGAGGAAACGGAGAAGTAGTTCTAAACTCAGCTGGTGAGTGCCAACAGGATTTGGAGCTATAGCAGAGCTACTAAGAGACACAAATAAGGTAGTAGCCTGCTCATGGGAACCCTGATGTTTGAAGTACAAAAAACAAAACGTACAAAGAAAACCTAAAGCAGCATTCCCTACAAAAAAAATATAGCTCAGAATAAGAAAATATGAAGAGCTCTGTTAGATCAGACCAAAGAACTATCTAGTCCAGCACTCATTCTCTACAGTGGCCAACTTGTCACACTGGGATAATATAGGCATCATGGCAAGCAGCCACAGAAAGCCTTATCCTCCATGAATCTGTCTAATCACCTTTCAAAGATGTCCAAATTGGCAGCCATCACTGCATCTCATGGTAGTGAACTCTAGCTATACATTTTGTGAAAAAGTAATTCCTTTGTCTGTCCACAATCTCCCACTATTCAGTTTCTCCGACTGACCCTAGATTCTAGTATTATGCATAATTTTATATATCTCTATCACATCCCCCTTACTTGTCTAGAAAAAGCCTCCTGTTTCAGAGCCTACCGGTACTTGTATTTCTGATGACTGAACAAAATCATGCAGCACTTGAAATTTGGACAGCGTAGAACTCAAACAAATGGGATCAAGACTGAATCACAAGAAATTAACTGCCTATAACCCAGCTGTCATGAACAACCGAATATCTATTGTACATAATATGTACATAAGTAAATATTGGCCCTATCTCCAAGAACAGCGCGATCCCGGTAGGGTGCCATCGCGGCTACCCCCCCCCCAGCTGGGCGCCATGCCCCAGGATGCATGCCACGCCCCTGCGGGCGCCACGCCACACCCCACCCCCGGGGTGGATGGCAGCCCCGCCCCTGCCTGCTCTCCGCCCCCCGGTGCCAGAGCATGAAGCTCCACCACTGCTCCTAGGTAAAGACTTCTTACATCAATGGCATTTTCTTTCCAGCAAATGTCCTGCTCATTGGGTTATCAGCATAGCTGTCAACTTTTTCCTTTTCTTGTGAGGAATCCTATTCAGAATAAGGGAATTTCCCTTAAAAAAAGGGAAACGTTGACAGCTATGGTTATCAGACAACAGTAGAGATTGTATGTACATATTTTGCCAAATTAGTACTCAAATGAGAATTGTCCTGATAGGTCACTGATAAAAAATCAGGCCAGCTAGAAGTGATACAGTCCAAACAGGTCAGTTAGAAAATAAATTACTTAAGGTTTGTATCAAGGGTAGAAACAACCTTGGGTGTACAATAGGCGTCTACAGTCATTTCAGTGATTTTCAGATAGCTATTCATAGTGATTCTGCACTACTTAGAGCAGAATTACTGTGGGAAAAGTGACTTTCACAGAAGAAGATTACACTAGCATAATAGTAGCAATTCAGACCAAGAAGTTTATTCACTCTTGTAATTGTAGTTGGAATGTTTATGAAGGCACTCACTTTCAGAAGAAATAAAGCAATTCTGTTTCACTAAAAAAAATTACAAGTAGTGTTTAATTTATTTTAAAAGAGAAAAGGGGTTGGGGCTAAGGCATCACATCATCTGTCCTATAAGCCAAGCTTTCTGGGTCTACAGAGTATGGTTACTCAGTGGGGATTGACTGACCCTACTCAGGGTCTTCCTGGTTTGAGTAATTATTTTACATTTTCCATGGCTGAACCCAGCCATTAAAGTCTTGTGGCTGAACCCCAGTATACTGTCTCAGGGCTGAGCTCTTCCTAAAACAACCTAAACATAACTGATGCAAGCAGTCGCATATGATTTTATAGTACACTCCCCATTGTGTGCACATCGTTTCATTGTCTGATACATGACCATGTGATATATACTCTGAGTTAAATCAGGTCTTGGATAGGTGTGACCCATAAATGAACAGCATGCTCAGCCCACATAAGATCACAAACATTAAACAGTGGCAGAATGCTGTCCCCAATTGTCACTCTTTTCTGCTGCTACTATTATTGTTTGTTTGTTTGTTTGTTTGTTTGTTTGTCTGTCTGTTTTTAAGAAACCACAACTTATTTATTGATTTTATAAATGTATGTGCTGCCTTTTAGGGCAAGAAACCCTCCCAAGGTGGCTTACAACAATTTTAAAAGCAAAGCAATCATTTAAATACAATTAAAATCAATCAAAATATTCAATTAGAATAATATCAAGAAGGCAGAGTGAGGGCAGAAAGCAATACCTTCTGTGGCAATCACACAGGGTCCCTGGACATTTCGCTATCTATTGATCCCTGTGCCACCACTTTATTTCTCGCTGCCACCACCCAGGCCCTACATGGTACAATACTGAGTCCAGTCAGGGTTGAATTGGAACATAAACTTTTGTTTATTTATGGCAGTTTAACAAGTGTGTGGTTTCATAAACGGTATCAGTCAGTTACAATCATGGGGTGCCTATCCAGACCTATAACTTCCGCTACCTGCTCTCACTCACTAAACCACCTCTCAGATATTTACTTGTCTTCCTAGCCCCTAACTATTCCTGACTCAGCTTATTTCGCTACACTAACTCAACCTACCCACAAACTCTATCCCAGTTCACTCCCACTCCAACCAACTACCCAACTCCCACCCAACTCAATGAACTCCTCCCTTTGCCCCTCCCAGAGCTGGTTTTATAGTCCCTCTGACACCACCCCCGGGTCCTGATTGGGTAACCTGTTTAACTATTTCACCTCCAGCACTCTCATATGTTAACGTCGCACCTTCACTCTGATTTTGCTTTAGATGTCATCATGTATTGCTGGGCTATTACTCCTGTCACTCCTAACCACTGGCTAAGCAGTGCTAAGCAGTGTGGGAAGTGTGGGAGGCGTAGTCCAAAAACATATGGAGAGTGAAGACTGACGAACACCGATGGGTATGCTCAGAAGTGTAACTAATGATTCCAAAACAGAATAATTGAATATCTGTTCAGGATGTAGAGGAAAGGTTTATAATCTCTGGCTTTTATGCTTAATGATAGCAGTAGGCCAATTAGAATGGCATCGCAACAGAGTCTCCATAGTTCAAGGCCTTCATCCTAATTCAATAAACCTCATACAACATAGTACTGAAGCTACCAGCAGGACTTCATACACATACACACACCAGCCTGTTTGAGCAGCGAGGACTTGCAATTGCAGCTGAAGTACTTTTAGGCCCACAATCATTTTTCACTTTATCCTAGCAATTCTCAGACAGAAGGGAGAAAGAGAAGCATAAAACTGGGAGTCTGCCATGCCTATAAAACTAATTAGTCACAGCTATTTTGTGGGATGCCAAAAGCAGGATAGTGCGTCAGTGACTGTGATAACTGTTTCCCACCCTCCCAATTTCCTGACCACCTAGACCCAGTGTCCATGGAGGTCTGCCTTTGCTCTCTTCATTTCAGTCTACCAAAAAACCCCAACTCTGGATACTCTTAAACTTAAAGCTTCAAAACTGGTTCCATTTTTATGTAAATCAAACACCAGTAAACATGGAGCATCCATTCTGAATTCAAAGTTTGCAGGGTGGGCAAAAACATATGCAGAGAGCACCTAACTCTGCCTTTATAATTATACCCTATATCTATATCTATATCATCTATATCTATATCCTTCATTTTCATGTTGTTTACTGTATGAAAAGAACTGCAAAATGACAGGCTTTTTGTTTGGAATCACCCGCAATTATTGTAAAGGTGAAAGCAGATACTGCACATTTAACAAGGCTTTTCGTGTGAACTAATCACATTAGAATACATTAGTAAGAGTACACATTGTAGGTTTTCCGTTCCCCTGGAAAGGTCATCGTAGATTCTGGTTACATAGCTAAAGAGAGGAAATCATATTAGCAGAGTTATCCGGTGAGCAATTGCATGATAAGTTTCCTTTGATTTGCATTATCTGATTGTAACAGTCATTCTCCTTTTGCTAAATGGGTAGGAAAAGACCTCCAGTGACAATAGAAGGAAGTTCAAAGCCTTTGAGTTTTATTACAATGCACTCATTTTCTACAACTAGGCTAACGACTGTACAGTCCTGATGGGATGCTGGCATGCTTTCTATAAAATACTGAACACTCAGTGAAAGTTTCTCTTATTTTTGGCAAAAGTCAACAGGGTTTCTGCTTCTTCAAAGATATATCAACCCCCTGATGTGCCACAAAAAGAATGAGCTCACTTTCTCTATCCTCTCTCTGGAAATGATTCCTAACTGGAAGCCGCAATTGTAAGTTGTGTTTTCCTGTATAAAGAGGCGACTGGCCTATATCAGAGACTCAAAGAAATGCATTATGCCAGCCAAAAATCCAGTCTTTTTTAAAGATAGATTTTCAGTGAATTTTAATATATATCATATAATAACTTCCCTTAAAAAAAAATCCATTAGCAACTCTCTGGCTTGTCATCCTTTCCTTGGTGGCGAATCCCATGCCAAGGATCTGTGGACAAAATGATCCAAAACTCACTGGTCAGTAAGGTGTCAATCAGTTCCTCCACACAGAGTGTCTTATGACTCGGGGCATATATATTCCAGTCATATTTATCAAGTAGTCATTATTCCTGTGCAAAGTAGTCCAGGGAACTGTGGTTCTCAGAGAGGCAAGAGATACCTAACAGACAATCTTCAGCATGCCCAAATTACAATACTCTGGATTCATTAGAAGAAACCATGATGGTTGCAATGCTATAAAACCAACCCAGGTTTAAAACGAGGGTGCTAATCTGTAGCTAAGGAAGGGGGAGAAACTCAATACAGATCTCATTTTGAGGGGAACCTAATTTCTGAAACAACACAAAAACCAAACCATATCCATGTTCCAAATGTCATACTTCTCCAAGTTTTGCAAAGCAATTCCCAGCCAAGTCATATGTACAAAAATGCATATACCGGGGTAAACATCATCCCCAAAAGAATCATATATCATGCATTATTTTAGGGGACATTGCTTTGTAAAAATGTGTTTTTTAGGCAATACTGCATACAAACATATGTATAGTATAAAGCTGCACTAACATGCTGGTGAGTTTTCATGGGGAATTTTTAAAATTAAAAATTTCACTTAGCTGTGGCCCTCCAGACCTTGTGAGACTTCATCAGCCCCAGTCAGCATGGATAAGGGTCAAGGATTATTGGAGCTATGGTCCAATAACATATGGATGGCCACAAATTAGCCATCTCACCTTAAAGGGAGACCAGTGTGAGCATTTCAGTTTATAAAAATGGATGTTGGATAGAGTGTGCAAATTACAGATCAAACAACACAGAATATTGATATATTTATAAAGCATTTCTATTCAAATTAACTTATCATTGAGCCTCAACATTCTCTTTCTCTCTCACACACACACAGAGAGAGAGAGAGAGAGAGAGAGAGAGAGAGAGAGAGAGACCATTTCAAAGTTATAGGCTGACAGTTTTCAGGACTAGCAATATCCATGTATTTTAAAAATCCTTTATGGGGTTCAACTTAATAAAATTACTGTCAGGCTTATTTTATGCACAGCTGTAAATCTTGAACACTGAGACAAAATCAGAATTATCCACACACAGCAATAGTTTCTCCTTTCCTGCTAATTCCACATAAAACTAATTACTGCCACTTTCTGCTATTACTCTGGCGCAGTTCAACACCTCCTTTAATAAAGAATAGCCCTTCAACTGAACTTATAACATACTCATAGAATATAATCAGACTTATTTCACCAGAGTTGTAAGTAAGGCAGTCTAAAGCAAAGGTTCCCAAACTTGGATCTGCAGACCACAAATGATCCAATACCTTCCTTCAGGTGGGCCACGGTGTGTCCACATTAAAGATTCACATTGTTTCTTAAATTGCAAATTTAATTGTTTCTTTTATTTCTTATATTGTATTTTATTGCATTGCAATTTGAATTCTAAGGTGAGGGTCCAGTTTTAATTGTTTCTATTATTTCTTATATTGTATTGTATTTTATTGCATTGCAATTTGAATTCTAAGGTTAGGGTCCACCAGAATTCCAGTATTTCCAAAACCTCAGAATTTTTCCCAAGAGATGATGATAACTATGATTTTCATTATTGAAGGATTGTCTTGTCACCTTGTAGGACAAAGGCTTTGTGCCTTAGCCAGCTGTATAAGGAGAGGGGGAAAGGCTGAAGCTTTTCCTATCATTCTATTTCATTTGTTATTTGCAGGGCTTTTCTTCATCCAGAACTCAGTTCCAGCACCTCTTGAGTGGGGGCCATTGCTATTCTAAGAGAGGAAGGGAAGTGTTCATGGTGAATTCTGGCACCTCTTTTTATAGAAAAATAGCACTGGTTATTTGTATATCCCACCTACTCTCCAAGGAGCTTGAAGAAGTATACAGTATTATTTCACCACCCACCGCTATCTGTTTTAGCCTCACAATAATCCTGTGAAGTTCAGGTTCAGGTTCCTGAATCCTGTTCAGGTTCGGTTGAGAAATAATGACTGAGCCAGGGTCACCCAGTGAGCTACATGGCTATGTGGGGTTTTGAAACAGTCTCCTTGGTCCTAGCATAACACTCTAACCATCACACAATATTGCACTATAACTATACGTCTGTGCCAGGAAAATGTCTCCAGTCATTCAATCTGTTCGACTAACTTTAGGAGAGACAACAATATCCTGGTAGTGTATTACATATATGAGCTTCCTGGGGGTGCTCTTTGACCTGCAATGGTAAACACACACACAAATTGACCTGCAATGCTTTTTTAAAAAACCATTAAAAAAATAAATATCATAAGACTAAACAGTGGAGATTGTAAGTTCTGGGCCTGTTGCCTCCCTTTGTCAATATTTTTAAGCAGAGGTGTAGAATCTGGAGTCCTCCAGATGTTGTTGGACACCAACTCCCATCACCTCAGTCAGTTTGGTCAGTGGAACTGATAACTGGAACAGTCCAGCAACATCTGGAGATCCACAAGGTCCCTGTCTCTGTAAGAATATATGGCTGGTTTATATGACTTTTCTGCATGCCCACAGGCCCATGTGGCAACCATCATGTTTAACAACTGCTCAAATGTAGGAAGAGCTTCATTTGACCATAGGAAGAGTACCACACCACCAGCAGATGGACGGAAGTACACGTTTCATGTAGTTTTGTGGTTCTTTTTGCAAACTTATTTTGTCTTTTACATTCCACAGCTGTTGAGGCTTCAACTTTACAGGGAAGAAGTCATGGGGCTTCTTAACCTTTTCCCTTCGCACCAATTTTCCACCCCAAATCCCCCCTCTCAGCTCGAGTTCCAAGTCTGTGGAGAAAAAAATGACAAGGAGCCAAGTGCAGGGGCTTAAGGAGAAGGATTAAGTGCTAATGCAATGTTTCCTGCTTTCTGCTTTGTAAGCTGCCTAGAGAATTTTATTGATAGGCGGCTATATATATGTATAAAATTCCTCTGAAATTGAAGCATTCTCCTGTAATACAATAGTGTAGTCTTGATGGCAATCAGTGCACTACACATCAGATTGGAATTTCATCCACGCATATTATTGTGTCCCTCCCATTCCTTCATTGGAAGCTGCCTTATGCAGAATCAGACTTTTGGTTTATTTAGTTCAGTATTGTCTACAATGACTGACAGCATCTCTTATGGGCTTTTAGGCTGATGTTTTTCCCAACCCTACCTGAACATGCAAGGAATTCAACCTAGGACCTTCTACATGCCAACCATATGCTCAGCCATGGAGCTATAGGTCCCTTCCTGTTAAAGAGGAAGTTCAGGGCGGTGTTCTAGTCTCATGACAACCCTGTTGAGAGTGACTTACTGTGTCTTGAAGGAGAATTTGAATGTGGGTTTCCCATCCACACACAACATTCTTGAAAGAGGGAGATTTAAGGAGCAGGTCACGGAAGCCAGTGTGGTATAGCAGTCAGACTATGAAGCTATGGTTAGGGTGGCCTGTACACAAAAGCCCTCTCAGCCTAAGCAGACGAAGGTCACTTGGTGCTCTTGGGACAATCCCTATCTCTCTGCCTTACCTACCTCACTGGGTACTACATCACTGGAATAAAAACAGGGTCAGCTCCTTCAGTTCCTTGGAGGGAGGGAAGAATACAAGTCTAATAAGTAAATAAACAAACTTGATTCCGAGATGAGCAAGTCCAGAATGGAGAAAAAGGAAAACAGATGAAACATTATTATCATACCCTCCAACATTTCTCTGATGAAAATAGGAATGTCCTAATGGAAAGTGGGACATTCTGGGATGAAATCAGAAACCAGGATAGTACCTGGAAAACAGGGGCACTTGGAAGGTTTGTACTTCTACACTTGCATCTGTTGTATTAGATGGCCATTCTGTTTAAATAAATAAAATGTTCCACTTAATCTGACTCTACATTGTTAGAGTATATTCAATGGACCCAAAGAATGCTGAATAACTCAAAAAGAATGAATGCTTTACCTGGTGCTTGCAGCATATCATAAGGGGCCAGAACAGAACCAACAAAGCAAATAAAAGAACCCTTGCATTTAATATTGTTTTAAATGTCATTATATGTGTGGCAGTCTCCCTATTCTGTGACTTCCAACAGCTTGAAACATTTTGACTGACACTATGAAAATAGTTTTCATTTCAGTATCATGTCAGGAGATAATGAAAATATTTTGCCATACTGATAATATACTGATTGCTATCTAATATCAAGCTAATGGAATTAGCTTTATTGATACAGAAGTATTGATTTGCTAAAATCTTACACGAGTGCATTTTCAAGACTGAAGCAGTATGGCAACTGAATTGTTGGAGATAAATGGCTGGATGGCGGCTTTCATCAGATGAAGGATGCAAAACTGAATCCTTAGAGGAGATGTCTAAATCTGGGTAAATTGATAGATATTTAACTATGTTTCCATGTTACATATATTTGTTATAGCTGATTTGGCACAATTTATGTGATATGACACATGTCACTATCACAATACAGTCATACCTTGGGTTACAGACGCTTTGGGTTCCGCGATTTCGGGTTGCGTGCAGAACCTGGAAGTACCAGAACGGGCTACTTCTGGGTTTCAGCACTTGCGCATGTGCAGAAGCACCGAATCGCAACCCACGCATGTGCAGACGCAGCGCTGCAAGTTGTGAACGCTGCAGGTTGCGGACGTGCTTCCCACATGGATCACATTCACAACCCGAGCATCCACTGTACACTTTTGGATAATTATCAGCTCTAAAATGAATTGCAGTCAAATGTTCTATATACTCTGCCAGTCTAGAACCAAAGACAAAGAATGGACCAGGACTAGGCTCATCATTTGAAGAAGCAAGGTAGATCTTCATTTCTGTTTGCCTGTTTTAGTGTCATTGGCTCTCGCTTTCCAAACTATTTTTCTGCTGACTGGTCTTCTACCTGAGGATAGGTAGGTATTAGTATAAGTCTACTAATAGACTTCTGGATGAGTTGCAGTACATCTGCAAAGATTTCTGACTCCCCTTTAACAACGACAAGATTCTATATTAAACTGTTGAAACAAAGAAAGTGGAAGAGAGGCAGGAATCAGGAGTTGTTTCTTTGTGAACTCAGTTCTGCCACTGAAAGCATTGCTATAGTACAATCTCTAATCTGTAGTAACGCAATTTGTCTGTGTGCGCAGGTTATCCCAGCACATGGGGTGCAGTGAGTTCTTGACTCTGTCTCCCAAGTCACTGTTTTGCATCTGGTTCCAATGGGTAGACCTTGTGGTTCCAGGAAAAAAATTCTCACAAGTCTAAAGTCTGTCTACCCCTCCTCTAAGCAGACAAAAATGTGCTGCTTTATGTTTTGCCCTCCTGCCATATTCTATCAACTTGCTTTCTTCCCTCCATTCTGCTTTGCAGCCTTGGCTGGTGTCTAGACTCTGACCCCATACTTCCCATTCCTTGCCTGCTATTGATCTGCTCATACTCCTGCAGAGAAAGCTAATATTTTGCCTGTGATCATTTTATTGCAGTAAACTCCTTAGGTGATTATTATGGATAGAGCCTTTCGGATGATGCCTTGACAGAACTCAAATGATGTCTACCATTTATGTTAAAAGAAAGGGAGGTATTTGTACCACATTGTTGCAAGGAACAGACACTTCAGGTGTTGTTATCTACTGATGGATTTGTGAATCTACTGGCAGACACACTGAGGCTGCTTCCAGGTGACCCATTTATTGAAGATTCATCCTGACTTGTTTGCACAAAATTGGTGGAGAGGTTAGACATCTTTAGCTATTTACTGAGCATGCATCCTGATTCATTTCCAGGGAAGTTAATCAATGCTACAACAAGCACATGCTGTCCCACACATTCCTGTGCATTCCCCATCACTTTTCTTACTGCAAAAAGCCCGGCTTGGGGAAGGAAGTAGGTTTGTCACACAAGAGTGCCAAATCATCTTTAACTGCATCATTGCAAACTGAATTTGCCAGTATGTGATTGAATCCAACCCCCAAACAGCAACCCCCAAAAAGTATTTGTGTCTTCCAGGCCTTTTCATTACCAGGGTACTTTCTTCTTCATCACAGCCTTCTCACTAGCAACTCAAGTTCCTTCCCAAAAAATATGCTGCAAACTTGCTTCACTGAAGCACCCTGGGCTGCAACAAAATATCCCTACATCTATACTATTTGTCATTTTGCATGCTCTATTCCAGTGGCAAAACCTTAATATTCCTGTTTCAGAACTTTTTTTTACTAAAGCTCAGAATTCTGAAACCTTGATAGTAACAGTCATTTTAAAATCACCATACATTTTGTTATTCTGTGTCACGTTTTCATCACTCTGAAATAATAGGAAATTCCTCAGTACTGTATTTTGCTAAACCAGTGTGAATATAAGAATCTTCCAGTGCTTTCAGTGTTAATGATGTATGCTCCAGTCATAAAGGGCAACTGAAATGCTGGTGGAAGAGATGAATTTTCTTCCTCTAGACAGACATTTCAAGCAGCGAACCCCCCCCCCCCACTGTGATGCAGAAATATCCATGCAAAAGAACAGGCTGGCTTATGAGAGCATGATTACTATTCATCTTTATCCTGATTAGTTTTATATCAAAGCGTTGATTTAAAATCGAGAAAAGCAAGCTCAAATGTGGGGTTAATAATGAACATCTATTTCACGGTTTCAGTTATATGCAGAGATTTCAAATGGTTAAAAAGTTCCACTCAAATATGGAAATGCCATTTTGAACATAAAAGGGGGTGGTTAATATAAAAACAAACCGAAACCAGTGGAGAGGAAGTGTCACAAACCCCCACCTTGCTAGCACTTCAGATAATATGCTGATTAATGGCCCTGATGGTATTAAGCCAAACCTCCTGCCATATTGTCTATAAAATAAGCTCAAGACAAAGCTACAGATGCAAACAGCCATCGGCAGCTGGTGCCTACTAGATGGGAGTGGGTGCTACTAAGATGTCATGAGTGTGTGGCCAAGTTTTCTCTCAATCCTCCTCCATTGCACTTAAGCACTTGGCTTTGGGACACTTAAGCACTGGGCTTTTGCAAACTTCACCTAACTAAACTTAATAATGTCTTGCATTGGTTCACAAGGGATTATTGATGTCACAATTCTTCCTCCACTGAGAGAAAAATTGTGTGGCTTTCACCGGCAGCTGCTGAAACTAATAACCACTCCATTCTTCCCTTCTGCTGTCTGCCTGCAAAGAGTGTGCTTCGGTCTGTTTGGAGATATGGTCTTAAAAGGAAAGAACTCTGAGCATGCTCAGAACAGCTCCCGGGTCTTATCCAAAAGGCATTAGACCAGTTAGCATTAAATACATTTCGCTGCATTGAGATATTGACAACAGGAGGGAAAGAGAAGAGTGACGGGAAAGCATCTAAGACTCTTTCTACACTGAAAGGGATTGTGGAAGGATATGTGGACAGAAAATAGTGCATCTTTTAGGTTTTAAGTCCCACTCATTTCAGTGGAAGAGATTACTGTGCAACCTATACATGTGTACTCAGGAGTAAGCCCCACTGGGTTTAATGGGGCTTACTCCAAGGTAAGCATGTAAGATTGCAGCCATGACTCACCCTTCAAATTGGAAAAAAAAAAATCCTTCCAGTAGCACCTGGAAGGAATTTTTTTTGTTTTGACTATGGCAGACCAACACGGCTACCTATCTGTAACTGGAACTATGGAAGGCACCTTCAAATTGATGAGACTTAAAAATGCTTAAGTGCGGCTGTTTCATGCCCTATATTTTCAGAGAGTCAAGTTGAATTTTTGGAGTTAAACCAAATAAATATATATGTGCATTATGGTTATTTTTACCACATGCATATCTTTATGCTAATTAACACTGCATTTCATCTGTCAATTTTTGCCCTCTTGCCTAGCATTCTGGAATCCTTCTGTAGTTTTAACACTCCATTATAGACTTGGCAATATGGGATTGTTTTATATAATCGACACTAACAAATAGGATTTAATGGGCAATTTTAATCATCTTAAATTTTGTATTTTTAAAAAAAATAAGGCCTAGAGAAATAAATAATTCACTCGCAAGAATGAAATATTGCCCTTAGTTAATGCAACCTATACCACACTTCATCTATTGGACTTACTGGCAGTAACACTATTCCATGTAAGAGATGGATAATGTAAGCCAGGGAGAGCCAATGTGGTATCTTCCAGATGTTGTGGACAACTCCCATCAGCCTCAACCAGCATGACTGGTCCAAAACATCTGAGGCTCCATGTTGGCTACCCCTGATGTAAGTAGTAGCCTGGAACTCCAAGCACACAGATGTGCATAGTTGTGAAGTCATGCATAATGACTTGCTCCGATGCAGCTCTGGGCCTGTCGCAACCTTGGCAAGCAGACAAAAATCTGTCCATGTAGGCTGTACTGCTTGACATGACTTTTGCAAAGCCATTTAAATGGATTATTACTACATAGCATGCTCATATTATTGTGCCAGTGGAAAGGGTTTGGCTGGCCAGAATACTGCAGAATATCCATCACTTTACTTCCCTACCCTATTTATTTAGGAGCACATTGCCCAATAACTACTTAGTTTTCAACAGGATTTTATTCTTAATGGTTGTGTTTTGCTTTTGTATGCTGCCTAGAAGGCTTGATAGTGAAAAGTAGGAAAATATTTTAAATTTTAAAAAAATGTATTTTGTTAAACTTGTGCTTTTAAAAAAAATCACATGATGTGGCTCAAAAATAACACATGCAAACAACACAAGGATAAAAAATGGCAATTATCCAGATTTCCTCTCTTGGGGAAAGATTTCACAAACATGAATTGAAAGACAAAGTTTGTATGTACAATTTTTCTCTTCAGAATCCACCTGGGAGTAGATGGTAGCTCCAGAAGCGTGAAGTTTATCAGAAGACTTATAAAAGATCCCATGCTCAAAGAAAAGAGAGTCCAAGGTGGATGGGAGTTTCATAAAGGTGAAATATTGAAGGCACAAATTCCAGCAAGAAAGGAAAATTCCAGAAAGAAAAAGAAAAAGACAATTCCAGCAAGAAAGGAAAGTGGGAGGCATCTAAAGAAACCAGTGTGGCTGCGTAGGGAGCTTACAGGTGAGCTGAGATTTTAAAAGGACATTTATAAGAAAAAGAAGAAAGGGGAAATCATGAAGGAAGAGTATACACAAGTAGCCAACGATTGCAGGGAGAAGGCCAGGTGGACCAAAGCTCAGAATAAATTCAGGCTTTCAAAAGAAGTTAAAAATACAGTAGTACCTCGGGTTACAGACGCTTCAGGTTACAGTCTCCGCTAACCCAGAAATAGTACCTCAGGTTAAAAACTTTACCTCAGGATGAGCACAGAAATCATGCACCAATGGCGTGGTGGCAGAGGGAGGCCCCATTAGCTAAAATGGTACCTCAGGTTAAGAACAGTTTCAGGTTAAGAATGGACCTCCAGAACGAATTAAGTTCTTAACCCGAGGTACCACTGTAATTTTTAAAAGGTTTATTTGACTATATTTGAAGCAAGAAGAAGAACAAGCAAGTAGTAGGTCCTCTGCATGCAGAAGACGGAGAAATGTTATTGGGTGACAGAGGAGGTGGAACTACTCAACTCCTACTTTGCCTCAGTCTTCACCCAACAGGAGTGTAGGACTTGAACAAATGGCTTCAAGTTACAATAAAGGAGATTCCAGCTAAACATCAGTAGACCTTCCTGACGGTAAGAGCTGTTCAACTGTGGAATGGATTCCCTCAGATGGTGGTGGGCTCTTCTTCACTGGAGGTTTTTAACCAAGGTTTGGATGACCATCTGTCATGAATGCGTTAGTTGAGATTCCTGCATTGCAGAGGGTTGGACTTGATGGCCCCCAGGGCCTCTCCCAACTCTACAGTTCTATGATTCTATTAAAAAGGATATATAGAGTTATCAGGTATATACAACATAGAAGAATATAAAGGAGTGGAACCAAACAACGTAAGCCTTCTAAGTTTACACTTACTTGGGAGAAAGAACCACTGAACTCAACAGGGCTTACTTCTGAGAGGACATGCCTAAGTTTCTACAGTGTGCCTTATTTGGCATCATATTCTCTGTAGTCTGCTTTGGTCATTAAAAACATGATGCCATTTTGTTTTTAGGGACTTGGCAAACCCAGTATATATGCTCCTTTCCAATTCTAGTCCTTTTTAACATGTAGGAAAGTTCAACTGACTTTAGAAGAACTTACATCCAAGGAACTGTGCTTAGGATCACAACCTAATACTCAGACACAGAAGGTTGGCAGGTCAGGTCCCTGAACTGCTATGATGCAAAAACTAGCCCTGTGATAGATTTTCAGTAATGTGCCTGTTAAGTTTTAAGCTGATTCTCACTGTATTTATATGCTTTTTCCCTTGAGTATGATAAACAGGTTAGCAATTAACTTTAGCTTTATGACCTCTAACAGGATAACTAGTTTTCTAATTGTATTTAGTGACAGTAGATATTAGAGGGTAATGTGGTATGGAAATTATAATCACTACAGATTACTCTAGCCTTATAGAAAACCAGATGCTTTCTGCAGTAACTCAAGCAGCAAGTATCTCCAACTACTGTGATTTTTGTTCCTTATACAGATGGCTTTCAGTATCTCTTGCCACTCTAGATTATGTTTATTCAAGCAACTTGCTAGGATGAAGAAAGAGAGACTATAACAGGAGACCTCAGCAAACCAAAGTTGTGGTCCTTTTTCTATTTATATATGATCCAAATATGTTGCCCATACAACTTGCTAACAGATGATCTCATGAGTTTTCAGACAGATGTAGCTCTTGGGTGTATATGCAAGGTGCATGGACAGCTATTTAAAAATATGTATTTTCACATGTATGATCAAACACTCCAAGACCAATATATTGTTACAAAATATTATATTAAAAAATCCAGGTGTCTGGGGTCCTGGTAAGCTATGGCAACAAAAATCCCCTGACTCCATAAAAGCAAATCCTTTTTTATTGTGGCAACGTATCAGAAAATGCATGAAAGCTATGGATGTAGGCATCAGAAATACAGAAAAAGAACAGCAATGTTAAAGAAAAGAGATCAAAATTACAATAGAAATGATGGTGGAACCACAGAGGTATTAGACTATTATTGAAGAAAAGGATTATTTGGAATAGATTTAAAGTTGGGCTGTGCAGTGACAACAAGATTTTGTTTGGAACCTAATTTGGAGATTTATATAATAGCCAGTTCTTTTCAGACCAATTCACAGGCTTTCAGTTCAGCACAGGGGTCCAAGTCAGCTTCATTTCTCCATGTTCATTCATTGCTAACAAATAAAAAATGACTATATCTTTCCTTTTAACAAAAGTGGATGAAATTTGCAGGCATAATAAACCCTCCAGAGAGGATAAAACCTGCCTAATTACAGGCAAATAACTGTAAGGGCTTTGTGTTAGATACCATTACTACTACTACTACTACTACTACTACTACTACTACTACTATTGAATTGCCTTTTTAAGATTTTTGACTGGAATTGGATAAATTGTTCAGTTGAAAGCTGTTTTCCTGCAAGATTTTGGGAGGGGTGAAAAAGGAATAATGTAATTGCTCATAATGCAGGGTGTGTGGGCAATTGGTCTTGAAATTGCACACAATGAAGAGTCACCCCTGGTCTGTACAAATAGGTCTAAAGGCTTTGGGCTATCCATCTTTAATGTTGCTGTTGTGGTGGGAAGAGAGACCTAAAAGGTGTTTGCTTTCTGAGTAAATTTGCAGAACTACTCCCTCTGAAAAGAGCTGGTGAAATAATTCCCTCTGATTACAAGCTAGACCGATCAATCACAACAGTCCCTCTCTCCACTCTGAAGTTTGCTCTCCTTTCACCACCATCCTATTCTGAATTTATAGTGATATGGTAAGCTTAGAGGCATTACTTTCACTTTCAGCAGATGCTGTCTGCAGCATTTTTTGATATCTGAATCACTAAGGTTGCTACAAAGTATTTAACTTTGTATTCAACTCGTGCCACATATTAGAAACCCCACTTCACCTCTGACAAACCAAAATACCTCTAACTCCTGCTTTGCTTTGGGATTCAGGATTTGTCTGAATCTGATGTATACCTCTAAAGTAAAGCTCATTCAACTAGATCTTCTTTGTTGTCCACAGCAAATAAATTCAGAACCTGGCCCAACATTTGTAGCAATTCTGATTCACAAAATTTGACATTACATGAATATTACAAAGGGCTTCAGTAGATGGCTCTTCAGAAAGATAAATAACAGAAATGCTCCTTGTTAACAGATAGCGGGTTGGATTCCCATACTCCCCAAACTGCTTCTTCAGAGGACTGGGGGTGGGTGGACTTCTGAACAATGTGTGATGTAGCACAGAGGGGCTCTCAAGGATTTTTTAAGAAAGAATCACTCATGAGCTTCCATCAATTGACTTCTCATAAGATACATGTCACTGATTTCAGTTAGATTCAAGCACAACTAACTTCCAGCATGAATCCAACGCTATGTGTTCTACTCAAGCATAAGATGAATTATTACACCATTACTGGACCCATAAATGACTCCTGATTCTTAGGGGGTGCTGGGGCAACAGCTGTCCACAGTTTCCTTCTTCCTCATTCAAGCTACTTCAATATTTATAATATATTCAGCCTTTCTTGGCGCAATATTAATTGTTGCCTTGCTACAGAGTTTTATTTAGTTTTGTTTTTGCTTTTGAAAATGCAGTGTATATAGAGCCCAGAAAAGTATAGAGAAATGTGGGTCTGTGGTGTTTAGCCCTTAGCCATGTGGAAACTTTTTCTTTCTCAAGAAGAAAACACATATGACAATTTATTATCTCCTGAAAAAGTAAAATGTAATGAAAATCCGAATTATATGAGCACTGGTCTCCTACAGGTTCTAGAGAGTTTAAGGTAGTGCTTTCTTTATGTCCTGCATCTGGGGATGCATGGCAGCCTGATAATGGGTTCCACCCAGTTTGTGAATAATCCACAAAAGCTTGCTGTTGTTTCCGTCCCACCTGAGCTAATTTGTAGCATGGTACATCTTGGTTGGCCTACCTCAAATGGAAGTCAAGCGTGTCATGCACTTTTCACTTCACTTCACCAACATAATTGCAAGAAATTTGCCATATCTACTTTTTACTTTTGCGACCTGAATTATTTAAGCCAAGTGGAGCAAGACACTGTTGAAAAGAGATAACCTCCACATGTCATACCATAATTCCTTCTTGGTGGTTGTCCTAACTGGAAGTGTGTGTGTGTGTGTGTGTGTGTGTGCGTGTGTGTGTTTTCTGGGACAGCTTTTTTCCTACCATTATCTACAAAATGTGAAAATCTGATCTTATCGGTTTTAGTGATAAGATTGGTATGATGATGCTTTGTTATTTTTTATGTTATTTATTGTAAACCCCTCAGATAACTATGCTAATGAGCAGCCCATAAATTGAATGAATAAGAGCTCCAAATTTCCACTGGCTTCATAATGAGAAATATCATTTCCTTGCCACTGAAAGACATTGTTCCTGCTATTTCCTGAAATGCTGATTTTTTGATTAATTTTGAGCATAGGAACGATGGTTTTATACAACTGTGCATTTGATGCTTTGCATACTTTGTATGCCTTGCATACAATTTATAACACTGTACACTGCATTCTTCCAAACCACCGAAATAACTGGAAATTTAACAAATATATATTTCCTTGAATGAATTGCAGCACGTTCAAATAATGACATGCCAAGCAATCTAGAGTCAGAGAGCCTTCTGCATAACAGGAATGCAGAGGTGCTCTAGGCATGCTTCCCCCACCAGCACACATAAACACTGTGGTCCTCATGGAGTGAAACAGCTGTTTCAGTTGCTTTACATCATCTAGATCAGATTCCATTATACCACAGAATCTTAGAGTAATTTTTGTAGAACCACGTTGCTGGATAGTTAAGTTGCATTTAATGGATCTCGGGTAGATCTGTGACAGCTTCACCATGCAACCAGCTTGCAATTCTACCCCACACTACTTTACAGCACTGTTGTAAATGTGAGTGGCAATCTGAGCTGGACACATGGTGAAGCAACCACACAGCTGCTCTCATCACAATGACGAACTCTGGGCCAGGAACAAAAGAGTGGCTGAAAGAGGCCAACATGCTTAAAAGTGTTCCCAAACATATTTTTAAGTAATAGGGTGCCTATCATACACACCAACTCTATTGTGCTGAGGAGTACCGGTAATTAATTAGAAGAAATCTAAAGGTCTGAAGGACAGGAGGAGCCGGCTTCGTGTTAAAGAGGAATCATGTGCTGATTTGAAACTTAACCCCCAGGCATACATAAACAATGTGTTGTTTATTGCAGAAATTGGAGGATTTCTAATTGATTTCTACCGCCCTACTCACATGCACGTAGTTCCAGTGCTATAAATGGGGAGAGGTGATTAATTGATCAAAATCAGCACTTTCACAAAGGATGCAAATATCCTCAACAACATCTTTGAATGAATGCTATTTTAGAGCTATTTTATTCACTTTTGTATTTTGGATGCTTTGCTTTAGCAATTTCCATTTTATGGACCAACAAAAGCAGACGACAAAGGCAGGATTCCATAGCATAACTCCTATGAGTCTCATGGACCTCAGTGACAAACTTCTTAGTAAATATGGTCAGGATTTCTGTGTATATTTTGTTATCTATGGTGTGTGGTCCAAAATACTACTTGGAACTAAAGATCCACTGAAGTCAATAGGGTTGAACCCCAATCTAAAACTGGAAACCTGGAAATTTTAAAGGGGAACCAGCTCATCCCTGTGAATGAGAGCTTCCCTAATGCCCTCTGTTAATTTCATTAATTTTGTGCCCTGCAGGAACTGCTTATACATTACATTATAGCTGCTCCTGCTCTGTGCTTGATCCTGCCTGGATGGTGGGTCTGGTTTTAGCAGACCGTAAAAAGGCACATGACCCTTATTACAACAATGCTTCCTTGACTGCGGTACTTTAATATCCTGATGTCCCACAATGGACCATCACTGCCTCTCACCTTAGCTTTCAATGTTACAATAGCCCTCTATGGTATTAGGAATACATTCCTTTTGCATTTTTTACTTGGGAATAAGCCTGACAGAACAAAATTGAATTTTTCCTGCATAATGATGCATAGGGTTATACTTGAAACAAATGCCTTGAGCATGCAGTTTTATATGTGGCAAGGAGTTCAATGCACACCAAAAGAAAAAGAAAAAACCAAGGGTTGGTGTTTTAAACTTGAAGTCAAGGGCTGCTTTTCTAGACTAAGGCAGAAGTTGGATGTTAACAGTGCAACCTTGTGCATGGTTACTCAGAACTATGTTAATAAGACTTACTTCCCAACAAGAGTCCATAGAACTGCAGCCAAAGGTTGGGCAGGTAGGTAGAGTTAAATTTTAGTATTGATATAAGAGGACTTTATGGGATATAGTTATCATGCCTATTTGCTTAGTGATCGTTTATCCATACCTGCTTATCTTCTGAACAGCTTCTTCCTTACATAAAGACCACTACAGCAGTGTGTTGCCAGATATAAAGGAAAGAAGTATCAGGCAGTTTTGAGAAATCAATGGAAAGTGCAGTTCATAACACTCACAGCTCAGTCCTATATGTGTCTGCTCACCCTCTGAGCTTAGTGGGGCTCATTCCCAGTTGAGTGGGTATACAATTTGAGTGACAGCAGGGGTTGGAAAGCTGTGGCCATCCAGATAGTTTGAAACCCCCATCAGCCCTAGCCAGCAGAGTCAATATTCAGGGGTGATGGGAGCTGTAGTCCATCAACATGTAGAGGGTCACACGTTCCCTATCCATGAACTACAGCTCCAGAACTGAGCCTGGTCTTCTTTGCTCCAGAGGAATCTTAGTAGTAGTATTAGTAGTAGTAGTGGGACTGCCTTGAAGTAAGAGGATTGTGAGTAATATGCTCTACCTCTGGGACTCATTTTGAGACATGAGGTCTCAAACGGGGTACAGCAGGGACCTGTGGCCCTCCAGATGTTTCTGGAGTCCAGTCCCCATCAGCATGGTCAACAGGATAATGAGAGCTGGAGCAACAGCATGGCGGGAGCATAAGTTTCCCACTCCTGAAGACAGTGTACACGGAGTGAGACTAAGTGTTCCTTTAAACATGTGGCAGTGCTCTTGTTTCAAAGATGGCTTGTGCAATAGCATCATGCTTATTTTATATTTTCAACTATAATATTCCAGAGTTTCTGTAGAAATGGAAACTGAAGAGGAACCAACCAATCCTACAAAATGTTATTCACCTGAGCAATCCCTACCCTCCTGGGAGCGCTTTTCACCTTCGAGGCAAATTACTCCAGCGAGCATCGAACCAAAAGGCTGGAGAGTTATCAACGCAGATCAGATGAAACCTAAGACGTGGCAGAAATACCAGCGAGTGTTATATGCGCCTTCGAAAATAAATTATAGTGAAGATTTATGGGTGGAATCAGGTGATTGGAGAATGGCACTTTAGGGGGGGGGACACAGAGCTGTCCTTCACATGCGATGATGAGCTTTACCTTGGCAGTTATTTTGTCTAAGGGACATCCAAACCTTTGTTGATTACCCAACAATGCGATCCTAAGGACTCTCACCTGGGACAAAGCCCTATTGAATACAATGGGTTATCCTTTCCAATAAATTTGCATAGGATTGCACTGCCTGCGTGGTTAGTGTTTTATGAATAGGAGACTTTCGGTACAATGTTCAGCATTAACTACAGTGGTACTTCGGGTTACATATGCTTCAGGTTACCTACACTTCAGGTTACACACTCCGCTAGCCCAGAAATAGTGCTTCAGGTTAAGAATTTTGCTTCAGGATAAGAACAGAAATCGGGCTCCGGCGGCGCGGCGGCAGCAGGGAGGCCCCATTAGCTAAAGTGGTGTTTCAGGTTAAGAACAGTTTCAGGTTAAGAACGGACCTCCGGAACGAATTAAGTTCTTAACCCGAGGTACCACTGTATCTGCCTCCCCGCCCCTCCAGGATGCCTATAGCTAAAAGTGCAGTCCTGTATCTCACCATGAACACAGTAACTGGCATTTACTCCAGAGAAAGCATTTCTAAGATCGGGCTTAACCGCCGGCGAAAAGTTCGGTTTCTCGTTTGCATTTCGATGCTCAAACCACAAGTACGACAGGGAAGTAAACTCTACAGCGGATGCGCACAGGAAACGCGCTCTTAAGCCTCGAGTGTCTCCGACTTCACGGCAAGGTTCTCTGTAATAAATCAAAGCAGCAGCGCTAGCTAGCGGGAGGCGCCATAGCCCGCTGCACACAATGGGTGCCTGCCTCGCCTGGGAAGACGAGCTGAACCGCGCAGGGAGAAGAGGAGAAATGGCTTCTTGGAAATCAAGGGTGCCCTTGTGCATCTCGATTCTACGCGCGCCTAGTCCTCAGCAAGTAGTCCCGCTGACCGTGCGCGACGCACTTAACTGACCAGCAGCGCAGAGTCTGCGCAGCGCCCGAAGCCACGTGGGTGAAGAAAACGAGGACCCACCCAGAGAAGCTGCTTTCGAGGAAGCCTGAAGTCCATTGGCTGGAAGGGCACATGGCGCGGGGGCGTCCAAATGGAGCTGCCGTAGGAACTCCTTCCTGTGGCGATCAAACCTCGGCAGTGTCCGCAAACCAGGCAGCCGCGTCTCCAACGTGCGCCCTGCTGCCTGTGCTTTCTATCCAGCACCTCGCGCTCTGTAACGTAGGTCACCTAGGCCACTTTTGGGATGGGGGGGGGGTAGAATGGACCGCACCACTTTTTACTCCGAGTGGAGGAAGGAATCACATTTTTGAATGTTCTCCTAGTTGAGACCCCAGCCAGGAAAGGACTAGGCTAGAATCTTTCCTCCTGATAAGGCTATGCTGTTACTTGCAGGGCGCTTTTTTTTCACCTGAGAAGTGTTCAAAAGTACGATTTCCCATTCCCACCTGCTGTACACTTCACCTATATGGTGCACGTGTAGACCCAACCTCAAATGTTTTCTAAGCCCCTGACTTAGTTTTCCTTGTTTTGGGGCTCCCCCGCCCACCGTGCCAGTAGGTCTTAGTGAAGAAAACAGCTACAGCCAAATTCATTCAGAGGGCATCTTTTTGTACCAGAATGCCCCATGCTTGGAAATGTTCACGCCATCATTAACAGCACAGTCCTTGCCCTCGCTTCCTCAAAAGTAAACTCCTCTGAAGGAGGGGTTCCTAGGCAAATACCTAGCCGGTTGCGCTGTTTAACTTTCTTTTTTAGACAAAACGTGGTTGCCCATTCTCCGGAAGTCTTAAAAGCTAGGGAAAAAACCTATGCAGTCTTTCTTGTGAGTAGGTCCCGTGGTTTAAATGCGTGTTGAACAGCAAGGAATAAGTAGGTTTTCCTAAGGAGGAATGCCACTTAAATCACAGCTTTCCCGAAGAGACCAGCTTGGACTGATTTATGCTTGCAGTGCAGATCTACGACGGTGGCAATAGACTCCGTGTTTCCCAGCAAGCATTGCAGCTACACTGTTGTTTCTCGAGCTTCCTTCTGCTCTCCCCAGCATCTGCCTAGTATCTCTGTGCACGTGTGTCCTCAGGTCCTGACCTGAATCCACCTCACTCCTTTTCTCTGTTCCTTATTGTTCTCACCCAAAGTGCATGCTGAAACTCTTCACTTCGCCCACACACTCATGCCCCACCCCGCGTTTCTGATCTTTTAATTATTTTTATTTGTGATGTGTTTCATATCTTGCTGCTGCTGCAGGAATCAAATTCTCATGGAGGTATAACAAAATATTTTCAATAAAATGCTCTTCCCCTGCAAACATTGCTCTCTCATCACGCCTTTCCCTTCACATCCATTGCTTAACCTGGAAGCATTTGATCTTTGTGTGGCGATAAATCCCAGTTGGAGTCCCCAGAGGGAAGAGAGGCAAGTCCTTCCTCAGCCAAGTAGCTGTCCACTCCACTCCACATGCTGGACCCTTGTCCACTTTTTTGAAAAAGTGCTTTTCAGAGAGGTTGTCCTCCAAGAAATGCACTTTGCTGCCCCCACTGAGACCCACAGACTTCGGTTCTGCTTACTCCAGCCCAAATTATGCATGTATAGGATGATGATCTCTTACTCTGTCTACCTATTCACCGAGGAATTCAAACAGAAATACTCATGCATAGTAACTGTATATGTTGCCCTGTGCACTGTAAAAACCTGTAACTGTGATGCTTACCACAATCTGGTGTTCTCCATATGTTTTTTGGCTACAACATGTTTGAGGCCCAGCCAGTTTGGCCAAAGATCAGGAATGATGGCCCAAACCATCTTGTGGGTACCAGGTTAGGTAGGGCACCATTACCCTGTTTACAACTAGTTTAGCTGTCACAACAGATTCCTCCAAGGAATCCTGGAATCTGTTGTGTGACCAGAATGCAAAACTCTAGACATCTCATGGACAGAAGACCTTCACAGAAGAAGAGTGGGAAACCTTTAGCAGTGTGTAAGCATAAGGCAGAGTCCAGACATCAAGCACATCCAGGTACCCCCAAGTGTTGGAATGTGAATAGATGCTAGCAGGTGATACATTTATTAGATATTATCCTTCCTTTCTCACGTTTGTGACTTCAACAGAGTGCCACCCATTTGCAACTTAAAAGGAAGCTCAGATAGGCTAGTTTTAACCTTTTCATTTAAGTAATCCAGGATGCTTTAAGGTAGACTGGATTCTCCTAGTATTTCCCCCCTTTCTCCCCCTTAAAATAACAATTATACAAACAGTCATATAAAAGGTAAAAATGACATTTACCCACTAAGAATACTTGTTGAAGAGTAACAGATACAGCAGCTTTGCTGTATTTTGTAACTTTGTTACAAAGACATACTTAGGTCTAGCTTAACAGGAAGTTTGAGCGTGGGAGCTCAGACTTAGCAAACGTTCTCACATTGCTGGCAGAGTGAAAGAGATGGGAAGAGGAAGAAAGTGTGCCCAGGCAGGTAGGAGAATTTATATGGCTACTTCCTCCCTCTGTCAAAGAGCAGTGGGAATGTCTCTTAGAGAGTTCTCTCTAGCAAGTTTATAGGAAAACTGTGAGCTTCAGCTCCTATCATGTGCCTATCTAGCAAAATTGTTGGTTTTGACTGCACCTTATTTTCCCATAGGAAGTAGAGGGGGGCCTGCTGAAACAAACTAAAGGCCAACCAGATTTCCCCACAGGCAGGGCAAGAAGACAACAGCCCTCTGCCCTTGTTGCTCCCCAATAACTGGCATCATTCCACCTCTGAATCTGGATAGTATTTTTATTTTATTGCATTTCTATTCCGCCTCTCCTCCAAGCAGCGCAAGGTGGTGTATGGGGTTCTCTTCCTCCCCATGTTGTTTTCCTCACAACAATCCTGTGAGGTGGGTTAGGCTGAGAAACTGTGACTGGCCCAAGGTCACCCAAGTGAGTTTCACCGCAGAAGTGGGGATTTCAACCCTGGCCGGGTCCTAATCCAGCACTCTAAACCCTATAACTACAATGGCTCCAGCGATTAAGAGCAAGTGGTAGGCTTCTTCTCCATGGATTTGTTGTTGTTGTATAGTTGTTTAGTCGTGTCCGACTCTTCGTGACCCCCTGGACCAGAGCACGCCAGGCCCTCCTGTCTTCCACTGCCTCCCGCAGTTTGGTCAAACTCATGCTGGTAGCTTCGAGAACACTGTCCGACCATCCCGTCCTCTGTCATCCCCTTCTCCTTGTGCCCTCCATCTTTCCCAACATCAAGGTCTTTTCCAGGGAGTCTTCTCTTCTCATGAGGTGGCCAAAGTATTGGAGCCTCAGCTTCAGGATCTGTCCTTCCAGTGAGCACTCAGGGCTGATTTCCTTAAGAATTGACATGTTTGATCTTCTTGCAGTCCATGGGACTCTCAAGAGTCTCCTCCAGCACCATGGATTTACTGAGCTTCTTTTCAAGACGTCTGAACGTGTGGCCATATTCACCGCATCTCCCGTCCCGTCCCGTCCCCCCGTGGAGAGAGGGAACGTGGAATCGGAGAAGGGGCTGAGGTATAAACTTCCGACCAGCCCCTATCACTCAGCTAAGCTACCCTAGGCAGGTTGTTGTGGAAATAATACGACGAGGCTAAATTAAGCTCCTGTTCCTTGGCCTCTCTGGAGGCGCAGTCACTGGGAAGCGGGGCTGACTCTGGCCCGCGCAAACCCCTCTTCGCTGTCCGCTGAGTCCACGTGACAGGGCACGCCCCCCCGCTACGACGCCCTGGGAAACTCCGCACCTGTTGTCCTGCGCGAGCGCGCCAACCCACGTGGTCTTTCCCGCCTTCCCTGAGGAGGAGGCTGCTGTCCTTTTCGCTACCAAAGCTGAAGGCAGTCACAGCGCGGTCCCGAAAACTCGTCAATGACAGCCTGCGTGCCGAAGCTTTGTTAGAAAGGTTTGGGTTAAAAAACATGTATAAGTAGCATATAATGCTCTCAGGACGTAGCCTGAAGGAGCGTTAGGCAGCAACCTCGCTAAAGGCGAGAGATAGATATAAAGTATGTTTTCTAGAGGAGAACTGGGTCAAATGGTCAAATATAGGTCCATTGAATGCTGAGTGTGGAGTAACCCGAACGAAAGTCTTGCTGCGTTTTCCCCGGAGTTACCTGGAGTGGAGTCACGAACTTAGGAGAGCGGGCTGGGCCATGAGGACTAGAAACCTTCACCCGAACTGAAGGAGTTAAAAACACCAGAGGGCGAGTCCCTTTGAGTTGGGGGTGAGAGAGAGAGCCCCGTCATTTCCCCCCCCCCCACAAGCGCCTTCTCCTTCCTGCCCCAAATCTTTGTCTCCCCAAAGTTGAGGGCATCGCCGTTCAAAGAGTGCGCGCGCGCTGTGTCACGTGATCGATTATGCGGGGCGGGGCTTATCTCTCCCTCTCCTCCCCCCCCCAATATTTTATTCAATATTCCCAATTCGCCACAGCGCTTGGCAAAATCAGTGGTCGCCTGTGCCTCCCAGACTTTGGCGGCTGACTGGAGGGAAAACTCCAGACCTGGAGGGGCGGAGAGTTCTGCGCGCGTTGTTCAAACCGCCTGAGGGCAGAGAGAGAGAGAGAGAGAGATGGGCCGAGGCTCCTCTGGCAGGAGGGGCGGTGCAGGGCAAGGAGCGTGTCTCAATCGCCACCGCTGCGAAAGGCCGGCAAGATTGTCTGCGGGTTTTATGAGCGGGCTGGCAGAGGGGAGGTCGCCGTCCTGCCGGATTCTTTGAAGTGTCATTGTAAATAAACTGTTTGCGGAGGAGCCCGGGGGATGGGGGTTGCTCCGCGTCTCTGCCCCACATAGACAGTTTGTGTGTCCCTGAGGAGGAGAATGGAGCTGGGGGGGTGGGAGGGGAAGAGGAGGAGGGCCCGAGATATTCGGCTGCCCCGTAAGCCTGAACCTGACAACTTGCTCCCTGCGAGAGCCGTTTCTTAAAGAAGGGGAGAGACTCTCGGCACCTAGTGGAGTGATTTGGTACTGGGAAGAGAGCCTTCTGCGTTTTGATTATTACCTTGGGCTGGCAGCTTGCATCTGCTAATTTGCCAGGCACTTGCAGTGGAATTGCTTAAAGAAATCCAGCTGTAGGAACAGGTTGACCCGAGAGTATTCCCTGGACTCCCGTTCCCTGCCGCGCGCCCACTCCCCGCCCCCACCGCCCACCACCACAAACTCCGGAAGAAGCAAAGGAAGGCAGCCTGGGGACTGCTAGATCTTGCCAAGGCTCAGAGGAAAGAACAGCATGCCCACACCCCTCCCTGATTCATTCTGCCTGTTTGTTTCTTTTGGGCGGGGTGGGTTTTTTCCCGAACGCCAAAATCTGGGAAAGGAAATTGTTTGATGTACTAGAAGATGTTATCTAATTAGGGCGTAAGAAATTTAATCTTTCCAGCAAGCAGGTCATATAATTAATGTTAATTTAACGCTCAGATTCTCAGTCATTAATTTTTATTCTCTTAAATGTAGTTTGGCAAGGCCCCCTGATCCATAGCAATGGATTTTACTGGATGTAAGAGCACAACTTGGTCTTTGGAGTGTATTACCGCAGACCTCCCTATCCCAATAACAAGATCACATCATGTATGCATTATTAAGCCATGTAATTGAATGGTCCATAGTTTGCATATCAGACTATTAAAATAATGTGCTTTGCTTTTCTCCCAACACGTAATGATACAGCCTCTGCGAATATTGGGTGATTCTGATAATTATCACCAAATTACTACAAATGTTCTCTTCATTAAGATGATTTCTTTCAAGCGTTTTTATTAAAATGTGAATAATGCATTAAATGACGGCCTGTAAAAATTCCCCCCCACCCTCTGTACCAATAACATTCGTCAACTGCCGTTGGAAAACTACACAGACTAGATGCATGCGCGCCCCCGCATACACGTGTACTCTCCCTCACACACACACCGCATTGGATAAGATAATGACTGTCCAGTATAATTAATTAAGAGTTCTTTATTTCTCGTTTCAAGTGCCTCGGGTTTCTAGCTATAAAGTTTCACATCTACAGAATTCTAAACCTTGTCGGGTTTAGATCACACAGAGCAGATGAAGGGGAGGGGAAAGCAAGTTATGACAGACCCATCCTCCTTTTTCAGGGGAGGATAGACAGACAGACAGATCCATTTGAAAACATACTGACCTCTTTTCTTTAATTCTCCTGGGGAGGGGGTGACATATAGGGAGAGGGAAGCTACCAAAACAAAAAACGCACGCCATTAAAACAAACTGCTGGAAGGACCAGAACAGATTCTCAGTGAACTAATTCCCAATTAACTAAGTAACTAACTTTCTTGTCACCTCGAACCACGCGCTTCACTAAAAAATCTTGAGCCAAGAACCTTCATTATATTGCCTTCTCCCTCCTCGCTATTTTTCGAAGCTGAATAGCAAGGCAAGAACTACAGAAAGGGAAAAGGGAAAGAAAAGAACCCACCTCTGCAAAATAAGAGTCTCTTATTTAAAAAAAAAACTGTAAAGAGCTCTGCTGCTCTCCCGCTCTCATCCTCACCCCAGAAGAAAAGGATTGCTGGGTTGTGTTATTGTTGTTTTCCTTAATTAGATAATAAAAAGACAAAGAGGTATGCCTCTGGAACAGAGACAGTACAAGTTCGGGAGAGGAAGAGGAAGTTTCTATGGCATCTACTGTTGTCTGCCCAGAAGTAGCGCTCTCTAGCTTGCATCTGGCAACACAATCCCTAGTATGTTTTCAAAGAAGTAAGTCTCGCTGAGTTCCACGGAACTCAGACAAGATCGATATAGTAATATTGCTTCCAGGTAGACAGTTAATAGTGCGCTTCGTTTGGTGGCTTGGAGTAAGAACGAAGGTTGAAACAAAGCTTTATTTATTTGTTGCAGAGGACTCCTCCAGTCCACTTTGAGACGACATGCTTGACGCAAAGCGGATGATAGCCTCGACCTCTAAAACTAGTCGGTGGTGATGCTGCAATCCTATGCCCATTTTATTGGGAAGAAGCCCCCTGGGTCTTCCTTCTGAGTTGACATGTATAGGATTGCGTTGGCGTGACCAGCTTTAACCGGGTTGTGGGTTTATTTAGCCAGTTTAGACTGAAAACATCTTGGGAGGGTAACTTATCCTCCCCGCTGGCCGGATTCCTGCTTCTCCTTAATCCTGACCTGCGCCCTCTCCTCTATCCCTAGTTTGAAGACACGCACCTCTCTTGGGTCAGTGCTGGCGCTTTTATTTTGGTTGGGACTATGTTGTGGGGGGCGGGTGGACTCCCTCTCACAGAAGCTGGGGAGAGCTGAGCGAGGCGAACTGTGTGTGCTCTTCTGTTTGGTTTTGCGTCCTCACTATAGCAACCAACAGTGGGCTGACAAAAATGCACCCTCTCTGGACAATGGGCCGGCCTCCGTGTTTGCCTCCCTTCCCTTCGTCGGCGTCCTCCTCCTCCTCTTCCAAATCCCAGCAAAGAAGAAACACATCCCCCCCTCCGCTCAGTCCCCGAGCCATTTTAACAATCTTCACAGCGCTCCTGAAACAGAGCAGGGGAGGAAGGGGGGGTGTTCCTAATTTAACAGGCTGTCTCTTTCTCATCATCAACACACCCACTACCTGAGATGCACACCCGTGGCAAAGTACCCGCGAGTAACACACTCAGGCAATGTACAGTTGGCTTTTGCGGCGATTTGTAACCTCGACCCTTCGTTACACTGAACGGGCTCCAAACGTGCTTAAGGCTGCAATCCTAATCAGTACTGAAAAGTAACTTCAAGAAGCCACGCTTAGAATCGCAGTGCGCGGACCAGATGAGGCTGGTTCTTCTAGTAATACCCAGCAGGGTAAAGTCAGTTTAACCGGTTCTAGTTAGCTGTGCTTGACAACTTTGTGCATCTCTCCCAGTTTTCTACGTGCATAATATGACTTCAAGTAGGCCACTGGCCCAGTCACTGAGTTTTGCGTTGGTATGGAAAGCACAAGGGTCGCAGTCCTGTTTGCATTTAAAAACTTGGGCGCTGCAAGAGGATCAGAGCCGTCCCCTCCTTTTAACGTGACATGATTTACGCATCGGTCTCTGTTTTGTTTGGTTCACAAAGGAGATCGAGGGGGCACATGCCATAAAAAAAAAAGCCAGAGAGAGCGCGAGAGGAGAAATAAATGACGCCCACCACCGAGTTCATTGGAACTGTCTTCGCAGTGAGCGTGTTTAGGGCTGTCTGGGCTGCCACCGTCCACTAAAAGCTTTGAGTGCGGTAGCCCCATCTTGGCTTTTGCATTTAACTTCTGCTGCACTGTCACAGAAGTGCGGTGGGTTGCATTTCTGTTCAAGATTTTGCCCCCACTCCCAAGAAAAGAGTAGCAAGCCTCTTCTTTTTTAATTCCTAACATCATCATTATCATTATTATACGGCCAAATATGCGTAAGTTTCAGTGTCGCTGGCTTTGGGCCTTCCTCGTCCTTCCTCGCCCTCATCCCACCACTCCGCCTTCCAAGCATAAGCTGAGTTTACAGTTGCTGAAATCGAGCCCCGGCTCTTTTATGGGGAGGAATCCTGTCACCACGAATCCGCTGCCTTCTCCTTTCCCCTTGGATAAAGTGAAGCACAGGAGACAGAGCGAGTCACTTGAGTGCTGCTTTATTTTGTCTCTCTGTGCGTCTTCGTCCTTCCCCCAACTCGCCATTCACGGAAACATAAGAACATGTAACCTGTTCAAGGAAGAATCATTTCCCTGAGTCATGTACAATAAGAAAGAAATCCTTTCTGAGCTACATGTATCCCCCCCTCCTTTAATCCTCTCTTAGGAAAATAACAACTTCTTTAGTTGTCAGGGGGAAGCCGGCATGATGGAATAGTCTCCCCCCCACACACACCCACCCACACCACCACACATCGCACACGATCAGGAGTGGAAAAGAGGACGTCCTAAATACAATGCATAAAGTTTTTATACTATAACCTTTTAAAAGTGCATGTGCAGCGGGGTAGATCTCACAAATGCCTTGGGTAGACTCTGCTAATGACATAATATACTGATATCTGCTTTTGTCAGAAGTATTTGGGATACATCCAGTAATTTTAGGGACAGACGCAATCTATAACATTCCAAATTTTAGGGAAAGTTTCCGCGGGTAATTTAAGGGCCACAGGTAATTTGAAATAAGATTCATGAAACCCGAAGATGGATGTGTGAGGCATACATCTTCAAACAGTCTGTTAAAAAAGAATAAGGTTTCTCGTGAAAATCTTCCTACACCAGCTTAAACAGAAGCTTTGAGTGATCCTTGCAGTCCCTCTATAGCTTATTCACCTACTTGCCTGCCAAAAGAAATCCCCTTTAACTCACATTGTTAAAGGGGAGAGTCACTTTAACAACAAAGCCTTTGGAAACGACATCGCATACAAATAAACTCTTCTCTACCAATAAATAGCATCTTGTCTTCTGTCTGAAATTTCAGTACAAACAAGCGACATTAGTTCTGAGTACAGGATTCGCCTCCCAGCCTGATGGAAATTGTCCCCCTTCATTTCCCCCTTCCCTTCGCTCCCCCCCCCCCGGGCCTCATATTCACCACTCCAAATTTAGCAGCATTCCTTTGATAAATTACTCAAAGTAATCCCTGAAACAGCTAAAGTCTGACTGGTTGACGTTCTGTTAGAAGTGTTCGTAGTGGTATCTGCCTATAAAATATTCACTTGCGGACTACAAAGGGTGGATCATTTTTAATGACAAGATTCAGAACCGGAGGATGAAGCAGGGATGGGGTGAGGAGGGTGGGGAAAAGAGACTAATATCCTGGAATTCAAATCACTAATTTCAAGTACTGAACGCAGAACATTCTATCCTGCTTGTTTGAAACAGCGAGGCAGATAAAATTTGGCAGTCAGCTTAGGAGTTGTCAGCGGAATACTAGTTGGAGGAGGGAAAGTGATAAATCTTCAGCGTTCCCCCTCTCAAACTTTTCATGGGCTGGGTGGGAGGGGGAAGAATCCTTCTCTTTTCTGTCTTCTGGGGATATCGATACTGTGGCAAGTAAGTTGGCCTTTTTGTCTGAGGGAGGGAGAAGCCCGTTCAAATGGTGAGCGTGGGAAGTGTGACCGCGCGCAATCAGAGTTATCAATTTCTGTCCATTCTGTTTAGGCTTCTTAGTTAAATCATGTGTTTGTTACAGCCACCCGAAGGAGCCCCGACTTGAAAGTGTAGCTTTTCAGTCATCTTATAAATGCATCCCTGAGGCTGCAGCTCTTGCGGCTTGAAGGCAGATTTCATTAAAACAGCCCAGCTGCCTCTTTGTGCCAGATCGGATTCTTCAAGCGATCACTTGTGAAGCCCCGGCTTCGGAGAGGGGCGCTTTTTCCCCCCTTCCCCCTTCCTTCCTCCTCTTCACCCCCCTCCGCCCCCCGCGTTTCTTTTTCTGGTCCTTCTGCGTAGGCCCTTAAAAGTTGAAGTTTCATTCATGTGTTGTTGGGGTCTCTCGCTCTCCACTAAATCAGGCTCATTCGAGCCCCAGTGGAAAAAGCTCCGCCAAAGCGCAGGATTGAATGGTTCCTCGTATCGAAAGGTTAAAAGGGAACAAGATCAAAACAGCCCAGGCTCACAATAGTTACATTAAATGCGTCCTAGGCTAGCACATGTGCGTGCACACATCTCCAGGCTCGGCCTTTGAATTGGAGGGGGGAGGAGAGGGCAGGAGGGGGGGGAGGAGCAGCAGCAGCAGTGCCTGTGTGCGTCCACCCGTACTGGGCTGTATTACAGCTTCTTCACACCTTAAGCCCATGGTATGGGTGCTATGTCCATGTATTTTAGGATCAAGGGGTAAAAGCGGCAGGGCAAGGGGCGTGGGAGAGTGGGGAGGTCGCACGATCCTATGCAGGTTCGAATGGGCGCTAGTCCTACGGAGTTCAGCGGGGCTTAGTCGCCAAGCAAGTAAACACAGAATTTCATACATTTTCCCCTAAGAGGCATGTGTCAGCTGCAAAGTTTTCATTTCTATGCATTAGTGGAAGGAAAGGGCTGTGAGAAGGGGAGAAGGATTGAGGGGGCAGCCTGCCTCAATATGGAAGACTTTTTAAGATGGTAAGGTCTAACTGGATCAATTCAATCTGTGTGTTGCTTAGGAAATTGCACTGCCTGAACCCAAGTGGATTGCTGTTTTTGTTTTCTGTTAGTGCAGAAGTACAATTAACGTTTTCATGGCATTTATCTGTGATCAGCAGATGAATCGATAAAGCTCAACAAAACTCATTGTCGGTGTCCTGTTGGGATGGTTGACAAGTGAGCAGGGGAACCGTGTTGGATCCCAATCTGTTCGTGGGTGCCTAAGCCACCACAAAATCTTGCTCGAAATGTCTCCAGTGTTTTCTGTTTGTTTGGTTGGTTGGTTGGTTGGTTGGTTGTTTAAAATCATTTTGTATCCTGTGTCTTCCTTCTCCCTGCAAGAGAAATTTAGGGTTTGCTGTGAGTGATTCAGTGTTTGCCCACTTAACCAATGGGAAATTTCACAACCCCAGCTGACAACAGGAGCCTGAAATCCACACAAGGTCCACCTCTGGAACTGCTTTGATTTTGATCCTGCGCTCCCGGTAGGATCAGCCCCTGGAGCCCACCTTTGAACGGGACCTTCTACGCGCGCAGACACACACACACACCATTCGACGTCGTCCCCCTCTCTATCTTTCTGTGTATATCCTTTTTTCCCCCTCCTATGGAGAATATTCTCAGGGAGCTATACTGGAATGAAGGAGATATCAAGGAGGCCTGTCAGTTCAAAGCTTTTTAAGGTTTGTTTGAAAATCCTCTTCCCGTCAAAGTAAGCAGCCCTAGTATTTGAACAGCTGCTTTGAACAGTGATGGGCGGGAAGGAGAAGAAGGACTGAGCTGAATGAAGAAAGAAAGAAAGAAAGAAAGAAAGAAAGAAAGAAAGAAAGAAAGAGGGGGGAAAGGGAGAGAGAGAGAGAGAGAAGCCCATTGCAGCGTCTCTGCCCAAGACATCGCCTCACCTTCAACCTGCTTTTCTGTGGGCAGAGAAAAGAAAATAAAGGCTCCGGGGACCTCTAATCCATCCAGGGTCAGCGCAGAGACAAAAGGGACAGGCACATGAATGTCTCTTTCACACTCCCAGCGCGTGGACCCAAACCGCTTCCAAGGACCCGCTCGGCCCGTTCCGAACTGAACGACGGAGTCTCCGGTTCTTGAAACCGCCCCCTCCCCGCCTGCCCGCCGCCCGCGCTCTGTGCTCCCTCGGCTGCTGCGCCCTCCCCCGCCCTGCAGTCAGACAACCGAAGCTCCTTTGCTGCTTCCAGCGGCGGCGGCTTCTTCCTCCGCGGACACAGAGAGAGGGAGGGAAGGGAGGGAGGGAGAGGGAGAAGCGAGCGAAGGATGCTTATAAGAAACAATATTCATGACCGGGATAAGCCGAATGATGGAGACGAGGAGGCGGGACTTCTGCTTCTGGCGCCTCCCGAATTTCACCCACTTGCGCTCTGAGCACTTCCCCGCTGGGGAAATTCATAGAAGATGTTGATTTCGTCGGTGTACTGTAGGGTGGGGGGAGGCAGGAAGGGGCTAAGAGGGGATAACGATGCATGAAGGAAAAGAAAACTAACCTTTTTCTTCGCCCGCCCCCTTTTTTTAGGGCAACATACTCTTGTTTTACTTACTTATTTTTACCATTCCGTGTTAAGCTGCTCTTTCTAACGTGTGTATGTGTGTGTGGCACGCAGTGGCCTCGTCCAAGGATTTGCAGCAGCTGCGTTGTTCCAGGAAGGGGGGGGGGAGTTAAGCCTGACAATTTAGTGGTCCTGTCCTGGGACGAAAACAGGATCCTGTTGCCCGGGCATCCCAGCTTGCCCGGCTTCCTAACAGCAACAGCTGCCTCTTTGCTTCCAACCCAGACAAATGTGCACACGCACGCACACGACTGACTTCCCTCCTCCTCAGCAGGAAGAGGAGGACTAATTTCACGTGGCTAGTTAAAGTGTTGACCGGGAATAGGGGGGGAGGAGGGGTGCCGCTGGCCGCTTTCCACTAATGCCAGGGGTGGGTTAGCCTGTTGGGAGATCTCTCTATTCAAGTAGACTGTCAGAGAACTCGGTGGGAGATGCGCCTAATAAGAGGCCATGGAAGGAGAAACTCACCCCCCACACACCTTCTTGGCTTTCAACCCGCACTCCTGAAAGAAATCCTTGCAAACACCAGGCAGAACTGAGAAGAGTGCTTCCCTATTCCAAAACTCCTTTAATTGTGCAAACACACTTTGCTTGTTTCCACTGACTTTCAGTGGTTCAAGACTGCACATCGTGTTCGCTTAAAAGCACTTCAGTATGGTGTTTGGGAGGGACACTAGCCCAATTGCATTGTTCTTGTATGTTGTTCACAGCGTCCAGCTGCTTTGGGCTGATGAGAAACAATACATAAGTGTTAACAAAGTAAACTGGGACGAGCTGGGGGAGGGGGAGAACTTCGGTGTATTCTTGTTAAACCCCCCTAAACTATACGGTCAAATTCTACCGCAGCTTCGCACTATTGCTCCTGAAACAGCAAGGAGCGTTAAGGTAGCCTAAAAGGCTATGGCATAAGCTTTCCTGTGCTAGATTCCACTTCATCAGATGCATAGAGTACAACCCTAAATTGGCAGGCAGCTATACACACACTGGAGTGGGGCGAGATGTGCCTCCCGATCCAGGATGAAAGTGGTCCAGGAAAGCTTATGCTATAATAAATCTGATGCAGCGCAATCCTATACATGTCCAGTCTGAATGCCCTTCAGTTCAGTTGGACTTAATCTCAGGTGAGTGTGTAGAGGACGACAGCCTGGTTAATCTGGTTGTTGATGTAGCACAGACTGCTATTCTGTGGAAAGGCTGCGGTGAAAGTTATGGTACTGTATAGATATGATTGTATTAAATTTGTTCGAAGAAAACCAAATGTTTGCAATCCTGAAAAGTCTCGAGTAAAGACTTTCCCCCATATAACTTGCATATAAAGACGCCAACCCGCGTAAGTTCTTTTCTTCCCCTTTCTTAGAATCTAGCAAAGTGGCCAGGCCAGGCCACAGCCGTGATGTGCACCGCTTACAACATGGATAGGCAAACTAAGGCCCGGGGGGCAGATCCGGTCCAATCGCCTTCTAAATCCGGCCCGCGGACGGTCCGGGAATCAACATGAGTAGAATGAGTAGAATCAACATGAGTAGTATTTAAAATGCATCTCTGGGTTATTTGTGGGGCCTGCCTGGTGTTACATGAGTAGAATGTGTGCTTTTATTTAAAATGCATCTCTGGGTTATTTGTGGGGCATAGGAATTCGTTCATTTCCCCCCCAAAAAAAAAATATAGTCCGCCCCCCCCCACAAGGTCTGAGGGACAGTGGACTGGCCCCCTGCTGAAAAAGTTTGTTCACTCCTGCAACAAGTTAACCCCTTGAGTTATTTATGTACGTTGACTTGTATAAGGTGACTTACCTAAGACATACATAAATTGAAGGAGACCTGCTTCCAAATTCAGGAACGTGGTAGTCAGTTATGATCCTGTGCACACTTCCTCGAAAGTGTGAGACGTTCCACAGTGGAACGGACTCTCAGGAGAGGTGGCGGACTCTCCTTCCTTGAATGTTTTTAATCAAAGGTTGGATGGCCATCCCGTCATTTATGTTCAAGTTGAGATTCTTGCATTAAAGGAGGTTGGACTAGATGACACTTGGGAGCCCTTCCCACTCTACAATTATATGATTCAATGTTGCATTGACACAAAGTGTGACTGACTGGCTTCCAGGTGAACTGGCAGCTAGTTGGTCTGAAAGTACTGAAGCCTTCCTACAACCCTTGCTGTGTCCAGAACCTCTCTCTTCCTGTCCGTGTGTTTCCTGTTTGTGGAACCTCTCGCTTGCGTGTGCAGACGCCTCTCTCGCGCAGAGAAATGTTCCCAGCCAAATAGCCATTAACCCTAGGATAATGAATCATGAAAAGAAAAACCTTCTGAGAAAAGCTACTTCTCGCTAGTGATGCTAGTAAATCTCCTCCCCTTCCTGCCCTGGTGTGGTATTTCGGGTAAGATCATTTGGAATGTACATTGTGTCCATTCTCTGACCTGGTTGAGTTTGGTCGTAGGACAACAAAGCTCTGGCTTCTCAAATTGGGGCTCTAACTCTTGGAGGTCCAGCGAAGTCTGATGCCAAGTGCCCCTTATTTTAAGGCGAAACCCAGCGTGGTCACAGAACACCACGGATGGTTCTGTCGTTGCTAAACATTCCGGCCCCTTAGACCCCAGCTCAGAAGCAGCAGCACATCTTTAGCAAAATGCTTTTGCAAATGTTGGCAAGGATGTTATTTACTCTTAAGAGAACCACACTGGAGGATGAGCCAATCAGCATCACGATGCATCTAAAGTTGTGGGGCGACACATGGGCTTAAGACCTACATCGATGGACTTACGGGATTTTGTTTTGTTTCCATAAATGTGCTTAACTGGGGAGGGGGCGGTAACGAGGGGGTTGTCCCATTCCCTCTCGCCTTTTCGTAAGCTCCTGCCCGAACAACAGAAAGAAAGAAAGGAAAGAGAAAAGTTGCAGGTCTGTAAACATACTGGTGATCCCCAGGGGAGTGAGAGCCTCGGCGATTCTGCGAACAATAGCAGTTGGCTTTGCCTCCGCGATTTGCAAAGTGTTAAGCCTTGAAATTCTTAGCGAATCCTAGTTTTGTTCTCGGGCAGCACCTGCTTCTGGGACAGTTTGGGGACTTGACAGAGCCTCTCTCCCGAAGCAGCAGCAGCAGCAACATACAGCCCTCCCCTCCTCGCCCCTTTCTCCATGCAGTCATCTTTCTTTTCCAGCCATTGTGGAGAAGGGAGCAGCAGGTTTATCTCGGATTACTGGGTGCAAACACAAGGAGAAGCGCAAGCGGGGGGGGGGGGGGAGAGAGACACGTTTGGGAGAGAAGAGATATTGAAAGCTTGAAGCCCCTTCACTGGCTGCAATTCTAGAAATGCACTTCTTTAGGACCAGATCCCACTGACACCAGTGGGGCTTACTGTAAACATGTAAACATGCGCGCATGGAGGAAGCGAGGCCGCCCCTCTCCTTCTGATGATGTAGACTGAGTAACTGGAAAGCAAGAGTCCCTGCAAAGTTGGCAGGCTGATATTTACAAGAAGTACTTGTTTAATATATAAAGTTGCCCTTTCCTGATAAACAGTATCTGGGAAATGTTGGGAGTCGGTCTACGGACGTGACGAAGCGGTGCGTGCCTGTGTGTGTGTGGATGCACCCAGCCCGCCTGTCAGCCAAGCATTGGACGGGAGTTTACAGGGGAGGCTCCCGCAACGAAGCCTGTGATTCTGGCAGGGCGTGATTCGGCCGATCCCGTCCAGTCCGCTGCTTGCCGCTTCCTTCAAAGAATACCTTCCCCTGAAAGGACGAGTCCTCCTTTGTAGCCTGGCAGACGGGGGCGGAGTGAGGGGGAAGGGAGGGCGCGGGTTGGGATGCGGAACGAAAGAGCGAAGCCGTCCTGCGCCTGAAAAGAACCCAACTAAGTTTCGGAAACAATGCGAGCAACAGGAGAGCAGCCCCACCAGTAGCCTTAACCACGGCGCGCCTAGGGTCAGTTTGTGACCTACTTGCCTTTCCAGTAAACATAGACAAAGGTGGTTTTCCTATGTGTCTTCTTCTTGCTGTAATTGTTTTGGCTGTTTTACAGAGGAGGTGAGCATCCTCGAGTCTCACACACAGCCCCCGTTATCCGGACTCAGCCCATGTGGCTACAAGCAGAGGAGCTACACTTTTCATCATCATCATCATCATGATTATTCCCTTTCTTCCGTGTGTGTGTTTGTGTCTCTTCCCCGCCCCCGCCGCCACTTCTTTTCTGTTCCTTCCCCCTTCCTTCCTTCCCTCTCTCCCTGCTCCGAGTTTGATTACAAAGCGAGCGAGAGGGAGGCTGTGCGGGGGGCGTGGTGTCAGCGCCAGGGCCGGGGCCAATGGGAGGCTCCCCCTGCGCCGGTTGCTAGAGGTCTCCACGTAAATCAAAGCGCAGGGAGCCAATGGGGGCCGGAGGGAGGGAGGAGCGGGGACGCGTGCCTTTGCAGTGGGCTCTGCCAAGCGGACTTGCGGGGGAAGCGAGCGGCGAGAGGAGCCCGAGGCGAAAAAGTAGCTGTCAAATGCGCGGCTCCTTTAAGCGGAGCCCTCAGTCCGGCTCGGAGAGTCATGGCGACCACAGCGTCTAACCACTACAGCCTGCTCACCTCCAGCTCGCCCATGGTGCACGCCGAGCCGCCGGGGAGCATGCAGCCGGGCGCCGGCTACAGGGACGCCCAGGCGCTGGTGCAGGCGGACTACGCGCTGCAGAGCAACGGGCACCCGCTCAGCCACGCTCACCAGTGGATCACGGCGCTGTCCCACGGCGGCGGCGGAGGGGGAGGCGGCGGAGGCGGCGGAGGAGGCGGCGGCGGCGGAGGGGACTCGCCCTGGTCCACCAGCCCGCTGGGCCAGCAGGACATCAAGCCCTCGGTGGTGCAGGCCAGCGGCCGGGGGGACGAGCTGCAGCAGCAGCATCACCAGCAGCAGCAGCAGCAGCAGCAGCAGCAAGGCAGACCCCCGCACCTGGTGCACCACGCCGGGAGCCACCACGCCGCCGTGGCCGCGGCCGTGGCGTGGAGGACTGGCGGCGCGGCTCACCTGCCGCCCGGCATGGCCGCGTCCAACGGCGGCGGCCAGGGCGGGCTCCTGTACTCGCAGCCGCCGGGCTTCACGGTCAACGGCATGCTGGGCTCCGGGCAGCCGGGCATGCACCACCACGGCCTGCGGGACGCCCACGAGGAGCCGCAGCAGCAGCAGCAGCCCCCTCACCACCCCGACCACCTCCCCCAGCAGCAGCCCCCGCAGCAGCACCCGCACGGGCAGCAGCAGCAACAGCAGCACCACCACCCGCACCACCACCACGAGGCGCACTCGGACGAGGACACGCCGACCTCGGACGACCTGGAGCAGTTCGCCAAGCAGTTCAAGCAGCGGCGGATCAAACTGGGATTTACCCAAGCGGACGTGGGCTTGGCCTTGGGCACGCTCTACGGCAACGTCTTCTCGCAGACGACGATCTGCAGGTTCGAGGCCCTGCAGCTGAGCTTCAAGAACATGTGCAAGTTGAAGCCTTTGTTGAACAAGTGGCTGGAGGAGGCGGACTCGTCGTCGGGCAGCCCCACCAGCATAGACAAGATCGCGGCGCAGGGGCGCAAGCGGAAAAAGCGCACCTCCATCGAGGTGAGCGTCAAGGGCGCCCTCGAGAGCCATTTCCTCAAGTGCCCCAAGCCTTCCGCCCAGGAGATCACCTCGCTGGCGGACAGCCTCCAGCTCGAGAAAGAGGTGGTCCGCGTGTGGTTTTGTAACAGGAGACAGAAAGAGAAACGCATGACTCCCCCGGGAGGGACTCTGCCGGGAGCCGAGGACGTGTATGGGGCCAGCAGGGACACGCCGCCGCCACACCACGGGGTACAGACTCCTGTGCAGTGAACTCCGCCGTCGGCGGGGGAGGAGGAGCAGGGGGGAACTGGGGGGGCCGAGCCTGGCCCCTTCCCTCGAACCCCTTACTCCTCCAACTCTTTCGATTGTTTTCTCCCTATTCCCCTTTAAAAAAAAAGCAGACAAAACAAAAAAGGAAGGAAGGCGAATGCACTGAACTATCCTTGAAACGGTAGCAAAGTGTGTAATGAATGGTGTGTTTCTGATCTTTACAGGCGAGTAACCAGGCAATGAAGTGCAGTGAGTATATGGATGTGTGTGTCAGAGAAGCGAGTGCATGTTGGCCCCTTCCACCTCTCCCCCGCTCTCTCTCTCTCTCTTTCTCTCTCTCTCTCTTCCTTGCATCCAGGCGCAGACAGATAAGAGAGACGCCCGATAGCAAATGTCAAGGCGCTGCACAAAACCTTCCCCCCTCTGGGTATAGGCGAAAGCCGGCCTTTTGTGTAGCAGGGGGCCTTGCCCGTTAAATACTTCGTGGGGTCTTCGCCAAAGCAGGGAAGATGATGCTTCGATGGCTGGGGGTGGGCGGCGCGGATAGAAAGGCAAATGTGGTAGGCAGGTGTCATTAGAAGGGTTATGCCGTTCTTGTAAAGAGAGAGAGAGAGTGAGAGAGGGAGAGTAAACCGTCTGAATTTGCACTGCAAGGAAACAGAAGTTTACAGATCTCTCCCTTTCCTGCCTCTGTCTGGAGGCGACTTGCATTTTGCTCTCTGTGTGTATGTGTTTGCTGGCCAGCGGTGGGACAATGTACAGAAATCCGTGTAAGCCTTTGCCTTTCCTCTTTGTGTTGTTGGGCGCGAAGTTTTGGAGTCAGCCTTCGGCGGAGGTCATGTTTAATTTGCTTTTTCTGCCATCCTTAACCTCCGGAGTGGGGGAAGCTGGGCTCTCCTTAGGGTTAAGTAGATCTTGAGGGGAAGCGTTAAGAAAAGGACAGAGACAAGAAGGAGGTGGGGGAAGAAACAACTGCCACTTCCCACACAGAGAAATGTGGCTGTGGATATGTATTTTTTTCCCAGATGCAAGGCAAGGTAGGTGTTTGTGTGAATGAGTGAGTGAAACGGAGAAGGGGGCAGGATTGGGGGAAGGGACGTGAAGAATTAGAAACTCGCAGAAATAAGATTATAAGTGTGTGTGTGTGTGTGTGAGAGAGAGAGAGAGAGAGAGAGAGAGAGAGAGAGAGAGAGAGAGAGAGAGAGAGAGAGACCCATTCATGCTTTTCCAGCAGAAAGTGGCACTTTGAAGGAAACTAACAAGTTTTTTTTGGGGGGGGGGTGGAGTGTCAGATGGGAGAAAGAGAAAGAAAGAGAGACTAATGCTTAGCTTCACAGATCCTGTACAGAAAGTTCTCTGTATGACTTGTCCAGCGCTGCCCCTGCCCCATGCTGACATCTGCTTTTAAATTTGGAATGGGGTGGGGGTAGAAATTCAGCTCAAGAACATTCATTCTGATCCTTAAGATCGTCACTTGGAAGTAAGTTCCACTGATCTAAGCAAAGGTCTCAAGGTTGCAGCTCTGGGCTGTGATCTTGAGATGCATCATTTCCATTTGGGAGAAGATAACACTCAGTTCCAGAGTGACACCCACTTTAGGTGGGTTTTGCTTTCACATCAGGTGCTGAAAAAAAATCAGGATTTAATGTAAGCGGACTAAGAACTGCAGTCCCATTCATCTCAATGGGAAGTTTCCAACTTACTTCAGCAAAGATGTATGAAGTACGCTCTGGACAAGAGAGTGGAGGAATTTTAAGCAATGATTAAACCCATTGAAATCAGTGAGGTTAAGACTAAGAAGGTAGCCAGGATTTCCCCCATTGTAATCAATGGGACTTATTTCCAAGTAAATGTTTCTATGGGGATTGCTTTAAAAATCCAAGTACCGTACTTGGTTTTCAGTGGTCAGTATGTGGGAGTTGTGGCCACATGCAGCTGGGTGAATTTCTCTTTAAGGTTTATTCTCACATTTTAGATCCATCCCACGTCCTTTCTTGAGACTTCAGCATAACATGTGGCATGAAAAGGACCGGTTTAACTTTGTCGGCCTTTTCTCTTTTCTCCAAAGGGAGCCAAATGAAGGGAAAACAAAGCAACCAAAATGCCATTTTTCAATTTGTCTTTTTCCTGTCCCCTTTGTGTTAGTCATTTAATAGCTGCATTTTGCTTGGTAGAAAATGGTTAACTTTCCAAAAAGCAAAAGGCTCTAGAGAGGGAAGACAGGAAGGGGAAGTTGAAATTGTATATTATATTCTATATTGGGGCAAAGGGGGAGGGGGTAACCCATGAAACTGTGAGAGTGACATATTCATATTTTGAAACATCTACTCAGCACAAAAAGGGGGTGGTCTGTATAACTTTTTAAAAAATAATATTTACAAAGTTTGCCTAGTGGAGTGTTTGAGAATTCTGAGGCCAATGAAATATTCTCTCAGAGAAACTTGCAGATAAACATTGGAGGAAGTAGGTGGGATTTAATAATACTATATTCTTCAACTGTTTTTCTAAGCGCCAGTGTCTGGCATCAGATTTTTTTTTCCTCCCCACTTCCCCTTGAGAAGACAAATACAGCTTTCTGAGAAGCCTATTCATTGGGCCTTTATTCTATTTTTGCAACAGTGTTTTCCCCCTTTAAAAAACTATATGGACACTGGTTTCTCTTTAATGGTATTGAGCTGCTGTTGATTATTGTATGGGGACAAACTTCTTTAAAAATATTCAGGTTGGGGCAGTGGAAGTGGCAAAATGGGGGGGCAGTGACACTTATTAATATCTGGGTAAGGTCAAAAGAAGGAGTTTGGGGGAAGCAGATCCTCTAAACCTTAAAATTTTAAAACAAAGTTACCACACAAACCTTACCACTCTGTATATATGTTTAATATTTGTCCTTTGAAATGCAGAAATAGTTTAAATGTTTTCTTTGTCTATTTTTCTTTTTCTTTTTTTTTTAATGCTACCCAGGGAAATATTTTCATATCATTTTTAAGTGGGCTGCCTCAATGTATATTTATTTCTTTTAAAGCAAACAGGTTCTGGAAACTGTTTTTTCTGTAGCTTTAAATGAGTAGGTGAACAAACAAACAAAATCTATATGGGATGTAATATTTTTTTTTGGTTCAGTCTCTTTAAAGAAATACTTTGTTTTTTGGTACATTTGGATGTGCTTGTGGGGAAAAATAAAAGCGCAGAGATCCTTATATATTTATGTTAAAGTAATATTTTATTATCTACATAAAACAGAAATACACAAGACCTTTATAGTTTGTTCGAGTTATTGGCATAACTTTTATTTCCCTTTAAAAAAAAAAGAAATAGTACTGAGAGTGGCGACATAGTTCTTTGGAAATGGGAAATATGTGGGAAGAAATAGAATCTAGCCTTTCTATTGCCTTGCATTCTCTGTCCTTCCTTCTTACTCCATGACATTTTGGAATAAAATGTATGCCTAATCTATTGACAGATTTCGCTGGTATAATTCTGGCAGCTGGTAGAGTGCAGGAGGAATGTGGGCCGGGAAGGAACACTGTTAGGTAGGCACAATTGTCTTTCCAAGGTTCGGCCTTTAATGCTGGAAGCCACCGCAGTGTGTATATTTTGATGCTCTGGGAACCAGTTTCTCTTGGAACGCGTGTGCGAAGAAATATATAGCTGGTTAGAGGCTACAAAAAATCTAAGCATCTACATGTTCTCATTGTCAATCGCTGGGCTGGGGTTTTCGATGTAGCGTGTGCCGCTTTGGGCTGCGATCATAAGCTCTTACACTTACTTGGCAGTAAAAAGTTTCATTCAAACCACCAAGACTATATTAAGTTGAAGGGCAAATCACTTTCTCTAAAGTAAGCTCGTTGATTTCCCATTGCAGTCCATGGGATTCACTGCAGCACTATCGCCACGGTGGATGGATAACTGCAGCCCAACGCCTAAGTGTTTTGTTTTTAAAGGAACAGGGCATTGTTACTATTTTTAATCAAGCTCTTTTAACGCTAAACATGCGGTTGTTTATCTTGGACTTCCTTAGTCAGTCTTGCTTAGCCATGTGCATTTTGTCTCCTTCCAAATCAAAGTTTTGTCAGGTAGATTGCCAGTTCTTCTTTAGACATTTGAAAGGCTTCCGTGGGCTATGCGACGCTTTCGTTCTTTCAAGTAACAAATAAATTATTCTTTGGAGTAATTTCTACGCTGCAGTGTAGATTCTACAATAGAGATGCAGCCAGATCCCCAACTGAGGAACAGCTCAGCTGAAGTGCTATAATCTAACTGGACCCGCGGCCCTAAAGGTTGTCTCTTGGAGGTGAGTTCCTTTGAAATCAATGGAACTTTACCCTCAGGAAAGTGAATACAGGAACTGGAAGTTTAGTTCCAATGGAACCTGGACTTTCCAACTAAGCAATGCATAGACTGGATAGATTGCACGCCAGCTCAAATCAAATTGCTTTCGCCCAAGCTGGGTGTGGTTCAGATTGCTAAAGTGTGTGCACACGAACAACAGGGGGCGGCTATAATCCCGCTATACATTTCTGTGGAGCTTCGGTTTAGGTCCTTGTGGACATGACTAGGTTACTGGGTGCTATCCCCGTCAAGAGCCCATTTCCTGGGAATGGCATCTTCAGCGTTAGCATGTTTTGGATACTAACACCTTCTTGCCTAGTTTCTTGCGTTTTTAGACGAAAACTCCACCAACGCCACAGCCACTCCGCCCTAAATCTTCCCACCACCGCCTTTCCCCTTTTAACGATAGTTTCCAGGCTTATTAGATTTAATCATCTTTTCTAACTCCTAGTCAATATTACACGCGTCCCAAACAGATTCAGCTAAATGATCTTATCAATAGTCTGGAAACGAAGTGACAGAAAGAAGGAGTGTTCTGTGACCGCAGATATGCTGATGGGTAAAATGTTTAAGCTGGGTATAGATTGAATGTCCCTTGGTCAATAGCTCGCTGAATTGTCTGTATTTTTTTTTTAATAGTGGAGGGGGGGTTGTTTGAGGAGTGGAAAGCTGGGCAGCATCTGCCCTCTGCAGGACATTTCAATGGTCTTGGAAATGGAATCTTTTGCTTCTTCCCCCTGCGCGCGCGCGCGCCACCCGAGTTTGTGTTGCGTTTGGAGTGGTGGTGGGATCACGTGCGCGGCGCTTGGTTGGGCCAGGTGTGATTTTTAGTTGAGCGCCTGGCTTTCATATCGGAAAGGATTAGTTTGGAAAGAAGGCTTTCCCTTCCTCCCCCGCTAAAGAATCTGAGCCTCCTGCCTATATTGATAGAACTGCTGGGTGATGGTTACAGCGTTGGGACAGAGAGAAACTACTTTGGGAGAGGAGCTCACCCTGGGCGCTTCAACCAAGGATTTAGCATTAGGGATATTGAGGGGCATATCTTTAATCGAGGAGGAGGAAACTGGTCAGGTACCGTCGAGGTTCCCTTTCACCGTCACCTTGTATTAACTGTCAACAAGGGAAGTCCTGTTGTTACTTTCTGCTTTTGTGCTCCCCCCTCCCCTCTTCAAAGACTGTCACCAAGGTTTTGTGGAAAGAGGAGCTGGTGTCCCAATAATAGCAATAAATACCAGGAGAGCGATGGGAAGTATTGGGTGCTAGTCAAGGTGTGAGCGACGCTTCTGAACAGCTTCTGAGCGTCTCTAGACAATAGCAAAATCAGGGCATGCCCTCATCTCTTGCAGGAATTGACAGAGATGCGAGGATGTTAGATCTGGTATCAAACTGTGGAGGAGAAGGCCCAGTGCTTGGGATTGAAATCCTAATTTCAAAAGTGGCTTGAGAGAGAGGAAGAGAGTTTATCTGAATGAAGAGAGAGGCATGGGGAAGTTGCAGTGATAACAATCTTTTCTACAAACAATAATAGTTGGAAATCGATTCATTCTTCGACGGAGCTTCAGTTTGGCTTCAATGCCTTGCCTAATAAGGAGGTACTAGGAGTAGAGGCGAACTGGAGATGTATTTCTATTTTGCTTTCTTTTCTTTTGGATAGCAGAAAAGAGGGGATGTTTTCCCAATGTTTCTTTTATTCTAGTGTTTTTAGTTGTTCAAATGAGAAACTTTTCCGTCGGGATGGTCCTTCTTTCTTTTCTTTCCTTCTTTCCTTCCTTCTTTCCTTCTTTCTTTCTCTAAGTTCCACGGTTGATGTTTACATTTTCTGGGCCATGTGATAAATGCATATGTAAACGTTGCTGATTTTATTTTATTTTTTAAGAAAGAGGTTTTTTCCCACGAGGCCTTTCTATGGAGGCAGCCTGTTTCTGACTACTGACCACCTCGATCCACAAACTAATTAAGCCAATTTGCTTGCTTGTCATTCCATGCGGATTTCAGCTTCCTTGCCGTCAAAAATACTCCCACTTCATTTGCTTGCGATCCGGAGTCGAAAGCAACGCGGGGCTTACTGCTGCCTGCCTCCTGCCCCCTCTCCCATTTGCTGGTTCTGACTTACCTATAAATCGTGGAAGGCAAGAAAATTGGCAATAATTTGGCACAACTTGAGAATAATAATAATAATACCAACAAAAAAGGCTCACCGTTTCTAAACCTCCTAGCCTGACTTGAATTTTTCAGCTAAATCCTATTGGATTTGCTCTGACCTTTCTGAATACAAGAGAACAGAAAGGCCGTCTCACAGACAAATAGAAACCCGCCTCTTTTCTTAAACTTCATTCAGTGTCTTTCAATACAATTCCCCACCCCGCTCGGATCTTAGACTTGCTTCTTTGGAAGTACGACCCACAGAGCTCCAGGGTTTTACTTCCTGGTAGGTATGCAGCCTTTTACCCACCTGGTAAAAGTAGAAAGGTTATGCGGTATAGATACGGATCTTGAAACTGGGGAAGATTGCAGGAAGTGAACGAGGGGATTTTGGAGCGAGGGTGTAACTTTCACTTGTCAAATGTGGCAGACACCAAAGCGTTAACGAAAGTGATAACTGAGAGTTAGCAGGTGTGTATGCTACATTATGTGTACCATACAACAGTAAGTTAACTGCATATTACTGGAGAAAACAACTTCCTTGTAAAATATCCTTTATGAATGCAGAATTTTATATTTTTATTTTAAAGTTTTAAACAGGATATTGTAATTATGTCTCAAGCGATGACAAATCACCCAGGCAAGGAGAATGCCATGGCATTTCAGTATAAAGGCTGCAGTCAAATCCATATTTTTCTGGATATAAGCCCCATTGATTTCAATAGGTCCTACTTCGTGTGAAGCGCCCTGAGATCTTGGATGAAGGGCGGTATATAAATCTAATAATTAAATAAAAAATAAAACCCTTAGGATTGCACTGAAATGAACACAATTTGCAATTAAATGCAGGCTTGAGGAAGATAGAGGCTTCTCATTCCTGCGCAGGTAACAATGGCCGCATTTTAGTTTGTTTCTCAATCCCTAGATTGTGTTCGAATTTTTAAGACTACACTCCTTACTTGAGTGTAAGCCCCATTGAACGCAGTAGGGCTTTACTTCTAGGGAAAATGCATAGTATCGGGCAGAAATACTACAATCACATGCAAATTCTATGAAATTCAGGTTTAAGATGCAGGATTTAAAATCCCATGAATGAAATAAATCTCACTGAACTCAGTAGGAGTCATTTACAAATAAACATGCGTAGGATCGTTCTGCAAAGCACATTTTTATTGGAAACAAAGTTCTGTGGTGAGAGTTGATACAGTTGAGAGAATAATATGCTTCAGACAGAATTAAGCAGCTGGATCAAACGCCAGCAGAATAGCACTCGGCTGCTTGTGAACCAGCTTGAAGGTCGAATACAAACACACACACACACACGCGCGCGCGCGCGCGTGTGCAGATGTTTATGTTTAAAAACCCACAATCACCCTGTCTGTAGCACACTTTTAAAAAAAATACTTTAGCTTGACAGCTTATTCTTTATATGATTTTTAAAAATATGCCTGATACTTAAGTATCAAGGGAACCGTTAAAAAATTAAATTCCTATTAATGTAACTGGCGATTCAACCCACTTTTTCAGGGAAAGTCCCATTACAGTAAACAGGGCTTGGATCGAAGCCACAGCTGGAAAAGAAAGGGTTTTTTAAATCAATGGAATTTCTGCCTAATTTAGAACTGGAATATTAGTGTAAATAACATTAAAGTCTATTGGCCGTTTATTTGTTATGTTACATTCCAGCTCAGTGCTGGCTCGGCCACAAATCAGCAAACCATGGTGTTTTCCATACACTCTGGGTATCTTAGAACGATAAAGGTCGATTTGCAACAGCTTCTTTTGCTTATATTGGCATCCTTGCAGGATTCACCTATCCTTACGGAGCTCCTAGGTCTTTCAGAATGGTTATATTTTATCATCTGACACCCTGTTCTCCACTTGCAACGGGGGGAGGGGGAGCAACAACAAACCATTGAATTGCAAAGGGAATTTCTTTCCGCAAATGCGTGTCTAATATCTGGAGTTTTAGCTAGCTTCATATGGTGCCACATTTGAGTAATGTGTTTTGCCAAAGCCAAAAGCTGAAACATAAAACCATAGGGAGAAATAAGTGAGCAAAGAAATTATGCTTTAAAAAAAGAAAAGAAAAGCGTAATAGCTGAAAGGATCGTGAAGGAGATCTCTAAAGGGGACCTCTTAAAATGTCATGGCCTCCTTTCTTTCTCCCGCATGTGAATAGTTTTTGAACACTGTCTCTAAACTAGTTCCTCATCGTAGGCTAACTAGCAGTTCTGAACAGGGAAGACGTTGCTGAGCTCCCAACGAGTTTATTAATGGCATCGCCAATAAACAGAACACCTCTGCTCTTGTGTATGAGACCACCATAGGCACCTTAATGTCTCTAGTTAGTAATACCAAGCAAATATCTTTCGAATTTTACTTGAATGTCAGTCAATGAAGACTAGACGAGTGGAAATGGGTCTTTCAAAAATACTTTCAGAACACTTTTCTGCAAAGCTGTTAAAACTGACGCCTGGACCCATAAACTTATTGGGAAGTAAAATTATTAACGTAATAAATGTGGGATTTGGAATTCTAATATGGGATTTGGAATTCTACTAGAAAGCGACTTTCGTGGATTCTTACGGACATGACTGCTAAGTAAAAACTCTTTGAATTGCTACTCCTCTGAATCCATTTTTGGGTGGTAGACATCCAAATACTTTGCCTTGACTGCTGGATTTAGCAGGATACCAGCAAAAGGGGTGGGAGTTATAGGTCGTCCCACAGATCTCGCTGGGTGAATACAGAGGACCAACTTAAAAATCACGCCGTGTTTTAATTAATGCGTTTTGGGCCACTGGTCCTCACTGTCGAGTAGGTATGCTTAGGATTTCAGTCTTGAGCGCCAAGAATGTGCACGATAACCGTGTTGTCGTCCTTATCACTGCTTTTGCGCCAACCCCGAGGAACTGGCTAGATCTAAAACTGCACTGAATCATGCGAAGGAGAGTGGGGGGCGCCCACTGGCTGCCAGGATCTAGGACCAAGGGAGAAACAAGTGTAGGCATCGCTGGGCTTTTGTGGCCGGAAAGAAATTGTCTCCTAAATTCCTAATGCAACGTCCGCCTGCCAGTGACTCGACGGTCGAGTCTGGTCTTGTTGCCAGTTTACTGCGAAGCCAGTCCCATGTTATTCAGTGGCACTTACTCCCCAGAAAGTGTGCACCCGATTGCAGATCTTTCTTTTATCCCCCTCGCGCCCCTGCCAAGAGAACAGACCCATTCTGGCTCAGCCTCTCCCCACCCTCCAGGCTTGGTTTCCAAGTCTAGCCGGCCCAAGGAACTTCTAAGCGAAAGTTTTCGGCAGCCCGTCTCATTCATTAATTGCCCGTCCCTGCTCGCTTCATTCATGGCTCCTCCAGTCATTCATTGCCAAGTCCACGGAGGCACCAGCTCCTTGGTCAGTAGGGGAGACGCACAAACAAGGATGGTGCTATTTATTTCCCTCCGCCTGTGGATTTCGAAGACATTCAAGCAGGCACAATCATTAAACTAATTTGTATTTGATTGTTTGGGCGGACGAGGGTGAGTTTTATTACACTAAAGCATTCAAGCACGCACGCACCGCTGATTAGCAGTATACATTAAATAAAGTTGTTTGTACACATTGTCTTACCACATATAGGCAGCCTTATTATTCTAATTACTCTAATTAGGGCATTGCAATGGTTTCGATTTGATTTGAGGAGGCATGGATTCGTGCTAGTCCTTTTGGAAAAAAGGAAACCGCTCTCTGTGAGCAGGTTCTCTCTCACTGCTTCCATTTACGCCTTCAAAATGCATCACATTATGGGCCAAATTCATAAAGAACCTTAGGAGACATCAGAATACAGTAGCATGTTTAAGGATACGGAGTCTAGTCTCAAGAGAGATAGTATGTGCGTGTCCCATCCCTCTTCAGCATTATTATTATTATTATATTATTATTATTATTATTATTATTATTATTATTATTATTATTATTATAATATTTCAACCAACCTCCAGACCAACAATCTGCAGCTTCTCCTACCTGCTCCCCTCCCCAAGGTCTCTCCTCTCTCTCAGCTATTGTAACGCTCACTTTAGAAATGAGTATATATATTTCTGGAAATCTGTTTCATAAGCTTGAAATGAATGTGATTATTATCTGATATCAGTTCATCAAACGTGTTACATCTATAGGGGACTTATAATTAAATTCTTAATCCTGTTTGAGACTTCTCCCTGCCCATGCTTCTCCCCCCCCCCCCAAAAAAAGAGCCAACAGCCGAGTCTGGGAAAGAGATTTTACATTATTTAAAATATTCCTTCTTTCCCTGTTTTTCTTTTTTAAATGAGCAGCGTTGAAAAATGTCTTTGCGGAAGAGGCATGAATTTGTTGTCTAACTAACCAGCCGAATACAGGGTTCTCTTAAAACAGGACTGTTGCGAAGCTTATACTTCTCATTCAGCAGAAACATTCTTTCCTTCTGTGTTTGTCTTTTTCCTGGGAAATCCGGCTGATTCTTACATCCGCCTCCACCTTGGGGGAACTTGCCTGAAAGAAGCGCTTGCGGTTAGGCGAGTACAAATGTTCTCCGCGGCCCGCTTGGGCTTCCAACAGTTCTTAAAACTGTGGATTTGCAACGATCTTGTAGATGTGTTTCTCATACCCAAACTTTAGCTAACTCTCTGTCTCTTAATACATCGCTTCTCTACAGTGGAGCAAAGGGAGAGAGTTCCTGATTGACTTTTGCAGATCACCCAAGCGCGCCCACCCCCCTCACCATCCCTTCTTCCATCAGCTGGGAAGCCTAATGAAAAACGGACACCCCCCACTTTCGCTGATTGTACCTAAAGGTGAGGGATAAACGGCCGTGAGTGTGAGTGTGTGCGTGCCTGCGTGTGTTTAATGCACACCAGGAAAAACCACCCGCCTAAGCTCCTTTGTGAGGCTTTGGCTGAGGAGGAGAAGGCGTGTGGAGGCGGCTGGAGCCTTGAGTTCTCTGAGATCCCTTTCAAGCTTGCTCGGGCCTGCTTTGGGTTTATTCTGCAGCTCTTGGTTGCTTTGAAAACCAGGTGGACCCTCCACGGTTTGAGAAGCTCAAGCCACATGCTCTCAGCTTCTGGTCCACCCCCCACCCTCCCCATTCATCCCACCGGGCCCACAAAGAGAGGGAGCGGAGGGAGACGGAGGGGAGGGTTTGCTCTGAAAGGGATCCAGAGGTTTCCAGCGCCAGGAAAAAAGGAGTGGGGGGCGGGATGGCCTTGTAGAAGTCGCTGCAGCCCAGCCGAGGGGAAGAGGACGGCCAAGGCGAGGCCCCGGGTTGCAGGGAAGGGAGAATTCGGCTGGGGTGCCTTGCCCGTCTGGCGGCTACTTTCCAGAGGAGATCAAATATTCCTCCAGCAGCATCGCGAGCGGGAGAGCGCCTGGAAAGGACGAGGGCGGGAGGAAGGGGCGGGTGGGAGGCTTTGAGCCAGCCAAATGCCCCTCTCTGCCATAACCATTCTCTGCGTCCCTGGATTTATCCTTCCCTGGGGAGTTCATTGTACAACACAGCCCGCCTGCCCTTCTCGCATGAATCTGTTTTGTAACAAAGTCTCCCCAGCGAGTGTATTAGAGAATAAAGCCTCTCTTCCCTCCCCCCCACCACCCCGTCCCTGCCCTCTTTCTCCCCACCCCCCTCCCCATCCTTTTGATTCACGCCCCCCTCCCCTCTTTCCCTTCACTACAGCATCTGTTCTGGGAGCGCTCTTCTAGTCCTTAACTGCAGGGAAATAAAAGAGTGGAACTCGGGCGCCCCACAGCGGACACGAGCGTAACTTGCTGTAACAAACAGAGGCAGCGGCCGAGAGGGCGGGAGGGGGGGGGGAGAATATATATATGTATAAATCCAGGCGTCTAATCTCCCGCGCCTTGTCCAGTTCGGAAATAAACTTGCCGATTAGGATATGTCGGTTTGAATAATCGCTTTTCAAGACAAACCCGCTCATGTCTGAAGCCAGCCTGTAGCAGAAAGGTTAAAAGGAGAAGAAACATGAGGTGGTTTTAAAAAGGGGGGAGGGGGAGAGCGTCTCCCTCCCGTCATCACCTCCTCTTGTTTATTTCTTGCTTCTCTCCACAGATCTGGAACAGATCAGGGATTTCTGTTGTTGTTTTAAGGCCATATGCATCCTCCATAGTTCACATTGCAGCGGGGCAGGATATTGGTTCAGTCCTTTGGTTTCATTTGAATTGCCTATAAATCTGGTATAATTTTAAAATACAGCCAGCAAGGTCAAAGGTTGCTTTTGTTTCGTTTTTAAGTCCAAATTCAAAATGCTTTCAGAGATGTAGTAGTTCTTAGCTTCTTTTTGTTTTCGACTTTGCATTCCCACACATTTGTAATTCAAAATCGTGACATTGGCTGGAAGGTATATTCGTTTTCAAAACAGAGCTCTTCTGATTTTCATCCCTATAGCTTTCTGCAGTGGGTGTTAGAATCTGGGCCAAAGTCTTCCAGTGGAAGCCTTCGCAATGCAGTGCATTTTCCTTCTTCTTCCTTTCAAACTGGGTCTCATTTATATCTAGAAATACTCTCAAATCTGAAAGCTCCCCACCCCCTTAACAACAAGAGAAAAACCTGTGCTGGATTGGACCAAGGGGTCAGCAAGGCAAGCATCCTCTTTGCAGCATGGACCAGACAGATACTTCCAGAATTGCCATCCCCCCCACCACCCCAAAACCTAAACTATTACTGTTGCTGGGTGCCTGCAAATGGTATTACTCAGAAGTATACTGGCTCTAAACAGGAATGCTCCCTTTAGTTATCCTAACTAATAGCTGTTGAAACTGTCGACAGTCTTATCCTGGATAGGTCATCACTACATATTGTGGCAGCAGATTCCATAAGTTAATTATGCATTTGTTCAAGGTAGATATAGAAACTGTCTGCAGTTATTCAGTGGTGTGGGCGATGTTCCTCAACTCATATTCTGGATCACTTTTATACCCTTTTTTTTTTTACTTACCATATTTTTTGCTCTATAAGACTCACTTTTTCCCTCCTAAAAAGTAAGGGGAAATGTGTGTGTGTCTTATGGAGCGAATGCAGGCTGCGCAGCTATCCCAGAAGCCAGAACAGCAAGAGGGATTGCTGCTTTCGCTGCGCAGTGATCCCTCTTGTTGTTCTGGCTTCTGAGATTCAGAATATTTTTTTTCTTGTTTTCCTCCTCCAAAAACTAGGTGCGTCTTATGGTCTGGTGCATCTTATAGAGCGAAAAATACGGTAATATGTCCCAACATCGAGCCCTGCCACACATTGGTGGGCCGTGCAATGTATTTGTGCCTGCAACAGAAAACAATAATTTCCCCAACAGCTGTTAAGGTTCCAATCCTACATGTGCTGACCATTTAATACAACAGGACTTCTTTTGAAATAATTTATTATAGACCGCTTAGAGTTTTCACCTACAATCAAGCAGCATATCGATTTTGTTAAATACAAAAAATAAAATAAAAATATCAGAGTAAGGATAGATAAGATTGCACAGCACAGCTCTTTGTTTTCTTCCTGCATGTGTTAATGACTCAAGAAAGCCTTCGTCAGCTGGGTTCTTTCCAGATGTTTTGGACCACAACCCCAATCAGCCCCTGCCAGCACGACTATGGTGGAAGTTGTAGTCTAAAACATTTGGAGGGAACCAGACTAGCTACTTTAAGAGGCAATATAGGAAAATGTGCAAAAGCCTTTATCAGTAATGTTCAGGCTTTCATGGGACCATTTTACACATCACCAAATGCCCACAGAGAAGTGTAATTCAGATCCTATTTCTGAAGTATGATGCATGATCCTAGGTGCCCGAAGAAGCCACTGCTGGCAGTCAGTTGTGCTTCAGCTTGTACACACAATGCCTGCATGCAGTCATTTCTACATGTGCTATGATTCACCTATCAGGGTTGTACAATTTCCTGTATGGATCCTGATTCCATGTAGGGATTTTGTAGTTTACTTAAATAATTTATATCCCATTTTTTAATGCTGAAGTTTATCCAAGGCAGCTTTTTCTGAACCTGACAGCAGATATGCCCTACGAAAGCACAATGTACTCACAATGTAAGGCAGAAACATACACGGCAGATGTGTGTCCATTTCTAAAGAGAGCACACTTGCAGATAGCTTTTTTACAGGTAGTCAGACAGACCAACCCTTGAAATCATACATACATTAAGCACAGAAAGCTGTGCGGTGCAGGCAGGTGTGGGAATTCTCCTATGCCTTGTGTTACCTATTAGGCAGTTTGCCAGCAGTGGGAGAAGTTACTATTCATCCAAGTTTGCATATCACATAATGTGCATAGTAGATAGGTGAGTTTGCTGTTCCGCTGTCTGCAGCGGGGTCAGGAAGAGTATTGGTGTTGGGTCATTCCGCAATCAGTGTTCCTGATGCATGAATCGGAGCTCAAGCCAGTTTCCCAGCATGTGTTTCCCTTTCTCAGCCTCTGCATACCTCCACAAAGCAGCTTCTGGTATTCTAGCCACCACAACCTCACTCACCTGCTCTGCAATGATAAAAAAGGTAAAGGGACCCCCAACCATTAAGTCCAGTCACCGATGACTGGGGTTGCGGCGCTCATCTCGCTTTACAGGCCAAGGGAGCCAGCGTTTGTCCGCTTCCACAAACAGTTTTTCCAGGTCATGTGGCCAGCATGACTAAGCCGCTTCTGGCGCAACGGAACTCTGACACCAGAGCAGTGCACAGAAACACTGTTCACCTTCCCGCCAGAGTGGTACCTATTAATCTACTTGCACTTTTGGCATGCTTTCAAACTGCTAGGCTGGCAGGAGCTGGGACCAAGCAACGGGAGCTCACCATGTCGCGGGGATTTGAACCGCTGACGTTTGATCTGCAAGCCCAAGGCTCAGTGGTTTAGACCACAGCGCTACCGGCATTTCTGCAATGATACCTGTCCACAAAGTAGATACCTGGGGATCAGCAGAAGCTGAAGTACTGCCTTGAAACAACCAAGTCCCCAAAATAGGAGCTGTGTGTGCCTGTCCCACAGCAGCTATTTCTATCATTTTACAGCTCCCAAAAATCCTGCCCTGATCCTCATCCAGCAAAAGAACTCTTGTAGTGACTTTCCAGTTGGTGTAGCTTAAAAAGAATATTGTAGCCTTTGAGATGTGTTGATGCTCCTTTGGCATGAGAGACTGAGTTGTCGCCTTAGGGAGGTTGATGTAGTATATGAACAGCAGCTGTCTAGGTTTCAACTTAAATAAGAATTTTCAAGTGGCATGTCCCTATGTTGATATTTATAGTCTAATCTATTTTTTAAATCCAAGTTTGCTCTCATTTCCATGATGAGGCATTTGCTGTACTGATATTCACTTATCTCGGATCGTGCATGCTTTGTTCCACTACTTCTTTTTCAAGGGATATTCTAATTCCACCATCCTTGAAAATTGCTACAATCTCTATCAAGATTCAGTACAGTTCAAATGAGAGCTGTAGTAATCAGAATCTAAGGCTGCAATCCTGCGCACACTTACTTTAAAGAAAACCCCACTAGACATACTGGAACTTTCTTCAGAGTAAATATGCCTAGGATTCAGTTACAGATAGGTAGCCGTGTTGGTCTGCCATAGTCAAAACAAAAAAAATTCCTTCCAGTAGCACCTTAAAGACCAACTGAAGAAGTGTGCATGCACACGAAAGCTCATACCAAGAACTAACTTAGTTGGTCTTTAAGGTGCTACTGGAAGGAATTTTTTTTGTTTTGACTATGCCTAGGATTGCACAGCAAGCCTCCCAGATTCAACAAAGATCACAAATGGTTGCATCAGAAACAGCTCCAGGTTCTTGAAAAAGACTTCACACATAAATTGTGTGTGTGTCCTCCTATTTGCCTGTTCTCCATATCACTGATGATGACTTCACTGTGTTATGCAATCTGTGTTTGGAAATACATTAAGAATGGAAGAGTTCACAGGATGAAAAGGTGGGGATATTACCCAGATAATTTAGGATTCAGAATTGGCGTGAAACAGATTTTCTAAGCACAGAAACGGCCGTTTCAATTTGTGATGCTTATCCTTCTTGTCTTGATAATCAGGAAGGAGCCCAGAAATGTTGACTTTGTTTTCAGGACTGGCGAAATGTAGCTCTCTTATCACCTGTGCTGTCTTCTTCATATGCGTATGAACACACTCAGACACAAACTCGGGGCCAGGAGAAATCATTAAAAAAAAAAAAACCAGTGTTTAAGTCCGCCCTCTTGAAAAAAATGTTTTTTTAAAAAAAATGTCTGTTATATCTGAGATACAGTACGACAGCAGTAGATTGGAACCCTACCCAGTTCACCAAATAGCGCACACTATGTGTATGTCTGTCTGCACCCTTCAAAGTAATGGGCACGTTCTTCACCTGTACCATTTTTTTCTTTAGAGAATCTTTACGTAAACCATATATGGTCTAAGGAGAAGCAAGCCTTTTCTGACTTTAGCCATTTTCTCTGGGAAGTTCCCATTTTATCCCAGTAATGCACACATTATGCACATATTGGATGTTACTTATTCACATTCATCTAGCAGCTGCAGCATGATGGATAAGAGCATAAACTATAAGCAAAGATGCCTTCTGTTCAAGACACAGCTTCAGAGTTGTCTTAGGCGAATTGCTGTGACTCAGACTCAGCTCGCCATCAGTAAAACAGAGATGAAAATACTGTCCCGAGTATTTTCATCTTGTGGTGGCGATTATTTAAATAATCTATTTTTATTATTTTTATTTTTATTAATAAATTATATCCCGCTCTACATTTTTTTCAACACGGCTTACACACCACAATATGTGTGTGAAGTACATTCAGCATTTTGGGTATAAGCATAGAAGTATAACACATGTGTGTATCAGTGTGCACAGAATTACACACACACACACACACACACACACAAGTGTTTCCAATACAGACACATGCTCAAATCTACATGACTAAACATGCACCTAATTGCTGCTGTTCTTATACCATTCGTCCTAGGAATGGGCTCACGGATTTCAGAGGGATACTTGGGTGTAAGTGGTTTGATGATTGCTTACCTAGCCAGCCAGTATGTCTGTCTTTCTCTTGATGGGGTACACTGTTTTTGTTTTCTTTTTTTTAAAAAAAAACCCTCTCACAAACATGCTCTTTGTTGGAAATCTTTGGCAGCATATGAAGGTTCAGAGGCAGCCTGTGTTTCTTCCTTCTTGTTACAGGAAGAAGACTGGGGAGATGCTCTCCCCCTCCCTTCAAACCACCCCCTGACAACGTTGCTTCAAAGCTGCCTTTAATTACGGAACAACTTGCTTGATAGTCGGATAGAAGAATGCGGCCTTCCCTTCACAAGGCATCCAAATTCCACATGCTCCCCTATCTATTCAACTAGCCCTAATGGGCTTTAGCTTTCTCATAATATTATTATTATTATTATCTCTGGGGTGGTTCTGGATTATGTGGGGTTTTTGCTCACCACATCATGTCTTTATCTCTCTCTCTCTTTCTCTTTCATTGTTGTTGCTGCTGGTAGTGGTGGTGTACAGTTTTCTCCATGGAGTGAATCATTCCTGTTTAAGACACAGTAGGGGGAAATGCTGCTAATAAGCAGGATCGCTATCATTTCTGGCTCCTCTTTCCTAAAGCTCTTATAACAAGAACTTGGCAGGAATGCACTTTCAGCTAAGAACTATTAAACAGTTAAGCAGCCAACACCTAACGAAATCTTCCACAAAGAAGACAAACTACCAGCAGACATCTAAACAATTTTTAATACTTTAAATTAAAATACATTTCCTTGAACAATCACAAGTTGGTGACACCTAGAAAACACACGGGCTCCTCCAAATACCTCCCCCCACCCCAAAGAATCCAATTGAATTATGTGGAGCCACCCTAAAGTAATTGCTCAAAGGGCTATGACCCATTCAGTTCTCGAAGTGTTTCCTATGTTCACTGAGCTTATGTGTACAAATCACCTTTTTTTTCCTCGCCTGGTTGCTGCAGAAAGAGGCAAGGGCACATCTGCCACCATGTAGCTGCAAGCCTATTTCTAAAGCAATGTCAGTAGGCAAAGGTGATTCGCTAGAGGCTAACTGTGGCCGGCCTCTGAAGTTGGGGACAACTTTTTCGAGATAATAAATTTCCATGGAAATGTATGGTGTGCTCTGAAACTGCTCTGGATTAACCAGTATAAGTGTTCGAGGTGATGCCATCTGTCCTGAAGGAGGCATCGGAAAATGTGAAATGTATAATGGCCAAAAAGATGCTGACTCTTCTTCTTCTTTTTAATGGGACCCTCTTGAACTTCAGAAATTTGTCCAATAAAAAGATATCACCTTTCTTTATGGTATCACTTATTCTTGATATGGATCAACATGCTATCTTACACACATGTGAAAGAGACATTCCAAACCTTTCTAGAATCCATATAAGCCTTGGGTGGAAAAGAAATCTTACAGGTGGGCCTAATCATGTGCTAAGTCCAGCGCAAATATTAGCATCGACTGCGCCATATGGAAGAGTTTGATGATTGCTTCACCGTAAGGTAAGTAGAGTCCTTAGGTTTGCACTACACAGCAATTTACATCTCAGTTTAGCTGTGCCAAATGTTTCTATAACATATTTAGCCTGATAATGTTCCCACAAAGGGGAGAACATGCAAACTAGGTAGATGAAGCAACCGCCTTTCAGTTCGCGAACATTGTCCCTCGACCTGTTAGAAATGTTCCTCCTGAAATGTAGGTCTTCTATCCATTGTCAACAGCAGATATATTCAACCTTTTCAGACCTCAAACCCACTTTCAACCAGGACATGTATTTAGGAACCCATTTCTTAGTCTTTTACCACATACTTGCATGGCAATAGCCCTCCTGCTGTGACCCACCAGTCGAAGACCAGTGCTCTACGGCATCCTATGATATGAGCTGTAATAATGCTATATTAGTTACACTTTCTCTTTTCCCTTAACAACATGAGAAACTGACACTTGAAGTAAGCAATGACCTAATTTATGTCTAGGTTCTTTTACATCACTCTTATAAACAAGCAAGCAGTTTCTGCCCCAGTGCAGTACGACTACAGCTCAGCTACAGCATCTCTCAACACAGCGGCCTAGGAGGTGGAAACAGATTTGTCTCATATCCCCACCATGGTCATTGTTTCCCAGCAAGGACTTGGTCTTTTGGAAGCACCTAAGGATGTGTGTGCGTGCGCACAAGTCAATAAAAAGTTAAATGCCAAGTGTTGTGTACTTTCTATTAGACACAGTACATTCACACGCGCAAAGGGGAAGATACAAATTTCTGCATTAAGGATAGTCAATTTCAGAGTACTGTAATAATAAATTGTGGTCATTAGGAAAATGCACAGATACAGTATTCTTTTTTTTCTTTTCTTTTTTGCTTACCTTGTTCTGTAAGAGGCCATGTACTTGAATTGTACTATATAAATAATGTTTTTCTACATCTCTGATATTTAAAACCTTCAAATTCTGCAACCAGAAACTGAAACGATAAAATCACGATTAATTGCACTGATCACATCATTATTATTTGGTGGTATTCAACCAAGTTTTACTCAGAACAGATGCTCTCCTGTGGTACACACCCACTGAAACATCACTGTGGTGGGGAACCATCCCTGCAAGAAAGGTAATATTCACACCTTTCATTTGTGCAAATTTATTCAGTTTTAAGATACCGTTTTGCATCAAAAGAGGCTTGTGAAAAATATAGGTTAACTAATTGAAAGAAACAGTACGTCTGAATCAGGGCTGACATTGTATGTACAGTGCTAAAACAAACAGACAGACAAAAACAGCACATGGAGCACACTGAACACACACTAAACTGTAGTGTGTACACAAATGATGCCATGAACATATACCTAGATAGATTGCTAGTTTCCCTTCATTTTTGTGGGCTAGATTCAATCACCCTGTATTTGTGTATTTTCTAACTATAATCAATGTAACTGCATCAGTTTAAGTGACTTTTGTTCCCGCTATTCATGCAGTGTTAAACACTGGATAGAAATGTTTTATTCTTCTCAGTTCCACTTGTATCTTTCCCTTTTGGCAGAATCCCACCCACAACCCCCTCCCCCAAACCCCATAGTAAATATAAATTTGTTTTCTTCCCAACACAGAAAAGGAACATACAAATATACCTCCAAATATCCCCCCCCCCAAGATACAATTCATTATATTGTATAATTTGCATGGCAGAAACACTAATTGTCCTTACCATTCTGCTATGATTTTAAGGATATCAGAGACATGAGCTTGCCTGAGTAACACACACAGAGACATAGGTTGATATTGCATAAAAACTACCCCCATTGGAAACAATAGAAACAGGACAATACATTTTAGATGATCTTTGAAAAGATGTTGGCCTGAGGCCAAATACTGAGAAAAAAGCACACAAGCCAAGCTCAACACGATTGTAGCACATTAGCAATTAAAATTTTGTTTTAAAATGCCTCCTTTGAGATAAAACAAAACAATGCAAAGCTTAACTTTAAACTGCTCTTGAAATTCTTTGAATAATTAATGGAAGCAGGTGCATTAAGTCTTATTGTGGACTTGCAAGCTATGATGGATTCACCATTTCTTTCTAGTTAATAAGTAACCTGGTTGCCTTTGCTGTCTGGGAAAGTGCATAAGAAACTGACTGTTAACCACAGGTTGAATGCAAGTGTCTGGCTACCTAGGTAAAAGTATGCACCAACCATAAGATTTAGTTCAGATCCAGATTTGATGCTTTGTAAAATCACCTGATTTGGCCCAGAACAATTCAGAGGCTCCTCAGTTTCCCCTAGGTGTCCAAGTCCATTTCATCCTCCCTACCCACATTTATTATTGGGATATCAAAAATTAGCTATAACCTTTCCCTTTTGACAGAAATGGATGAAATTTGCAGGTAAAGTAGACTCTCAATGGTTGATAGAGCCATTTTAAAAGTTTGTTTTCTTTTTAAAGGAAACATATAAAATTTAGATTTAGTGGCAGAAAAGATGAAATTTGAAGGCAAGGATGCACATTCTGAGGGTATGAATCCTGTTAAAGCTCAGAACGATAGATGCAGTGGTTTTCTTGCAAGGGCAGCCATTACCATTTTAGGATGAGAACTACTTAAATGTCTCCTAGTGTATCATGGGCAAGTAATGTGAAAATTGCAAATGTGAGAGAGGTGCCCCTAGGAAAACCTTCCAAATGCAAATAGCTCTGGGGTGTTTGTGCTAGACACCTTTAAGGTTGATTTTGGAAAGGGAAGAATTAAGGGATCCACTTTCCAAGTAAAATAATTCATTCTAGGTAAAGGTCCATTAGGTCCAGTCGTGACCGACTCTGGGGTTGTGGCGCTCATCTCGCTTTATTGGCCGAGGGAGCCGGCGTACAGCTTCCAGGTCATGTGGCCAGCATGACTAAGCCACGTCTGGCGAACCAGAGCAGCGCACAGAAACGCCTTTTACCTTCCCGCCGGAGCGGTTCCTATTTATCTACTTGCACTTTGACGGGCTTTTGAACTGCTGGGTTGGCAGGAGCAGGGACGAACAACGGGAGCTCACCCCGTTACGGGGATTCGAACCGCCGACCTTCTGATCGGCAAGTCCTAGGCTCTGTGGTTTAACCCACAGCGCCACCCGCATCCCTTAATTCATTCTACTTACAGGCTAACCACAGCCCATTGGTTGGATCTGATCTATCAAGCTGCAGGAAGTGGCCTTTCAGCCCCCTGGAACTTTATCTCTTGATCTGATCAGAAGATAAAGTGATTTTATCACTTTAGAGAGTGATTGCTAAAGAACAGACAACATGCTTTCTTTGTCAGTGGCATTGCTTGTGTGTTTGTGCGAGTGTATGTGTGCCTGTATGTCTGCGTATGTGCTAAATATGTGCTTGTGTTCTGTTTGATGTAGCGAATCTATGTGTATGTGTGTATGGTTTGTATGACTATTCTGTGTGTGCATGCACAGGTGCACTGCCATGTGGCTCTTGAAGGGATGGCTGAATATCCAGCTACCCTGGATTACAGGCAGGGCCAGTCCAAGGCCTGAGGTGAACCACCCACCAGGGAAGAAGTGGTGAGTGAAGATCTACACCAGGAACCCAAAACTACATTTGGAGCAAGGGTGAGAGGAGACCAGCAGCCAAGAGACCGCTGTAGAGACAGTATGGGGTGAGGCTACTGAGGAGGCGGATCTAGCCTCCAATGAGCACATCACAGCCATTGCTGACATTGCAATGTTGGATCTGCCGTCCCTGTGGATCCTGCTGCCTGAGGTGGTCTTCTCACTTTGCCTCATGGGAGGGCTGGCCTTGATTACAGGATTGATCTGTGAGTCATAGAAGAGGTCTTCCTACATGTTCTCTTCCCTCTCTGGTGTTTGCTTGCCCTTCTCCCATCAACTCACCCTTGTCCAGTAGTGTTATGACCACCTTAGAGATACTCTCTTTGCTTTCAGAATACACTTGTATTCTGCATTAAATAAAATGCCTGAATTGCCAAGGTGTCCTGAAATACTTCAGGGGTCCCTACTTCAATTCAACACATACCTAATTTTCTCACAAAGCATCTGACTTTTTAATTTTTAAAAAAGAAAGCCTTAGTTCAATATTTCATTTTCTTCTCTCATACCCAGCAAATCACCCAGGGGTAGAAAAGGTATTACCAATGGATATGAGAGTCTTGGACAGGCTCTTTGCATAGGGAGAGAGGGCTGTGTTGAGCATCACTCTAGAGACCCCATTCCTAGGCCTCCCTCATTGTTAGGATATGACCTAACTATAATAATAAAATGGAGTTGTTTGAGTTTTCTCATCATCTTTCACAAAATAAAATAAAATTGCCTACCCCCTTAATTTTTTAAAGAATATATTAGTAATAATGATTTTATAGGCTGTGTGCAAACTACAACAGCCATTAACATCTAACTTTTGCAAGTACTTCACCACTGGCTTTTTCTTCAAAGGAATCCTTAAGCTATCTTGGCTATTTCCATATTCTGCTGCACAAACTCTCTTTGAAGGAGTGTGTGTGTGTGTGTATAAAACACAAACCAGCAACTAATAAAAAGGCATTATGTAATAGCAATTAAGTTCAAACCATTCTGTAATCACAATTCTGCACCACAGTTTGGTTTTATTAAGTGTTTCTAAAAACATGTAAGAGGGGCTAGTGAACAGAGGCACACCATTTATTCTGATCTGCACACTAAGTACTTCACAATAAATTCAGTCAAAAGAGAAAGATGAATTAATTTAGAAAAAAAACCCACCTCAAACCAGCCAGTCAGAATAATATTTCAATAGCTATCTTATACAAGCAGCAGAGAGACCAAATTGGTGAAACAATTAGTAATGAAACTGAAACAATTACAATATTATCTGAGATACCTATAATTTCCTAGGGAATATGAAAAAAAAAATGTTCTCAGTGCTGCATTTACAGGCACTTTCCCATGTTACTTATCTCAATTTTTAAAAAATGAAACCCACAATCAAATAAAAATATAGATTTTAATCATTCCCCCCCAAGCTGGTCAGCAGGCAGGAAAACTAATACTGCTTTAAAACTTGAACACTGAAATGCATTCTTGCTTAGAAACTATTCCAAAATAAATTTTATTTTCTTCAGTCTTTCCATAGAAATGGCCACAACCCAACTCAGAAGTAAACATATTTTAAGCCTCTCAAATTAAACGGCTCAAGAGTGCTTAACTTTGAATTTAATTGTGGCTATCAATTGCATGAAACAAAATTTCACTTCAATTTCACTTTTCCACTCATTGAGATCAACTCTGCTTTTTAGCCCTTAAATGTGCACTTAACATGTTTTTTGTTATTACTGTTCTTTTGTGTTTTATGTAATACAAGCCCTTGCAATGCTAATGATTCTGATGATAGTTTTAACATTTTCCAGCTTCTAATATGCAAAAAAATGCCACAAATAGAATCATACAACATAAAGAACCCAACCTTTACCTGAAGAACAAATATTCTATCCAAACTTTTGTTGTTGTTGAAAACTCCTTTGTTGCTCTCTCCCCCAAACTTCAGTAATGACCAAAGGTCCTGGGAAAGTGATGCAGAAACCCACACTTTAAGATTGAAGACACATTGGAATGAGTTCACAGGAGAGCAGCAAGATGGTACCAGTGTTTCTGTTAAGCGCACTTCAAAACAAAGTGTGCTCCAACATTGCCATTTTTATTTTGAAGGAAAAGCTGCCAATTAATAGCTGCTGCTGGTGAGTTGTGATCACACAGTAAGCCCTAAATAGTAATTTCTATGCCTTTCTCCTGCCTTGCAGCTGAGGCTGGAAAAGTGGGTGGCAGAGGGACACCCAAGCTGCATTCCCATGGCGGTTAATTCCATTTTCATGATATTTCCCTGTTAATTTCTGCATTGTATTTGATCTTTCTTTCTCTCCCATCTCCCATCCATCTTGGGATATACGCCTCTTCCAAGTTCTCTTCATTGCTTTCTGTTGTTTGCTTCCATGTATTCACACACGCCCTGCTGTTAGTTTGAGCTTCCACATGATATAAAAGTCATTTCCGGAACTATAGTGAGCTTTAGTGGGCCTGTAGTGAAATACAGCACAAGTTTAGCACTCATTTCAGTTATTATTTGCAAACGGATTTGTTTTTTGTTTTCTGGAAGCAAAGAACACAAAAATGAGCACTAAATATCCACTGTTCCAGAAGTAGCTTTCGCATCACATGTGAAAGCTCATACAGTGGTACCTCGGGTTAAGTACTTAATTTGTTCTGGAGGTCCGTTCTTAACCTGAAACTGTTCTTAACCTGAAGCACCAGTTTAGCTAATGGGACCTCCCGTTGCCACACCGCCACCGCACGATTTCTGTTCTCATCCTGAAGCAAAGTTCTTAACCTGAGGTACTATTTCTGGGTTAGTGGAGTCAGTAACCTGAAGCGTATGTAACCCAAGGTACCACTGTATATAATGCATAACTTAACAGCTAGAGAAAAGTTGTGAAAATGGAATAAACAGTCATGTGAGTGCAGCCGCAGTCAAGAAGCCTAACCACCTTCCGAGGCATATCGTCTGAGGTCTACCATTTCAGTGATGGGGGATAGAGAATCATGTAAGCAAGAAAAAGACAGTAGCTGCTCCTACGTCCTGTCCCTTATTCGTGGAATGCCTTTCCCTTGTGTCTGTGGCATTTGGGCTTCCTCAAAACAGGGATGAGGAACTTCTGATCCAGGGGCCAAATGCAGTCTTCAGACTTCTCCCGTCCCCTCTCCAAGCCATGTCTCTCACTAGCCCTTCTCCAGTCCTTCACGGAGTGCTTTTGCCCAGGTGAACTGTGTCCCTGAACCATAAATTATGCCTCTTGCTTGCATGGATGGAGAAATGAAAAATGTGTGGGTAGAAACTTCTGACTTACAGTAAACCACATTTCCGCCACATATAAGAGTCACTTCCATTGTTCCACACACTTTCACTCCTGACTCTGCCCACCTCTAGTATGTGGTTCCTGAAAGGTTCTTTGAAGGCAATGTGGCCATCCAGCTGAAGAATGTTCCCCATTTGGCTTTAGAGACATTTGTCGTTTTTAGAAAGAGGTTCAAGGCCAAGTGCACTGCTTAAGCCCCAAAGCACTCATCTAACTTTTTGGGATAATAAATGGTGTATTCTAATAAAGCTGTTCCCTGCTAACTTGTACTGTATGTCATAAAACTTTTTATAAAAAAATATATTTTTAATGAAGGTTTTCTCCATTTGGTGAAAATAGGTGAAGATCTGCAGTGGGCATTCTCATCTAAAAACATATTGCTGTGTGGGAAATGGATATAACATGAGGATTTGGGGAAGGATCCAGGAAAAATGTATGCTGTGGTAGCACTCTGTCTAAACCTTTAGTTTTCAGACCAGTAAAAAGATAACTAATTTATTTTTTCTTCAATTCTTGCGGTTCTTATTCCATACTGGTGTGATTGCACTTCTTTCAAAAATTACCAATCTTGTATTTCCGTAAGGATTAGACTGTTCAAATTTACAGAAAAAATCTTCTTTACAAACACCATACTTTACTTTAAGACATAATGCTTTTTCATTTCAAAAAATCCCTCTAAAGCACTAGATCTTTTATATGGGATAGGACCAAACTGAAAATAAAACGAACACTCCACCACCACTATCTACTCTCCAACACTCTGAAGCAAAACATTATCCTCAACGGATGCGGAATACTCTTTCCTTTCTTTTTTGAGTTAGAAGAATATGGACAAATTAGTCTTTCAAAAAAACTAATAGTGGTAGAAGGGATGCTGCCTAATAATCAATCAATCAATCAATCAATCAATCAATCAACAGTTCGACTGTGTTGGAAAATTCCTCTAGGCTATGCTTATAAATGTTATCTTAGATGGATGGCTTCCATGGGTGTAGCCAGGATTTCTGTGCTGGCAATTTGAGTTGTAAAAACCTACACTTAGAAGAGCACAGATGTGAAGCCAATGTAGGATCTAATTTGAACCTCAAGTCACCTCCAGACCACCTGTTTATTCATCCTAGTTTGCTTGCACAAAGCTTATGCACAGGTTAGACTGAATCTAATCTTTGCTGTGAATTCATTCTGATTTGTTTGAGGAGCAGTTATATAACAAGCATCATCCTACACTTTCATTGCATTTCCTTGTCACTTTTCATGCTACAAAATGTCAGATTATTGTTATTTTTTACAGTGGATATGTTGCACTAGGGCAACACAGCCTTTTAATCCACTTTAGCTTCACGAAGTTCCCTTGAGCAAAATAGTGGCAGTCTGGTGGCACCCTTAAGTCTTTTCTGAACATTCCAGTCAATGCCAGTCTACGTATCATTTGAACGGTACCAGTGAATATTATCTGACAAGGCTGCGGAAGTCTGAATAAAGAGTTTAATTTGTTCTTGGACAAGTCTTGCGTTCCTAGCCTAATTTTCATGAAGAAAATAATCCATTGTCTTTAGACATATTACTGATTGTAAAAACAGAAGGCACACGTTTTAAACACTATAGTGATAACAATATTTAAACAAAACTGTCTTTATCTAACTGCAAAGAAAACATAAACATGCATATCCTGAACTACATAAAACAAGGCTTATTTTATAAGGTTAACATCTGCAAATATACAGAGTCCAAAGAAGCACTCTTCTGTCACAGGTATGTACATATATAATTCTTAATTACACTGGGTATAATTTATAAAGTTACATTTTTAAAAATGCAAAATAAAAAATATCTTTACAGAACAACCTTAGGATAGCTATCTGTCAGCAAAGTACAATGTGTTAAAGCCTGGTTCACACATGCATGGCGTATTTATTGTATCCACGTGTGACTATATATGTTGGTAAACCAACACATGAAGGAACTTTAATGTCAGCTGCATAGCACGTGAAGCAGCCAGCGGCGATTTCCATGATTGTGGCAACAAATTCTCCAGCTACCATGATCACAAAGAATGCTGTAGTTATCTCTATATACCTCTTGGATATCAGTAACATTCCTCTATAGGCAGGTACACATGATTGTGTACTCACATACTTGACCTCACAACAGGGTTGGGGGAAGAGACACAACCAAGGATTTCATCAGCTAAGCAATCCTGCTATCTCCAATTCCCTAAAAAAAATGGTGATCTCTGTGTAGGAGTGCAGACCAACACACCCTACTTAGCATTTTCTGCAGGCTTGTAGAAACGTTTCAGGAAAAGTGGTAGAAATGAACCAAGTGGTTCCACCTGCCCATTTTTAGTAAAAATAGTTGAGTAAAAATATGAGCCTTAATTTATGACTGAACTGACAGCTGAGATTTATTTCTGGTTGAAATCATGTCCTTCTCCAAGAGTCCCTCCTTTTTCAGTTTAAATTTCAGTGGGTTTTTGGGTACTATTCACTGCTGCAGCAGACTTCTTGGAATAGAAATCCTGTTGTCTTATTTTCTATAAGAAGCAACATCAGCAGAATAAGCATGCAATCCAGAGAAACTTACACATGCTAAAGACTCATTGAAAGAAAAGAGATACAGCTATTTTATACCATCTCACGCTTACTGATTTCAGTTCTGGTTTAAATCATTGTTTTAACTGTGTAATATGTTTTACAAATTTTGTTTTTTGTAATGGCTTCAGCTACACTAATAAATCATATTCATATTCATTTGCTTCCAAAAGTTGGCTTACTGCAACAGAATAATCCTACCAAGGAAGGAACCTTTGCTTCCAATCACATGGGACTCTATAACATGAAGTGTCCGCCCACTTTGCAATAAATCCAAAAGAGATGTGCTTGCTAGATGCATAAAACATGCAGAAACTGAAAAAAACGAGGTTGAGTCCATGCATGGGGTTTCTGCTTTGTCTCCTCTTAAATTGTAATATTTTATTATCATTGTTTCAATCATAATCTATCGGATTAATACTTGTGTTTTTAAACTTGGAAGTCTTTGTCTAATTGAAAGGGATTCTTGTTTAGCTACAGAAATGGTTTAATTGTACATCTGAAAATCAGATATGTAAATGTAGGATTGACAATTAGTGATGGGTCAACTTCTCCTGGCTTGCTTTGTATCTACTTTGTCTTTCAAAGTCTTTTCTTCTGCACCATCACTGGTTCCCCCATCCTTAGGCTCAACCTAGTAGCGTAAGTGGAGAGAGAAACCATCAACGAGGAAGGCTGGCAACAGCCCAATGCTTAAGTTGCTAGGATTCCTAAAAGCAAGAGACACCCATAGAACTTGTATCATGTAATGCAGGGACTTTAGTGTCTGTCAGCTCTTTGATTAACTAAGAAGGTCAGAGATTTTTATGTGTAACTAAAAGTTTAGTTTATTAGGGTGCAATCCTACAGTCCCTGGGGACCATAGAACTTTCTTGTAGCAAGAATGAAGGTAGAAGCAATGAGAGACAACTTAAAAGACTAATGCTAAAACTTAAAAATTGAGGTCTCTCTTTTATTTCTTGCTTAGTTTTTTGCTACAAGCTTATTTCACTGTTAAAATCCAAGCAGTCTTGAATGATCCATAATATGCATTTAAATGTATGCCACCTTATATTCACATGATTCTTTCTAGTTCAAATATGGAGGTCCACTTGTGAAGTACAGTAACTGGAAACTGTACACGGAATAATGGCTTATCACATTTTAAATCTTTGATTTGACGTTTAACCTTCATGTCAAGAAGAGTTAACTTTTCCCCATTATTCACAGAATATTTTTCTTTGAAAAAAGTCAGCACAAATTCACAGGAAACGGAATTGTCAAATCAATTCCATATAGCAGCATATGAAGTGAGTCACTGAGTGAAACTCTTCTTGATGAGCACATTAGGAAAATTGGCATTCAGTTCTAGGACAACTCTATTATCAATTTGTGAACAGAAGGACACGTCAAGTAAGGAAAGATCTTTGCAAGACTCCAGCAATTTTCTTAAAGAAGCAGGGCTCACCATTCTTGTGCCTAGAAAAGAAAGGGAGGGGACAAAAGGGAAAAGAAACCAGTTGAAAGTTACATAAATAAACAGAGTACAATGTGCTATTGGGAAGGTGAGGAAGTACAATGTTTATTGTCAGTAAAAAGATTTCATTTTAATGAGACTTTCCCTTACCCAAATCAATAGTATAAACCGAAGCCTCTCTGGCATCCAAACACAGGCTTAAAGGGCAGTGTGGCATAGTGAACCCAGAAGACTTTGTTCACCCCTGAAACTCACTGGATGATCTCTATAAGGTTGCTGTAATGATAAAAGGGCTACTCATCTTCTTTGAGAAAGGTAGAATAAAATGTGTGGTGGTGGGGAATTAGCAGAAAGTCACATAATAGTCATTAGTTTCACACTAACTGCCTCCTTTCCTATTATCCTCTCTGACACATACTGGAAAACCAGTTCTATGTACCGTACTCGCTAAGTCTTCTATCAGTAAAATGGCCCAATTGAGACTAGCCCAAAGCACTAACTACAGAAATCAAAACACGCTCTGCACAATCTTTGCAGTGTGCAGAAATGTGGTTTAATTAAAACAAAAGCATGCCTTGTCAATCTGTGTTCCATCCACAACTCCCCGGATGCACCCGCTGTGTTCTTGTGAATATTTAGAGAGGGACATCACTTAGAAAACAGGTCAGAAGAAATCATACATCATATACTTTCCTCCAAGCTTCATGGCATTAACCATCAAAAGGTATTAATATAACATTTCACAGGGCTCGTTCTGAATTTTTGATAGTTGCTGTCATTGGGCTGCCTACCCACAATTAGTTTTAAATAATCACAGATAAAAACAGTCAATTTTTTCCTTGTACAAATTATTTTATACAGGCATGCTAAAGTGTGCTTAAGACCACCTTGTTGCCAACAAGCAGAATTTCATTCCTTTGCTTTATTTACCATGTGTATATCTATTCAAAAATCTGAACAGTGGGTTGTATTTGGCTAAGTCCTATTCAGAGTAGACCCACAGAAATGAATAAACCTTAGTCATGCCCATTAACTTCCAATAGGTTTACACAGGAGTAGGACTAGAGTTCTTTAGTACCCGGTGGGGAAAGAAGTTAGAACAAGTACGGTATCTTCAGATTGTTCTCTAAAATGTTATTGGAATCCGACAGCTCCCAAGACAGGGAATACTGCATTGAAATGGTGGTGGAAGGGTTAAAGAGTGGCCTGGGAGTTCTGTGGAGACCTTTGGAAGGGAAGCTCTTAGAAATTCAGGCGCAAGATGCCTTTCTGGAGAGGGGACTATGTTTTTAATATGCTGCTTATTTCTGTACAGAAACTGAGTAACTGCATTTTGAAACTGTCAAGGAAAGCTGATGATTTTGACAGCCATGAAGGGGACAGTTGGAGCTTTTGGCATTCTAGGAAGATGTGGGAGGTTTTTTTTTTGGGGGGGGGGTTTACAGCATGTATGAGGTAGTGAAATATTCTTGTACAAGGGGGAAACGCATTGTTATTCCTCCTTTCATGCCCGGGTGGTTTTACATATTTGAAAATAGAGCTTTTAAATTTGTGTGAACTTACCTAGAATTACAGATTTTAATTCAACGAGTTTGGATAGCAACTGATGTATTGTGCATACAGATGGCTTAAACCCACCACATTCTTCTAAGCTGTACTTTATGCTGCCTGGCTGCAGTCAAAATATCAAAAGGGAGTTTGTTTTTCTGGAGCATGTTCTTTGCCCTTATTTAAGCATAATCCACACATATGCTGCAGTTTATGTGATCACACCATGGCACTGCATATGGTGCCCTGCAGGCAAGGAACAAAACTATGTATTCCACTTTCACATATTACCCATTTTCATACTTTAATCAGTCCACTAAACCTGGCATTTCTTCGTGGATCAAGAAAAACAACATCATCCAACAGGTTGACCAAGTTGCAGACTTGCAAATACGTAAGTCCTTTTAGTTGTGCCTCTCAAATTCAGTAACTGCGCTGATTCCTGAATCAAAATTTCTACAGTAGAGAAACTAAACATTTTGCTGTGACATCTTTCTCTGTTCTTAATTTTTTCTTATTAGTGCCAACAAGAGAGGTAGATGGGAAAGGGGGCAAAACTAACTTTCCAAAAGAAGGGATTAAAGTTCTCCCTATGGAGGAGATTGCAGAGATTTAGGCAGAGACTGAGCTCAAGAAGGACGTACATACAGGTGTGGGAGATGGGAGTGCATTGAAGCAGTCAAAAGTAGTGAAGGCAAGTCTATCTGCATTTTTATGGATTCAGTTATTGTTGTAAGACATCTTCAGCCTTGAAGAGTTTGGAATTTAAAATTTAAAAAATACTTATCTCCCATGCCTGCCTCCCAAGCACCTCAGTAGTAGTAGAAGCAGCTTGCAACAAACATTTTAAGATGAATAAAAACAATATGTTAAAGCATAAGATTGACCATGGGACACAGGTGGCACTGTGGGTTAAGCCACAGAGCCTAGGGCTTGCTGATCAGAAGGTCGGCGGTTCAAATCCCCGCGATGGGGTGAGCTCCCATTGCTTGGTCCCTGCTCGTTTCCGTGTGCTGCTCTGGTTCGCCAGAAGCGGCTTAGTCATGCTGGCCACATGACCCGGAAGCTGTATGCCGGCTTCCTCGGCCTGTAAAGTGAGATGAGTGCCACCGCAACCCCAGAGTCGGTCACGACTGGACCTAATGGTCAGGGGTCCCTTTACCTTTACCTAAGATTTACCACACAGCTTAGAAAACACCCAAAGCATCACTAACCCAACAAACCATATCCGTTCTAAAAAGCAAGGTCTTGACTGATCTCCTGAAATGTGCAAAAGAGTCCTTTCTTTAGAAACAAAATTTCAAATCCATATTCTATTGGAATACTAAACAGCATGACTAAATAGAAAAATGCCTTAGGCTTCGATCCTAAACACACACTTGAACACAATGGGACTTATTTCTGAGGAAACACAAAGAACTGGGGAGGCTTTATTAACCACTGCCATGGAAAAATTGGTGGAAGTGCATATTTTAACTTTATACAAGGGGTTTGGTATATTGTTTTCTTTTGCTGTATGAAAGTTTGAGATCAATCCATCTGTATAGATGGGCTTCTGTAACACCAGCAAAGATGGAAGAATCCTGCTGTCTATGCAGTCACACAGCATGACACTTGTGTAAATGAACAATGCCCTTCTTACCACATTACACTGGAGCAGCATTTTTTCTAGGCCTGGAATACCCAGAACTAGTGCTTTGATTTTATGTGTCAATGAATTAGCTTCCTTTGGCTTCCTCTTTACATGCCACAAACACAGGAACATTCATATGAACTATTTAGTATGGATATTTCAAGACTGTGTATCAGAACACAAAGCTTTCCATTATTATTGTACTTTTGGCTAAGATAGTTAACATGATGTGTAACCTATAAAAACAACTCCTTTTTAACCTTCATGAAAAAGCTTTCATTTTGACTAGCAAAAGCTTTCTACGGTTTTAAGCTGTAGTTTAAGTTTTAAGCTTTTGGGGCTGGGGGGGTGCGGAGACAGTCTCTTATCCCAATTGCAATAGGAAATGAAAAATTATGCTGATTTCTTTTTCAAAAAATACAAATTTGGTTTCTTTTTGAAGAAAGAAGCCCAACAGAGCACTCTATTATGTGCTCTGCAAGAAACTGTTTGATCATAAGGTTCACACTTTATAAATATATCCTGTCACACGCTATTCAAATTCCAAGAGCTTTTGAAAACCGGCAATTGCAGTTAAAACATTTTCAGGAAATCATCAGAAAACTAGTCCCTTTAGCAGCAAAGGATAAACGATTAAACAAATTTGCTGCCTGTTTCACAATCCAGTAAATCAAAGAATCTGGAATTAAACTGGTCTAACCCCATAATCCATTACGCTTTGAACCCATGAGAGCATTCTCACGGAAACTTTTTATATGTGAATCATGAACCCAGTATTTACTTTCAAGACCACATCTTCTTTTATACAACACATACAGTTTATCTCCTGCTGTTGATACAACCAATCGATTTAAAGAAGATCCAAGTGTTTTTATGGCTACTCACCCAAAATATCAAGCTGCCGGAGATTAGTACAATTTGCAGCAAGTTCATCTATGTCAGAGTCACACACAGACCTGTTGGCTGTCAGAAAGAGCTTTTGCAAGTTTGGGAGTTTACGCGCAAGGTGCGCAAAGCAGCCGGTGCTGCTCTGAAGGGTTGGGCACCAGCCAAGATCCAGCTCCTCCAACAGCGGACAGCCGGAAGCTAGCTCTGCTATTCCATTTTCAGTAATGTTTTTACATCGCCATAAATCCAGCGTACGAAGTTTTTTGCACTTGGCTCCCATCATGCTAGCTATTGTGTCATAGTCTTCAATCTGTGAAGAAATAACACTCATTTGGAGGATACTGGTATTTATACCCTCAATCTTGCATTTAAAATTATGAACCTGTTAGTTGCAGGTTGGACACAAGTACCACAAATTTCAAGAGTGTTTATAAGCAAATTGTCTTTAATACCCATATGTAGCCTGCAAACATTATTCTGTGCAACATCACACACTTCAGGTCTCCTAAATAGGGATGGCCAGTTTGCCAAGAGGTCATGGGTGGCCCCCAGGGACCCTCTCACCTTCATTTTGTTACTATTTGGGATACACCATGTGGTAAATTCTGTATTGAAGCAATTCCATATACTCAGGGAACACAATGTTTAAAAACCTGTTTCATGGCAGAGTATATGGGTGGCAACCATCTTGATAATGTCACTTAGGCTTTGAGTCAGTCATGAGTGGCACCATGAATATTCTTCCACTATAGAGGATTATTAATCAAATGAAACTATCTGTTTTATTACTCTGCCACAAAATTAAGCATGCTCCTATTTTTAAACTGCTTTGCTTTAAGTGCTATGCTTTTTAATGGGTTTGTTTTTTATATATAATATTTTAATGGGATATATATGTGTGTATTTTAATTAAGTGTAGACACTTTATAATTGATTTTATACTTGCAAACTGCTTAGAAGCCATTTTGGCATGGAAGTGGCATATAAATCAATGAATAGTAGTAATAATACAATGTCTGTTCTGCAGAAGAATTGTGATACATAGGAGCAGGGAAGCTGCAGATCATGGACCAATCACCGATAACACTGTATAGTTATTTCCTATACTTTTTTTGGGGGGGGGAGTACTTGCAAAACGCAGTCATGGCTGCTGCAATCTGGCTGTGTGTGACACTGGAAAGCAGAGGACGAAATAGGGTTGGGATGTAAACTATATAATGTCCACTCCACTCCACACACAAAATGGTTTTCCATGGCAGATTTCGGCTTCTGCAGTGGAATCTGATGAATAATTATAATTTGAGCTTGGGAGGGGGGAATATACAACTCAAAAACATATGCAGTCTAGCTCATAATCCTAAAGGTGCATAAGTAGAAGGAAATGAACGTTTAAAAATCTGGAAGCTATATATTTGAATATGCACATGCACGTGACAAGCGACATCGTCGTATGGGAAACACCACAAGAGGGATTTCCATGACTTGAACTAAATACATAAATTAATTCTACCCACCTATGACTATACACAGGAGGATTTCTGCAATTCCTACAAAGTAGCCCAAGTGATGAAATAAAAGCTTGGCAGATGGACAGATGTAAATTCAAGCAAACATTTATTTTATCTTTTTATAAGAAGTGCATAGGTATTAGATGAAAGGATGAAAACAGGCGGTTAGATTTTTCTGCAAGTGAGCTGGGAAGTCTAAATTCTGATAACATACACTGAGCCTGGACTTTTAAAACTTACCATTACACAGCTACCCAGGCTGAGGTGCTGAAGATCTGAACAGAAGTTCAGAATGCTGAGCAGTGCTGTTTGCTGCCATTGGGGAACACATCAGAAGCAAATATAGAAAGCAAACACAAAGAGAAAGGGTCAATTAGACATTAAAGGCTGTCACCACTTTCCCTGAAATTCAGCTCAAAACCTAGGTAACAGACACCACAAATGCCATTTAATGAGTCCCCAGATGCTCTAACCATTGATTGGCTTAGAGTCAAGGTAATCATTACAAGCCTTTATATAATAAGTCACTCTGGATGTGGTTTTGCATGCCCTGAAGACACCTTTATTCCCATGACCTATCAGTTCCTTTCCCTTAGGAAAGCTCTTAGAAGTCTGGCAAATTCAAACAACAAGCAAGGCCACACCAAAAACACAGAGGGCTGGTGACATCCCAGAAAAGTACAGCATCTCTGACATTCACTGATCGGCTGCAGCCTGATGGAACTGCCAATAGAGTCACACAGCATCAGGACCGAGCTGGTGACTTTAATGTCACAGGATGCTCTCGCTGACAAGGGTACTGACAATCATCGAGCTCCTGTCACTAGCAACATACAGATGGAAACAAATACAACGTGCACTTTACAGTCATGTTGCTGCTATTTTAAACATACTTATAGTGAGGTGCCACATCATTAAAACACAGCAAGAGGGACTCCACCAGAATATCAGATGCACCTTGCAAAATGGCCATTTTTTCTTTTTTGAGGTTGCAGTCAGCATTACCACTTTAGGCATATAACACACATCTCACACAAAATAATCACAAACACATATTCTAAATTAGTAGTCCAAGTTGTCCTGAGATGTAATTTTCTGTATTTCGTATCTTAGTCTGAAGTGTGATATTTAGTTTAGAAATAGGCTTGACAGGAAAATAAACTGGGGACCAACATAATTAAATAAAAATTTTGAATGATTTACTTCTAGTAGAGTAAAAACATTAAAAATGTTATATTTTAATGTAACATAATAAGTTTGGTGTATTTCTTTAACTTGAGGCTTGAAAAAGACTTTTTCAGGATTTTTACTGAAGGAAAAAAAATGCATAAATGCATATCATAGTTAAGCATTGATGAATAGTGAGTAAATCTTATCTAATCACTAATTATCTGCCTGCAATGTAAGATTAATATAACAATTGGCAATATTGCACAAAAGTTAGTTACTATTAAAATGTAACCGCCACAGTGCTTGATACATTTAACGTTAGTAAATTGCTACATAACTTTTAATATTTCTGTAAGCAAATACTGATTCTCAGCATTCAAACATATGTTTGATAACCTCTTTAGTACTGTAGTCTTTATGGACAATTGATTATTATCAATTATTAATGGAACAAATGAGTCCTAATCAGGCTTACTTTAATATACAGACCTGATGACTCAATAGGTTTAGTCTTCAAAGGAATATTTCTACAACATAAGGGGAGATGGAGAAAAGAATGGAAAGGGCAAAGTGCAGCTTTCACAATGCTGCACAAGTCCATTTATTTAATGGTGAAAGAAAATGAAAGCCAGACTAATCAAATATAGTTGGACATGCCTTATACTACTGAGGTATTTATCAAGCTTTTGTAACACACGCCCCCTTAGCCAACATAAAAAAAAATCCCATGTTCCTCCTCAAACCTGGCTCCTGTAATTATTTTATTTGAATTTTCAAATGGAGTGATATGTTGTGACTTTCACATTTTTACTTATATTGTATGTATTGTTTGAAAACACTCATGCCGCCGCTCCCCTGCCTGACCCCCCGATCTAATGGAGATATATTGGGATTATCATAAATATAGCTTTTTGCACTTCAGGATGTTTGTTTATTGCTTGCATGTGTTTTACAGTATTTATTTTAATCTTGTACGCTCTGCCTTGGTTAGGCTTCAAATATATTTCTATTCTTTGTTTTGCCTACCTCATAGCAACTGTCACAACTGCGTTGGGCATTCCAGCAATCCTTTGTCTTGGATGGAGGAGAGGTTGTAGTCTCTGTCTGCCCCTCCAAATGTATCCTGTTAAAGTGATCCGGGGGGAGTGGCCATGTCCGTAAGGCCAGGGCCAAGGGAATTCCCCCAGATTGCGGTCCCCGCGGGGGCCACCCTATTTGATATAATTCTTAGGAAGCCCCTGCCTGGATTGACCTACGTGCCAAACCTCTTTCATCTGCGTTCAATACAGTTGTGGCCTGTTTCTATCCAAACCAGTCTATGTGGTCATTTATTTGTCTGCAGGTTGGGGACTGGGGAGCACAATGCCTGGACATGCAATTGAAATGAAAATAAACAAGTTGTATGATTCTATTTAAACAGGGCCACTTTAAGACATATTGAGAAGTGAGTTTTTTGGTGCAAATTAGGACAAAATGTAATGTGCTTTGGGCGGGGGGGGGGCGGGAATTGCATGTATGTTTGGGAAAACTGAAAGAAGTATTTTGTTGCTTCAGGCAACTTTTATACTACAGGGGATATACAGTGGTACCTCAGGTTACATACGCTTCAGGTTACATACGCTTCAGGTTACAGACTCCGCTAACCCAGAAATAGTGCTTCAGGTTAAGAACTTTGCTTCAGGATGAGAACAGAAATCGTGCTCCAGCGGCGCGGCAGCAGCAGGAGGCCCCATTAGCTAAAGTGGTGCTTCAGATTAAGAACAGTTTCAGGTTAAGTACAGACCTCCGGAACGAATTAAGTACTTAACCCGAGGTACCACTGTACCACCTTTTTTGGGTGCAGCAAGAAGGACTTTAAAGGTGGCAGGGAGAAGATGAATATTTACCCATATTCTAGATTCCTTAAGAAACTAGATTGCAAATAGATTGCAAATCTATTCCCCATTAACCACTGTTCAATGCCAGTTCTAAGATTTTACCATGTTGTACAAAATATATAATTATACAATCATAGGTTTGCAACAAGTTCTAAATCATAATTCCTATTATGTACATTCAAATGCAACAACAGCATAAAAAAGTTTAGTTACACAACATATGAATTGATACTTTATTTTTAAAAACATGACATCCTGATGCTTTTGAATGTAAAAGCACTAGAATCATAGATTTGATAGCTTCATCAAGATATCATGTTGGCTCCAACACAGAAGTGGAAACAAAAAATCAAGATAAGAATCAAATCAAGATAACATACATATACAAGCCAAAATAATGATGTGTATTGTCAAGTTACTATGAACAAAGTACTTTTATTGTCCATTGTGCACCTCAAATGCATCAATGCCAACAAATTCTGGAAGTATGCTGTGAATGCATATTCAATGAATAAAGGATTAAAGAGTCAGCAAATACTAAGACCACCAGCACAAAACTCTTTTGAGTATAACTGCAGTCTTAATTTAGTATAACTTAAAGATTACTTAGATGACTGAAGCAGAATTATAACTTGTAATAAGTGCTTTCAAAAAGTAAGAATATTTAAGTTGTAATTATTTATAATTAGAAAATTTATTACATCTTGGTTTTGTACACAGTTGGTTGCATTTCATGAAGGGAAACTACCGCTGGATTGTTTAAGCAGAAGACTAGATCTCTTCTAAAAGGTATTTTCAAATGATAAAATTGTTCCACTATTGGCCCAACACAGAGATAACTAGCCATGTGCATTGAATAAACATGGGGTGACGTAGGTTTGCAATAAAACTGGCTGCAATTGCAGCCAATAATTTGAGCCTGAAAATGAAACATGTGTACGTGTGGATCTTCTGCCTGCACATACTTTAATAACCCATAGACTACAACAGGTGTATTTTCCATTGGAAGCAAGGAAGTTATTTACGCTTGCAGAACACAAGCTGTTGTTACATCTATGTGTAAGTAACTCCCAAAACAGATCAGGAAAAAATTATTTTACTAACCTTAATTTACTAACCTTTGGTTAGTAACAGAAAGATGTGCTATTGCTGAAGTTGAAACTTTGAACAAAATTATTGTGACTGGTGCTTTGGCAGTCACTGACTCAGGATGGAGGAAACTTACGGCATCCCCCCCCCCCCGACTTTCGCTTAGATGACTCTCAGGACATCATAGTAGCAATCAGCATTCCAGGAGAGAGCAAGTTAAGTTACCCATGATAGAATGGATGGTATTGAATTCCCACCAGACACATTAAAAATCCTGAGGGATTAGGGAGCAGAGAAATGCAGTAAACTAGGAATGTATCTATACTAGCAGATGCAAGCTGTATATATTAGCTACAGTCTTAAGTATGAAATCCAGTGATGGCTGTCAACCAACAAAACTGACACTGTTGATAGAACATATTTCCCTTTGTGTTCCCTCAAAATCTGCTCTGGAACACTGAGGGATCCTTGGGACAGATCTGGGAGGGGGGAGGGGAAATCCGATGTGTGATATTGGATTGCAGTATACTGCCCTAAGATATATTGTTTTCTTGAATTTTTCAAACATGAGTACTTCACTGAAGTTACACTCTATTCTGTTTCTGAGGCTTAAGTCTTATCATCACTGATAAAAGAAGAAGAGAAACTTTACCTCTACTTTCGTTCGGTAGAGAATTAGACGTGTAAGGTTGCACAACTTGGCAATGTGATTGAAAGCCTGAGGTGGTAGCTTATCACAGGAGGAGAGATTTAATTCTTGAAGATTCAGACATGTCTCAGCAATGACCTCCAAGCAAGCCTCGTTGAGGAAATGACCACAAGACAACTCCAGCCGCACTAGTTCTGAACCACAAACCTTCAAGAATCTGTAAAAAGCACATTGTCATGTGGGTTAATTCAACAAGGAAAGAAGCGTCTTTGCTTACAGTAGTTTAAATTGGGGGGGGAACCACCTGGATAAAGCCCAGTTATTTCTCTTGCCATGTTTTAGTAGCTTGAGAACAATGCTATGCATTCCTAATAATAAGCCTTATTAGTAAAGCAACAGCTTAAACACAGAACTGAGGGGGGAGCATAACACCAGGGACCAAGAGAAAGCAGTTTAACCAGCCAAGAGAAGTTTCCTCACAGCTGCAAGAAGGAAAATTCTACCATGGAAGCATCATGATACACCTAAACCAGAAAGCTAGAGCCCATTTTGTAAATTACAAAGTCGGTACTCAGAAATGCTGCAATGTGTGCATACTGTGGGAATTCAATTGTAGCTTCTGATGTACGTACAGTCAAGCCTCGCTTCTCGAACGGCTCCATTTTCGAACGTTTCAGCTCCTGAACGCTGAAAACCCAGAAGTAAATGCTCCGGTTTTCGAACGTCTTTCGGAACCCGAACGTCCGACATGGCTTCCACGTGAGTACAAGAAACTCTTGCAACCAATCAGAATTCGCACCTCAGTTGTCAAATGTTTTGGAAGTCGAACGGTCTTCTTGAACGGATTACGTTCGACAGCCGAGGTTTGACTGTATATGCAAATAACCACACAGACATGTAATCATCATACATTACAGGTTATTGGGTTCACGCTTGGGTTTTAAGTTGATTTCTACACCAAAATGTCTCCTCTGAAAGCATTTTGTAACTTGTGAAGCAGTTATTTGTGTTCCAAAGGTTTCCCATATATCCTCACAGCATAGCATGTGCCCTAAGTCTAAATGCACTGATATGCCTGCCGCTGTGAGGGACAGTAGTGTCAGGGAGACCCGAACTGCATGCACACCGTATATTTAAAGCACCCCCCTCAAGAATCCTGGGAACTGTAGTTTTTAAAAATGTGTTTTGGGAATTGTAGTTCTGTGAGAGTTAGGCTACATTTCCCAGGGTGTTCTGGAGGAAAATGTGCCTTAAAATATGGTGTGTACGCAACCCGGGAAACAAGAGAATGATGATGGCAGAAACTACTGTCTCTAGATTAATTGTGACACACCAAGAAGACAGTAAGGAAGGGACAGTGTCGGGACAAGTGAGTACAGGCACAAATAAACGGAGCTTATTTGCAGACCAGATCACATTCACAAAGTCCAATAGAGTAAAAGCAAATTTTCTTAGGATCTGTATTTATTACTGAATTTATTCTAATGCAGTTTTCCATTGATCAGAAGAAGAATCCTCTAGAAGTGCTAACATAGATTTTTTTCATTAAATATTATTAGTATCAATTATACCATGCAATTGAAATTTTGAAACACATCAAGCCCTAGAATTTTGGCATCACATTATTTCATACACATTTTACATACATAAGAAGCATACTGTAGAGGCTAATTTTTGTAACATTATTGTACTGCAAAATTTAAGACCATAAGACACCAAGCCAACTTTATTCAAGTAATGTGAACATCCTAGACAAATTCTTACATAAGCATTCCTTTAATTTTCACTCCCCCCAAATCCCCCCCACAGAATAAATGTAAATAGATTTGTTTCATTGTCTTCACAATTTACAATGTTACATGTAAGAAAGGGATTGAAATCTCAACTTTTAAAGTATAATTTCTTTAAAATATAATTTCTTGCTCCCAAAACACTCAAATATTTTGCAGCAGCACAAACTTTATCCTGCTACAATTGACATTAGCAAGCAGTGTTAAAACCTCTACTGCACTTCTGATGCCAAATCAGAATTGTCCGTATGTAATATGATTATGCGCACCATTTTCTCGATTCACATGCCATTCTTTCACTGACAGAGCAATATAAAATTATTCAAATATATATTACTAAATTTGATTTATTGTCCCAATCAGTATTTCCCAAACTCCCTTTTTAGCTCAAGCACAGAAGTTTAGCAAACTTAGTAATTCTCAAAAGTAAAACATGATGACATTCTTATATAGCCCTAAGGAGATGGACATTATCAATAAGTTAAATTACCTTCAGCTTTGCCTCAGGATGTTCACATGCCTGAAGCATTCTGTCCTCTCATGGTAATATATCCTTTGCTTGTCAGATTTCTTAGATCACTATTCTAATTTGTTCTATTTCCTTGGAGTTAATACATATTCTACCGATACTCAACATTTTCAGAAATATAAACAAATAGCTACCTAGCTATATCTTTAAAGGACTATAAACATAACCTAAAGTTTGGCCCCCAAAGGATAGAGATACTAGGCAAAGCTACCTCTTGGTTTTTTTCTACCTAAAAACTAAAATCCTGGACAACTTACTCAAGGGTCCACAAGCATCAATATACTGTAATAAGATGGGCTGAGGATTGCAGCCTAACAGTGTTCAACCAATGGGCTGGATCTAGGCTAGCCACAAGAGGAGCTCTGCCCATATAGCCCTTGAAAACCTGGACCAGCAGGCTGAGGGACCTTCAGAAACCATATGGGAGATGATGTGGGGAACTGCAGGGGAAAGGGGGAGGGAATTGCTTCTGCTCCCTTCTCCCATTGAGCCCTTCCACATGTCTTTCATTTGCAAAAGGCAAGTCTACATCCAGCCCAATAACTTCTAGATGGACAATTACTTTTTAAAAAATATAATGTCTGACATAAAATTTGCTAATATTAAAAAAATGGATTAAAAATAGCAAACCACACTTTTAAATCAGTACCATACAAACAATTATAGCCCAGTCTTTCATGAGTTCCAGAATTTCCATTCCCCACTAAGCATCAAATAATATTTTTCTGCTCTGTCTATAAGCATCTTGGGTCATCATAATTCCTTAACCTGACTTCCCAATCTAGTAGAGAAGCTCCACGGGCGCGAGGTTACTACTATTATTGGACTGACCATGAGGACGTTGTATAAATGACGTTGAATATCTGTAAATAAAGCGAGTAATAAAGTATATGAATCAAAACTAATACGAAAGCCAGTATTTCGCTTGACTGGGTTAAAGGTTGGGAACTCAAGTTCTGCTGTCCTGGCTAGATTGCCTATCACAAAATCGAAAGGCTGAGCAAGATCAAAACCCACCCAAACCCTGGCACTAATATGTGGAACATTCTGGAACTCTTCTTGCTAGCTTCTCTGTTACTGCTAACCTTTTAGAAATGGCATTATGTTCCCAGTTCTTCAGTGAAGCCTACCTTCTCTGACCCAATAAACATTCCTCATTTCTCTCAGATAGGTAATTATTGCCTTGATATAGGGATCCATAAACACAGCAGTGGCAAGTCACGGGCCTCGCTGCTTTAGTTATGGGTCCACTTACATCTCTACCATTGTCAAATACGGCTTTAGTGGCCAACTGTTTGACAGGTGGAAGGGAAATGGCATGGGATAAAATGGCAGAGACTGCAGAGAATTAGGCTGAACTTACCCTCAACCTTCACTCCAAGGAGAGAGCAACACTGCCTCTGACACACACAAAAGCCAGTTGTTAGAAATGTAGTTATGTGTCAAATTCCATTCCCCTCTGCTGCTGCTGCTGTAGAAACCCATACATGTCCTACCTGAAAGGGGTGGGAAGCAGGGGTATGGGGTGATTCTCAAATATTTAGTACATCATGATTCAGAGCACTGACCTGCTAAAAGCAGATAGAGAAATGGTTCCTCTGTTTCCAGTCCAAGATAAATTCAGCCACTGGACAAGGATACAGCGAGACTGTAGGTATTCTAGAGCTGTGTCGTTTATTCTTGCCCAATAAGGTTGCAAACTGAGATGAATGTACTGTAGAGGATCACAGCAGTGCTGATAAAGTAGCTTACATGTCTGCGATAGTCTACACAGATCTGGGACTGCAAGGTGACTCAAAATCAACTGGATAAGCTGAATTGAAAACACAGAAAAGAACATCACACCACTGTCCTTAAAATTACAAATTCCACTGCATTTGATAATATATCCCATTAGTTCACTGATTTTTAAAAAGTGAATACACTTAAGGGGAAAAACATTTTCTGTTCCTAGTCATTTTTCTATTTAGTGCTTCTTTTGTTCCTCTCTACCTTGCTTGTTAAAATACTTTACATAATTAAACTTCATTTAAAAAAACACACCTGCTTTTCTCTCTTTAAGGGTTTTTAAAACCATACATTAACATAACAGAAGGTATTTCTGCTTTCAAGATTAAAAAAACAACATCAGTTGAGTCCTTCTCTCTCTCTCTCTCTCTCTCTCTCTCACACACACACACACACACACACACGCACACACACACAGAGCTTGCCCAACACAAACATACAAAATCAGCTATTTCATTATTTGGCATGATTATGTTCTTTTTAAGTTCCATTAATTTCTATCAGAGAGTGAAGCACATTATTAACTCCCTTCTATTGAACTTAATGGGGCTTGATTGTGTCCACCAAAAAATGCAAATGCCCTGAGATCTTTGGATGAAGGGTGGGATATAAAATAAATAAAATAAAATAAAAGTTAGATCTCTTGAAACCCTATAAATTAAGATACATGGGATATAAATATTAGAAATATTCTACTAGTTATTCAGAATTTAGCCACACGACTTATATGTTGTCACACAGCCAAAACAAGAGTCAAGTATAACAACTCAAGTTCATATGAACAGAAAAACCAAGTTTGACATTAATATAAAAGAACCAAAATCCACGCTGAACTGTTTGCTCCAAATGCTGTCAGAGATACACGATGGTTTTCGTTGTATTGTAAGCAAAACAGAAATATAGGATTTTCAGAATTGCAGACTGACTTATTTTACAATGACACCATAATATCCAATAGCTGCGCTAGTGATGGAGTAGGAATCAAGTCAGTCTGTGCAAGAGGCAAGTTTTCTTCCATACTATGTGTTATTGCGGTTCACGTAGATTGCACTGTTAGTATTTTTTGTTTGTTACAAAAATAGGATGAGGCTGAAATGCTTTGTATGCTGTTATTTGTGAGCCCACACACCAGCTAGTCAAAGAAGTACAAAGTGAATTTTCAGGCTGCTAAATTGACGACATTCCTTGCTATTGCAGTGAAAATTGTAAAGGAAGGTTTAAAAGGAAAATAGTGTTCTTTTAAAGAGAACAAAATTATGCTTCTCATATTTCTCTACTATAACATGGTTAATAAGGATATGAAAAACTCAATAATGTCCCCTTTAACTAATTTCATTTTTAATGTATCTGATAATCTACACATCACTAACTCTGCATTAGAGATAAAAAAATCTTTTAACATGTCAGTATCAACACCAGAAAAGTTAATCCCACTTTAGACTAAAATTACACTTCATGATACCTGAAATGAAAAGGGTATAATGAAATGTCAGTAAGATTATGACATTAAGATGTAACTGAAGTACTTTTTTTGCTTTTGATTAAACAAAGATAACAGCTTCCAAGCCTACAGGCTAATAGCCATTAATCATTACTACTTTAGAGTCTGGTGTCTTGTCAGAAATTTGCTCTGTGTGTGTGTGTGTGTGTGTGTGTGTGTGTGTGCACGTGCGCCCTAGCATAAAGCACAATTTGATACTATAATGAATAAGTGAGGAGACATGATGTGTTCAGAATGACTCCCAGAATGCTGTTGAATATCCGCTTTTAAAAACTAATCCTATAACATGCAGAGTCTCTTTCAAACTACTGTGGTTATTATGCATTACTGAAGAAAAATGGCAGCTGTTCTCCGTTTCTGACGGCTTTTCTTTTAAAAGTCAGTTTACATAAAAGAAAAGAACTGTGGAGGGAATTTTGAAATATTTCTAGACTTGTATAAAAAAAGGAAGAAATTGAAGAATAATAGTTCCCAAAGTGAGATTGGTGTTATAGCCTTAACAAATGGCAGGGATTTAGAGCAGGGGTCAGCAACCTAAGGCCCGTGGGCCACAAGCGGCCCAAGGGGGTTGTTTAACTGGCCCACGAGCTGCCCCCAAACCGAGTCGCTCGGCGAGCCCCCACATGCTGCGCTAAAACAGAAATCACATCTGCACATGTGCAGGCGCCGAAAACATGTCTGCGCGCAATTTGGCCCATGGAGGGATCTCTGTTGGAGTGAACCGGCCCAGGCAAGGTAAACCTCGGTGACCCCTGATTTAGAGTGACTACCTTTCTCTTTACAAGAGGGGAAAATATACATCCCCTTGATTTGGTTTAGTATGAATATCTATCAATCAGTTTCCTCCATAATCAATACTATACAACAAACATTGTATACAACAAACATTGTATTTGAATAATTTCAAAAATTATTTTGCATAGTATAACCAGCAAGGTTAAACTATGCTTGCAAAGGTTATTTTCCGTAACAGAACAAAAGAAGAAAGCTATTTTCATGGGGGGGGGGGTGGAATTCCATTAACAACAGAATTTCAGCTAGCTTTTTGTTGGATTTTTGTATTTTTACAAAATATTATTTGGATTTGTTTAATACCACTTTGAGAAGAACTCATCATTTATTTAAAACATATCAAGAAAATGGGATTTTGTTTTTAAAAATTATGGGCAGATTCCAAAGGACTATGAGTGAAGCCATTACTAATCATGGATATGAAGCTATCTTGTACCCTTGTATCCTAATTGGTTATGGCAATTCTGCTTTAAAGTAAGAATCCCCACTCCTTTACCTCATAAGGCAATTTATCAAAGTATCCATTAGTTGTCCATTCCTTGAAGGCAGCCGCACTAAACTGCTTATTAAGGATGTCCATGCTGCAGCTGTCTTGCTCTCCATCTTCTTCATCATCATCATCATCCAGATCATTCATATCAATCAATGACGTATTAAGAGAAAGCACAGGCCTCTCTCTCAAACCATGTAGTACTACTGCATCCAACTCGGTGTAGTAATCCAGAAGAGAACTATTCACTTCTAGACGAATTAGGTTTGTAGGAAAGTTTATCCGTTTGATACTAGGTGCAAACCGACGTGCCTGAGGTGAATTTACCTTGGTGGGTGGCTCTGACCAAAGGATTTCCCATCTACAAAAATAAAATTATACAGGTAACACCATTATTAGACAAAAAAAAATTTTTTTAGTATTGGTAATGAAGTTAAGTTCAAGTTGATAAAAAATACAGCATGAAGAAGACTAAAAGGGGGCTGATATAAAATACTCTTAACTCTTCTATCTCATAAAACTTAAGTATCTCACATAATAAAAAGGTTAGATAATATACTAACATTATTCACTGACTCTGATGTTGATTTCTTCTTAATATAGCACAATTTACACAGGTTTAGGAGGGAAAACTGAGAATGCACAGTGAACATGGATTTCAATAAGTGAACAATTAAAGGGGCTATTTAAAAAATTGAAGGTAATTGCAGATGAAGTGATAACCAACATATGTGTTTATGTGAGTGTTTTTCCAGACAATGGCTGTACAGACAGCACACATTTTATGGCAGAAGATTTTTCTGAGCGTTGATGAAGAAGAAATGGTCTCCTTGGGATGCCAATTAGTACATGCCCAGTTTATGCAATCCACTATTTTGGAAATAAAACTTTAAAGATATTGTGATAGCTCAAAAAGATGGAATTCTGAAGCCATTTCAAGAGCTATTTTGCCCAAGGCCTGGCTTTATAATGAAGAAGCCATTGGTAGTCCACTATGGTAACACACAAATGCCCACCATTAGGTTGAGAAGATTATGTTGAAATCCAAATTTCTTCTGCCTTGAGATCTATGGATGAAGGATGGTGTTCAAATTTAGTAAATAATGATGAATAACATGTGATGCAATGTTGTCATTCTTAAGAGCTACTGTTCAGCTCCTTGTCATCTATAGCAGCAGAGAGGTTTTTACAGCACAACAACTATAGGTCACATGCTGAATATATTGAGATGCCACCTAAGACAGAAGATTACAGGGCTATCATTGCCTAATTCTACCCTGGCCCCAAAAGCTATTTGGGATAATGGCTATATGGAAGCTCCATGTTCAGATATGGTATGGCACACTGAATATCATTTGCTGGAAAAGTTTATTGCCTTAAAGACCTGATGGTGGGCTTTATGGAGGCAACTGGTTAGTCACTGGGGAAATAAAGAAGAGGGAGTACAGAGATCTTATAATCTTCAGGACCTCTTGAAGACCAGCCAAGGAAGGGTTTGTGTCCTCTGTGCCTCTAACCCCACACCTTGTTGGTGGGTCTCAGCATCATTGGACCCTGTATGAAACATGTCTACATACATATTGCTTAAAAAAAACAACCCTTCAAAGCATGGTGACTAAACATCAACTTTGTCTGGATACCTATTCGGACATTTGGAGGGCATATGTTGCACTGTATGTATAAATTAAGATTGATGTACTTATGTTTATTGTATTGTGAATATGAGCTGACTGTTTTGTTTTCTTCCCCCACTCTCTTTGTGTTGTGTTCCCCTACTCTTTCATTAATAAATTTGCATGTGTGTGTTTGTGTGTGTATCACATCTCATTTCAAGGAAATGAAAAGTAAATTAATAAGTTGAATTACCTTACTTCAGCAGGCAGCGTTTGGGAATAAGGACTTGCAGAACATGCCAAAATCCTAACGACAGCACCAGGGTGATAGGTTTCCAGGACATGTATTGCTGTGGGATAAACTGGTTCATCAAAAGCAAGCTCTACATAGTCGTGACTATGGAAATTGGGTGGTGTCCTTGTGAAAGGTGACCGTGCGCTAGGACAGACTTCCCACCATGTTCCGTAAGTTCGAAATACAGCAGTCTGCGTGAAGTCACCAGAGCTAGGGTACACATTAGGAGTTCCAGCCAAATTCCACATGGTGTATGACATGCTGTTTTCACTACCATAATGGGAACTGAAATCCAACACTTCTTTGGCATATTGGACCACTTCGACATTGATAGGTAAGGCTCTGTTTGATTCAATAGCTCTCCGATTGTTCATAGGTTCGCCCCTTGTAGCTGTCCTGGCTCGGCGTCGAAGGCAAATGTAGTAAAACATGCTCAGAACTGTTAACATGGGAAATGCTGGTGATATCCAGATAGCTATTATCAAGTTGCTAAAGGTCAGGGATCCTCAAGAGACATGCATTGCTTCTTTGTGGGACGTTTGGAAAAACCAACAGGCACCTAAATCAAAACAAAAACAAAGAACAGTCAATACAAAAACTATTCAAGAAACAAAATTGCTTTTACTAGTTTGAGTTGGCCAGCCTTAAGTTGCCACTGCAACATTTGGGAAAAACAAGTTAGTAAAAGTTTCATTAAAATATTATTGTCTAACAAAATGTCTCATATTGCCTTAAAAATAAAGCTTGCAGACAAATCTTAGTTTTCACTTCATTTTTTGCAGTAGTAATAGTGAAAAGGCATCCAATTAATTTCAGAATCATAACCTTGGCCGCTGTACTCAAAATAACATCATTTTGCATGAAAAGGCAGCATCACCGAACAAGGACAGGTTATATAGCTACGCTGCCCTGCAATCTCACACCTCATTCACCATATGGGGTAGCAGATCACTGTGGTCCAAACGACAGTAGGCTACATTGATCAAATCTGCCAAAAGCATGAATAAAATCCCCAAAATTAGAGAGATGCTATAATTGTTGCAGTAAATGCTAACAGGCTTCACGGCAAGCTACATCTTCTATGTAACTATTAAAAGGTACAGAAACCCCATCCTCTTTTTATTTATGTCTGATTCTAGAAATAACTATTCTCCACACATTATTGAATTAAAGCAAGCAAGTCTATTGTTCCGCATGAATCTCTTTGCTAATGTAAATGTCTTATATTAGAAATCAGCATCTTTTGAGGTAAGAATAATGCAGCTGACCAAATACACCCTACGGATGGCATTAGTTAACATGCTCTGCAAGAGTTCCTTTCATGGGTAACTTTAATTTTGAAAGCATCTTCTGTGCTAACCAGATCTTGCAGTGCATCCCCAATGTCACACACCATGTTTTGACACACGAGGTGTATATTTTTAGGATTCACCTTAATTTTGTAATTGTCAGTTTTTAAAAGCTGTTTTCAATATTGTGTTTTCATATTGTAGTCCACCTTGGGACCTTAGGGTGAAGTGTGGGTTATTAGAAGAAGCAGGAGGAGGAGGAGGAGGAGGAGGAGGAGGAGGAGGAGGAGGAGAATTTGCATCTGAAAGCAGGCAAAGTATATAAATATGAGATGCACAGAATGAAGGCCTTACTGAACAAATATATCAAGTGGTCACACGTTTCAAACACCCAATAGAGTCACACTTAGTAAATCAAAACCTAGAAAAAATTAAAAAACACTTTATAAATTCAATATACAATAAATTTAATTAAAATTTTGTACCCCAAAATAAAAGTATAAAAGATAAATGAATAAAAATTGCTTTGCCATTGCCCAGAAATATTAACTTAAAGCAATGTTAATATAATTGAAGCACTTAAAAAAGATAATTTGTACATAATATTAGTTTCAAATACATAATTACTACATTAACTTAAGGAGGGAATGAAGCTACATTTTAATAAAAAGAACAAAAAGTTATGTGTTCAAAGTGCCTTAGTAATCCCAGAATTGTATTAACCTTGACAAATATACTTATGTACAGACTTATGAGCCAAGATGACCCCCAAATTAATCTTCTTGTCTCTGCTCTTAGCTGTTTATCTTCAGTGGCAAAGAGAAGTGTCTATAACCTGTTGAATCTGCAACAGGGATGATGAAATACTTCTTAAAATAGATGCAGTATTTGTGTAACAGACATTTACTCGAACATGCACAACACAAACCTAAATGTTGCCTGCATTTCAAAGGCAAACTATTTATTTTGCTGGAAAACAAAGCAAGAAGGTAGAGATAGCTTAATTCATTTCAACGCTATAAATTTTTAAAAGATATTTAATCTATCTTCGCAGAGAGAACTTTTTTTGTTTTGACAGCTCCAGAATGACGAGTAAAACTCCACTGTTCTACAGATTTATCTGTTCATGCTCAAGAACATAAGATGAGCCCACTGCACCCAAAACTCTGTAGTTCAGGGTATTTTCTATTTTCACAGAAGCCAAGCAAAACCCCGGTGCAAACTTCACAATCCAGACATGAGCGCAAGAGACCTCTCCCACCCGATATCCAGCAACTGGGATGCTTGCACTCCATTCAGTAGCTGAGCAGAGATTTCACCAGTGCCAACAGTCTACTCCATCATGTTCTGCTTCAAACTAGATGCTTTATTTATTTTACGTAACGTGCATCATGCAAAACAGTACACTTGCCAGCAACCCACTCTGCTGGAGGGCCACTTCTACTAGAAAATGTCAAAGCCTCCAAAATGACTCCCACAAATGTCTCTTATTTGCACCTTGTTTTCCCCTCTGGAACATGCTATAGAGAAAGTGAGTTGGACATCGCCCAAGAGTTCAGATTCAACCCAGTGGATGCTATTTGATTACTTGTAATAAGGTATAGTATAGTGGTTAAGGTGTCAGACTGTAACCTGTGATACTCGAGTTCAAAACCCCAATTCAGTTATAAAACTCAGTGGCTGACTTTGGGACAGTCACTGTCTCTCAGCCGAACCAACTTGACGGGGTTGTTGCGAGGATCAAATAAGAAGAGCCTGAACTTCCCGTTTCCCCTTATAAATTCCCCTATCAATCTAAATTAAAGGCTACTAAACCCTCACTATATCTGTTCCCCCCGTCCCGAGACATTAGTTTCTTCTCTATTTTAACAATTCAAAACATTCCTGTATGTTCAGGTCCTGTAGAATTGTCCCTAACATGTGTCATTTGCACAACTTCAACCTCTTCTTCATAGACCATTTACCATGTATTTGTTCTCCACACCGTACAAAATAACTGCTGAAATTGTCTTCCTCCCACCACTTTGTCACTGCCTTTTCCACTTCTCTCCATCCTCTCACTCCCTGCATTCATTCCAAACCTCATCAAATTCAAGGCTTTGCACAACCATCTCACTCACCTACTGCAGGGTGGGGCAGGTTTTCAGGCTTCTTGGATCTACAGTAGTTTGGGTTTGTTGGTTGTTGTTGTTTACTAGAAATTCAACCAGTAAAGTGCAAATGGCACACCATTAGAATTAAAGAACAGAGTGTCTTTTGAGCACATCTGGAAACTAAGGGTTCATTTACAGTATCAGAATTGAATAAAGCTAACAGTCCTTTTAACACAAAGTCCACTCCTGGCTACCTTATGTTTTCTTCACTACAGAAGCCTAATGAAAACCTTCCTGCTGTTGCTAAATGTCAAGTAGGTAACCTTTGGTGATCTACTATAAATCACCACCCCTAAACGCTGCGTGTAGATCCCGACCTGCTTCTAACCACTCCTACTCTATTGCTTTCCCGGAAGCCTGTTTTATTACTAGCCTAACCTCTCTCCCTCTCACACACACTTGCAGCTCAATAATAATAATAATAATAAAGCACTGCCACATCATTTAACGTAAACGCAGGAATGACCTCCAATAGGGAAAAACTACACGCAATTTTTAAATCATGAGGACTCAAGGGTAGGCCTTATTGAAAACCTAATCACAAGGTAGTTTTGGAGACACGTGTTAACCATCACAAATAACTTATTCCTTCGCCAAGATCTTGCCCGCTGTGGAATTAAAAAGAGCTCCTTCGCAAAAGGGATTTATTCCGCCAAGGGGAAAACACTGCATTATTTGCAAAAGGAGGGGGGAGGGGGAGTCTGCCATCCGTTGGCCTTTTCTCAAGTCTTCTGATGCGGCCAGAGATAAGACAACTAGTGGCCTCGAAGCCCTCGCCCCTGGCTTCCAAAACCCCCATGCAAGCTACTAGGGCAGACCTCTGAGCAACAGGGGGCGGCCGCCAGGTGCTGGCTCCGGCCTCGCCCTCGGCCAGAAAGGAAAAGGCTGCCCACCCATTTTCATGCTTACTGTTCAGATAATCTTCGCTCCGCTGCCCGAGCCAGCTCTGGGCAGCGGGACGCATTCGCGACCGGCGCCGAAGCTACCGCCGCCATCTTTGAAGCTGGCGGGCGCAGCTCACCGACGCGCCATGACGCCGGGCGGGGTTTTGCTCGCTCGCTCCTCCTTCCCGCTCAGTTCATCTGCTGCCAGCGGGAGCCCTACGTTTGCAGCGCTCTCTCAAGCATCGTTTCTTAAACGTTTTGTGACCGGTTTTGCCATGTTTGGGAGGCCGTGGCAATGCACACACACCCTTTTCTAGGAAATTTAAGTTTTTCCCTTGGCCTTTTATCGCCTTTTCTGGGCTGTTTTCGGGATAGTTTGTCCTTGCTCCCCAATCCTGCACAATCCAAATATTGGATTTCGTAACTACATTAAGCAGCCATTCAACTATTTCCTCAGCTACGCTTCATGTTGCATTGCCACTGCAATTTATTTTGAAATCCACATTTTGTGCGATCTTCGGTTCTGTGCTTCCAGGCCTCAGAAGGCACCCTGCTCTTTTTGACTGCCCAGACCCAGAGCCTTGATTCATCCTTAGCTGTGGATAATGTTGATATCAGCCACGGCGCAACCGTAAAAAAGGATTGAATTATATAAAGCAACCTGACACAAAACAGAGACCAAACGGGCCTAGCTTTTAGAGAGCGAAAATAGGCACTATTTCTGACTGGCAAGGGACACTGCCCACGTGCCAACGGCCTGACATAACATTTGCAGCTTGGTACAAGGCTTTATGCCAGGTACAAAACTAGTGGTAGATAAGCAGAGAGAAGCCTTTATCAAGTTCAGTTTAATGGCCAAATGTCTGATGGGGAGGTTGTCATGGCCATCCGTCAGGCAGACAGCTGCAGGATATGGCCATGCTTGACTAATGACAACTCAGCTTTTTGGTGGCAGGTATGCAGTCCTCCAAGGGACGTGGGTGGCTCTGTGGGTTAAACCACATGACCTACGACTTGCTGATCAGAAGGTCGGCGGTTCAAATCCCCGCGACGGGGTGAGCTCCCAATGCTCGGTCCCTGCTCCTGCCAACCTAGCAGTTCGAAAGCACATCAAAGTGCAAGTAGATAAATAGGTAAACCTACCTTCCCTCCGGCGGGAAGGTAAACGGCATTTCCGTGTGCTGCTCTGGTTCGCCAGAAGCGGCTTAGTCATGCTGGCCACATGACCCGGAAGCTGTACACCAGCTCCCTCGGCCAATAAAGCGAGATGAGCGCCGCAACCCCAGAGTCAGTCACGACTGGACCTAATGGTCAGGAGTCCCTTTACCTTTACCTTTATGCAGTCCTCCAGCAGACCAGCAACAGGCGTTCATTCTGTCCAGAAACTGCTGATGCTCCAGTGCCTCCAGGAGACTGGTAGTTGCAAGAAACAGCCACCACTGAAATCAATAGTTTGCTTATTCTCTGCCTTTCAAAGGTGTGGTAAAAAGGATTCAGGCTACATGCACCCCAGAGGGAGAGCACAGGAGTAGAACAAAGAACAAGAAGTAGCCTGCACAACCATCCTTTAGGGAATTAAATACCTGGAATTTCCTACAGTCATCAAACGGGGAAGTGCAGAAGTCTGGGCAAAATTCCCAGCCATTGGCTCGATTCATTATTATTGGACCTAGTCACTGAATTACTGTGTCAGTTTTCCTCCAATTATATTCTTATGAAGGGGTATCCTGAATTATTCATTTTAAGTTCAATTCTTATTTCAGTTCAACCTAGAACTTCAGATCAGTTTCTGTTCCAATTTTTGAGAGGGAGGGGAAATAAAGGTTCAGACTGAGTTTACATGTCCTATTCTAAGTCCGATTGACTCCCTGGTTCTGTCTTACTTAACATGAGTCATAATAATAATATGTTCCAATTAGTAGTTGTTAACTTGTCTTTGTAACAGAACTATGGAAGGCCTTAGGCGGAATCAGGGGTGCCAACTTGAATAAAATATTGTGGGAGCCCAGGGAAGCCCCACCCCACATAATTGATCACATGACACAGTGCACACATACCATTTGAATGGGAATGCCCATCAACTTTGTGGGAGCCCGGCCCCCTCAAATATTTTATTGTGGGGGCTCAAGCCCCAGCAGCCCCTGGAAGTTGGCTCCTATGGACTGAATGTACACATCCACTCATACCCTATAAATATCAAGAAAATTAAAACAAACCTTCTCAAAACATAAGTATATGGAATGTTTTCCCTGAGGCAGATGATTGTTATACCCCATCTACAAAATTACCATTTCTATGAAACCTGAAGATACTGATGTGTTCAGAATGAGTTAAGCATGATTGAATTATGCACCATTAAGTCTGCATGTTCTGTGATTTTATCATTTGTGGATTGATTCCTGGTATGCTAATGAAGACCTATGTATAGTTTTCTTGATTAACTCATGGCTTAGAACTTGTTACTTTGAGTACTAAACAAGATTTAAGGGGTGGTTTTTTTGTTTTGTTTTTGAGGTGTTGCGTCTGATATCTCAATTATTCATCCCAGGAATTAATGTACAATTAGCATGAATTCCAGCTACCATAGAAATAAATGGCTATGTAAATTTGGATGCTGTTCCTGGAACATTTTAGAATAATAAAAAGTCTGGCATTAATATCTTCACGTTGACTACAGTTTTAGATTGTTTAAGGTAGTCTTCCCAGGCTTTAGATGTTTTGGACTATATACCATGTTAGCCAGGGCTGGTGAGACTTGTAATCTAAAACATCTAAACTCCAGTCTGAGGGGTATTTGAAGGGTTTCTCCTTTCTACTTAATTGTCCCTTCTGTTTCAGGTGATTGAACAAATAAGAAAATCAAAGTGCATATAAAAATAGCATTTATTTATTATTTATTAAATTTGTATGCCGCCCTTTATTTGAAGATCTCAGGGCGGCTCACAGCATAAAAATACAAGATAAAAACACAAATCACACAATACCCCCACCCCCTGCAAATACTGTGAGTAAAGCTAGCATGGTCCACTGGTTTAAATGTTGGTTTGGGATCAGTTAGGCCTAAATCCAGAATTCCTACTCACCTGTGAATCTTTCTGAATGGGTTTGTACAGGTAACTGTCTCAAAGTCTAACCTACCTCACAGGAATTTTAGGAAGAAAAAGGTGATAAGAACTATACAACAGCTATGAGCCATGATGGCTATATTCTGCACCCACTGCCAGAAGCATTATGTCTCTGAATACCAGTTGCTGGGAATTAGAGGTGGGCAGCGTGTTGTTGCACTAATGTCCAGCTTCCAGGCTTCCCATGGGCATCTGGTTGGCCACCAGGATGCTGGACTGGATGGACCAATGGCCTGATCCAGCAGGCTCATCTTTGTATTACACTTTGTTCAGTGACACACTTCATTCTCCTGGGCTCTATGAGAGAGACTTTCATATTTACCTTTTGCTTCATAGCAGTGGGCATATCATTAAGGTAAAGGTAAAGGTACCCCTGCCCGTACGGGCCAGTCTTGACAGACTCTGGGGTTGTGCGCCCATCTCACTCAAGAGGCCAGGGGCCAGCGCTGTCCGGAGACACTTCCGGGTCACATGGCCAGCGTGACATCGCTGCTCTGGCGAGCCAGAGCTGCACACGGAAACGCTGTTTACCTTCCCGCTGGTAAGCGGTCCCTATTTATCTACTTGCACCCGGAGGTGCTTTCGAACTTCTAGGTTGGCAGGCGCTGGGACCGAGCAGCGGGAGCGCACCCCGCAGCTGGGATTCGAACCGCCGACCTTTCGATCGGCAAGTCCTAGGCGCTGAGGCTTTAACCCACAGCGCCACCTGTGTCCCGGGCATATCATTAGTTGGTATAATTCAAAGGCAGCCTTTATGACTAGGGAGTTGTTTTGCTGAATCTTGTGGATGCATGGCACATTCAAGGTGTATCTATGCACACCAAATATGTCAAAATATGTTGACAAAAATAGTAATTGTGGGGTGCCCACACCAATATATATCAGGACCACAGCAAATCATACACTCAAGCAAAGGGGGCAGTGTCCTCTGTGAGATGCCACTGGATCCTGTCTAGCACAGGTATTAATTTTGAGTACCGGTAAGTAACATTATCATTGGGATCAAATATCTTCTGATCATAAAGATACATGAGATAGGGCACCCCAACAATTAGTTTAGGATTTGGGGACATATAAACTTCTGAGTTCATGGATACATGAACTTTCTTTCTTAGGGTTTGGAACTTCTGAGCAGTACAGAACTGGAAACTAGTAACCAACTTCAGCATCGTTATAGATTCCTGTTTGATTGAGTTTAACTTTTATCCCAATCAAATCATTATAAACCCATTAACTAAGAGACCGAGTTATTAATCTTGTCTGGAGTAATAGGTCTTTAAATGTTCATTTCTTCTTGTCACTGGTTTTGATTTGGTATATACTAATGAACTGCAATTAGGGCTATTAATAACGCTTATTACTTAGCCTTACTTGGTTCTTAGTCCAAGATTAAGCAGCTGCCTTCTTAAAACCATTAAACGTGTTCTGTTCGTATACAATATATATCCCCCCACCTTCCTTTCAGAAGCGTAATACTGAAGGAGCAAGAAAAGCAACTTAGCTCTCCTATTGCTTTTTGGTCTGGTTAGGTGCTGCTCTCTGGATGCTGCTTGGGAAATGAGCCTTTTGCTCCTCTTCCCTTCCTCCCTTAGAGGAGTCACAGGGCTTGCTCACTCACATTTCCCACTTCTGGCTTCTCCAACTTTGTTGAAGCAACATCCCAGAAGGGGTCTGGATTTGGATTTGATATCCCGCTTTATCACTACCCGAAGGAGTCTCAAAGCGGCAGACAATCTCCTTTCCCTTCCTCCCCCACAACAAACACTCTGTGAGGTGAGTGGGGCTGAGAGACTTCAAAGAAGTGTGACTAGCCCAAGGTCACCCAGTTGCTGCATGTGGAGGAGCAGAGACGCGAACCCGGTTCCCCAGATTACGAATCTACCACTCCTAACCACTACACCACACTGGCTCTCCTGGCACTCTGGGCTCTGAAGCCATCTCCGGCCAAGCACATCTTCTACCCTTGTTCTCAACCCCCATGGAGGAGCATCAATGGCAGACAGCTTGGCCAGTTTGCTTGCATCTTCCTTCGCCACTCAGGGAGCTCAGGTTCCCTGAGAGATATGGAGCTGAAGGAGAAAGCCAAAGTGTGACTGGGCTATCTTAGCTGTGGCAATAGTTTGTGTGTGCAGTAACTTTAACAGCACAATATCCAGAATTAGAATTATAAGATTTCTGGACATTTGGAAGCCATGGTTGTTGGTATTGGTGCAGGGAGGAAGGGAACCTTAGGCCTCTCCCCAGGTTACAGGTGTTTTTGCCTGGCTGGAATGTGTCCTTTTCACTTTTCAGTACACACTTTTGGGTACGCAGAAGCTCTTGTTAACTGGGTACAGCCAGGAAAAAGGCTGTGATGAGGGGACTGAAGGCAGGCAAGCTTTCATAGGTTCTCCTCACTTCCACATGGTGGGATTCACAACACCTTTCACATGCGCTCCGTCAGAAAGATTTTGGGGATTACATGGCAGGACAGAGTCTCAAACAAAGATGTGCTCTCATTCCCAGCATGTTTGCACTCCTGTTTCAGTGACATCCACACTGGCCTGGTCATGTGCACAGAATGGAAGGTGGCAGGATCCCCAAGGATGTGCTCTGTGGGGAGCTAGATTCAGGCACCAGACCCTCTGGCAGACCAACTCTGCATTACAAAGAAGAAACATGACATGAAGGCTGGCAACATTAACTCCACCATATGAGAATCCCTTACAGAAACCCGCAGTCAGGTTGTGTATCCACCGCAGTGACCAGAGGAGGAGATGGCTGGGTGCTATTGCTGGAAGGCTATCCGTACAGTTTTCAGCAGCAATGTCCAACCCTCCCCTACCCATCTTTTTCACTTTATTTCCTGTCTCCTTGAAAGCAGAAGTAGATCTGTGTCTTCACTCACTTTGCTCTCCAGGGATAGCCATAGAATTGTTTTTTTTTTTTTTTTGACGTAAATTTTTATTAAGCGTTTCAAAATAGAGAAAGAAAAAGAAAAAACAGAAAAAGAGAACAGAAAAATATACACGAATAACAATACATCAAATAGATATTTTTACATCACTTCTTTCACATAGTTGTTTCTTTCAAGACTTCCTTCAGCTAAATCGCAAGTCATTCGTAGCCAAAATTAATGTCCGCGTTTCTTCGTTTATATTGTCGTTATGTCTACTCTTACTCTCTATTTTCTTTGCACAATAACCTCTAGTCTGTTACAGTACGTCTTTAAATCCCTTGAGCGTTATTTTTCCATCACAAACGTATTCCAAGTAGTCTACATATTTCCCCCAGTCGCTGGTAAATATCTGGTCCTTTAAATATCTAATTCTCCCCGTTAACTTATCAAGCTCAGCATATTCCGATAATTTACCTCTCCACTCCTCCACCGTCGGGATTTCTTGTTGTTTCCACCTTTGCGCTATTACAACCCTTGCTGCCGTAACCGCATAATATACCAGTCTACGATCTTCCTTTTTTATATCTTGTCTTAATATCCCTAATAGGAAAATCTCGGGTTTCTTTATGAACGTGTATTTTAATATCTTTTTTAATTGGATGTAAACCTTCTCCCAAAACTGTTTTACCCTTCCGCACTCCCACCACATGTGGTAGAAGGAGCCCTCTACCTTTTTACACCTCCAACACTTATTGTCCACCTTGTACATTTTGGCAAGTTTCATAGGTGTCAAATGCCACCTGTAAAACATCTTCATAACATTTTCTCTTGTCACAGTACACGCCGTAAAGTTTATCCCATCTTTCCATAATTTTTCCCAATCCTCAAATTGAATACTGTGACCTATATCTTTAGCCCAGCGAATCATTACAGATTTAACTTCTTCGTCAGCCAAGTTCCAATCAAGCAGCATTCTATATAACTTAGATATATTTTTCTCTTTGTTGTTAATTATCTCCGTCTGGTATTTAGAGTCTTTGTCTGCATAACCTCTTTCTTTGAAGTCCTTGCTGAACATCTGATTCACTTGTTGGTGGTGAAGCCAATCGTAAACATGTTCTTTTATCTGCTCATAGGGTTTAGTTCTCCATTTCCCTTCCACTTTAGTTACTAACTGATTATATGATGCCCAGTTCTTTCTCATGTTAGTAGTTTTTATACTTATAATTTCAAGAGGTGACAGCCAGTGTGGTGTCTTCGGCTCTAGCAAGTTCTTATACCTTTCCCATGCCTCGATTATCGGCCCTCTAAAGATATGGTTACCAAACCCCTTATGTGCCTTCGTTTTGTTCTTCCATAAGTAGGCATGCCAGCCAAAGCAGTTGTCGAAGCCCTCCAGATCTAGTAGCTCCGTATTTTCTAGCTTGACCCAGTCCTTTAACCAGCTTAGGCATACAGCCTCATAATATAGTTTTAGATCTGGCAGGGCGAAGCCCCCCCTTTCCTTTACATCTGTTAAGAGTTTAAATTGTATTCTGGGTCTTCTGCCCTGCCATATAAACCTCGAAATTACCCTCTGCCATTCCTTAAAAATCCTATTCCCTTTTATTATAGGAATAGTCTGAAACAAAAACATTAATCTTGCTAGCACATTCATCTTGATTATGTTGATCCTTCCCCACATTGACAGTTTTAGTCGTCCCCATTTTTCCAAATCCTTCTTTATTCCCCTCCACATCGGCTCATAGTTGTTTTTAAAGAGATCTATATTTCTAGGTGTTAGCCAGATGCCGAGGTATTTAACTTTTTTGACCATCTCTATCTGTGATTGCTGTTGGATTGTTTCTATTGTCTTCGGATCTATATTTTTACATATCATTTTTGTTTTTGTCTTATTTAGTTTAAACCCGGCCACTTCTCCAAATAATTCTGCTTCCTTCAATATCTCTCCCACAGAGGTTTCTGGGTCTTCTGTCATTACTACCAAATCGTCGGCGAAGGCCTTGGTCTTATACACATTCCGTCCTAGCTTTACTCCTCTAATATTCTCATTTTGTCTTATGGCGTTTAAAAGGACTTCTAACACTGTTATAAATAGTAACGGGGAGAGCGGGCATCCTTGTCTTGTTCCCTTCCTTATCTTTATTTCCTCCGTTACCATATTATTTACGATCAGTTTGGCCCTCTGTTCTGTGTATATTGCCCTTACCCCATTAAGGAAGTCTTTGCCTACATTCATGTGTTCCAGGTTTCTCAACATAAAATTCCATAGCACATTATCAAATGCCTTTTCGGCGTCAATGAACATCATTATAACTTGTTTATCAATCCTTACAGACAGGAATTCTAACATATCAATGATATTTCTTGTGTTGTCTCTCATCTGCCGGCTAGGTAAGAAGCCTGCCTGATCTGTGTGTATGATATCTGCTAATACATTCTTTAACCTTCTTGCCAGAATTCCTGCAAATATCTTATAGTCTACATTCAGCAGCGAGATTGGTCTATAATTTTTGACTTGGGTCAGGTCTGCGTCCTGTTTGGGGATAAACGTGATGTATGCCTCCTTCCAAGTTTCTGGAATTTCTCCTTTCTTTAAGATGTTGTTCATAGTGTTTTTCAAGGGTCTTACTAGAATAGGTTTCAGTTCTTTATAATAGCTGGCAGTAAATCCATCGGGGCCTGGTGCTTTGCCCCTCTTGAGATCTCTAATTACCTCCTCGATTTCCTCGTTTTCAATTGCTATGTTTAATCTTTGTCTCCCTTCCTCCGGGATTTTTTGTCCCCCTTTATCTTTCATGTATCTTTCTATTTTCCTTAAACCTACCTTTTCCTGGTCCTTATACAGGTTTCTATAATAATTAAGAAACTCCCTTCTAATTCCTTTGGGGTCAGTTCTCTCCTCCCCCTCTATTATTATTTTATTAATCGTCCCCTGTTCTTTCCTTTTTTTCGTTTGCCAGGCAAGCCATTTGCCTGGCTTGTTCGCAAATTCAAAGTTTCTTTGCCTAAGTCTTTTAATATTCCACTCTACTTCCTTGTTTATCATTGTAGCAAACTGGGTTTGTAGGATTTTTATTTTTTCTTTTGTTTTCAGACAATTGGGGTTTTGGGCTAGCTCTGATTCGTTTGTCATTATCTGTCTTAGAATTTCCTCTTTATTTTTCTCTCTGTTCCTGTTTTTGATTGCGTTTTGTTGAATGAAGTACCCTCTTATTACCGCTTTACTAGCATCCCATACTATATTGTCTTTTGTCCCTTTATCACAATTCTCCTTAAAGTACTCTGACAATTCTTTTTTTGCCTTTTCCACCACCTTCTGATCATCTAACAAGTAATCTTTTAGTCTCCATCTAAATGTTCTTTTCTCTAAGCTTTCTAGTTCCATCTCTACTGGATTATGGTCTGATATTACTTTCGGTCTTATCTCTATAGATTTAACTCTTGGACATAATTCCTTTGAGATCCAGATCTGATCCACTTTGCTCTCCAGGGATAGCCATAGAATTGTTCCTCTTGGTCAGTGAATCGCAGAAGCTCTGAGTTTGCAGAGTTTCAGGAGATGGCAACACTAGCTTCCGAGACAATACAAATATTTATTATTTATTTATGGATTGTAAAAAATAATTTATATAATTAAGTAACAACACTGTGCAGGGCCTGACTGTTTTTCTTTCTTTCTTGGGCCTTGATAGAAATAACAGTTCCCCACCTCTGTATTAACCCATCAGCTAAATCTTTTGATGTAATAAGTGCAGCCTCACTAGCTTCATGGCAATTCCGTATTTTTTCAGCTTTGTTTCCTTCATAAGGCAGGCAAAAAGAGGTCCAGGCTCTTATCTGCTGTGTCACATTTCCTAAAATGGTTCGTGTTACTTAGCGTTGAAAATTGCCAAGTCTGACATGGCAAAGAGCTATTTTAAGCTGCAAGACACACAAGCATTGACATATACAACTGAAGCATAACTCTACACCCTATGTCCTCCTGTCAGGTCTCATCAGAGGAAAGGTTTCAGGGCTGAGACTGCGTAGAGCAGGCTGTCTGAGAGGAACAGAGGCAGAAATATAATGCAAAAGATGCAGGGGTCGGGTTCCAGAGCAGCAAACAAGGCTTAGAGGGGTCAGATCAGGGAGTCAGAACCAGGCAGACACCAAGATCCTAGGCAGCAGTTAAGAAAAAGGAAGCAGGGGCTTAGCATCATCATTCTAGAGACAATGTACTCAGACAGGAGCAAGTTTTACAGTTAGCACTTAGTGGACAAGAAGGTCATCTGACAATGGTCCAGGAGAACTGCAGCCTAAGTAGCATCTTTGAACTGCAGATGCTATCCCACTCTGTTGAATAGGCTTGCAGAAAAATCAGAGCTCTGCTGAACCAGGAGGTAAAGTGCTAGAACATGATTACTGGAAGATGTGATTTGAATCACACATGACATCCACACCCTCCAAATCTTTCCCTTTTTTTTGGGGGGGGGGGAGCTAGCCTCAGTGAGCTAGAATGGCCAATAAGAAGCCATAGCAGGAGGCAGGATGGGATTTACGGTTTTTCATAGCAGTGGTATGCCAAGCAAGGGCTGGGAAGACACACAAGAGCAGTGACACAAACGGCATCTGTTTTGGCAATGTCTTTGACAAGGGAGTCAGCCACTTGTAACATGGCAGCAGCAGAGGGGCTTTTAGGCCAAATCCTGTATGCTTCATAAATGAAGTGCTGAACTGGCTGCAAGGGCCTTAATCTTCACACATGGGAGCCTTAGCCTTGCTTGAAAAAGCAATTTCACCTTGAGATAATACGAGTTGCATTAGACTTTAATTTGAATGTTTATTTTTATTCTATTTCTTTCCCACCCTTTCTCCCAAAGGAGCATATTTTTATTCTGACTTTATCAGTTCTTTACTAGTTAGCTCTTCCACCATTAAATAGCAACATCACAGCGACAGAATGCAAGTAGGTCACTCAGAACCACTGGGAGAGAAAAAAATCAAATATTTTGCACTGTAGTTTGTGTGATGTGTGTGTGCACGCGCTGTGATAAAAACATTTTGTCCTTCCTGTCACTTGATGTACAATATATTTTTAGTTCCTTAGGAGTTGTTTGCGTCTATTTTGATTGTAACTCCCTACTTTGTAGGCCCCACTTTGGCATTAGATCACCCTGCAAGGGGTTAAGTTCTGGCTCAGAAATGTGGGCTGTTTGATATGAAAACCATCATTGTTTGATATGTCAAATAAAACATTTGTCAATCAAGAGTCTTTAAGCACTGGGCTATGTGACATTTACTCTTTTATACACCGACAAAGTCCCTGGTGGCCTGCCTTTTTTCCTCTCATTTAAATAGTAGTAGGAGAACAAATCATACTTCAGGGCAAGTTGATAACTGCCAGTCACGATTCCTGCCTTGTTTACTATAATGAGGAGGGTAATAAATGCATCTGACCATTTCAGCTGGCATTTGCATAGATGAATGATTTGTCCAGTCAGTTGCTCTCTTGTGATTTGGGCCTCTTTGTCAGCACAAAGAGCATTCAGTCTCTTTGGAATTTGCAGCCGCCAAGCTCTCATTAGTAAACATCCTTTGCCATGAATGATTCAAATAATTACCCCTGAAATAATAAACTGTTTCACAAAAAACATTTTATTTGATGGCTCCAAAACATCAACTTTTCTGAATTGTTGACATTCAAATCAGCCAGAAAGCTTTATTGTTTGGCAACAATGACCCACTTGTAAAAGGCTGGCCATTGTTTTACCACCAGTAGACCTTTCAACTTGGCCCACTATCAAATGGGGTCCTTCAGTCCACCAGCCAAACACTCTGGGTAATCAGAGGGCATGCACCAGATGGAGCTGCGGTAAACTGTGTGCTCGGGCTCCAAACAAATTTTCGTGCAATTTGCTTCTGATGTTGTAAGCACCAAAATGCCAAGCTAATTAGCAGCAGCAACAACTTCTTGTCTGTTTACACCTCGAATATGGGCCTTTGTTTACACTGAGCAACCGCTGCGTATGCTGCCTTCTGTAATAGTATTCGATGGGTATAATTAGATGCCATTTGATATAGTTTGCTTGAGTTCAAACAAATGAGCAAGCAACAATTATACCTTGTTATAATCTTTGCTAGTCCATGGCAATGGCATAATAGAAGCACACTATCAGTTCCTGTTACCATCTTTTTAACATCCACTCTGCCGCACGTAATTTTGAAAGTGTTATTAAGCTGAAGCTTCTTTAGGTGGCGAAAGAGTATTCATGAACTTGCCTAACCCTTCATTATTGTGTGTAAATGTAAGTGTGAAAATACCTGAAATGTACCAGAAGGACTGCTTAATCAGGACAAAACAGGATGGTGTTAATTTAAGTCTTCCGCAGCTGTGAGGAAAAGCATTAAGCAAAGAAAGGGCAAGGATTTCTCTGTCACGTCGTACATTTCCTCTTTGCTTTGCACCCACTTTGAAATCTGGCTGTATTCAATGTGTCAGCAATTACAAGAGTGATTACTCTTTTTACCTTCACCAAAAAGTTCCAGAGCAGAAATACAAAGCAAAAATTTAAAAATCATATAGTAAAACCAAAAAATTATTAAATTCCAGCACAAACAAAATGGCAATGGCAGTGGGTTACTAAAGCAACCAATATATCGAAACTTCATTGATCTACTCAGGTATGCTGATTTTTACATATTACTGTTATTATTAAACAGAAATTATTGTGCAAATGGAGAACAAGATACAGAAAGAAGAGCAGGGCCAGTCCTACCATTAGGCAGAAAGTGATGGCTGATTAGGAAGCTGATGGTTTTGGATGTCATGAAACTCAGCAAATCCATACCTTCCATTTACTGTTGCATTTTTACTTCCATGGAGTAAAAATGTTAAAAGGTACCTGTAACATTTTCTACCTCAGATGGCAAAATGACTTGTTCAGCTTTGGGTGCACCAGAGCTAGATCTGATACTCGCATAACCACAAAATACTGAGAGTCATGTTTGCTCAGTGAAAAAAATATTGTAAGTCCTGGAAAATAAGAGATACTACATTGTAAAAAATACATACCGGTATGTCGATCCCATAGAGCAATGGGAGGAGCTCTGTGAATTTACAGTGATCTTACAAATGACATTATTGGCATTGTGGGCCAAGCTACATATTGCCCTGAGAAATCCAGGACTTATATTCAAATGGGTCCCCCCCCAAAAAAATTGCAGCCTTGGGAAAGGGATGCTAATTTAATCTGCAAAGCAGCAACCAACACTATATTTCCAATCTATTTGCCACCTTCTCCAACACCTATATCCTCCATGATCAAGTCCCAGTGTTACATAAACTCACAAACAAACACACAGCAAACAGCAGCTCGTTGGGGATAATTTAGGTCAGGAAAATTGTGCAGGGGAAAACTGGTTTAATGCCACTCACCCCTTCACCATTTTCCTGATCAAATTATCAGACTTGTCTTTCTCACAGCTGCACTCAGAAGGAGAGTATCAGTTGCAGAGCTCTAGGTGTAATATGTGCCAACAAAGGGCCGTATAGTTAAAGCCATGGTTTTCCCGGTAGTGATGTATGGAAGTGAGACCTGGACCTTAAAGAAGGCTGATCGCCGAAGAATTGATGCTTTTGAATTATGGTGTTGGAGGAGACTCTTGAGAGTCCCATGGACTGCAAGAAGATCAAACACATCCATTCTTAAGGAAATTAGCCCTGAGTGCTCACTGGAAGGACAGATCGTGAAGCTGAGGCTCCAATACTTTGGCCACCTCATGAGAAGAGAAGACTCCCTGGAAAAGACCCTGATGTTGGAAAAGATGTAGGGCACAAGGAGAAGGGGACGACAGAGGACGAGATGGTTGGACAGTGTTCTCGAAGCTACAAACATGAGTCTGACCAAACTGCAGGAGACAGTGGAAGACAGAAGTGCCTGGCGTGCTCTGGTCCATGGGGTCATGAAGAGTCGGACACGACTAAATGACTAAACAACAACAACAAGGTGTAATATGTAGTATGGGTCTGAGGGAACTGTTCAAAACAACCATAGCAAAAGTGATAATCAATCCCAGTAAAGGGTGGGGAAATGCAATATCAAAATTTCCCCCCTACAGTCAAAGGAATAAAGCTCAATCTAATATTTTCCCTTTAACTCTTAAAAAAAACCCACCAAAAAACATTGTCTTTTCTAACTCTTTGTCAGTGCCAAGTCTATTTTTCATTTAATTCTTTGGCTTGTCAAGACCAACATCAGGAGGAGATGAAAAATCCCATTAATAGTTCAGATTTGGCAGATATATATTTTAAATGTCTCATCCAATTTGGTGTTTGTGAAATTATGTGACAAATAGAACTGGCTGCGCCTCTCAGTGCTCAGACTATACAACTGACGGCGAGCCTCAAAATATGCAGGGCTTTTCATATGAACAAATGTGACAGTCCAGGGACACTTTGTGAGGACAGGTTGGACTTCAGAAAGTCAATGAGCAAGCAAGATGGCTTGGTCCAATGGAGTCCAGCGCAGAAGTGGACTAACAAAGGAAACTGAGAAGATGGTTTATTCACTTACTATCAACCTAACAATAGATGAATCTTCATAGTACATGTGATGTGATTTAGGAAGAATGGTTTGACATGCATGTGAAGGCAAGGGGCCCGTGGTCTCCATGCAGACAAGCAGACACAGGACTAGGTATGCAGTACTGCCAATATCCACACCCACCCTCCCCAACACACTGCCATCATATGGGAACCTTTTATGCAACCAGCCATCAAGACCATATGAGCTCAGGCAGACACACAGCATGACCATGAGGAGGGTCTACCTGGAGCAAAACTGATGTACAGGGAGCGCTGTGAAGATGGACGTCCTCTGGGGAGATCTATGCTGGGTATGCATACCAATGTGGGGTTTGTACATGTTCCAGTGGCTGGGTAATGTGTAGCACAGGGAGCTGCTAGGTTGTGAAATGCTGTGCTTGTTGTGAGATGGGATTGATCAATGTGCCTTCCAGCCCTTAAGGCTTGCCCTTGTCAAAGAAACTCAGTAACAGCTGTGGAACTCCATACATGCAGAGACACATTGGAATGCCAAAGGTTATGCTGGGGTTTGGGGGCCTGGAGCGCAGCTGCACATTTCTACTTCAGAGCCCCTGCAAAGAGGGATTGATACTCACCGCAGTTTAAACGTAAGCTAAGACTAGAATGGAGAGTCAAAGCCGATAATCCTCCACCAAATGTTATCCTGGCAAATTATTATATAAGTCAGGCTATGTACTTGTGAAACAAAGTTGGTGTATCCCCAAAGTGGAATTAAGCAGTGCAAAAGTTCTACATGCTGACACTTGAAAGAAATAACTACACAACATGTCTCTGTGCAGGCAACACAACTTTTCCATCATGGCCCATAGCATCTTGATCTTCACACAATACCTTTAAGGGATGACTTTGCAGCATTTCTGGGCAGGAGGGATGGAGAGAGAAGAGTACAGTCATGAAGACGGCAGATGCCAAACTGCAGGTGTCAGTCAAGGCAAATAAAATATACATACCAGCAGTGATGCTTTGGGTGTACACAATATTGCCCCCAAACTGATCTGTCAGGAGGCCAATCTTTGCAATTCAAAGATTTTGAGACAGGGACTGCCTTTGAACAGGAGGTAGCATTTCTTAACCATGTACCATTGCTGCCTCCACTGCAGAATAAAATGGAATTCTCCTCACACAGTCCAGATGTCATCTTCCTCCTTGTACTTTTGAAAGGCCACTGTTGCTTTACTGCATTTTTAGTAGCCTTCCCCCAAACACAAACATGACCCAAAGCGACTTACAAGATCATACAGACATTAAAGCCAACTATAAAAAAACCAAACCAAGATCAAAAACCTAAAAACACATCCATAGTATATATATAAAAGGAAAGTCTACAACAACAAACCCCCACAAAAGATGGGCTAAAAGCTTGCGTAAAAAGAAAAGCTCTTGCCTAAAAACTGTTGATTTGGCACCAGGCATGCCTCCATGAGTAGGGTATTCTACAAGTGGGGATCCACCAATGAAAAGGCCCATTCTTGTGCTGAAACCCTTCAGACTCCCTCAGAGGGGGCACACAGAGGACGGTGTCAGGTGAGAAGCTCCAGGTTCATGTTGGCTCATGTGGGGAAAGGTAGTCCTTGAGTTATTTGGATCCTGAACCACATAAGGCTGTATAGTGCAAAACCAGCAAAATCAGGTGCTGTGCCCTTGTGCAAGTGAAAGTGTTTTGCATTAGTGCAAAGCTGGTATCTTTCATGAATTTCTGTCACTGAATTTCATTTGAAATTATCTGTCTTGTTGGAACGGTGGTAGGCTATTCTCTAAAATCCAAAAAGTTGATATAGACCAACTTCTTCAGTTACTGGGCCAATTAATATTATGATCAAACTTTATATTTACTTTATATATCCTGTGCCAAGATTTTACTTTATTTTACAATAATTTTTATTAGTTTCCAATTACAAAAATCCAAAATACACCTCATTATATATCAAAACACAATACCAAATCAAATATCAATTAATCAAATATCCAATGTGCCAAGATTTTTAACATGTGACTTACCTAAAGGCAACAGTTTTCAGTCAGTGCTTTTTATATGTAGGGGCAATATTTGCAATACAAACAGTTAATTAATATATACTAATTAACTGCATTAACTAAACCACAGAGCCTAGGGCTTGCTGATCAGAAGGTCGGCGGTTCGAATCCCCGCGACAGGGTGAGCTCCTGTTGCTCGGTCCCTGCTCCTGCCAACCTAGCAGTTCGAAAGCACGTCAAAGTGCAAGTAGATAAATAGGTACTGCCCCAGCGGGAAGGTAAACACCGTTTCTGTGCACTGCTCTGGTTTCCCAGAAACGGCTTAGTCATGCTGGCCACATGACCCGGAAGCTGTACGCCGGCTCCCTCGGCCAATAAAGCGAGATGAGCACCGCAACTCCAGAGTCGTCCATGACTGGACCTAACTGTCAGGGGTCCCTTTACCTTTACCTAATATATATATAATTATAGAACCACAACTAATGTTTACCAAAAGTGGGATGCAATGATATATTCTGCAGTATCTGATATTCCTTTTTTCTGTCAGCATTGATTGTATATGTTCAGTAGCCCTCCCAGCCTATCCCCATCTTGTCCCATGTCTATTTAATATGCAGTGTCAGGGCAATACATGACACATCAGATTAGTAAAATGTGAGCAAGTCTATGTGTTTGCCTAGTGTTTAATAACTTACACCTAGTGTAATAACTTAAACTCTAAAGTTATCATTGAATCGTTGACATCCAGTGCTTAGTTGTTCAGGCATTCAAAATATGGCTCCACGTCTTCCATGGTTTTCTGGACATGCTTCCTTCTATTCAGTAGGAAAATGGGTTAAATGGGATATTTCAAAAAGCAACATAGAGCAACAGGACATTACTCCTACATATTCCAGACTTTCAGATGCCTCTCATATTTTCATGAATGAAAGGCCTTTTGGTTATTTTTCATTGTGGAAAAAAAATTCTTCTGAGAAGTTTAAAGGCCACAAAGGGAGTACAGATAAGAGTCAACACTGGATGTACAATAAAATAAGTTTTTTGTTATTAGGCTGCTGTGCAAAATATCTAAACAGTGCTCATGTATATTTGCAGAACTTATATTGCCTGTTCTTGGCCATGTCAAGGATTACTTGACATATTGTCCAAGACAAAATGGTTTACATTGAATTACAGTTCCCTCTCAATAAAAAATGAATTTGAGGTGCATGTGATCTAAGCTGAATCTTCTACATAGCCCCTCAAAGGTACTAGACAGTAATAAACAATTATATGCAGTGCCCAAAATGAGCTGGGGGAGGAAGTAATTGGGGTAGTTTTGAAAGAAGTAGAATGGTTTCAAGGTGGGAAGAAAGAAGGCAGATAGTTAGGCCAGACACAGCTATCTAAGCTTGAAAAGAAGGCTGACAGTTATAGATTCACCTAAGAAACAGCTGTATGGCATACCACCCCATACTGAACACTGCTTAAACGAATATACAGGAAAAGCTTTATTATTAACAACCACTTCTAATTCAGTGTGGTGCATGGCACCCAGAAGAAACCCAAGATCCTGTTGTTTTATTTCCCTTACTTTCCTTCCCCACACCATCCTCACATCTGCTCCAGATGGTTGGGAGGGTACCCAGAACAAGTGTAGGGTTGCACAGGTGGAGGATGAGAATGTTTCACTGCACAAGGAGAAACCCTTGCACTGATGGAACATTCACCTTGAATACAACTCTTCATAGTTACTGTAACTGGGGAAGGGCTGTAGCTCAGTGGTAGAACACCTGCCTTTGCATGCAGAAGTTCTCAGGTTCAATCCCCGGTAGCTCCAGGAAGGTGTGGGAGAGAATCCTACCTGAAATCCTGGCCTTCTTTCTTCCCACCTTGAAACCATTCCACTTCTTTCAAAACCACCCTCTGATGCTAATAGTTCATCTCTTATAGTGTGAAAAATAGCTGGTGGGAAAATACTCTAAATCTTATCCTTAGCATGTTTCTTTGGAAGTAAGTGTCACTGAGCTCACACAAGTCTTCTGGGGAATGCTATTCTGGTTGAAGAAAGACAAAGGTGCCGTTAAGCCCAAGGGTTAGAATGATATTACCCAAATCTTTCTTCAACAGTACAGATTATTTTGTCATGAGTTTGGCCATCTTGGTTTATATGGCCAGGCCCATCACTCTGATGATATGCCTAAAGTGGTACCTCACAGTAGTTAGAGACTTAACAAAGTAATATTTGGGGCAATTCATGCCTTGCTTGTGGGCTTCACGTAGATATCTGGTTGGCCAATGTGGAAAACATGATACTGGATGAATAAGGTTTTTGTCTAATAAAGTGGGGATCTTGATATTCTCCTAGCCTGGTCTACTCAGAAGAAAGTCCCATAGAGCTACCTCCTAGGTAAATGGCATTAGAATTGCAGCCTTACTTGAGTATAAGCCTCATGGATCTCACCAGAACTTACTTCCGAGCCAATATGCATAGGATTGTGCTGTAAAATGCCAGCAGTGCCCTGCAAGGGGTTTGTGAGGATACTGTTTGGATTTAAAAAGAATGTCGAGAGAGTTTAGCTGGAATCTGCTGAAACTAGGATGTATTCAAGTGTGTTCAGCTGCCTAAATTTCTTTGCTTGTATTTAATGCTCACTCAAGGTGAAATCCATCCTTAAGCAAAAAACCAACATGAGCTGTATGCTGTGGCTTTATTTATGTTCCACTTAAGACCATTTACTGCCTTGTAGTTATGCAGTTCAATTCTGCCACAATATGTTAAAGTCCACTTCTTTGTTTCAAGGGCTTCTAAGTAGGTTTTGGACCTCTGAATGCATCTCTATTATTTCAAATGCTTAGAAAGAGAACGTTGTCCTCTTACACGTAAATAGAATGCTAAATGACCAAAAAGTCTTCTTGCTAATATTTATCCAACCCCCACCAATATCTAAATACTCTTTAACATAATTTGTAGATATCAACCATTATCTTAAAATGTTGCACACCACCCCAATCTTTGAGCAGTGTCAGATTCCAGGGCCTCCAGGAGCTTATCCAGGATTTGTGTCTGGAAGGAGGGACAGCGGAGACTGTGATGGCTTTATGGTTTCTTTACACATATCTACAACCTGAGCCTACAATGAATAGATTCACAGTATTGGCACCCCCAAAAGTGTCTTATTTCTCCCAGAGCTGCAGCCTTGGATTCAAACAGAAATCAAACATTGCTTTCAAATGTTGCTCTGACTCTCTCTCCAACTTGCTGCCCCACCTCTAGGTCACAACACTCCCCCAAACCTTCTGCTCTAAACTCTGGCTTTATCTGTGGAGGGAAGCGGCCCTACCCATTTGCCGTCTAGCACTGAGCCCCTTAATCCCCATTAAGTTGTCATCTCACCAGAAGGCTAGCCTGGCTATTCCAAGAATTAGAAGCCTTGATTTAATTCTGACATTTGCTGGATCCAGGGTTTAGAAGGGTCTGGCACCCAGCTTAAAAACCCAAACTCACAGCACTAAATTCACTAGGAAGTTAGGTAAATGAGTATGTTATATTTCCTTCATTCACCTTTCTTTGGTTAAGTAGCACTCAAGTTTGCTGATGTGCAATTTTATAGTCCATAATATATACATCCTTTGTTGTGGCTAATGCATAGAGCACTTAAAAATTCATAGTAGATCAAGTACTATAGTGAGAACGAACAACGTAATATTAATGTGGGAGGATGTTCAGACAATAAACTGTATGATCTCACTGTCTGGAGCAGACATGGAGGCAGGCCAACTTTATGAACTGGAACAAAGATTCAAGGATTTGTGCAAATGTCTCTTTTGAACCCACCATTGCCAAAGTCAGTAGGAACTGCATCACTTTACCTTGTTCTTGAACGATGGAACACTATTATACGAACTACATTTTGAGATCATTAAGCCCAAATTGTTACAAAAACCTCAAGTTGCATTCAGTATTTTGAATGCAATTCAGGGCACAATGTGTGGGGGGTGGGGAATATCCCTAAGAATGATGGGAAAATTGGCAGTATTTATTTTGCCTGCCACTTGATTCATGCAAAACACAATAGTATATTCCCTGTTAGGTTTTAAATGGATTTGAAGTTTCAGTCCAATGACTGAAGCATAGAGGAGAAATTGTATTTAATTATTTCAATTATGTATAGCCCACCTTTCCATTGTAGGAACAATGCACTGAGGGCAGATCCACACCATACATTTAAAGCACATCACTATTCCCAAAGAATCCAGGAAACTGTAGTTTGTTCAGGGTGCTGGGAATTGTGGGGAGAAATGACTGTCCCCAGGATTCTTAAGGGGAAGCCATGGGTGTTAATTGTGCTTTAAATGTTTCATGTGGAAGTAACCAGTGTAATGTAAGCATTGGTTTTTGAGGCATTGGCTACTCTGAGGACAAGCCCCTTCTCCAACAGCCCCCCAGATCTTCTGGGCACCTCCTACCCTCCCCTACCAGTAGGCTGAATATGGAAATCTCCCAGCCCTGGGGAAATTGTTCAGTCCCTGTGCTTATAGCATTCAGACAAGTGGCTAAACTCATCAGCCATGGGGCTTACTTCTCTACCTCCCGCTCTGTCCCACTAGCAGAGGGTTATTATATGCAAATAATTACTGAGATGTAGAAATGTTAGGTCCAATAAGGGTGAAAAACATGCCTATTCTCTGGTTACTCAGGAGGATGTGAAAGAAATCCAAGAGAGCAATGAGCCTCAGTCTTGGGTTACCATATGTTGTTGGTAGAACACAGATCACACTGCTCACCAGTGCAGAAAAAGGCTACAAATCTGACACACCGCCATGCAATGGCCAGAAAACCCAGCCTCACACTGTGAGGCTTTGCCCACAAGTCCAGCAATGTCCAAGAAGCTCTCTAGGAGCACAGGACACTGAGGCAGTGGAAAGTGCTGCCTTCCCTTCCAACCACGGCAGCCATTCCCTCTCCTTCACAGACAGCATCACAATTGGCGGTTCCCTTTATCTACCACTGAGCTTTGACCCCAGCGCTACATGTAGCAGCGAATGGCATCGGTGCAAACACTTGCAGCAGGTGAAAGGTCTGATTATGGGAGCTGATCAAATCTGTTCCCTTCTTGATTTGCGTAAGAAGTCCCTGTAGCTGTTGCTGCACAAATCCATACAGCAGGCTGCCTATGTATTTTGGTTTGTTGCTTTACAAAACTATACAACATTCAAAAGAACGCAACTCTTTTTTTTTGCTACTTCTTCTACTGTTTGCCTCACTTCGCTTCATGATACATGGCGCTGCAAGGCACAGATTTATTTCAGTCTCTGTAATCTGAAGGATCAGGAAGGGAGCAAAGGCCAGAGCGCTAGTATTGGGTGAAAAATGCATAACTCTATTAAAGTTACTGGAGCATCACACATAACATGAGCAGAAAATCTGAGCAGGATATTCATTGAAATTCTCTTGATAAACCACATTACCAGTGAAGTTATTGAAATATATTAGGGTACACACTACAGGGGGGCAGGGGGGAACTGACTCAACACAGTGTTACATATTAAAAAGTTAGAACAACATTCTCAGTAGTCTTAGTGTTACTCAGAATGGGATTTTCTTAGGGAAAGATTGCCACCTGACTCAATCAGCATGTGTTGAAAATTCAAGATGACATTTTAAATTCAGCTGCAAACCAGGCAGAACATAAATATAAAGCTGTTACGTATAAATATGAGCCATTTAAAATAAGTCCAAGTGGAAAAACCCAAGTAGAATCTGACCATAAGAAACACACACACACACAATCTGAATATCAACATTAGTCTATACCCCATGTGTTCCCTACATGAATATTTGTCTGCTCACCCTCATAAATATTTCATTGTGCCCACACATGAATTGGGATTCAGCTTCTTAACTTACATGGCAGAGTTTACAAATTGCATGCTCAGTGAGTGACCTTGATCAATTTTGTGTGTCTGTATGCAGGTAAGCGACTCACATGATTTATATAAAAACAAATCTTCCTTCCCCCTCTTTTTTTCTTTTTTCAAAATCTGTTTAACTATATTGGCAGTTTTCTGGTGTAGGACTCAAAACCCACCCAACCCATTTTGAGTCCATGGGAGGAATTCATCCTGTATTATACTCATCACTAGGACCTGTAGCTGTGTTCTGATTTAGTTTCAGTTGGTTCTATTGAATGAAAGCAAAAGATTGGAGCAACATTCAGAAAAGGTGTGTGTGTGTGTGTGTGTGATTCCTGCTGTGCATTTGTAAATTGGATACATTGACTAATTTCAACAAAAGCCCTGTGACAAGTGAGCCCGAACCCTATTTTGCCTCACATTCTCAACACATAGCATTGCTACAGAAAAGCTGTGAGCACACCACTGTGCATTGAATGATCCTGGACCATTTACACCAATGGAATCCTACCTCTGATGTGTTTCTTTACACTCTCAATTTGACATACTGATCCACCAGAATGACCGCTCCCCACATTAAATGGGGGGCACCCTTTGCATGGTCACGTGCAGCCCCTGGACCCTATGCCGCACCATTAGCACAGGCTTGGCTTTGCCTCCCCCCAGGTGGGATACCTGGAGGTCTCCACCTACCTCAGTCAGTTGCCCAATCCCACCTGGGGAAGTGTTGCCAAGGTGATCAGGCCAGGTAGGGGGAGGGGCTACCTGCCCACACAATAGAGGGAGGATCTTACTTGGGAATCGTCAGTTGGCTCCAGAGCCAATATTTAAATATTTAAAGTAGAGACAGTTCACATTTCTTGAACTCTAAGGCAAAAAGTGCCCAGGTTTAAAGGCAAAATATATGTGCAAAACCACCAATTGTGAATTATGTTTGCTTGTGTCCAGATAGGGGCACAGCTGAGCCAACAGACTAAGCCGATGGAAGGCACTCCATGCCACCAAGGCCATCTGAGCCTCAAACAACAATAATGGATCCGGAAAGACCCCCAAGCTGCAGACCCGCTTCTTCAAAGGGAGTGTAACCTCAGCGTGAGCAACTTAGGGAACCACCCACTAACCATGTCTCAGTTTATCTGTATTGAGCTTCAGTTTATTGGCTCTCATCTAGTCCATTACCAAGGAAAGAGAGTGGTCCAGTACATCCACTGTTATACCTGCAGATGTAAAGGAGCTGTGTGTCATCAGCATATTGCTGACATCATACTCCCTGTGCTGGTCCCGGGGGGGGGGGAGGTACTGTTACTGTAGCCAAAGTTCAGTCCTGAGTCATTAGCCTGGTAGAAGTTCACAAGATGAGAGGCGAGGTCCGAAACAGGGAGCCGGGCGGGGTCAGGAACACTGGAAGGTCCGAAGCAGGAAGCCGGGTGGGGAACAGGAACACTGGAAGGTCCGAAGCAGGAAGCCGGGCAGGAAACAGGAACACTGGAAGGTCCGAAACAGGGAGCCGGGCGGGAACAGGAACGCTGGAAGGTCAGAAGCAGGAAGCTGGGCGAGGAACAGGAACCCTGGAAGTACAGGTCTAGGTCCGGGTAAGAGCAGGTACTCCACAACAACGTTGCTCCCGCAACCTGGGACCGGGCTGACTGACCTTTATCTTCTCTAAGGCCAGGGGCGGCCCCAGCCCCCAGGAGCCCCGCCTCTCCTGGCCTTAAGGCAAGCACTCCTCCTGGGAGAAACCAGTTCCCTTCGCCTCTCTGCCCTAAGCCTCTGCAGTTCAGGAGAGGCCGAAGGGTTACTGGGCCCCGGGGGAGGCTCACCTGTAGACACTGAGTCCTCAAGCACCTCTGGGGCCAGAATGGTTTCACCTGGTGCCTGCTCCTGAGGATCTGGCACAGGTGCAGGCTCCTCAGAATCTAGGCCTTGCCCCAGTTCAGCCGGCCCTGGAGGCGGGGACTCCTGTGCCGGCTGGGATTCCTCCGGTTCACTCTCAGAATCGGAATCCCAGGCCATCACACTCCCAAACATCATACTCCAGATGACCCCACTCAGCAGTTTCATGTAGATGTTAAATAACGTGGAGGATAAAATTGAACCCTGAGGAACCCCACATTGAAGGTTCCTAAGCACCACTCTCTGGAACTACCAACCAAATAAGACCAGAACCACTGCAAAATGGTGCCACCCACGCTCAACTCAGAAAGCCACTCCAGAAGGATACCATGGTTGATGGTATAGAAAGCCCTTGTATCTCTCCTAATAGAGGTCATCATACAGGTTGATCGAAACAGTTGCTGTGCCAAAATTGGGCCTTAACCCCTATTGAAATGGATCTAGAAAATCAGTTTCCTCCAAGAGCACCTGGATCTGGTCCACAACCACCCCTCAAGAACCTTGCTCAAGAAAGAGAGGTTGGCCACTTGCTAGTGATTACTTAGATTTTCCAAATCCAGGGAGGGTTTCCTGAGGAGTGGTGTTACCACTGCCTCCTTCAGGCAGGCAAGGACCAGCCTACTGTTGAAATGAGGCATTAATCACCTCTCTGGTCTAGCCAGCTGTCCCTTCCCTGCTGGTTTCTATTACCCAAGAGGGGCAAGAGTCCAGAGTGCAAGTGGTCACCTTGACTGATCCAAGCACATCCACATCCTCAAGCCTTATTAACTGAAACTTATCCAACAGACTAGACAGTGCTCTGGACACCTCTTGAGATTCATCTGCTGTAACAGTAGCATCAAGGTCCCAGCAAATGCAAGTGATTTCATCCTCAAAATGCTTTGCGGATGTGCATTACGCTCTGTGCCAGTTGGCTCTGCATAAGCTCTACATCCCGTTTCTTATTGTTTCACACAGATCTCACATTCTCCATCAAGGCTTCGTTTGCACTGCAGGCATTTCACATATTCAAAGAAATCAAACTGCAACATTTTGTATCAAAAAATGCAAAGTTTCACCCAGATGGGGAAGCATTTGTTCCTCTCGTGACTACTTTGTGGAACATCATGGTGGAAGTGTCACTGGCATGTATTAGACATTGTGACATCGTTAATGATGGTTGTCACAACTTCTCTGTACACAACTGCACTATTTTATGAACTGGAGGTTCTGTGAAGGCTCTGGAGTCTTCTGCTCTAGAAGGCCAGTGTAAGAGCACTTCATACAGTAATATCTTTCTAAAATACCAAACACCAGAATAGCTACCCCTTTCCTATGGCTGTGACCTGCCTTTTTATGAACCTTAAAAAAAAACAAAAAACTTTATTTTATATTTAGATGCAGTGTTTTCTTGGTAGCTCCTGCATGAGAGTACAAAGCTTGTTGTTTTTTAAAAGGGGAGGGCAGCAGCATAGCTTCCATTCTCTATCCATCTATTCCTTGTATGTGACTGATGGGAGGTACTGGGACCGAACTGACACATTACGCTTAGTTGTACTATTCAAACTGCATATTTAGAACTATGAAGGTTTTCTCCAGACTGGCAGAGAACACTAGATAGGTTTGCAGTTTCATGAAGGAGGAAGGAGGTCATTTTTTTCCTTCTCTTGCAAGTGATACACGAGTCAACAAACAGATGTGAACTTGCCACGTTTAAGGTTATTTTATTAGGTTATAAAGTCCTAAACAACTCATGACCAGGATACATAAAAGACCACCTTTTCCCATTCAGTCACTGAAGTCAACAGAAGAAGACTTCTGCCAGGAGCAGGTGCCAGGAGGATGGCAGCAGTACATCACACAGCATCAGTGTACTTAACTCTTTATTCAAGGAAAGAAGTTGACTCAGAAAGCCAGGCCTAGTGAGCACTGCAAATTGTCTCAGTAGAGCTTGCCCCTATGAAGCAGTTGTGGAGACTGAAAGACACCGCCTTCCCACCATTGTCTAAGTCTCCTCCTCCCCCAGTTTCTTCCCAAGCAATATGAGGCTCCGTCACCGTGCCTGTCTTTGCTCCCTCCCACTTCGTACCTCTTGTTTCTGGGTGACTGGGGGTGGGGAGGGGAGCTGGTCACAGCAGCAGCTTCTTCAGCAGCCTGACTCATCTCTGCCTCTTGCCCCTCCCCCCATTCTCTATTTCTGTCTCCGCTTCTGGACTACTCTCTGCCACAGACTCTTCCTGCTCACTAAACCTTGTTACCTCTTCAGCTTCCAACTCCTCCTCCCCCCAGTCTGCTCCCTCTTCTCCTTCTGACCACTCCTCATTGTCCTACCACCAATCCCAGGCTCTGAGCTTTCTTCCTTTGGGGCTCCTTGGTCTCTGGCCAGCCCATGAAACCTTCTTAGTAGTGGTGCATGCTTGTGGTCACATGGCTAGCAGCTTCAGGGTTATAGTGGTGTCTTTATAAAACACTCATCCCCTAAGTATTAAACAGGCATTGACTGTTTCTGTTGTATTTTATGCTATTGTTATATTTCATCTATTGTCTACCACAGTGATCTTTTTAAAAGAGAGAAAATAGTTTTATAAATTTCAGAAAGAAGAAATGTTTTTATTTGGACAGGGATTTGGCGAGAGCTGTTTTTCAAAAACCACCATGCTGTTACTTATCCCCTGAAGATATAATCCCAGTGCTGTGCACCAGGGCTAGGTTTCAAAACAACGTTGTTCTTTTTTACACCCCCTTATATAAAAGAGTATCTGATGTGGAAAGGGTTAAGGCTTTCCCTTCATTTTCCAAAGTGGAACAAAGTGACAAATGAAATCAAGGCTCACCTTACAAAATCTGGAGTGCTTATGAATTGCATTTCATTGTGAGTCCTTTCACAGCGACTCGGCACTAAGTGGGTGTATTTAACATACTGCAGTGCATACCGGGTTCCAGTGCTAAATGCAAATGCCTCAAAAATGGGATCCTTCTCCCTAAAGCAGGCCTTGAGAAAGGCAGATAAAGAAAAGCATATTCTGCAAATCAAGTTGGTTCACTTCCAGTGCAAAATGTGGACTTGACTGACTGCAAGTGGAGCTGTCAGCTTGTACAGACTTCACTGTCAAGGACTGTGTCATCTGTCAGTGTCTGTTCCAGCTCACTGTACCACATAGAGGCAATGCACTGTTGCCTCCCAATTGATAACACGCTGCCAGAAGCATGTTACTTTCTCATCTGTCTTCTTGTAGCTGTCAAAACTGCAATCCATTAATTAGTTTGTTCTTGTGAATTTTAGTTGTTCTGAAGACATGTAAATTTCAAAAGTACTGGAGAGAGAAACACAGGCACATATACACAAACCCACCGTGGTGCCAGTAGGGGCCCTGCAATGTCTAAGTGGCAGTTATTATGAACAGTGTAAGTGCTGGCTATCACAACTATCAGTCTGAGTGAACATAATGATGGTAGCTAGTTTTGTTGTATGGCTTTTAACGAGGCCAAGTTCATGAAAGAAGCGGAAATGCAGTGAATGACACAGCAAAGGAAGAAAGCACCAAACGGAGAGGTCAGTTAAGTTAAGAAGGTACAAATATTATATATTGTTTATATATATTATCATTGTCCTTCCCTAAAAGAATAGAGAGAGGGGTTTTTCTTCCCAGGTCTCATGTCTGCTAAAAAAAGGGGGATCATGAACTGAAAATTACTCTAGTCTCACCCTTACCTGTAACATTTTTGGTGTGAATGGACTCCACACCTTCAACCATATTCCTACCTCCTCTTGCGGATTCTGGTATTATCTAACTATATTCATACAGATAGTTACACTAGATCTCACATGAATGTTTATTGATGATTTGCATTCTCAGTAATAATGAGGGGGGTGGTCAGGAGAAAGAGAGACTAGATCCTGCCACTCTTGCCTGATTTATGCATGATTTGGTGCAGCATATTTGCTGCCATCTCTATGGTTGTTCCCATGTTGCTCTTGGTCTCCCTTTGCTGCCTGTGTAGATTGCTCAGTAAGAAAGCATAATCTGATTCAGTCACATGGTTGGAAGATGTAGATGATGTTGTTGGGAATGGTGTAGAACAGGCTTCCTCAACCTCGGCCCTCTAGATGTTTTGGGACTACAATTCCCATCATCCCTGACCACTGGTCCTGCTAGCTAGAGATCATGGGAGTTGTAGGCCAAAAACATCTGGAGGGCCGAGGTTGAGGAAGCCTGGTGTAGAAGCAACAGAGTAGAGCCAACTGTCACACCCCTTCAAGTACATGTAAACAGGGCTTTGGTCTTAGCTGGGACATGAACACAGCAACCTAAAGCACTTGACAAGCTGCATGTATGTATAGAAGAGCTTTGAAAGTGGAGTGGCAAAGAAGAAGAAGAAGAAGAAGAAGAAGAAGAAGAAGAAGAAGAAGAAGAAGAAGAAGACCTTTCTTTTCAGTGACACATTCACTGTGAACTTGTGTTACAGCCTGATGGACATTTTAAAAGAAATAGAGGATCCCACATCTAAATATTTCTTGCCATTTCCAACTTTCATTGTGTTAGGCTAGCAAACAGAATAAGCTTTTAAAAAGGAGAATCAGTTAGGACTGAGAATGACCATAACCCTCTCCAAAACCCTTCCTGAATATATAGTATACTCCAGCTAAGGATGGAAATAACTGTCAGTTTCTGATCTCCCCTGTTCCTCATTTGCCCACTCTTAAATTCTGTTCTCCATATTTCTGCAGCAATATTAAATTTTTAAATTCATCCGCATGTTAGTGTGAATTTCTCCTAATGAACAAAATCTGTATGCCATTTTAACTAATCCGCACATTTTTGCCAGCAATGTATTTTTGTATTTTCACTAATATATTAGTTTTAATGCACACTTTCCCCAAACATATGTGTCAGGCAGTGAGGTGGTTGCTCATGAGTAACCAGGCAGGACTCCGACCTGTCTTTTTCAGGTTTTTATTTGTGCAAACTATTTACAGTGCTGAACCACAAAGTTCATGTCCATCTTAGTCACTTGCAGATTCCGGAAGTGGCTCCTTCCGGTTTCTCCTCTAACATAAGAACTTAGACACCCCAAATCTCCGTCTCCCCTCCTTACGTTTCACCCCTCTGAGTGCCTGTTTCCTGGCCAGCCGAGTTAGGTGAGGCGCTTGGGCTCTCAGTAGCATCTTCGAGCCCTCCCCTGGCTTGCCTTCCCTCTTCCCCCTCTGCTCCACTGGAGGTGTGGCTTTCCCCACCAGTGGACATGGAGCAGCTCCTCAGAAGCGGTGGAGGCTCTCTGTATCCCCTTGCCTCCCTCCCCTGTCCCGGTGGCAGTCCCCTGACAATATGTATTTTTGTACACATTGTTTGCTTGGAGAAAATTCAGAGAACTGCAAATTTTGAAGGCTGGCTGTGTTTCGGTTCTTGTATCATTTCATTTCAATTTAGGTATATTTACATCAAATGCAAACTGAATTTCTCCCTCATCCCTAAATCCAGCCTTTTTAGAATCTTACTGGTGTCAACAAGAGATTTAACCCCCATGTTCAGGGTCCGTATATCTCTGAATAGCAGGCGCTGATGACAAATAGCTGAGTGAGGAGAGCTGTTGCCTTCATCTCTTGCTTGCAGGCTTCCTGGAAGCAACTGACATGTCAATTTTGGGAGCAGGATACTGAACTAGATGAACTCTGGTCTGATGCAGCAGGACTCTTCTGATGTTCTTGGGTTTCTTAAAGTACCAGGTGAAAATTCATTATTCTGTTTCTCTCTTGGATTAATCCATCTTTCTTGGGGAGAAAAAAGGAAAATTATAGCACTCATCTAATGGGTCAAAATAGTCTTATTCATTTAGAATGTATACCCAGTGGTCATTGAATCATGTCCTCTTCTATCTTAAATAATCCCTTAGCTAAAGTAAACCAATCTGAACATGTATACTATTATACCACATATTTCCCATGATTCCTTAATTATGAAGTCCTTTAGGAAGCCATTTACTTGTGACTCCTAGGAGATCTTTCCTGCATCTTCACAATGGATTGATATTCATACCTTTATCCAGACATTTTAAAGTTATGACCTTCAGCTATAAGAGCAATTTGCTTAGTTCATTCCATATGATTTTGTGTGATTTGCAAATCTAATTTTTATCTCCATGTCTAGCATTTGAAAAATCTTTTGCCTCCATATTAATTTAACATTATCTTTTACCCATTAAAGACAGCTCACAGTGACCTTTAAATTCACTTACAAATTAGAACCCATTGGCTAATCTGGACCAATTGGCCTCAGTTACACATTCAGTGACAAACCATTATTTCTGGCCCAGTTCTTTAATTGGCCGGAATGCTCTTTCCTATCAAATATATTCACTGTCAGAGTAGCTTGCTAGCCTTTTGCAGACTTCCTGGATATTGTCCAGGTCATTAAAGCTACATCTTCTGTTAAGTCCTCATTTATCCAGAGCCAAATCCCAAACTCCTCCTTGTTCTTAATTAATTGAACTTTGCAGAATTTTGGAATGGGTCATTCTGCAGGTGAGATTCTTGAAGCTGAAATAGTGAAGCATTCATGTAAAGAATGACAGATCAGAAATGTTACTTCACCAGGCAAGTGTCCCAGCAAAAATAAAATATTTTTAGTATGGTTTTTTTAATATACCACATTTATAAAACTTCTGGCAATTTTTTCAAAAGAAAAGCTACTTAATACAGTTCCTCATGTTGTGGTGACCCCCAACCATAAAATTATTTTCGTTGCTACTTCATAACTGTAATTTTGCTACTGTTAGGAATCGTAATGTAAATATCTGATATGCAGGATGTATTTTCATTGTTAGAAATTGAACATAACTAAAACATAGTGATTAATCACAAAAACAATATGTAATTATATAATGTGAAATATTTATTTTTAATTACATATAAATGAATTTTTGTCTTGAAGCATGGTGTAGCATGGGTAACAGTCTTAATATAACAACAGTAAACTACATTGCTACATTTTGCGACAGTATGCGTAAAAAGCCAACATCATTGCGAAGGTTGAGATCGCTTCTTTCTCACCAGATCAGAAATTCTCAGGGCAGTCTTTGCAAGAGCACAACGAAGATCATCTTCCACAACAAGTCTACTTCCGTATTTAGACTTGATAACTAACAAGCAGGAAAACCCTGTTTCACAAAGATATGTTGTTGGAAATGGAAGAAGAAGGTGCAACACAGTCTCAGACAGAACAGGATATGACTGCAAACACTTGATCCAGAATTTTGTAACTGGCATTGTAGAGAAAACAGTTCTCGTTGCATCGCTGTTAATAAGTTCAATGAACTCCTCTTGGAACATTTATACCCCATCTTTTCATAGTAACAAACAAGGCAGCATACAATGTAGTCAAGAAAAACTCAAACAGATGATTATAATGAACAACCTTAACATGATTAAAACAGGCTTGGCAATCAGTCAATCACGTACAGCAGTAAAAACATTCATCTGGCTTCACTGGGTGTGAGGTATGCAATTGTAAATAGGCACCGAACTACCTCTCAGGACTCTTACCTCACATCCAGAAAGTAAGCTGAGCCCTAGGCAAACCTAACTCCCTCACCAACAGACATTTTTAGTGGCCTTGGATTTCAAATGTAGAGAATCCTCTGCATCTCAGAGTTTTCAGCTTAACGGTTTGGTTCCCCCCACCTCCTCACAATTTTTACTCAGTCTACATTGCTATAGAAACAAGTTTTCATGTTATATACCAAGCCTGAACTAGTGTTGCTCAGTTTTTACTCTGACTTCTCACAGTATGCGCTACCCAATGAGAAATTGCTTCAGCACTGCTTTCACAAATTCCTGACTCTGGACACATTGTTTAAGTCCCTGTTAGTATGATATCATAGATACTGTTCATCTCACATCTTGTGTGCACATACCAAACTGTCTGCTTTCACGGACTCATATAAATATAAATGAACTTGTGAAGGAAATGAGGTGTTAATTGAAGGTGCACATATTTCTCTTTGCAAATCTTGGCTGATAAGCTACTTTTTCCTTGTTTCTAAGGAAACTCTGTCTCCCTGAAAACCTAAGAGATGGATTTGCTGTAAAATTTAAAAGCAAATTCATTGCGATTAACTATTGCATGGGAATGCCATGGTACTTGGGTACCCTGAAGAGAAACTTGGATTGTGACCCAGCAGAGGATTTGTGCTGCCATTCTCGTCTAGAGAAATTGTGCCAAGCCATTTAGAGACTGTTGTGACCAATTCTTTGCCAATCCCCCTCAAAGTAATCAATAGCAGTCCAATGACCTTTCGTATAAATGGTTGTACGAAAAGTTGCTTTTGGCATTCTGGTTCAGTTCTGTTTTAGGTGGCTATTGCCATCTTTTCCTTATAAAATGTGGGGATTTTATTTTATTTTTTCATTAAAGCCACCATTGAAATAATCTACATTCATCCCACCCAAGTCTGCTGAGAAAGGTTTTTTTTAAGAAATGATAAAAAAAAATTCAGCTTACGTTTGACTTGGCCATCTGCAAACTGGGTTACCAGTGACTAAGTGCATTGCCTATGAAATGCCCTTGAACAAAATGGAGTTCTATAATGAAGGAATGTGGCCTATTAGCTTTCCCACAGTATTGTCCTGAATTGTGTCGCTTTGTCTGTATTTGTGGGTACCTAAGTGTGTTATAGGTAGCACGAAGTGTGCTTATAGGTAGCAAAACATACTTCAGTTGCAAACTTCCAGTAAGCTTTTAGATGTCTAAGATGGTGTGTTATTTCTGCTTGAGAATACAATTACAATTCCCCCCTTAGGGATTTAGAACTGTCCGGGCTATATCATAATTTCTGAGTCAATGCCAGGGTTACAAAAGCATGTGGCTAAACTTGCCTACTAGCGGGTGTACAACTTTTTTGTTATCAAATAACTCTCCATCACTCACCAACTGCTTTGCTAGAAATTACTGAACACATTTCCACTGCCATAAAATTGGCTAGGGCTATATTTCTGGATTCCAAGAAAGCTTTTGACAGCCAACTATGATACTTTATGTAAGAAGTTGTCAGCATACTGTGTATCACCTAAAGCTGTCACTTGGCTTAGGTAAGAACTGTCAAATTGCCTGCAAAATATTGTTACTGGGAGCACTAAATCTTTCAACCTATTTCTGTTGGGATTCATCAGCTGTAGTCCCTGTTCTTTCTTTTTAAATCCCATGTATAAATGATCTATCACGTGTATTTGGTAGAAAAGCAAACTTACATATACGTAACTGATGCTATAGTCCAGTGTTAATAAGGAAAGCTTCCTTATCCCATTGGAGTTAGTCGCACGATTCACGTGCCTTCATGGTTATCAAACAGTGTCATTAACCACCAGGAAAAATATCATTAAATATTTACTTGGAGTCAATATATATTTGTTTTAAATCATTTTTACACCAACATTTTTGCACCGAAAAGGCTCCCAGAGTGGCTTACATAAGATCAATTAAAACAAGTCTCTGCCTCCAGTCAGAGAGATTGCAGGATTACAGGAAGAAGAAAATGGGATGCAGAAAAACAAGTGTTCGCAGTTATCTGTTCTTTAAAGTTCCAACATGCTTGTAATGACCAGCTTGTATAGAAGCAATTCATGAGAAAAGGAACCAAAGAAAGCTGATCTATCAGTAGAGTTGATGGAGTGGGCCTGCTTCCCATATAACCCTCTGCTGCTACGTGACAGTTGAGGAAGAGGAGAGGCCAGCAGAACAGAGTTTAAGTAGCATCCCTGCAGTCCTCTGTCTCTGCTGCATCCTGATGAAATGGTTAAACAAAATAACAAATGGTTAAAAATAAAAGGAATATATGGTTTTATTACGGATCAATTATGTGTGTTTAAGCCTAGGATGCAATATAACATAAGAGGCAAGGAACAATTTTTTCAAGCAGCCTTCTAACAACGTGATTCAAGGTACAGTGTGCTTCAAAGCTTTCTCAGGAATACAAATATTCTTTCCCTTCTCCTGTATTCAACTGGAAGGAAGAAAACCGGGTGCCTAGAAACAGTCCATCAACTTTCCAAAGAGGCAGTTAACATAATCCGTGTTGAATGCAACAACTGTTGGTTCAGCATTATAACCTGTTCCAGGGAACGACACCAGGTGCATCGTTATAGATTCTGGATGATGTTCTCCCCCCCCCCCAGTACATTTATATTTGCATGAAAGGCCTGGTCCAAAGGACCATCTACACCCAGAATTCTCTCCATCCTCTGATCGCTTGAACTGGACTGTAGCTAACACAATCACTTGAGAACACCTGTGCCTTCTTAATCATTGCCTCGGCTTAGTATTTATTTTATTTTTAAATTTTCTACCTTGCACTTCTGTAAAATAAACCTGAAGGTGGCAAACGTGTAATTGGGAGTGAGGAACCACAAGTCACTGATCCAGATATAATGCAAGTGTTAGGCATTGGAGATGCAGAAATATTTTCATTTTTCAAACTGACTTTTTTTCTACTTTCATAGTATGTGATTGCTTTGCAGAAAAAAGGGGGGGGAGTGCTGAACCTTTCCAGCCAAATGGATCTGAATGGTGTATGCATTTGTATTCTTATATATTTATTTATTTCATACCCTTCCTCCTGGAAGAATCCAGGGCAGCAGCATTTGCTATAGTTGGCTTAATTAGTTACTATAAGTACGGCTAGATTCTCACTTCATTTTGTATATTCTATCCATCATTTTTTGCACAATTAGCATTTTTTATTTTCTGAATGTGCCCTCTTTACTGAGATCAAGCAAGTTGTATCTTCATGCTATGGAATTTCAGCAGTTGTGAAACTAGTATCTTAATCGTGCTTACCTGGGAGTAAGCCCCACTGAACGGATCTATATAGAATGCACTGCGAATGACACATTTTGTTTTAATCTCTCTGCAATGGTGATGGTGAATTAAATGTTTTTACACTGTTTTTATAGTGTTCCGTCCCTGTCTCTCTCTTTATCAACCATGATGTGTTGTGAGAAAATACTGCCAAGATAATAACGCTTGTCAGAACTTCATAGGTGAAAACAGCTAGACATCCTAGATGCTTGAAATATCACCTCAGTCTTTTGCAGTAGACCAAAAAAGTGTTGCGATGCCAAAGCAAAGCAAGGAATCACCAAATGAACATACACGTCTCAGGAGCACACAGTTTGGGGGAAAGAACAACTAATGTCAGATATGAATTACCAATTAAAATCAAACACGTTAAAAATGCATATTCAGACAGGGTGGGATTCAGCATGTCCTGAGCTTTGAAGACATGCTGAATTCAGGAAATCTTTGTCAGCATAGAACCGCCATTGCTCCTGTGATACTAACCGCTGACAAGAGCGTTGGAGCATCACCAGTATAAGGGACAAAGAGGAGTCATAGCAAAGGCGAACAGAACTTAGATACCTGCATCCACTCATATGCCTCCACTATGGACTTGAATGGCTACCATTAATGAAATAGCACCCCTTGCTTGCTTGCTTGGCCCTGGCTAGAAAAGGGTTGATTGCCAACAGTTTGTGTTTATGCTGCCTTTATGAGCTACTGTGCCATTGTACTATGGCAGCCTGTTCATAGGAGAGGACAACGGCTCTTGCTGCCAGACTGGTTATTTGTTAACTGCCAGGGATGCCAACATGAATAAAATATTGGGGGCTCAGGTAAGACCCACCCCCCATAATCAATCACATGATGTGGCACATGTACACCATTTGAATGACAACAACTTTGTGTATATGTGTGCATTTGGCCAGTGCATGTGGTTCCACAGCACTGGGTGCAGATACTAGACAGGGCATTGCAGGGTTTCACAACTATAACATAGTGAATTTAGCAGAATGGAAGGCGAGAGGTGGGCGGGGGCTGGATTTTGGCCTCGCACAGTGTGCCACTGAAATGTCAAAGGCCAAAATCCACCACTGGCCTATGTGGAAAGAGATGCAGAGGCAGAGAGAGAAGATCACAGGAAGCTACCTTATCAGGCCATCTAGCTCAGACAGGCAGCAGACAAGGCTGTCTTTCCCAGTCCTACCTGGAGATGCCAGGGATAGAAACTGACACCTTCTGTGTGCCGTGCAGATGCTTTACCCCTAAATTATTACCCTTCCCCTAAAAGACATAATGGAGTCATTAAGCATCGGCATACAATGATTTTTGCCTTGTTTTGTATCTTTTTTGTGTGGCAGCAGAGCTATCAGGGACTCTATGGGCCTGTCTGTGTTGCTCCAATGGCACATTGCTCCTGCTTTTATTGTTGCTACGGGCTGAGCATAAGATGACTGTTATGTCAGCATCAGCCTTGGCACAATGGCTGCCAGTCTATCCAGACCTTAGGAGTTCCCTGTATATCTGTACAGAATGCAAGGGGAGGTTCAAAACTATTTTCCTGTAATCCTGCTACATCTATCACAACCTGCTGTTTTGCCACATGATAACAAAATCTTATTGATATTGGGTATAACCACAAGCTTTCCAGCAGTGGAGTGTAAATAATTTGCTGAAGGCCACAAATAAACAGTCGCACTGTTCTTTAGCTGGTACTGCCAAAAAACAGGATTTGCTTAATTTAGAAGGCTGGCCCAGCATGCCAGAATTTCTACTTCCCCCTAGTTAGAGGAGACTTAGTATCATGTTTACCCAAGGAAGGAATAATGTGATATGCCATTACAAAACTGTTCTCATTTCCATCTGCAACAGCTGCCCTATTTGGACAATACCAACTCTCCAGAAACTGCCCATTCAGAGTTTTTAACTCTGTTTAGAAATGCAACTCACTCTTCCTTCCTGTTTTTGGTAGATCAATAACTTTGGAATCCTCACCAAAATGCTACAGTCCTGCCTGTGGTAATGTCTCTTGCAAACCTGCCCTATTCATTGCTCTATTCAGATTATTTACAAATAAGCTAGTTTTTTTAACCCAATCCCCCAATAAGTTTTTTAAAGAAATGATTTCTGACCCTTTGTTTCTTACGTTTAAAGTACCTGAATATCCATTAGCATATTTGCAAGGTATGGGAAAGGGACACAGTTAAGTGGCAGCACATCTGCTTTGCATGTACAAGGTCCCAGTTTCAACAAGGGGCAGACCTTCAAAATATGCCGCACTGGTGCAAGGCCAAGATTTGACGCCCTACCCCGGGTTTTGGGAAGAAGGCGTGAGGCTCTGGCAGGGTCCTAGAGCCCTTGTTTCTCCTCCCCCAAATCTAGTAAGCACTTGCCTGTCTTTGGCAAGGAGAAAGGAGGATGTGAGAACCTTGCCAGAGCCCTCACACCTCCTTCCCAAAGCTGGGCAAATGCTTACTGGGCTTTGTTTAGTCTAGGAAGTGTGTATCCTATTTTACATTTTAAAAACCCATATTTCATTTTAATTGGATTTATTTAGAACTCTTTCTGGTCTTACTTTAGCTTTATTTCCCCTTTAATCCAATTCATCAAAATATTTTGTTTTCGGCTGTAATTATTTAGCTTTTATTGACCCTTTTGGAATCTGTTCAAAAGGAGACAATTCCTTTGTATCCCTAAATTCACACAAAAAAAATGTCCATTAAAAAGTTGCTCATTATAAAAGCCTTTAACTGTAGATATTCTAAAGCATAGTGACTCAGTGTCTATGTAGCAAATCCTAAAAATCTAACATCAACAGCAGTGTGCCTGTACAGGCTAGTCGAGGCCAATCAGCAGTTGTGCATGTACAGCCACCATCCACTTCAACTACTATGTCACACACATCCATAGTAAAGGCATGGGGCTTCTTGATTTTGGTGGCCACTTGGTGGCAGTGGCCCAAGTATCCAGCCCCAGACAATCAGCAACATCTTAAAGTGAAAAAAAACCTGCCCATTTACCAATATGGCAACTCTGCTACCCAGTGAGCGTCATGGCTGAGGGGGAATTTGTGCCCAAAAGGACGACACCAAATTCAGCGCTTTGTCCAAGTTATCATTCTGGCTCTGGCTTAGGAAAGCTCAACTGTTTTAAGTTTGGTTGCTTGACTCCCTCCCCCACCCTTTTAAAATTAGTGGGCCTTAGAAATGCTCGCCTCTGGTTGGCTTTTGCACATTTCTTTTAGGGCTTTTTGCCACAAAGTCTGGAAATGTGCTATGTTTTAAACGAAAGCCGAGACTGGTATAATTATAGGAGCCTATTTCGCCCTGCTTCTTAATGTGGCCTCACACAAAATTAACAACCTGATTGAAACAGGCTCATATTTTTCATATAAATTGTTTTTATACGAAGTGAAAAATTACTTCTGCAAACCGGGCTTCCCCTGGAGGATGCTACCTTATTTACCATAGACTGAAGTGGAGAAATGGCGATTAAAGGAAGAGGGATTTCTCTGTGTGCTATATTGCTTCTAAAATTGTAATGATTGCCTGGCAGTTTTCTTTTTATTTGTATGCATCTCCTTTTTAACAAATAGTTCTATTGGTAATTACCCAATTTATGCATCCATAGAAAACCAGCCTACACGTGTGATAATACCACATTTTGATATTTATGAACTGCCACTTTCCTATAAACACAGAAATGCAGTTAATTATCACTGGGACTGTTTATTAAGACTTGGAAGAAGAAATATAATGAATGGATGCATCATTTAGTCATTAAAATACTTCCAGTTGTTCATCTGATTGTACTTAATCTTAGAATATTTAGTTTGTATTGTGAGTTTTGAAGGTCAGTCATACTTTAAAATAAGGGTGGACAAATTGTAGCCCTCCAGATTTTGCCAGACTACGATGCCCATCTTCATGACCAGCTGGGACTGTTAGCACTTTGAGTACAAAAGAGATTGGGGGCCATAAACTCCTCATTTCTGACTTAAACCAACAGCTTTTTAAGGCTCAGTTTAAGGCCCATCCCTCCTGCAGTTGCCAAATGTTTCTATCTTCCTGTGCCTTTAATACATGTATAACATGCAGAAATTAAGTGTGAACCTTTTCCTCACTCAAAAGTGAAGCAGTGAGGAAAGCTTCAACTTCCAAATTTCTGTTCGTAATATTAAGATTGCAGCCCTATGCAGCAACCTGGAAGCATGTTCCATGTAACTAAATAACACTTCTTAGCAAACATGCATGGGATTGGGTTTCAAATTGGTTCATTACCGCAGGAGCCCATGGGACAGAGTTTATACCCTTGGACTCTTCTGGTGCTATACTGGTGCAAGCTCTGAGGCACTGGCTCAGAAATCAGACACCAATCAATCACTAGTGTTGACTGACACTGCAGTTTAGGGGCATTATGCATAAATGCTGGTTATGAAACAGTAAGACGTTTCTCTTTTAATGAAAAGTAGCCTTGGGGGCCTACAAATTTGATCAGAGAAAGAGCAGAGGAGAGTCCTTGTTCCTTTTCCCTCTAGCTGTTTTTCCAATCAAAATTGAAAGCTGCTTTTGAGATACAAGTACAAAACTCATTTTCAAAACTAAAACAGGTTAGGGCTGGGCTTAAACATTTGAATGCATATACCATATAGTTCATCATTGACTATGACTTAAACCTTGCCTGTTGGGTCCATAGTGTTCAGGCTTTCAGTAGAGCGAGCCTTGTATAAAGATTGCTCTGGATGACCCTAGACACTTTCAGAATAATTGCTGGTTATTTCTTTTATCACAGACAAGCAAATTTCATTATGGGATTCTAGTAGGTGTCACTACCCCTACCCCTTGCTTACTGGAAATCATACAGAGACTTTTCAACAAGGAAATACTTGATGCGAACTTGTGCAAATCTTTCAGTTACAACCCAGCTGCCTGCAGTCATCTGCATTCCACATTTGCAGCATTCTGAAGTTTATAGATGTCAAGAGCTTTGAAGAAAACAAGGGCAATATAATGGGAAGTTTATTTGGGGAAGGAGAAATCCAGGTATTTCAAAAGGAATATAAAATAACATTCTAAGCAACCATTATAAAGTGCCACAAATGTGAATCCTATCTTAAAGGAACATTGTAACCTTAACTGTCTCATGCCGTCTGACAGCAAGAGCTGTCCTGCAGTGGAACAGACTCCATCGGAAGGTGGTGGACTCTCCTTCCTTAGAGGTTTTTAAGCAGAGGTTGGATGGCCATCTGTAATGGATGCTTTCGTTGAGATTCCTGCATTGTAGGGGGTTGGACGAGATGACTCTCATGGTGACTTCCAACTCTACAATTCTATGGTTGTATGATTCTGTATAGAGCAAAAGCACACCTGTCCACCAAAATAGCCAATGCTGCTACAAGCAGGACTTGTTTGCCTTTCATCTGTGGAAGGAAAGGTTAGAAAAAGCCCTTTCAGATATGAGGTGGGGGGTTTGGAGCTGGCATTCACCAGGCCCCTTAGATGCTGTCCATCTTTTGCACACATTCCCACCATTTTAAACATTTTAAAAAGAGGATAATCACAGCTTCCCATGTGTATTTTATATTTTAAAAATTCTCTGCTTTCTTTTGATCTCTTTCTTGTGATGAGTTGAAATCTTCACTTTTTGGGCATTCCAAGTTGAAGTTCTTTGTTTCCTTTACAACTTTGCTGTTGTTGTTTTTATGTAAGCCGCAATCAGCTTTAAAAAAAATTGTATGCATTTGTATTTATAAATGTTAAACAGACTTTTAAACTAAAGTCATGATTGCGTCCCATTTTTTCTTTACATAGGAGTTCGTTTTTACAAAACCTTCACAGAACGATAACAAAATACCTGCCTAATGTAAAGGTATTCTGCATCCTTAAAAGTACTGTGGTCTCTGGTGAGACAATCATCTGAATTCTAAGGCAGTTGTCAAATTTAGTAATATATATATATATGGGTAGAGATGGATTTTTGTTTTTAAGTAGAATCCATTTTCTTTTGTAAGAGCAGAATCAGTTACTGCAAAGCAAACCCCCCTATAATTGGTATGGCAGATATATTTAAAGCTCCCCTCTTTTTCACTCTCCATAAATACATACACTTTATTGTGCCACTTTAAGATTTATTTTAAATATATTTTATTCCTCCCCATGCAGCTCTTACATAAGGCAGGATCCCTGCAACAGAGGCCTATTTATCCTCCCTTTAGTGCCCACTGTGTATGCACACAGGCAACTTAAGGCTCCAATCCAATCCTTCTCAGAGAAATGGTCCTCAGCAGCAGACAGTTCCTCAGACCAGAAACAGCACTGGGCTTCAGAAATGGTTCTTTTTCATGTCTCTAACCCCTCAGAGATCCATTCTCAGAAAAAAACAATGAGCCCAGCTCCCCTACAGCCTGAGGAGGCAGCATTGCCTTCATTGGACTCTGAGGACCAAGATGTTGCAGTCTTCTCCACCCTGCTACTCCCTACAGCAAGTAGGAAAAATATTTAAGAATAAAGGCCTCATTCATTGGAGCTCACAGTCTGAAGGAAGTCGAAACTTGTGTATGGCTCATGCAGAGTTTGCTAGGTGCTGGAGCAACTGAGAGTTCAGCTTATTCAGCTCCCAATCCCAATTGGCTCTCTATGGCTTCTTGGTTTCTTCTTATCCAACACAAGACTTCTGTGATCATGTATCTGGAACCTGTAGCCAGTTCTTTTCCCTAGTGTATTCACGATTGTTGCTTCTTGCGAGCTCTACATTCTACAGACATGAGGACAACGTGGCATAGCCCTATGCCATGTAATACCCCTGCTACATTTATATATCCCCGGTGGTAGTCTGTGGTTGGCTGCAGCGATGATTGTGATCTTAGCCTATTTTGAAGCTGTGGAGCAGGAGTATGTGTGAGAAGAACATTCAGGCAGAATGTTATACCATCAGAGAAGACAGGAACATACCATGAACACAAATAGGGTTCTTCCACTTCTTGCTTTCCATGCCCATATTCAACTCTCTTCTTGCCCTTTCAACTGCTAGTATTTTACTGGCATGGTGTCTCCACAGTGTATTTTTGCAGCTCCACCATCATAGGAGGATTAAGAAACTCTATTCCTGTCCAGTAGGCATAAGTCGGAACAGGACTGCTATATTAATATACTGTGTATGTGTGTGTGTTTTCTCACAAGCATGAAAAAGATTTCCTTTTCTGTTCATAAGTTGCCAGTTTTCTTTTCTTTACTATTTAACGTTCTCTTTCCTGAACATTTGGTCATATCTGAAATCTGCCTTTGTCTCTGCCAAGGTCCATTAACGGTAGGGACTTCTTTTCCCTGCTCCGTTTTGCTGGTTTCCCCTCAACATCCCTTTGCTCAGTTGCATATGTTAATTCGCGTAAATGTGTGCAAATTTAAAATTGCCCATTGCCAAGCAGAGTGAGGCTGAGCTACAAAGAACTGACGGTGGCAAGAATATCTGAAACAGGCATGTTTCACAACAGTCAGCTGGCAATCCTTCCCCTGGCTGAAGTAGTCCTGGATGGAGAAATTGCAGACCATGGGGCAATCCACAGTAGCTTTTCCCTCTGTCAGGGTACAGGCAAGACTGATATGGACTAGAGAGGGAAAAGATACTGACCAAGATAGAAAACCTGAGCCTGGGCTGTACCATGTCGTACTGCAGGTGGAGGTTAACAAAATGAAATGCTCATCCACATAAAATCTTCCTTCCATATAGAAAACAAGATGTTGAGGGAAATTATCTAGCCTTTTCCTGGATTTGTTCATTTTCTGTATGCAGGTAATTTTGTATGCATCTTGTGACCTATCGTATTAAAGCCCATGAAGTTCTTAAGAGATTGGTGTTTTTAGTTTTGATGTATCTCAGTGCTGGACTGGGCTTTTAATGTTTTTGTGTAGTCTGACAAGGCCAAAATTGTCAATTTTTGAAATTTCAAATCCTCATAATTCAAAAACGGGATGATATAAAAAGCTAAAATTTTAGATTTAAACTTAGTTTTGATCATTCAACGTGTGTACAAAATATTAAGAAAATTGGATGCCATGAGGTAAAAAAAGTTGGATCACTTGATATGGAATGATCCAGCAGATCATTCAGTCATGTAAGTTCCCATCTGGCAGTCTGAAGCAGTTATGGTCAATCATAGGTTTGCCACCTCAGGAAGAACTCCCTCACCTTCACCAATGCTTAAGTTGTCCGTTCTTTCTACTCATTCTTTGGCTGGGTTAAAATTAGCAGTAGGCATCTCTTAGCGGAATATCTTTACATGCCTGTTGTAATTGTAGGCCTGAGATGGTTAAAGGCAGTGGCACCAAAGCAAGGCAGGCAAGTAATAGCTTGAACAGGAAGACATCAACAGATACTAAAAAAAAAATATCAAAAAAATCCCATGTTTGCAAATGTCAGTGAATACTTTGCATAGGCTGGATCACAAACCAGATTTCTTCCACTGTATAAGAAGCATTATCTATTTTGCCCCAGGGAAATACATATTCCCTACTCTCAATTTGTAGCATGTATTCTTTTGTTTTGTTTTTCAGCTGTTCTAACATCTTACATGTTGCCCACGCACCACACTGGAATTTGCAGTGAGTTCTAACATTACCAAAACACTATCAAAGTATGCTGTCATTTCTTTAACTTCATATCACCAGAGAACATATATGTGTGTGTGTGTGTGTGTGTGTGTAAAAAATCATATAGTCTTCCCATTTTCTTCGGGGATAGCCGACAGCCAGAGCAATTTGCCAAGTACAAAAAAAGAAAAGAAATATTAGCACAGTTAAAAAAATGATAGTATGTTAAGGTTAAATTTTATTTGCCTGGAAGCACACATTTTCACAGCATGCATATCAATTGTTTCAGCTTGTAATTATGATACAGTAATGAAGTCCCAATGCGCATAAATGTGTGTTGATGAGGAAATCCTGGAATCTTTACTTCATTTACCCTTGAGTAGGAGACTTCACTTTCCTTTCCCTTCCTGGGAAATGCTGATCTGACCTTTGTCTTCACACCCACACCCACCCACCGCCGTTTATTTTGTTTTCTAACAACCCTGTACCTGAATCCTGGCAACTATTCTGCAACTCTTGTCCTGAGACCTACTTTGGAATGCAGGAACTGTGGCCACAACCACACATTGAAAGCATATATATATATATATATATACACACACACACACGATTTCTTGGTTTACAAAAGTACAGTGGTACCTCGGGTTAAGTACTTAATTCGTTCCAGAGGTCCGTTCTTAACCTGAAACTGTTCTTAACTGAAGACCACTTTAGCTAATGGGGCCTCCTGCTGCCGCCGCGCCGTCGGAACATGACTTCTGTTCTCATCCTGAAGCAGAGTTCTTAACCTGAAGCACTATTTCTGGGTTAGCGAATTCTGTAACCTGAAAGCATATGTAACCTGAAGTAACCCAGGGTACCACTGGGTGGGAATTTTTGGACCAGGTTAGCCAGATTGATTTGAATGCTGTTGGTGGGTTCTTGTTGTTGTCTTGTTGGGCTGTGAAGGGAAACCATATCGGGGTCACCGTGTCAGTTTAAATTTGTTGGTTAGTTTTTCTAATAAGGCTGTTTCCCATACTATTTGATACCATTGGTCTATGCTTGCTCCTGACAGGTCTCCCCAGTGTCTGGCGATTACGCTTCTGGCTGCTGAGAGTAGGTGGGTTATGAGCTCTTTGTGCTGTAACGGTCATGGCTTCCCTTCAATAATCCTGGGATCAGTCAGTTGCTAAGGGTAAGGGGTGAACTACTGGATGGGGGGGGACCATGTTCTTTAAAGGTATCGTGTGGATGTGACCTACTTTTAGGTGGGGGCGGGGAAGGCTCCCCTGAAACCTCACTTTATCTGAAGCTGATTCATGTTTTTAATCTCAAATTCATAAACGTTTCACCTGGCCTGTCTGCTCTGGGGCTGATCCCTTGCCAAGCAGTCCCTCTTAGGAAGAGAAACAGTGTGTTCCTCTAAAATTGATTGTTCTACATAGTTCCTTCTAATCAGCTTTTAAAAGAGCAGCCTAGAGGAGAGAGTGTTTGGTGTGTATATCATGCCTGTTTGTCAATGAGAGACTATTTATTATATTCTCTAATTAAACACAGCCATACATTATTACTCACTGTTTCTGGGACATATGGAATCCTGCCTGTGGAGATGAATGAGATAATTTTTTCTCTCACAAAACCACATGGGGCTGCGTTTGAGACAGCCCTCACCTTGTTGATGTGTGTCTGTCTGTCTCGGCACATGCACAACCGTGTATGTGATAGAGACACCATGTGTAGACTTCAAGAATGTGTTTTACTTACGTTCCTTTTAATGACTGAGACACAACACACCCCAATTCCATATCACAAAAATGTTTTGCTCTCTCTCTCTTTTAGAAAAGCTCTCTTTACTTTCAAAAGCAACTCATTTTTCATGTAGATTGAGGGAGGAAAAAATATATAAAATCCTCACAGAACTATATCCACAAATATGGATGGTGTCCATTATATTGCAGATACTTTCTTCTAAATCCTACCAGCCATTAACAGCACCCTGAATATTCGGCAAGCTTTTGAGTTTAAGCATTAGAGCCATTTGTTCTTTTAATCATTAAAATGAATTAAAATTGATTTGAATGTTGTGAATGACTTCATGTTATTAAGAACTGGGATACAAATATTTCAAATAATGAAATAAAGCAGCACCCAGTATCAGGATCACTACCTCATCTGCAATCTTTTCTTAACATCCTAGATTCACTATTCTGTCCCCTCTACATTAATGGAGCACCATCTAGTCATAAATCCTGCACACTACAGGTTTAGGGTATACATTCTTAATTAACTCTCATATGGCGACTTTAAAACAGTGACAGAAGCATGATAAAGGAATCTTCAGGTGCCATGAATGAAACCCTGAAAAATAAGAAAACAATTATTTCTGTGAACCTGATTCACTCCATCACAATGGAATGTGCTTTGATTTCCAACGAGATGACAAGACTTAAGTAGGACTATTGTTACTCAAGAGGTCTCCTTGCCATTATTTTCCTGGTGTTTCATGGACACGTTGGAATGAACAAGGCTAAGGTAGCAAGGCTAATGAGTTCCAAAGAGTACAGTTGTACTAATAATGAGATATACACATCCAGGTTGGAATCCTTGCGGGCTGCCTCCTCTGATTGCTCCTTTCTATACGAGGGATTTTATAAAATATGGTAATTAACAGGGTGACTTTAGACTATGAAATTTATCATGGATAATACGTTCAGGAATCCTGGTAAAAGGCCAAGGCTGGCATTTCTTTAACTCATAATTATTGTGTTTTATTGTTGTGGTTTCTCTAACGCCATTAACAAGCTAGGACTCAGCTTTATTAGAATTCACTTGGCCCTCACCGCTCTATGCATATTTATTATGTGAGAGAATAGGATTCTTTTCCTCCAGCCTTCACTAATTTAAAAGAAGATATCCACAATGAAATGTATTCAAATATTTTGACATTTTGCTTCACCTCACTTACAGAGCAGAAATTGTTTCTGACAGTTATTATACAGTACGGGAATCCTGCTGTTTCACTCTGCTGAAGCGCAGGTTGAAAAGACACAGCGATTGCATTTTGTTCAAAGAGCGCTTCTTTGGCCTAGAAATAGCAACACTGTCAGCTGTGATTCACTGGAAGTTTAGATAATATCCTCTATGCATCTCCAATAGGCACACAGATTTGGGGGTTTTCCACCACCCCCTCCTTCAAACACTGAAGAAAACAAACTGAGATACAGCCACCTTCATTCCTGAAACTTTTTATGGAAAGAATTTTTTTTAAAAAAAAAAATCGACAGGGGGGGGGAAATAGATTTTGGAGATGGTGTCCATCAGGACCAGTCCTACCAAGAGGCAGAGTGAGGTAGACACATGAGGCGACAGAAGGGAGTGGCAGCAAGGTGTTTGGAGAACAGAGCTGGGTTCACCATGTAGCCTTCCCTTCACCCTATGAACTAGCCTGCTGCCTTCCAGTGCATTGAGGATGTTATCTCATCAGCAGTGTGGAAGACGAAGTAAGTGCCAGGCCAATCAGCTTCTATACATGGAGTGGGTACCATTGTGTTCTTTGGCAGCAAAACGTCTTGAGTCAGCCCTGGTACCTATGATAGGACACAACACAACTATAAAGTCTTATTGCTGTCAGATAAGGGTCTATGAATATAGGACACACATTCCCTTCCATAAGCCAGCAGGAGGGAGGAAGACCCAATGGATATTCAACCAACTCCACTGATGTAGCCATTGAACAATAATGGTTACCCGCATATATTTTAACACGTTTTCTGAATTACTGTAACATTTACTCTTTTTAACAAATGGAATATAAGAATTGATCTGTCTTAATGTATAATTCAAACATATATCAAGTTCATGCAGAAACAAGGAACATAGAGAAGAAGAGCATCACTGAGAAACAGAGAAATATTTTCTTAGAAGACGCCAATTTCTTGAACAGCTATCTTCTCATCTCAAGTATACTTCTCCTGGTAGTTGGTGATTCAATCATCAAGAGCATAAATACTTGGGTGTGTGGTTGGCATACAGATGGAATTGCCTGCCTGGTATGAAAGTTGTGGATGTTGTCCCTCACCTAGACCAGGCATGGGCAAACTCCGGTCCTCCAGATGTTTTGGAACTACAATTTCCATTATCCCTAGCTAACAGGACCAGTGGTCAAGGATGATTGGAATTGTCTCAAACATCTGAAGGGCCAGAGTTTGCCTATGCCTGACCTAGAGAGTGCTTTGGGTATTTGGTTCTTCTTGAACTATTGTTTAAGTAGGTTCAGGAAGCTTCCAGTTTGTAGAACAGTTTACAGGAGTGTTATTATCTTGCTGCTGTTTTAAATTTTGGAATCATTTTTTCAAGATTTTATTTATTTATTTGCTGCATGTTTTATATTCTTTGTGAATTGTTTTGCAATTTTCTAAATTAGGAGAGGCATATAAATGGATCTGATCAATAATCAAATAAATTAAATTAAGTATAAAGGAGATCAGATATGCACAAGCTATCACATTTCCCAGTGTGTGGGAATAATGTACAATGTAAGACTTTCATAATGTCTCAATGTAGCAAGTTCATTCATTAATATGACTTAAATTAGAAATATCATGTACAAAGCCTCCAATAAAAAGGAAGCAGAGTAACAGGTTGTGATCTCAGATTAGAATATTCATATGTTTTCTTCCCCTCATTTTTAAGATTGACTTGCGATATTTAGGTTCCATCCAGAAAAGTAAAGATTTTCAGCCAGTTTTTTTTTGAGCCATCTGTTTTCACAGCTGATTCATATGACGATGACAGGAGTGGATCATATCTATTAATCATTTATGTTAATTCAATTTCCAATATCTCAGTCTTAGCCCAATGTGATTTACCATCCCAATTAATAACAATAACAAGCATTTATTAAACGCCATTTCTGCTACTACAAACTCCAAGTTAGCAGTAAACTGAGGCAGTGCTCGCATCCAAGTCAAAAATATTTCATTCCTTGCCATTCGAAAAGGGGCAAGGTACTAAATGTAACTGCAGACATCAAGATTCTACCTTTCTCTTGGGAATCATGCTAGTAAAGTAAGTCTAAAGGTGAAACAGGAACCAATAACTTCGTGAAGGGTACTTTTTTGGCATTGTCTTGCTGCAAATAAAAAAAATGACATTATGGCTTAATGTGCGTTCTGAGGAAAAATAAATTTCTTCTTGGATTCTGTGCAACCTTGCTTACTATATTCTGCCATCTATATGTATCTATGAAGGCCTGAGCTGAAATGAATTGTTTTTCTCAGTGTCAAAAACCGTGTCTGTTTCCAGGGCCAGCTCAAGACATTTTGCTGTCAGAGGCAAAGGGCAAGCAAGCGTCCCCATTCCAGTGTTACAACAAAATAATTCTAAGATTCCCCTGTGAAGGAAAGATGGTCTTTGTAAGTTTACAGAAAAGGTGAATAAGAGGCAACAATGTAGAAGGGTATAAAAATATGCATGGCATAGAAATAGAGGGTAGAAAACAGTTATTCTCCCTTTCTCATAACACTAGAATTCAGGGAATCCAATGAAGATTAATATTCGAAAATCCATAACAGACAAAAGAAAGTTCCTCTTCACATAGCACAGTTAAATTATGGAATTCGCTTCCAAAGAAGTTGTAATGGCCATCAACTAGGATGGCTTTAAAAAGAGTATTCTCTTTAGAGAATTAGAGAATTCTTGGCATATAAGGCTATCAGTGGGTGCTCTGCCTCTGTTCTGAACCACAGGCCCAATGGAGGGCCTGAGCGAGTGTTTTGATGCAGGGATACCAAAGAAGGATGTCAAAAGAACTAGAATTTCTTTATTATTATTATTATTAATAATAATAATAATAATAATTTTTATTTATACCCCGCCCTCCCCAGCCAAGGCCGGGCTCAGAGCGGCTATTAGAGAAAACACAGTGTGGAGAGTCTCATTGCCCTTACAGGAGTGAGATGGACACTGCAACAGTGAGAAGTCGTCATGACTTGTCTGCAAAGTGCTAATATGTTAAACATGACTTGTACAGAAGACAGCATACATCAGTTGGGTCAGAACCTCCCATCAATCCACCTGACCACTGAGGGCATAGGTGGCAACTATCCAAGGCTGACAGATAGCTCTCCTCTCTGGGCCAAGAGCCCAGCATCCCAGGGCCCACAGATATGCATAGCTTCAAAGCAAGCCAATTATCATATATCAAAGCAAGTGAATATAAACATATATGAGCTCATTCTTGCAACAACTATCAATTAACTGTAGGGTTATCTCGACTACAGAGATGGCGGTTTGCAGAGCTTCCTTAACATCTCTCCTCTGATTGCTTTTAGACGTAGATTGTGTATGGACAAATATAGTGATATTTGGAATGCATATAAAAAGCATAATGACTTGTTACTAATTTTATACTCGTTAGAATAATCATGCTCCTTTGATATCCATATATGTACCACAGTTTCAAGCACTTTTATTTTTCTTTCATTCCCTTTGGACCACTCTCCACCCTTTTCACTTTATTTCTGTACAGTGGTACCTCGGGTTACAGACGCTTCAGGTTACAGACTCTGCTAACCCAGAAATAGTACCTCGTGTGTTAAGAACTTTGCTTCAGGATGAGAACAGAAATCGTGCGGTGGCGGTGTGGCAGCGGGAGGTCCCATTAGCCAAAGTGGTACCTCAGGTTAAGAACAGTTTCAGCTTAAGAACAGACCTCCAGAATGAATTAAGTTCTTAACCCGAGGTACCACTGTACTGTAAATCTATACCAGTTGCTGGAAACCACAGGAAGGAAGACTGCTGTTGCACTCAGTAGCTACTTGTGGGCTTCCCATGGGTATCTGGTTGGCCTCTGTGAGTACAGGATGCTGGACTGGCTAGACCACTCGCCTGATCCAACAAGGCTATTCTGATGTTCTTAAGCTTCAGTGTTCCTTAATATTACCACCACACTGAAGACAGAACAGAATTCCCCACTACTCTTGAGTACAACCGGCTAGATTAAGGGACACAGGGCAGGCCACAGGGCACAAACAGCTCTGTCCTTCAGACTCTCATGACACACATCAGTATTAGCTGCCTGAGGCAGCTGCTTCATTCATGCTGTCTAGTAGTAGGGCTTGCTTTTGTTAAAACAGGTTGCAGATAGATTTATACGGTTTCAGTGTGGCCTTTAGAAGGTGGCTCAATAGCAAATGAGAATTGTTCAGAATGGTCAAGTTTGGGGCTGGTGTAATGAATAGGACCGAGCAGGGATGGGGTAACTTTGTATTTAGATTTTGTTTATGTTGTTCGGTGGATATATACTTAACCTGAGCCCTTCAGACAGGGCAGGCTAGTCATCATGTTAAGAAATGTCCACATCCAATCTCATATAAATTTCAAGTCAATTGATAATGCTTTTGAGCAAGAAGCTCTTGTGGTATCAACAGCTTAGGTGGAAAAATGAGGAAACAAATGGCACCAATTAAATGCAATATCTAGAATATATAGGTGCTACAAAGTATGAGACCCCTGCAGAACAATTACATTTTATTTTACCATTTATAGTTCATGTGAAACGCAGTCCTTTGGAATATATACCTTTCTCTTTGTTGAGGAAGCCATGAGTACAGCAGATCTTGCAAAGACACCCAGCTTGGCTCTTGGAAGCTTGTGTACAGCCTTCCAAATGGAGATTGATATATCCAGTTCTGCACACAGTACCCAATTTGACAGATACTGATTCAGCATATGTGGTGCTGGTGATCTGTATGTCACTTGTGCAGATGATGTATCTCTTGTCAGTTGAGACAAGAGTTGCCTCCAAAGTACCATCAAGTACAGAAGAAAGTATTAAACTCTGCAGAAGGCATTCTGAAACAGATCGTCAAGTCCAATTAAAATCTGCAAGTATAAATCCCAATGACCTCTATGAAAAGTAGGCTTCAGTGTTTTAAGATGTAGAGCCCACCTTTAATCCAAAATGCATTGGGAGACTTTTTTCTTTTCTATTCTATTTTGCATATATTCGTATGGTGGTACTGCTGCTGTTGTGACCCATCTTAGATCAGGCTGTGACCTGGCAGTGTGTCCCAGACCACAAGCTGAAGACCATGTTCTATGACACACACCTTATTTTCTCTGCAGTGTCACCATAAATTCACTCTGGACTGTTACTACTAACAGACCATGTCAACTGTTGCCAACAGACCTTCTCAAACAGAGGACCTTGCTAAGCTACAAAAGGATGATGACGACGATGATGATTTGTGATACTCACACAATTGCCTTGATTGTGAAAGGGGGCAAATTTAGATGACAAGGCAAATGCAATTCACACGACTTCCATGATGTTCTTCAGATTAACAGTTTTCAAAGTTGAAGATGAAATGGAATTCTTTAGGATCAAAAGTATTCACTTTGAAAAGTTGTGATATTTCCACAAAAGCTGACAATGAGCCACTTCTGAATAATTTGTGAATGCAAATACCATTCCCTTCATTGTCCCTGGGATCCTCAGAAGATCTGCCCCTTTCTTTCTTTAAAAATGGAGGGTGGGAAACTAATAGAATTTAAAAGAACTTTTGTTGGATGTGAGGTGCAGTAAGGGTGCTAGTTTTCCAAGTCTTTATGGAATCCAATTATAAGTCTCTTTTTATTCATGCACTTTTACCTCAAGAGAAGCTTTGTTCTCTGTTGGTGTCATTTTCCCAGCGGGGGCTTCACCTTGACATTGGTGCTAAGTTTCAGTGCCTTTCTCATTAGGAGACAACTGACATCAATTCACAAGATCTTGAGGCGGGGCCTATCCTAACCAGCCACACACATGATAATTTTTTAAAAAGCAACATTCCATTGTTATCATGCAGGTTTTCCATGGTTCGTTATTCTGAAGCTTTGTGTGTGTGCTGACAAATATGAAATATTGGAAACATTTTGTGCATTATTACTATTACAGTATTTTAAATCTGCAGTGTTTGTGCAATTGATAGCTTTAGATTTTATTAGTCTGGATTGGCCCTGGTTTGTTTGTTTTTTTAAGTGTGATATACAATTGATGCCGCTCACTGAAGTTTTATATACCTTGCATTTTCATGTAAAAGTACCCAAAAGAGAGACATTTCAAAGGCTCAGGTAAGAGTTGCTGTTCTCACTTCCTGAGTCTTAGGGTGCAATTACGTGTTATGAGGCAACATGTTTGCCTTGTAATGCTATTGGAAGGTGGAATATGGTTGCTACACTTCCTTTCCGCCCCTCAGTCAGGGTCTGAGACCAGTGAAATAAGTCCAAATGGGAGAAAACAACATGGAAGACATTTTCAGTGGCGAATTGGTGGGCACAGGAAGGATTGAACTAAGATATAACCAGACTGTTGTTGTTTAGTCGTGTCCGACTCTTCGTGACCCCATGGACCAGAGCACGCCAGGCACTCCTGTCTTCCACTGCCTCCCGCAGTTTGAGCTGGACCATAAAGAAGGCTGATCGCCGAAGAATTGATGCTTTTGAATTATGGTGCTGGAGGAGACTCTTGAGAGTCCCATGGACTGCAAGAAGATCAAACCTATCCATTCTTAAGGAAATCAGCCCTGAGTGCTCACTGGAAGGACAGATCCTGAAGCTAAGGCTCCAATACTTTGGCCACCTCATGAGAAGAGAAGACTCCCTGGAAAAGACCCTGATGTTGGGAAAGATGGAGGGCACAAGGAGAAGGGGACGACAGAGGATCAGATGGTTGAATAGTGTCTTCGAAGCTACAAACATGAGTCTGACCAAACTGCGGGAGGCAGTGGAAGACAGAAGTGCCTGGCGTGCTCTGGTCCATGGGGTCACGAAGAGTCGGACACAACTAAACGACTAAACAACAACAACAAGTTGCTGCCTCCTGTATAATGTTATGAGCCTCCATCCATAGTTCTTCAGGCACTCTGTCAACCAAATCTAAATCCTTAAACCTGTTCCTCACTTCCACTGTGTATTCATAAGGGATTTGACTTAGATTGTATCTTACCGGCCCAGTGGTTTTTCCTACTTTCTTCAGTTTAAGCTTGAATTTTGCTATAAGAAGCTGATGATCTGAGCCACAGTCAGCTCCAGGTCTTGTTTTTGCTGACTGTATAGAGCTTCTCCATCTTTGGCTGCAGAGAATATGATCAATCTGATTTTGATGCTGCCCATCTGGTGATGTTCATGTGTAGAGTCGTTTCTTGTGTTGTTGGAAAAGAGTGTTTGTGATGACCAGCTTGTTCTCTTGGCAGAACTTTATTAGCCTTTGCCCTGCTTCGTTTTGAACTCCAAGGCCAAACTTCCCAGTTGTTCGTTTTATCTCTTGACTCCCTACTTTAGCATTCCAATCCCCTATAATGAAAAGAACATCCTTCTTTGGTGTCATTTCTATAAGGTGTTGTAAGTCTTCATAGAATTGGTCAATTTCAGTTTCTTCAGCACCAGTGGTTGGTGCATAAACTTGGATTAATGTGATGTTAAAAAGTCTGCCTAGGATTCTTATCGAGATCATTCTATCATTTTTGAGATTGCATCCTAGTACAGCTTTTGCCACTCTTTTGTTGACTATGAGGGCCACTCCATTTCTTTTATGGGATTCTTGCTCACAGTAGTAGATGTGATGGTCATCCAAACTGAATTTGCCCATTCCCGTCCATTTTAGTTCACTGATGCCCAGGATAGTGTCCCTTCTTCTGCAGGATTCTGATTGTTGGATTACCGAGATGACAGCTAACTTCCTGCTTAGTGTGATGAAGAGGAAAGCGGCACCAACTTCTTTTTTAATACCACAGCTGTAGTCGATACGCCACACAATCGAACGAAGTTCCAAGTAGCCTTATTGTACAAGGACAAGGAGCTAGGACAAATCTGAGGAGACGAAGGACCCCTTAACGATCCTCCTCCAGCCTCAGCAGTTTTTTGTCTTTTTGTTTTTGTACTCTCTGTCACTCGATGTTTTAAATCCCCTGTTACTTTTGTTATCCCCTTTTTTTTTTTAAGTATTCACCCAGGACGATATCTACTTTTACCTCCCCACCCCCATTTTATGTTGTTATTTCTATGTATATTATGCTATGGCCACACGGCTAATGCAATAAAATCTATTGATTGACTAAGTGATGTCAATATTTATTCTTGCCATCTCATTTTTGACAACATCCAACTTACCAAGGTTCATGATTCTTACATTCCAGGTTCCTATGCAATATTTTTCTTTACAGCATTGGACTTTCCTTTCGCTTCCAGGCATATCCGCAACTGAGCGTCCTTTCGGCTTTTGCCCAGCCGCTTCATCAGCTCTGAATCTACTTGTACTTGTCCTCCGCTCTTCCTCAGTAGCATGTTGGATGCCTTCCGACCTGAGGGGCTCATCTTCTAGCGTCTTAACTTTTATATGCCTGTTGTCTTTGTCCATGGAGTTTTCTTGGCAGGTATACTGGAGTGGCTTGCCAGTTCCTGCTCCATGTGGATCATGTTTGGTCAAAACTCTCCACTATGACCTGTCCATCTTGGGTGGCCCTGCACGGCATAACTCATAGCTTCTCTGAGTTATTCAAGCCCCTTCGCCACGGCAAGGCAGTGATCCATGAAGGGGATATAACCAGACAGTTCATGCTTAAAAATCAAAAAGGTGACAGAGGTGATTTTAAACTGATTGCTGGGGTGAAACTGATGGTATACAATTTCTCTGTTTCAGTACATCTGTTTCCAGAATTGTTACTATGGATACTCAGCTATGCTCAACTCATTCACACAAAGTCGTGTGCATTTGTATACTTTTAGATGTCAAATCTCAGCTCTTAGATATGTTAGATTTGAGTTTCCTAATCTGTTTCATTCATGAGTGACAATGGGGTCCCCTTCTTCTTTTCCATGTAAGGCTGTTTTGCCACATTTTTGCTGTCTTAAACAACTTGGCTGTATCGCTCAGGGATAAGACAACTATGTCAAAGTTCATGCAGCCATTTCATCTGTTAGCAAGGAGGATTTCCCTATAACTACCAGTAGGACTGGCTCAAGAGAGTGATGCCCTGTGGTAGTAGCAGCAGCAGCAGCAGGCTATGGGTCAACTGACATGCCAATCTCTGTTTGTGGCTTGCAAATGTAATGTGGAAGTTTGGAAAGATCAAACTCTTTTGAGGCCTGTGCAAGATGTGTTGAGATATAGACTTGACACCATTGGTATAAGCACCTGTACCACAACCCACTTTTTAAAGGTTAAGTGTTCTTCATGCATGCAAGTGATGCACACTACACTAAAAGAATGGGTGGCAGAAGAGAAATGGATGTGATGGTGAAGCCCATTACTTTTTTGCTCTGAGAGCTTTGAAGCAGCCAGCAGGACATGCACTAGCTATAATGAGAAGCAAATTATATTGTAAGGAGTCTGCTGCCCCCAGCGTGGAAGTCGCATGATCCAGTTGGAATCTGAATCCTTTCTAGTGATATTTAACCCTTATACATTTCCACTGCACTATGCAAACAATAACTAATTATAATCCATATGAAAGGATTATGTGTGTTGCCAGCTTGTGGCAAACGCTTTCACTGTGAAACGGTCATTGTTCAGAGCTTTAAAATTTCGTACTAAACTGCATTGCGAGAAGAAAGAAGGGAAAATAAGGGAAGTGCTGTTTAGGACATTGATGCTTCACAGTATACTTAACAGCCTGATAAACGCCGTAACATGGATTTCATATTAATAAAGTGAATTAGTTCTTTAGCTGGCACTATTTTAGTACTCCATATCCTTGGAGCTTCTCACAGCAAGGAATATATTTTAAGCCAAACATGAAAGTTCCAAGGCTGAAGTCCACACTTAATAAGGAGGGAGTACGCCTGACTGAGTTCAATGGGACTCATTTCAGAATACATGTGCTTAGAATTGCATTGTAAATATATAAATCGCTCTCTCTAATAGTAAGCTCAGGTGGTGAGTGCTGACAGCTCTGTACCCAGAACAGTCCCATCTGCAAACAGAAGCGGGTGAGAAGCCCAAGGCATACAGAAGTACAAAAATATTTCAAATACCCTCACCCCCCAAACAATGCACCTGAAGGATTTCTGTGAATGCACATGTATGAAATTGCTGGAATGATTCAACAGCATTTTAATTCCAGGAGCACTGCTTCAGTTCAGTCGTTAACTTTAGAATTTCTCCCTTTAGTAATAAAGGGGATCCAGTAATAAAGAGGGAGAGTGAAAATAAGAAACAGTTTCCCAGCAGCTTAGTTTCAGAAGTGCCATCTCCTACTCTGAATGTGACATATTGCTATGCTATCTTCATTCTCACAAACTTAAGCCTTTATTTAAGTTTGTCACTTGTAGAAATGCATTTCTGGATGAGGAATTAAAACTACTTTCTAGCTGTCCAATAACTTAGTGATGATCCACACATGCGTTTTATATTACGTTTTTAACTAGCTGCTATTTTTTTTAAATGTGCGCTAATCTGAATTTATTGTCTTATTGCTTACCAGTGTGTGAATTAGTTATTTTTATTGTGGGTTTTATGGATGGCTTCGGCTTTTTAATAGAAAAGTGGCACATAAATGTAACAAATAAATTACCACTCAACGAAGCACCTTACACACTACGAGGGAGTATCACTGGAGAATATGTGAGATGTTTGCACAGATTTGTTCCATGCTTCCAGGTATCATGAGAAGTACAACACTCGTGAATACGTCCCATGTGAGTTCCTGTTGGTGGATGTCCTTAGCAAAGCATTTAAAAGCATAGAAGATACTGTATGCAATTACAAAATGAGAACCTTGGGCATTCTTTGGGTATTTCTCATGGAGACCTGAACAGGGGGAAATAATATACTGATATGCATTACAATATTTTCATGCAATATGAAGTATATTGATGGCACAGATCCTTGGCATTAAAGATCCGATATCCTTCATATTATTTGTTTTGTAGCATTGGCGAAGTAAGAACAAGATCTGGCTTGCTGGCTGATATATTGTGCTACATGGTGATGTGCACCTGAATACCAATAAGAAGAATGCATAAAGAGGAGCCATCTTTTAAGCTGAAGGTCTAAGTTATTGAGACAAGATATCCAGAGAGATACAAAAAGAATCGTTCCTACTTTCTGCTCTGTTTTATTAATAAAAGATAGGGCACTCTCAGGAATTAGGAAAACATTTCTGTCCAACACCACAGCCATCAAGCCAGTTCTTTTCAGAAGTCAATGGGACTCCTCTTTCAAACATAGTTGTTTAACGACTGCAAAAGAAAAGAAAAACTCTGCAGCCTTCTTTCTGTTGTCTTCCATCTGACATCACCACACTGTTCCACATCTTTATCTCATTCCAGGTCAATTAGAAGAAGAGGAGGAGAAGTGGTGTGATGTCCGCAAAAGTAGCGAGGAGAGGTGAAGTGTCATGGTACCATGTAAGAACATAATAACCTAAGACAAGCCTGCTGGATCAGGCAATGGTCCACCCAGTCAAGCATCCTGCTCCACCAGTGGCCAGCCAGATGCCTGTGGAAAGAAGCTTGAGTGTTACTACTCAGATTCCCTTCCACTATTGTAAGTTAACAGATACTCTAGTCACTCTACTACAAGAACTTCAGAGGCTGATGATGGTATTGTAGGAAAGTCTTTAGATGGAAAAGATGAGCACGATCTTAGTCATGCACTCTCAGCATAACTTACCTCACAATGTTGTTGTGGAGATTAAACGTGGAGGGAAAGAAGCATGGAAACCACCATGCAATAAATGAATGAATGCAATAAATGAATAATTTCCATGAGTTATGAAATAAATGTTTCTGTATGAAATTACATGTATGCTATATTTTTTTAGAGGAAGTGAGACCTGGACCATAAAGAAGGCTGATCGCCGAAGAATTGATGCTTTTGAATTATGGTGCTGGAGGAGACTCTTGAGAGTCCCATGGACTGCAAGAAGATCAAACCTTTCCATTCTTAAGGAAATCAGCCCTGAGTCCTCACTGGAAGGACAGATCGTGAAGCTGAGGCTCCAATACTTTGGCCACCTCATGAGAAGAGAAGACTCCCTGGAAAAGACCCTGATGTTGGGAAAGATTGAGGGCACAAGGAGAAGGGGACGACAGAGGATGAGATGGTTGGATGGTGTTCTCAAAGCTACCAGCATGAGTTTGACCAAACTGCGGGAGATAGTGGAAGGCAGAAGTGCCTGGCGTGCTCTGGTCCATGGGGTCATGAAGAGTCGGACATGACTAAACGACTAAACGACAACAACAAGGTGTAATATGTAGTATGGGTCTGAGGGAACTGTTCAAAACAACCATAGCAAAAGTGATAATCAATCCCAGTAAAGGGTGGGGAAATGCAATATCAAAATTTTCCCCCTACAGTCAAAGGAATAAAGCTCAATCTAATATTTTCCCTTTAACTCTTAAAAAAAACACACCAAAAAAACATTGTCTTTTCTAACTCTTTGTCAGTGCCAAGTCTATTTTTCATTTAATTATTTGGCTTGTCAAGACCAACATCAGGAGGAGATGAAAAATCCCATTAATAGTTCAGATTTGGCAGATATATGGAAGACAGGAGTGCAAGGCATGCTCTGGTCCATGGGGTCACGAAGAGTCGGACACGACTAAACGACTAAACAACAACAACATATTTTTTAGAAGTTGTCTGCATGGGGCTGCCTTTGAAATGTGCTCTGAAATGTCCTCTGGCTCAAAGAACTGCAGCCAGATTGTTGACTGGGGCTGGTTATAAGCAGCATACAACTAATTCCCTTGTTACAACAACTTCACTGGCTACCAGTCTTCTTCAAAGTGCTGGTTATCACCTATAAAGCCCTGAGTGGCTTAGGTCCAAGTTACCTGAAAGATTGTATTCCTTCATACAAACCTGCCTTGTTTTTGAGATCTTCAGTAGATCAACTCTTGGTCCCACCACCCTCATTGGCACACTTGGTGGAAACATGAGAAAGGGCCTTCTCAGTGGCTGCTCCCAGACTTTGGAACTCTCTCCCTAGAGAAGCTAGGCGTCCGTCCTTGTTGCCCCTCTACTAGCAGGTGAAGACTTTCTTGTTCTAACAGGCTTTCGGGAACTGACTGCTTTTAATGAAAGGACCGGTGCTGTGCTGTTTTTATCATAATTGTTGATATGGGGAAACCCAGCCAGATGGGTAGGGTATAAATAATAAATTACTGTTAGAAATTATTATAATAGATTTTATGTATGTATATAGCTTTAATTCTATCATTGTTTAACTGTTTTAAATGATTGTTTTTTCTATGCAGTTCTTATTTTTAATTGTAAGCCTCCTTGAGTTTCTTCAAGGAAAAAGGCAGCCTATAAATAAATTAACCATCATCATCTTGTGTGTCCCCCCTACATTTCAGATTTTGCTCTTTGCTGTGTTCTCCCTGTCTCTTGTTCATGAACACACCATACTTGGTTTAAAAATCTCACTGCAAGAAAGATGCTCTCCACTGCCTTCTTCCTACATATACAGTGATACTTATGCCCCTTGCAATAACATTGCATAAGCCTTGTATTATGTTGAGGAAAGGATTTTTCCTCACTGGTGCTGGATCAGCATAGCTTTCATACTTGCAGAGGAATCGTGGTGGAGAGGTGGCCAAAGAACATTGGTGGTGTGGGCCACCGAAGCAGCCAAATGCAGGGTCCTCAGAAATGGCTGGTGTGGCACAGGAAACATTCCCCACCCATTCCCCTACAGGGGAGCACTGAGGTGTGAGGAGTGATAATTTGCAACACTCTCTATAGGGAGTGCTGCCCCACCTGGAGCACTTGAGGTGAGGGACCAACAAGTCTGACATCAGTATTATTGCAAAGCCAAGTTACCCAGTCTTGTCTCTCCTTCTATTAGAATGCAGAAAGCGAAATGGGTTGTATCAGAGGTACATGGGGTGCCACAATATGGCTCATCCCCTAATCCAACAAGATAAAGGCAACTCTGCTGCTTAAGAAACTTTATATATATAAGACAATCTAATATTCAGTGGGAATTTTTCAATATAAATGCAGCCCAAAACTCATTGTCAGCCTGTGATATAGTAAAACTTTCCCCATTGGTCTCCTGCGCATGACAAGGTGATTCGCATTTGAATCAGAAAAAAGGCTTCTAAGCAACTTTAGCTGTTTTGTCGCAGAGTATATTTCTTGAGCAGTGCATCTAATTCACCTTGTAAGGCAATGAAAGTGCACCCTAGAGTGTTGTGAGTTGCCAAATCCTCTGGGTTGCTAAATATGTTTGGTATCTGAGCAGCTCATAGATTTGCAGTGGGATGTAACAACAACCACCTTCATCACATTCTGAAAGCTTCAATAAAACAAAAATGTAAAGCTAAACCATCATCTCGGTCTATTGATTTATTGATGTTGGTTGTTTGCTCTCCTGTCCTCCCAATTCTTCAAACATTACACAAGTGGCAGGAAATCGTGGCAAAGCAAGACCTTCTAATGTTTGTGTCCGCATAAGAACTGTTTATAATAAGTGCAGTCAGCAGCTGGGCTGAAAATACATATTTACTAAAACCAACTATTATGCTGGTACGAATGGAGGCTATAAAGAGGAGAACACACCATTCCCTCTTTCCCAAGGCACATCCCTTAAACCTCTGGTTGCTTATTGAAAATATTGTGCTTTCTTTGTTTGTCAGGATTTATTATAATCCTAAACCACTGAGAGTAGAACCAAAAAAAGAAGGGGGGAAAGGACTAGCCTGAGACCATGGCTTTTGGGAACTCTTTTTATGGCCCATAAACCAAGCAAACACTCAGTTGCTAATAAAGGAGTACATTTTGCATCACACAGTCATGTAGCTGCCATTTCCCCAGGTGCTGCTTTCATTGCACTGCCATCTACTATTGAGATGCGTCTTACTTTCCTGAAATCACTGCCAAAGACTTGCTTCAACAACAACGAAACAACAAAAGAAGCACAGAGATGTTTAGGGCTGTGTGGTGTTCGCCACATGAAGTTGGGAATAAGAAGAAGCGCCTGTTTTGACTGCCTTGCTAGTCTTCAGGTGTGCTGGGATTTCTTTGACAAGTTACTTTGAATAAGCAGAGCCACTCTTACTGCTGTTTAGGGACAGCACCTGCTTCATCCTCGACTTGTAACCTCCTCCAGCTCCTTTGATGTCTCTCGAGGTTGTCGCTCAGTTCCTCTTCCCTTTGGAGAGAACTTCTGGTCCTTGTTTCATTATGTCGAGTCACGCAGAAGACAGAGCGATGTACTCCTGGTGTGATGATGAAATTGGTACAGAGTCTGCACTTGTCTGTAGTAGTTTATTATTGCGGCTGGTGAAGAAGGAATCCAAACCAGGCAGTAGCAGCCTGCTACAAATCAATATTTTACAGGTAGCGTGCTCTGAAGAGATGACACGTTGACAGACTAGAAAGAGAGAGGGGTGGGGTGGGGAAAGAGAAGGAGTGCAAGAAAGAGAATTTATCCTGGCATTCTGTGAAAGGTTTTTGTACAAAAACGTGAGTGAAAACACAAAGCAAACACAGCTGCTGATGCTCTGTCTCCAGGCTACATTGACTCCTTTACAATAGGTATTATTTCCCACCTGCTTTCTCTACGGTACTTCCGCTTCATAGTATGTAAAAGGAAGCAGTAGTGCCTACTTTCTTTGGAATTTATATACTGGGAGAGAGGAATCATACAGTGTTCTGCAGTGCAATGCAATGCCCTACCTTGGTCATTACTTCTCTGTCCTACGGGAAATTAACACCAGCTCTCACTATCTAAATCAGTGTTTCCCAAACTTGGATCTCCAGCTGTTTCTGGACTACAACTCCCATCATCCCTAACTAGCAAGACCAGTGGTCAGGGATGATAGGAATTGTAGTCTAAAAACCCAGTCCGGAGACCCAAGTTTGGGAAACACTGATCTAAATCTACAGCACGGCCCTCCAGATGTTTTGGGGGGGACTCCCAAACTTCCATCAGCCCCAGCCATCATGATCAATGACCAGGGATGATGGGAGTTGTAGTTCAGCAACATCTGGAGGGCCAAAGCTCCCCCAGCCCTGATCTATAGGTATTAGGTATGGGTTGTATCCAACAAAATCATTGGAGGAGCAGAATGACTTCTGCTTGTGCAATAGACCCCACCCCCACCCCCACTCTTCTCATGGAAGGGCCTTCTTTTTCCTAAGCCATAGTCAAGAGGGAGGATGTTGAATTAGTTTTTTTAAGTTGGTTTTTATCAAAAAAAATATCCATTCCATTTTTTCTTAAACTACATAGTAGGAGATCACACTTTCCAAAGCCACAAAAAATGAGGAAACAAGCATCAAGGAAGGAAGGAAGGAAGAAACTCTGATACAACAGAAGAATGGAAAAGCTAGAGCAGTCGGGGCTGCGTATAACAAGGCTGCAGGTTGCTCAGCTGTGCCATTAAATAAGGAATTTCAGGAGGTTGAGCTAGGGGACAGCAAAACTTTGTCATATCACTGATAATAAGCATCAAATCTAATGTATGTTTTAGAAAGATGTTTGTTCACATTGCATTTGGACACCTCTTACGATGTCATAACCAAATTTTGCCTGATGGTTCCTAGGAAAAAGGAGCAGGTTTTCATCCATGTTTCGATACAGTCAGATTTTATTCTGAATCAATGTGGTGAACCAAACCTTTTAGAATGGCACTGAACTTAAACATTGATTTCAAAACTGCACTGTTTTTGTTTTTTAAGAATTCCCGAGCAGCACTGAGAGTTACAAATAAATGGCACAACAAATATCATTGTTAGGAAAGAAGGCATTATAAATTATTAGCTGTTAGCTACAAAGTCATCAGAAATTACCAGCAGCAAACAATCCAGATATACTTTAGGTCTGATGCAACTCTAAGACAAACCGAAACTGCTATGCTACAGCTAACAGCATCCTACTTTAACACGTTAGTTGGACTTCCCCTCCAGTTACAGGATTCACTGCAAGATAGCAAGCCCATCTTTAGTTCTAATGTCCTTAACTTTTTTTTATTTAAAAAATCATCTATGTGATAGCAGCTGCTAGTTCAAAAGACACGCTGGGATGGTGACAGTAATTATTAGCAATACAAGATGAACTCCACCAAGTAATTTTGGTCAGGTTTAAAAGGATTATTTTATTTGATCACAGTGAGTTATAAACCAAATTACTTCTGCTAAAAAGAGATATTTCTAGTGATCTTCATGGCCTTAACAACTTGTATAAAATTATTTTGCCAATTTGAATAATGGAAAGTGAAATGATATAGATTTCCTTTCTCCAGTTTGCTCACTATAACCCCCATCATACACACACAGACACACACACACACTTTTTTTTTGTAGAAATCAGGTAGAGCCTTAATCCACCTGTGTGTACCCGGAATAATGACTGATGCAGGCTTTGCTAATAAGTCTGTGCTTGCTGATGACACTGACAATGAAATGAGGTGAATTAAAGTAAATAAAATTTCAGTGGCCTATCACTTCGAACTTTGAAACTGAGCTCCTGTTTACTGGCACCTTACAACACACTCTCATTTCAAAAGGTAATTTACAAGCTGTCCAGGAGAATGCTGCTACATATCCATTATATAATGGATGCTGAAATATAGCATACAAAAAGGGGCAAAGGTTAGGCTGAGAGGTTGTGGGTGGCCCAAAGTCATGCAGTGAGTAGGGTTTAGAACCCTGGTCTCCCAGGTCCTAGTCCAGCACTCTAACCACTATACCACAATGGCTATCAGTCTGAAGCATAGCAATGTTCCTGTCCCACACTGTTGTCGAAGATGTGCAGATCTATTATTATTATTATTATTATTATTATTATTATTATTATTATTATTATTATACCACCCTTCATCCGAAGATCTTAGGGCAGTTCACAAGATAAAAGGTCAAATCAGAATACATGTCAGAATCTGTAAAGTGCGTAATGGAAGCTCCATATGAACAGTGACCCCATGAAAGCTACTGGTAATTGAAATCTCAGTGTGTGGCTGCTGCCTTTGCATTTGAAACTGTTTCTCTTGCAGTCAGGGAATGAATTCTCTGCCACTATGCCACTGCAAAACTACACTTTATTTATTACATTTATATCCTGCTCTTCCTCCAAGAAGCTCAGGGCTGTGGAACTCCCTCGCCCTCATTTTATGCTCTCAACAATCCTCTGAGGTAAACTGAGCTGAGAGACGGCCCAAAGCGAGTGGACTTCATGCCCAACTGAAGCAGGTTAGAACCTAGATTTCCCTAAATTCTAATCTGAAACTAGTAAGGACATGGCAGTGTAATATAAAAGAACTGGGTCCTGTGTAGCATCCCAAGCTGACGAGAGGGATGGACAACCGTTCATCCCTGTCTCCAGGTTCCCCCAGTTCTCTATCAGCCATGAATCAGTGCAACGCCTTTGATCGTGACGGGTGGGAATCACAGTTGCTATCCTGCCCACCAAGATGTCCTGGCAGATAGCTTAGAGGGGTAGCCTTGATACTAGTAAATAAATAAATAAAAATACAGACTAAATGCGGGAGACAGTCTCACACACCTATCCGAAAAATCACAAGATTACATTTGGATTTGTCCTTCAAGGCACTTGTAAACATATCACCCAATCTATTCAAAGGGTTAACAGCTGCAAAGAGAGGATGTGCTTTGATTCCCGCACCCCCCCTGCCAAGAATCAAGTTTAAGATGGCTCACTGAATCTTCCCCTGCCAACAAAATGCAGAATATAAGCCATTAAGAGTATACACGCCTTGTGTTTTCAGACAGCCTCCTTTCGAAATACTGATGCCTGCTTATTAGGCTGGCACCTTTCATGCGACATAATGGGTAACACATCTGCAGCGCTGTTCTCAGAAACAGTAAAAGACAGCTGTTAGAATGACACTTTCCCCAATTTTAGGCAATCAACCGCTTGTGGGGCTTGCAAATATTGCTAAGAAGTCACCGTGCCTGAACCTTACTTTAATATGAGGCTTAAAAGCAGAACCGAAACTGATGTAAAAGAAAAGGAGGGGGGACAGAGAGAGTGAGCCTAAGAATCGTCTTGCTCAGTCAGTCCAAGGTCTCTCAACTAAGTCCAGTATTATGTTTCCAAAATAAGCCAACCACATACCTTTATGCCAGGGGTAGCCAATATGCCACCTACAGGTGCCCAGGTGCCAGCAGAAGCCTTCCCTGGCATCCACAGTGTCCCCTCCCCCTACTGAAATTAGGTTTTAAAGAAATGTTCTCCAGGGCTGGATGATATGCCTATATAGTCCAAAACCAGTTTGAAGTCCATATTGTCATATCGGTTTCACAATTTTTGACCTGGCAATATATTGTAAATCGTGTGTGTGTGTGCTCGTGCTCGTGCTATGCAAAAATCACAAAGTGAGAAAAACTGTGAAGCCAGTTAATGCTTTTTTCGATTCCTGCAGCCCATTAACTCTGCTGGCTCAGCTCTCCCTCTCATGTAGGGGGCAGTAAATCAAAAGAGGAGGTGTCAGTAAAAATCACAATGTGGGGAAAACCAGAAAGCTAGCCAATGTGTCTACATAGCTCCATCCCTATTTCTGACATCATGATATATCAGCATAATGCGATTCTTAAAGGTAAAGGATCCCTGACCGTTGGGTCCAGTTGCGGACGACTCTGGGGTTGCGGCGCTCATCTTGCTTAACTGGCCAAGGGAGCCAGCGTACAGCTTCCGGGTCATGTGGCCAGCATGACTAAGCCGCTTCTGGCAAACCAGAGCAGCTCACGGAAACACCGTTTACCTTCCCGCCAGAGAAGGTACTTGCACTTCAAGCTTTCGAACTGCTAGGTTAGCTATGCGATGCTTAGTTGGTGATATATCACAGACCCTCCAAGTGTCCCTATTTTCCAGGGACACTCCTGATTTAGAGAAGCCATCCAAGTTTCTGATTTGATCCCAGAATGTTCCACTTTTCCTTAGGATGGCCCTATTTCAAATGTTGGAGAGCATCCAAGCCCTGAGCCATCTGAAGGCAATCCTGTATAGGGAAGTTTTTTTAAAAAAAAGTTTAATGTTTTTATATATGTTGGAAGCTGCCCAGAGTGGCTGGAGCAACCCAATAAGATGCGTGGGGTGTAAATAGTAAAATTATCATTATGGAATGGGATGTCCCTATTTTTATTGGAGAAATGTTGACGCATATGATATCACGATGTTGAAAACCATATATCGCCCAGCTCTAATGTACTCTTGCAGCATGTGCTTGGTTGTACAGTGCCTGTGACAGTTTCTCTTCCTTGCAAAGGCAAAAAAAGTTTGGTGATCTCCTATTCTAGGTACAGTGGTACCTCAGGTTACAGACTCCGCTAACCCAGAAATAATACCTTGGGTTAAGAACTTTGCTTCAGGATGAGAACAGAAATCGCGGCTTGGTGGCAGCAGGAGGCCCCATTAGCTAAAGTGGTACCTCAGATTAAGAACAGTTTCAGGTTAAGAAAGGAGCTCCAGAATGAATTAAGTTCTTAACCCGAGGTAGCACTGTATTCTTAAAGAGCTCAAGAAGATTACTGTGCCAGCATCTGCCATACAGAGGTATGTTACCTCTGCACATAGAGATTCTGTTTAGCAGGGATGCTTAGCAGTGATTGATAGGCCAACCTTCCATTAAGTTGCTTCATCCTTGTCCTCTTCCCTTAGAAAAGCTACTCATTCTATGCATTTATCATTGCCCTGTAACCTCAGCATTGTTAAAGGTTCTTGAGTGAGTGGTTGCAAGCCAAATCCAATATCTCTTGGAAGAGTTTTCTATATCTGTTTCAATAGGGGCTTTGGCCCAATTTGTGGCACAGAAACTGCCTATATAATAACCCATGGCCTCCTGAAGTGGGTGAATGTTTCAGTTCTTCCTTTTAAAAATACCATATTTTTCCATATATAAGACAAAAAAAAAATATTATAAAAAAATGTTTAAAATTGGGGGTCGTCTTATACATGGATATTGCAGAGGGGCGACGGGCGATTGGTGGCAGCTGCGAGCAGGAGATTGTCAACAGCGATAGGGCGTGTTATTGGTGGCTGCGGCAATGCCTGTTGGAGATTGGCTGTTGCTATGGCAATTGGACAGGCGATTGGTGACTGCTGGTGGTGAGTGGGCAGATGATTGGTGGCTTTGGCAAGGTGTGCGATTAGCAGCGGTGGTCAGGCAGGTGAGCGATGGTTGGCAATCCCCCCTTCAAAAAAAGCTTAACAACTCTGGGCAATCTCCGCCCATTTCCCTAATTTGGGGTCCCAAAAAATAGGGGTTGTCTTATACACGGGGGGCATGTTATACACGAAAATACGGTATGAATGAGTTTTAGGTTTTACTCTGTTTTTGTTTTATAGATGTGCTATTTATTTATTTTATTGTTGTAAGTCGCTTTGCATTATTTTTTGTTTAAGAAAGTGACCAATAATAATAATAAATAATAAATTAATAATAATAATAATAAAGTAAGCAATGCATGTGAGACAAACATGGCATGCTAATGAACCATAAGCTTTAGTAGTGCTAGAGTTCATATCTATTCTTTAGATTCCACTCATAGCTGCAAGAGGTTCTCAAAGCAGCTTACCGAATCACAATCAAATCCTGTACAGTGACAGAAATTGCACCATCCATATGGAACCAGGATTAGTCAGGTGACATTTTCTGCCCTTATCCTTGTCCTTAATACCAGGCAGCAGCTCCCACCAAAGTAAGTGTATGGGGCTGAGCAGCTGGATCTCGATCCGTCTGTGACAGAGAGGTCTTCCCTTTCTGGCTATCCCACAGTAACATATGAAAGGGGCCTTCAAGACCTTGAGTATGAAGCCAAACCTATTCTTTTATGCCAAAGTAATCTGGAAGTTTGTTCCAATCAATACCGGTCACTAGTTCAAACAGACTTTAATTAAGGAATCATTGTGAAAACAATAATAGGGCTCCAAATTTTGTCCTTGCCAAGGGCGCCATATTACCTGCCATTAGTCACCAGTTCCAATGACTTAGAACAAAATGGCAGAGAAATGATGAGCAGCCTCTTGGATATCAAGCTTCTCCTCCAGTTCAAACTCCTAACCATCACCCAAAGCAATCATTACTTCTAAATATCCATTAAAATACTTCTTAACATTTGCCATACCGCTTACATTAAAATCTGGGCTGGCATCTACTCATTCTGTATCTATGCTTTTTTAAACACACATAGGTGTTTAAATTGTAATGGAACATAACGGAATAGAATAATAAAACCCAAGATGAAAATTAAAAGATATCTAGGACTGAACGTAGCAGGAGAAATATTCATACCAAAATGAAGTAGAGCAGGTTCCCAGTAACACAAATAGGTTTACATTATCCTGTAACTTAAACTGTTTTAACAGACTTTCCCTTCCTCTGTGAACAGCAGACGAAGGGATCACTAAAGAGAATTATCAGCACTCACACTAGACTGCCATTCGCAGGGCTCTTGGTGAGCAGACATGACAGTTGAACTAGTATAAAACCAATATAAATTTGTAGTGAAGATATGCCTTAGGATTACATGGGAACTTTTGTTTCTGCTAGAACATCCCAGTAGCTTTCAGTGAGATTTTATTTAATTTATTTAACAATGCAGGATTTACAAATCTGAACAAATAAAAAAAGCCCTCCTCCTTCCTACAAGCACTAGGACGCAATAATCAGGTAAGATACATGGTTATTGCACCCCAGATATCACTGTTCCATACCACTGTTTGTTTCTCATTAGTAAACATTTTCTTTTAAATTATCTCAGATGCTCATTAAATATTATCAGCTACTTAGAACCAAAGGATAATTATGAGTTTAATGAAGCATGTACTAGCTTGCTCAAGTCTAACGTTTGCTTCTCTGCTGGGACTCCATTTTACTCTGCACTTATCCTTCAGCAAAGCTACTCTACAAAGTCACTTTGGCAATAAGAAGTATTTAATTAGATTAATGAATTTTTATCACCTCTCTCAGGGATTAGTCTTGTTAAATCCTGGCGACCAAAGAACAACAGATTTTTTATTACTAAATACTTAGGGATGTGCTGGTTCCACTGCCATGGCCGCCCTCATAATTCTGTCTGCTCTGGGCAGTTTTTACCTTCTTCCCTTTTTTTTTAGGTCCCTTGACAGGTTGCAGATATTTGGCAGGGACAGCCGGTGCCTTCAGTTAAATCACAGAAATCAAAATGCAAACGACAGTATGCCAGAGCCTCAGACAAGGTTTCAGTTGCTGACTTTATTTCAAAGTTTTGAGTGTGACTAAGAAGAGCAATTAAAATGTTTGCGGTCAATCCGTTCAACAGATTAAATACATAGTAAATAAAGGTTTGCTTCGATTTATTGATTTCAAAGTCATATTGTACTGATTTATGGTTATTTTAGTTTTATTTCAGGTACTAATGTACCGCTTAATATTCAGAATTTCTAAGCAGCATACATACAGTGTTAAAATACAGGATTGCCAGCTTCTTCCCAATATGCCAATTTACTGGTAGAGCTGGGAGAAGGTGGGTGTCCTGGACTGGCTGGATGCACCAGCCAGCAAACCCCCCTAGGGAACCCCCAGGGGAAGAAGGCTCAATCAGGGGGTTGGAGGTGAGATGATGACAAGTGGTCAGAGGGAGATTGGGAGGAGGAAGTGTCAGAAGCAAAAGAGGTGACAGGGTTTATCGAGCAGGAAGAGGCTGTGGCAGAGCACAGTTCAGACTCTGAGGCAGAAGTGGGGCTGGAGAGGAATCTGCTGAAGAAGGCAGGGAGTGAGTCTCCTCCTCTTGTTGCGCAGTTTTTGCAACTGAGTCATCAGGGCAAGGCCTCCAAAAGAGAGTTACTGAGTCCACTAGGCCTGAGCTGTGGTTTGTTTCCTTCAATAAATATTTGACTTCACTGACCCTGAGTGATTTATTGCTTTTGCTGCTGAGTCCAACCCTGACAGTGGAGGGAAGATGGAGAGAAGTTCACTGAGGGATCCTATTCCCCATTGTTGCTGCAAAAGTGAAAGGGTGAATCCACACCTGACATGAAGTGCAGGTGACCTACAATGCATCTGATGGGTTCACACAAGAGTATCTATCAAGACCAGTTCTTGGAAAACCTGTATGGAAAATGGTGGCAAATGTATCAAATGTCCATGGTGTTGGACATGCCTGGGGCTGATGGGAGTTCTAGTCCGAAACATCTGGAGGGCACCGGGTTGGGGTAGGCCAATTGATTTGGAAAAAAGCAACCTTGACAGATTGATGTGAAAACTCCTCTGCTTTATAGACCAAAGTAGGACACTGTCTCAAAGCTGCTGACCGACAAATAAAACTGACACAATGAATCCCACGATAAATGCAGTAAAACAGACAATATCATCAATAGCCCAATAAAACACACGTTGATAAAAACTATCCACAGCACCCTCAGCAACACAAGTGAAACTTTAAAAAAGCTTCTTAATCAACAAGGAGGCAAACTTTCCACTTTGATTGTGTAGCACTTTGAGTAGCACTTTGATTATCTCCTCTGAAGATCTTTCAGCACATGGCAGAAGGTAACACTTGGCATACAACACCATCATTATCATCATCATCATCATCATCATTAATTAAATTTTTATACTGCCCTTCATCCAAGAATAACAGCGCAGCTCACAACATAGAAATATAACTTGAGAACAGGAAATACATAATAAAAACAAAAACAAACCAATAATCCCCTTCCCACCATAGGATGTCTAGGCCACCAAAGATCAAAACAAATATTTTGAGCTGAACGCATCCAAGTTACAGCCTTAATGTGAATGGACACCATAAAGGAGGAGGTCTGTGGGAGCAGTTTTCCTAAGGGTGAGAGCGTAGTGTAGCCTGCCTGATCATTTCAACCCAGGCTGTATATTTTTGCGTTAAATGTATGAGCATCATTTTGGGTACCCAGGTTGACTGATGTCTGGCTTGTACTAGCCCAAAGCCCCATGTCTGATGTGCATCAAGTCAGATGAGTATTGGACACAGGGGGACTATACTGTGTCACATGCCTGGTCCACATCTGTCTGCTCAGCAAACACGGTAAATTGCAGAGTGAACACCTAGAGAGTAGTCAGGAGCAATATTGGCATGGATCCATCCTGCACCATGCAGTGCCTGCTTAAACAGAGACTATTTGTCAATTTCTGATGCTTCAGGAGGCGTGTTGGCACAGCAAAGGTGTGAGTACAGGCTCAGCCTGAGGCTGCCATCTTCTACTCACATTTTATTTGGAAGCTCCTCAGCTGAACTCAATAGGACTAAAAAAACCAACACCCACAGTTACTCATTTGGACAGTGTAACCTCACATGCATTTCTTTGTAGCAGGTGCCCCATTCTTACTAGTACATCAGCTAATACATTGGAAATCAGCTGGTGTACTAGTAATAGCATTTTTTACAGCAGTAAGCAGTTACCATTTTCTCTTAAGTGATGCTGAGCATGGACTCAGAGTGGTCTGCTTGCCTGGTGTCTGTACCACATATGAATGAATGAATGAATGAATGAATGAATGAATGAATGAATGAATGAATCTTTATTTGTGTCAGCCATCAGCCATAGCAACAAAACAGCAATGCAATATACAAAGAACAGAAATAAAAAGTTGATTATATAAAACACACTTTAGGGTCCCGAATCAGCAGTCAAATAGTGGACCTTATTCTGATTGCCCCAGCTAGCGACCTTGCAACCTTTGCTGTCATCCACTCCTCTTGATCTTCCAGGAGAAAAGACACTATGGCAGTGTCCTGGAATGGACAATAAGAGAGGGGTGATAATCTCATTCCTCAAGTCTTCATAAAGAGTGCAAGCCAGAAGGGCATGCACCACTGATTTGATACCACATACATAGCTCAGGGTTCCTAGAAGAACAGTATGAAAGAACAACTGGGACCTACAACAAAATTTTGCAGTGTCTATTCACCTCCTGTTACAGGAAGAACACTCCCACTCAGATTGCCTGCTGACCAAGCTGTCATTGCATTTCATCCTTTAACTTTCCATTTTTTTGTTTTGAGGTGACACATTTCAAAGCTTCTGACTATGCTCGTTCTCAGAGGTGTTTGTTTGGTTTTTGTTTTTAGGTGTTGCCCCTTAGATTATTTTTATGTTACACTTTGGAAACCTATTCTCAATCTGCATATCTGTTAATAAACTAAAAGTATTTCCAAACACTTTGCATCTCCAGAGATCCCACTTTTGGAGAATAGCCAAACACAGGTAAGCAATTGACTCCTGCAACTTGCCACCACCATAGGAAGTGGGACACATGCATAACAATACATTCTACCATGCGTAGTTCAGGCATCTTACAGTGCAATCCTATCTGCGTGTATGCTTGGAAGTCTCATCGAGTTCATAATTCATAGGATTGCAACCTTAGTCATTTAAATGCAACGGAGTGTTTTGCATTGCCTGAACATGGCCTCCTAACAGTAGATTTCACACTTAAATTCCAAACACTATAGGCATACACAGGGTGATGGCATCGGCTAGCCACACTCCAATACGTGTGTGCCATTTTCAATCTCTCTCCAATAGGACTACTGTGGTGGGGGTAATAGCAAAGCAACACCACTAGGGGGCATGAATGCTTTATTTCAACAACTCCACAAAGGGTTTGAGTCAGGCAAACAGTCTATAGCCACTTGAACCTGTTCTCAAAGATTGAGGTCTGCGTCTGCAGAGCTAGAAAAGGAGCAGAGAGTTAGCCAGCAGCACAAAAGTTTATCTATATTCCGCAGAGTGCTTCATTGAGTAATAAAGTCACCTTTCTCCGAAACCTTTTGCCCAAGAGTGAACTCCATCCTTCACAGCCTGTTTAAAAGAGTCTTATAGAGTGTCTGCATGAATAATATGTGAGCAGCACATGATTATAAAACTTTTAAAGAGGCAAGACTCAAAGGGAAATGGGAAAGGCGGAGAGGAGGCAGGAAAGATAAATGGGGAGGAAGGGGGGTGGGGAGCGGAGGACCAAAAACAAGTCTCACTGCTAAATCATAAAGAGACTTGGTGAGCAGGGAGAGGATGGTGCAGCTTCTCATAGTGCAGGCTGCAAGGAAACGATGCTCAAGGAAGCACAGAGAGAGCAGAAGTATTGTTTTAATTTTACAGGGAGCAAATGGCACATTTTATCTGATTTCACAAGACTGTTTATGCCAGCACATTTCTTCCTTTCACTGTGTAATTAAAATCTAAATGTTATCTTAAAGCCTTCCTTTCTAGAAAGACAGCACTGGGAAGGGTTCATCCATACCATGACAACAGGAAATGACTAGAAACAAAGCCTATTAAGATATATATTTAGATCCTTTGCAGATAAAAGGCACAGAAGTACTGGGCGAGCTCCTAGGGCCATTTAGGGTGCAAAGAGGCACCAGGAGAAGATGCAGAGCAGCCACACACTTGTCTTGTGCTTCCAGTGTGAAAAGTGAAGGGCAAAACTCAAAACTCAAGGAATATGATGCACATAGGGGAGCTGCATGATGCTCCCACCTAACCTTAAAACAGGAAGTACATCCTTTGAACATCCATCCATCCTACCCTGCCATTGCTCTTAATGTTTTAGGGAAAGCATGAGCAATCTGTGATTTACCAGTTGAAACTATTTTTGGTGTGGTCATGATTTAATTTTCTTTCTTTTTTTTTAAAGAGTTGAAGGCCATAACTTGCCCATCCCTTCTTTAGTGGAACCTATGCAATTCAGTCAACTCTAGGAAAGGGAATAGCCCATGGCCTTGGTATTTTTTCTGGCTTCACGCCATTTTAAAAGCTTTGTTTCTCCAAACCTTATGAGATTCTTGCCTTGCCTCCCACAGCAAATCGTGAGAGCCTCGTGGCTATATCGTCTACATACAAAGGTATCTAGAAAATCCAGCTAAACTGTTGCGGATTTCCCTTTTGTTGGCTGTTGACCAAAGACTGAATTTTACAGAGAGCTATGAGGGAGAATCTGCTTAACAGCCTCCCATACATCTGATTTGTGCCAGGCATGAAGGGCGAAGAAGTGTAAGAGCACTATGATCTGGAAAGCACAAGCCTTTTTTTGCAAGCTGAAGCTGAAGTTCATGTTGAAGGAATCACCTAATATCACTTATCTCCTAGTGCTTTGATAGAAATTGATCTGAAAATTGCAGACACAAGATGGATGCCTCAGGGTAAGAAACCTGCCAAGTTGCAGACAGGTCCAGGGGCTTTTGTGCTGTGCTTTTAGCAGTTGAGCTAGAATGAATGGCTATGTCTTTTGCAAACTGAGGAACTTCTCTGGATTCCATAGAATTCATAGAATTGTAGAGTGGGAAGGGCCAGGAGGGTCATTTAGTCTAACTCCTTGCAATGCAGGAATCTTTCACCCAATGTGGGGCTCAAACCCACGACCCTGGAATTAAGAGTCTCATGCTCCACCAACTGAGGTAATGAGAAGTTTCAGATTATATATATATATATATAAAAAAAAAAAAATTGGCCAACTTCTGCTAAGTTGAAAACAGCCCTTTGGTGAAAGGAAGAGGTATCCTCTTAGCATCTTTGGATTCACCAAAAATAATAGGAATATTTTTATCTTATGGAAGTTTTGTAGGATATGATGTCTTATACATTTGGAATTTTAATTTTTGTTTATTGTAATATGCACTAAGGCTTCAGGACGGAGGGGTTGTACAGAGACATGGAATGATGCACATTGATCAAAGAGGAAAGATGAATTCCTTCAGAATTATATACAGGAAATAAGGGAAAAGGTAGCACCAGGGAGCAATGGATCTCCTCATCCCATTAAAAGAAATGGCAGAAATTCCATCCATTTTCAATTTATGAGGATTGCACCCATTCCTGTTGCAAGGCTGAAATCTGAATCAAAAATAAACAAACATTTAAAATATAATCAGTAAACCCCCATGGCTGAGAGAACGGAAAAGTAGGAAGCAGTGTGAAAGTGCTTAGGAAGAAGGACACCTGTGACTAAGATATAATGCTATTTTTCATTTCATTTATCGGCAGCTAAAAAGACACAGTTTAAAATAGCTGAGTGGTTGCCTTTGTGCTAATATAATTTAGCACTCTGGTTTGAGTGACAGCTCTGATTCATCAAGGTAGCAAGATCTGTCCTGGTTCAGATAGCTCTTCTTCATGTGGAAGACAGCAAAGTGACTGGAGATTAAGAATCGCCTTGTGGAGTGGGGGTGGGGGGAACTCCTGTGTCAGACCTCCCCCTACTGGCCATAAAGCATAAGAGGAAAAACATGTTAGAGGTGTCTCTGTGTCATAGTGCTTTGCAATTTCTGCAACCACTTGAAAATCACCTCATAAGAATAAAGATTCCTGGGTCCCTTTTCAAAATCTGAACACAACTGCAATTAACCACAAAAACTACAATGCTGTAAAAGGTGCAAGAGGCTACCTTTTCCCAATAGGGATTGAAATACATACTTATTGTTATAGAAAGTTAGACAGAATTTATGTGAAACTCAGAACAGGTCTTTTAAATGTGAGAAATTGATAATTAAGGCAACAAAAAGTTTCTGAGGCCATATTCTTAGAGGAAAGTTTTCTCTCACACAAGCTATGCTGGTAAGCAATGTGGCTACTAAGATCTCAGGTTTTATTTCAGCACTGAGACCAGGATCATGAACAGGAACAGTATGGGAACTAAACCAGAGAAATTCCCGCATGGCAAAATAAATGTTTACACCCATACATCTCTTGGCACTGGGTCTATTCAAAGTGAGGGGAATCAGAAATATGCAGACTGTCCCCCTCCTCAGTGCACAGTGGAGCTGGCTTTGGGGGCAAGTTTCTAACTCCCACCCTTCCTTTTAAATATAGGGTGAGAGTTTGAAACTTGCCCCCAAAGTCCACCCAACCGTGCATTACAGACAGGGGGTGATCTGTATACTTCTGGTATGAAATGAATTATGCAAATGTGTACCCCTCCCCTGGTTTTCTACAAAGTTTATAGCAATGTTTTGTGCACATAGCAAAAATTGGGTTAAGCAGGGAAATAGCTGGGGGGGGTAGGCAAATGAGGGGAACATGATAAATGCATATAAAATTGTGCCTGATGGGGAGAAAGTGGGTGGGGAGACGGCTTCTGCCAATGGGTGAGCAAGAAGATTGTACCTATGCAAAAGTACTGACTGTACCCAATGCCCTATCTGAAATGGGCTGCCTTACTTCTATGTACAGCCTTTGTAAGCAAGTGACATGTAGCCTTGGCAGACACTGCAATAGTATCCTAACACTGCTCATGCCAGGGGGACAACCTGTTATAAATGAGATGCTGCAAATATATTGCCATAAGGATAGGCACTTCTCACCTAGCCAGCATCACATTTAAATCAGGACATGGACTCCAGTTATGTAGTCATGTTCAGAGCAGAGTATTGAACCAGGATGAACATTTCATCTGTAATGTGATAGAATAGAGGCAGGACAGATTTGGAAACTATTTTGTGGGGAGGGAGAATACTTTTAAAATTCTGGGAGTTATAGAGGATTCTAAGAATAGCTGTAGATTTATTGTGGGTTTTCCTGCATGATTGGTTTCAAACAGGTGTGGGGAGGCTTTCTAAGCCTATGGCTGAATTTCCTCATGGGCAGCCTTCCAGGAGCCAGAGGTGAAAGTGGGTGGGGAAACAAGCCAAAGTGGGCAGATTTATTCATTTAGATATCTTACCTGTCCTTTACCACAAGGTCTCAGGACCGGTTACGACAATAGAACAAGTAAAATAGTGAAAAACAGTTCACTTCCACATATAAACACTATTAAGAATAATTCCAGCACAGATGCAGCCCAGGATAAAGTTGCCCATGTAAAAGATCCATTGAGAGAAGAAGAACTTTAGCAGGAGCCCAAAAGACAACAGAGACGGCACTTTTCTCATAGGCCTTTGGTCAGGGTTCAGTCTGACTCATTTTCTCTTTGTAGAAAAACAAGCACGAAGGAGGTTTCCCAGCCTGCTCACAGGTCCTTATAATATCAGCGGAAACAGTTGGTCCTGGCGAGTATTAACTGCTTTCAATTTTCATTTGTTCAGTTTTAATTTTAATTTTAAGTTATTTGAATTTATTTTGGGATGCATTTTAATTGATTGATTGATTGATTGATTGATTGTTTTTATGCATATTGTATTATTTATATGATGTTAGCTGCTCTGAGCCTAGCTCTGGCCGGGGAGGGCGGGGTGCAAATAAAAATATTATTATTATTATTATTATTTATGTGACGAGAGCAAATTCCAAAGGGTAGATGCCACTACACTAAAGTGATACCTATATTGTATGGAACAGGCAGCTTGTACAGCTGGCTACAGAATCCACCCTCTCAGAAAGTCAGAGGTTTACACACACACACACACATATTCATTCCTTTTCCATGGGAGCAAGATGAATTATCACAATCTGAGGATGGCAGCCAGAGAAAAACACTTAAGAGGATGAGAAGCAGGCCATTGAGGGGTGGGGTCTGAATGGGGCACTGAGTGAACAGCAGAGCCCTAGAGGGTTGCATTTGTCCCCAAGACTCCTCCTCACCCTTGGTTTAGAAAATCCTTCCTCTCCCTCGTGCCATGATGCGGGAGAAGCCCTGCTACGGCTTGCCACCCTCAAGTATCCAAGATTTCATTGCCATACCCCACTAATATTTTTTTCCCTCACGCCTCACTATAAGGAGAGTTATCCTATGGCTGTATCTCTGCTACCGGCTGCCCTTCCTACTGTTCACAATTACAAAGTAATCAGAGACCTGCTGCTTTGTAATGCTAACTTCTCTAAGGATGCTTGCTTTGCCTCCGCCCTTGTATCTTCCCCTTGGTTTTAATATATTTTCAAGCATAGGCCTATTTAAAATCACAACAACCCTGCTGAGAGAGAGAGAGAGAGAGAGAGAGAGAGAGAGAGAGAGAGAGAGAGAGAGAGAGAGAGAGAGAGAGAGAATCAACTGATGGAGGCAATTACACCCTAACCCCCACCCCAAAATATTAAGGGAATTGGCATATCATAAATCGATCAGCAAGAAACAGAATGGTCAAAGAGGAACTGGGAATAATGAGCACACCTACAAGGTCTGGTAACTACCAAAGTTACCAGAATCCCCACAGTAATGCGAAACACTGTGATAATCTTTGGGCATTGTCACAGAGTTTGCCACACATCATAGCCGGAGGGGGGTGGTTCTCTCAATTTCAGCTTCTCTCATTTTGGTCATTTGTCCAACCCCAAATTCAGCTCTTCACATTTCCACAGAAAGTTGCAATTTAAAAAAAAAAACATTGCGAAAATTCACCAACATTTTCTTCCAATAAACACATGGGGATGTGGTTTTGACTGAGATATCCATTTTTGCAATCAGTACATTTACACCAATTTACACATTTGGGTAAGCATTTGTTTGTTAGAGAAATGCATCGTAAACTTTTGAGAACTGCGAATAACTGTGTTTCAATCCGCGAATGTGGGTAGCTTCTCATTAAAATGTAAACAAAATGGAATTTTTTCTCCATCCCTAACATGACAATCTGTGTTCACCACTACAGTGGTACCTCGGGTTAAGTACTTAATTTGTTCTGGAGGTCCATTCTTAACCTGAAACTGTTCTCTACCTGAAGCACCACTTTAACTAATGGGGCCTCCTGCTGCCGCCACGCCACTGGAGCACGATTTCTGTTCTCATCCTGAAGCAAAGTTCTTAACCTGAAGCACTATTTCTGGGTTAGTGGAGTCTGTAACCTGAAGCGTATGTAACCCAAGGTACCACTGTATGGGCAATCCCCAGAACATCCCAAGGATTCTAAAAGCTGATGTCTGAAAACCTTCTAATATTTTATAACCAAAGCTAATAGCACTTTGAGTAATGGCTGTTGTTTTAAACTTATACTTAATGCAGGGAATTGATGTGATCACAGTAACTACCACAGGTTTTCCCACAATGCACTGGGGTGACTAGAAGTGTCCACATGGGGCCCTGAGCCTGTGTGAGCCAGTCTTAATTTTACTACAGAATCCATCGGAATTCATATCCTACAGAGTCACGACAGGAACCAATTGAGTATCCGCAGAATATACTGATTTTGTTGCTCTGTTACTTAAGGCTTAGTACGACATTTTGTGTTTTATCTGTAATGCATGTTGAGCCTTTGTAAAATCTACCCAGCGTGGTCTCTAACTACATTCTGCAAAGCCTTCGACAAATAGAGAAAGTTTAATTCAATATTGTCGGTTTCCTGTTTTAACACTGCAATAATTCCAGCTTTATAAATCTCTTTGTTTATCTGTGTGTGCAGAGACAGAGAACCATGATAGATATGTCTTAATGCTATCTTCCTTGTTGCAAAGAGATTTTAATTTAATTTTGGGTTGTGTGGCATTTGTTTTATCAGTTATGATTAAACGAATTTTTCAAGGGACACCAGAAAGGTGATTGAAGGTGACCCATATAATCTCCTAGGAAGAAGATGCCCCTTTCTACCCAGCTAAGATGTGAAATGCCATTGAATAAAATTATAGGGAGGGTGTGGGCAGCATTGATGCTACTTGCTATAAGGAGGGCTTGGGTTTTGTTTTGTTTTTTTAAAAAAACAGCAAATAAAGGAAGAAGCATAATATAATTTGGAGAAACAAGGATTAAAGGTTCCCCTGCTCATGCTGTTTCCACTGTACATATTGAGTTAACAGCATGCTATTGTACTGAATGAAAATAGAGCCCACATAGGAGGCTAGAGTGGCGCAGATAAATCCCCACAGCTTCTTGTAATAAATGCAGTTTTTGTGTCATGGAGGTGTGTGGCCATAAATAGTTTTAGGTTTCAAGTTGGTATAATAAGGCGAGATTGTTGCTTGACTCACTGTGGCGCACAGATAGTCTCAGTCACAGAACAAAAGAACCCCTGAGACTGAGGAGCACCAAACAATATCTTACTGCTTATCAACTTCTAATATGCGAATTGTCAAACTTCAGCATGTGAGCCGCTCACCTGTGGTGCTGGCAGCTTTATTTTCCTCAAAGATTACTTGGGCTTTATGTAATTGGTAAGCGGAAACATTGCCAGGGCTATACTGCAAATAAAATATAACTGATGAAGTTAGGAAGCCCAGCAGACGGCAAGGGATGTGTATAGTCAGCCTGAGGCTACACCAAACAGGCAAGAGAGAATAGGCTTCTTCTTGGCTTCGACTTACATGACTTACATGCAACAGCATTAAATGGTAACGGTTTTCCTAGACTGTATTAGTTTAAGGCTGTTGGGAGGACAACTGGATTTTGAATGTGAAAGGAAGGAAGGAAGGAAGGAAGGAAGGAAGGAAGGAAGGAAGGAAGGAAGGAAGGAAGGAAGGAAGGAAGGACCTCTCTACATCCTGAAGTGCAACGTAAAAAAGTAAAGGGACACCTGACCATTAGGTCCAGTCGTGACTGACTCGGGTTGCGGCTCTCATCTCGCTTTATTGGCCGAGGGAGCCGGCGTAGAGCTTCCGGGTCATGTGGCCAGCATGACTAAGCCGCTTCTGGCGAACCAGAGCAGCGCACGGAAACGCCGTTTACCTTACCGCTGGAGCGGTACCTATTTATCTACTTGCACTTTGAAGTGCTTTCGAACTGCTAGGTTGGCAGGAGCAGGGACCAAGCAATGGGATTCGAACTGCCGACCTTCTGATCGGCAAGTCCTAAGCTCTGTAGTTCCACCCGTATCCCTGAAGTGTAATGTATCAAGTATATTAATAATAATATCCTTACCTCAAGTTGTAGCATTCCCTGAATGACATTGACTGCTCCTGAGACCAAGGACATGGACCTAGTCAAATGTTAGCACACTAACAGCTTGCTAAAGCTTACATGTGAATGGACTAACACACGTGATGTGTGGTGGGAATGTGGAACACAAGCTTTGAATATGGCTCATATTACCTGCATTTTGGCTCTTCGTACAGCATGGACAGGCTTGTCCATGCAGGCTTCTACAGAATGAGCAGGCCTGAGTCCAATCAGCTTGAGTATATGGTTGAAGATGCTCCACCAAGCTTCAGGGGGATCCTGGTAGAGGGTGATTCAGTCACTAGGCACATAATTAACTTGGTTTGTAATAGGCATGCGAACCACCCAATGACTCACATGGCCGGCACAATGGTTGCAAATGTCCTGTGTTGCCCATACCCTGCAAGTGTCCTGGAAAAACTGGAATACCCTGTGTTTTCCTGCAGCACCATGATTTCGTGAGATTTCATGCTGAGATCTCACCCCAAAAAAGTGCTTTTTCCAGGGCTGTGAACTTGCATAACACCCCAAAATGTGTGTTTTGAGGCACCGTGCTCTCACGCAAGAGCATGGCCCTGGGGGGAAAGCATGTCTTTTGAGCTTTGTGGTCTCTCACAGGTCACATGACTTGTGTGGGAGCACAGATGGGAAGACATGCTTTGGGACTCAACATGTTGGAGGGTATGGTGCTCAGTAGAAGTCAGTGGTCATGGGGCACGTGGGCATCAGTGGTGTGGTGAAATATAGCTATATGGTCCTGGAAGTGAAATGGAGGTTGCTAAGTAGGAGGAATTTCAAGCTTTCTCTGAAATGCCACTAGTTCCATGCAGGATTGGGGGGGTGGACTTTCACTATCCTAATGCCATTATAGAAATCTATGGCAGGACCCCACTGATAATACTGTGTACTATTCCCCTCGCTGAGCCTTGAAAAGGATAGTGAAAATAAGGACCAAGATTATCAAGCTGCTCATAGGTTGACCACTGTGAGAACAGGATGCTGGACTAAATGGGCATTTGACCTGATCCTGCAGGGATATTCTTACCTATGCACTCTGGGAATGACAACCAAGAGAAGCCAGACTGCCCAGTGTCTGTTGGAGCTTCAAGCCATTGGGCCTATTATTTTCATGGCTGCAGTGTACAGAGCTGCAGCACTTAGGTGGCTGAGTAGCATTCTGGATGGTGACAGTTATGAGCAAGACAGACAGAAAATAAAAATAAATCGTCTTCATCTATGTCAGTCAAATATGCTCAAGAAGCAGTAAACAGATGAAAATGTCAGTCTTGTCAATTCCACAAGATGCCCTGGATGCATGGGTGAAAACGGGTGCTGTGCCAAAAATTTCTTCCTTTTTTATTAAAACCATTCCATATAAATTAATGAGAAAGGAACTTGCATTTGAAAATGATCAGAGGGAGAGAGAAAAATATATCATTACAATTCTTATGGCTTGGGTTCAGGGTGTTGTTTGTGCTCATTTTAATTTGAGGTGGCCAAGGGAGGTTGTAAGTGAGCTTTTTTATGATTCTACAAGTCATTTTTCAGCCTCCCCGGCAGCTAAGCTTCCTGAAAAGGCTTTTCTGTAAGTGTGGGGAGCTGGGGAGACTATCAGGTGAAGTCTTTTTACTCTTGTGAAAATCTGGTTTTTAAGGACAGGTTTTGACACACCACTAGGAAAAATACTCTTCTGGACGAGATCAAGGTTTCCCCAGGCTCCTGCTTAGATAAAAGTAACAATAAAAATTGACAGTGAAGTTGCACAAGATCAACTTGTTTTGCTCCAGGGAAGCTCCAGTTCTTACACAAGAATTACTCCTCCTGATCCAACCACTCTTTTGAGCTATCAGAAGTGATCTGGTGCCACCATCCAGATTCCGCATGCTAACAGAGTCCCAGCTTTCTCAATCTGTGTGGCATTAGTTAGGAATAATCAATGGCAACAAGGCTGGGCAGCTGCGGATTCTGATATATTTACTGCAAAGCCTGCAAACTCTGTGAATATTTATATGGCAACGAGCTGCTTCAGCATCCTGAATCACTCCAGACAGTCGCAGAAGAACAATTGAGAGTAGAGTTACACTGGCAAGTAAAATATTTAAGAGTTGCAGCGGTGGCATTTGACAGGGATGCACTTCAGACCTCAATAGCACTGCAAAACAAAATTGTCAGCTTCTTCTGTAAAACATGGCAGAGGGGAGGAGGGGACAGCCCTTTGATCCTGAAAGGCAATAGATACAGAACAAACCCCTGAAAACCTATAACACTTAAAAAAAATGGAAATGAATAAATTTAGAAAGTACTTTTCCTAACAATATACTAGTATTGCGAAGACTGGGAGTTAGGGGTGGAAGAGAAATTCAGTTCATTTGGATGGAGAAAAGTTCTGTGGCTATAGTTGCACCCATTGTGTACCCTCAGGTTCCTACAGCCAGCCAATGTCAGAGTTATGATCATCGGCCCAGGACTAATGGTCTGACACAGTATAACCCAGTTTCCTATTCTCTTATGTATATACTACAACTATAGCACTATAAAGGGTAAAGGCAAACAGGCGCTTAATTCCACTCTAAGCTTTCCAAGCAAATTACATGAGATTTAGTTGATTCCAATATATTTATTCAACCCCATATATCCAATTACACTTAACCATTACAATACGTTCACATCATTTAATTGGACACAACTTATTCTAATTTGACTGCATATTTTTGTGGCTATGATAGCATCCTCTCTCCTTTAAGCATCCTTTATTTTGTCCTTTAAATTTTTGAATGGTTGCATTTCCTTAATAGCAAGGGTTTTTTGCCGCCATATTCCATGCTCTATCTTTGTGGCACATTTCCACATTAACAATGTGTGGTAAACTGACCAGCTGCCTTCCCTTGATCTTTAATCCCCTCTAATCTGTTCTGGGAACACTGAAATGTTCCACTTTGGTTCATTATATTTAAAAAAAATCCTCCTAGAATAATTTGTATAGAACATTTTTTAAAATAAAAAATTAGTAAATGTATGGAAGAGGGTTCTATCCCCTTGCTATTACGGATTACATTTCTTGTCAAAAAAGGATTATTTGTAATGCACAGTTCACACAATGGCTGAAATCCAATGTCCGAGTGAAATCCAGTGTTGCTGCTCTGTTCCAGGGATGGCTTTTATCCAACTGATGCAAGCACAATTGTAGGAACCACTGACCATTTTGGGCGAGTGGACATTCGCAAAAGTGGAATTTTGCAAAAGTGCTACAGGCACCAGTCACAAAATGGCTGCCATGCAGATGTGTAGGAGAGGTCAAGCCACTGCAAACAGGAGCTGAGCAGGAAGAGCAAACTGCCTCTCATGCCCTGTGGATTTTTGAGGAGATATTTACTGAGACTTTTTGCGGGCACCATAGGAGATGCTGACAGGAAGGTGCCACACTGGCACCCTCTACGCTCATTTTTTTAAAGGGGGGTGGTTTTCCTCCTGCAACTCTCCACACCATCTTCCATTTTGCTCTGGAAGGCCCCCAATCCTCTGGAACACTTTTTTTGGGAGGGGAGAGAGATAAGAAGTTACAGAGGGGATGAAAAATTGGTGAAAATTGGCTCAACTTTTCTTATGGCAGCAGATGGCCAAATGGCAGCACTGGATCTCACCCTATGTGTTTATTTTCATGGCCCTTGTTATTGTTGTTTTTTCCATTGTCAAAAGATGCTCACTAACAACTTGGAATGACTGCTTAATATGTTAGGGCCCCCCCCTTAATGTGTGAGCTGATGCTATATTCTGGCTTGATATGCAAGGTGTACTTTGCTGTGCCTGAAATTAGATCCTAGTTTTTATCCCCTAAGACAATAAAACAAAGGTGCTGTATGCTGTGTGGCATGGTAGCAGGATCCACCACTTTTGACTGCAAAGATATGGACATAAGTACCTGAAAAATGCAATGCAAAAAAAAAAATTCTCATCTCTCTATGTGTGTGTGTGTTTGTTTGTTTGTGTGTGTGTGTGTTTGTATTACTATTGTATACCAGTGTCACTTTCCATGTTGCTTTTATCATTTCCTGGACACCAAAATAACCTCTCTCTCTCTCTCTTTCTGCGCATGTGTGTTTAAATTGGATCTTATTTAAATGAACCCCTTAGCAGGTTGGCTGAGTTCTTGAAAGCCTAGCCTGGGCTGCAGATGTCTGCCTGTTCAGCCACATGGCAGAACCAGGCTCTGGGAATCCCTGGAGCCTAGTGCAGGAACAGGAACTTCTTGGTGCTGGATGCAAAAATCCATATCCCTTTCCAGTTCATTAGGAGCGCCTATTGTTTGCCATATTTATCTGCCATCACTGCTGTTTGTTAGCAAATGGAAAAAGAAGTGCCAAGGCTCCATTTCAAGCCTGCCCTCTGAACACTGGGAAGGGGCTCCAGCCATTCAATGACAGATGGTCTTTGAATGATATACAGAACCTCTGCCCTTGGGCCTGCTTTAGGGGAGCTGTTTTGGATTGTTGCTCTGAAGAGCGGGCGGGCGTTGCACGCGAGGTGATTATTCCATAATAATTTCAATTATTTTGCCTGTTTTCAGACAATAGTTGCAGAATGTTTGTTTGTTTCTTTTATTCTTTTCTCTTTTTTTTACACTCGCTGACTTGTGACACCAGCGTTGTTTTCGAAGGCTGGGAGAGAAACCGAGCCTGGTATCCCTTCCCATTTTTGCAGATCATCCTTGTTCACATTAATTGCTGCTGTTTAGAAAAGAAGTGAGTTGCGGGTCTTTCTTCTGGCTTGGGAAGTTAAATGAAACGAAATAAAAATGGATCCGAGAGAGAGAGAGAGAGAGAGAGAGAGAGAGAGAGAGAGAGAGAGAGAGGTGGGGAGGGGTGTGTGTGTGTGTGTTTTAGTAGAAGATTGTCACAGCAGCAAGTCTCCCGAAGACGCTGCTCTTTAACTCCTCTTCCTCGCTGCTGAGAACACAGCTCTAGGAGCCTCATTTACATGCATATGGGCATCTGATTGGATCTGTTCAAAGGTACAGTAGGAGTCAGTCAGATTGCATATGATGTGCATATAAATGAAGTTCCCCAAAGTGAATCATGATGCTTCAGGAGAGACGGGGAAAATATGCTCACTCTGGTTCATCCAAAGGTCCAATAGGAACTTGTGTTCTTTTTTTCTCCTCCACCTTTTCTTGCTCCCTCCCCCTCACTTTCTGGTATATGCTTAGAGATAAGCAGAAAGTACACACTTTTCTATTTTATTTTAGTTTTTAAAAGAAATCAGCCTTCATAATTTGAATTTTAAAATCACATGCAAGAGATTTCTGGAAGCCCAGAACTTGAGTTAGCGCTGCCTTGCTACTCCAAGGCGGCGTGTTTTTCCACACACAGGTGTACTCTGCATACACCTACTGGACACACCCAGGGTGCAGAGATCTAATTCACTGACAGCATGCGAAATATGTGAGACATATCAGTGGTGCTGGGCAGTTGGAGCTTTTCTGTAGCACTCACTCTCGGACAAACTGCACCATCAGCACCAGTTATTTTATTGGTGGGATGCAACTTGGCTGCAATAAATCCTAGGCAAAAGAAAGCAGATAAATGCATCAGGATGCCAGCTCCTATTCCCAAGGGTGTTGGGCTTTGTTCCTTTTTCACTCCAGGGAAGGCTACCCAGTGACATCTGAAAGAGGGGGAGCATTTATATGTGGCACTTTATCTCAATAGATGCATTTTTTGCACACAATATTTAGCTGGAGAATTGCACTGCAAATTTCAGAGAAGTGCAGATTTCGGAGGATGGCTGTGTTTCTGTTCAAATATTGTTTCAGAACACTGGGATAGCTCAGTTGGTAGAGCATGAGATTCTTAATTTCAGGGTCCTGGGTTCAAGCCTCACATTGTTCAAAAGATTCCTGCTTTGCAGGTGGTCGAACTAAATAAACTTCAGGATCCCTTCTATGATTCTATAACATGAGGATTTGGCAAGTTCATTTTCAATGCAAATTGAAACAAATTTCTCTCCCATTCCTATGTGACTGCCCATATACCCCCCCCCCCTCAGTGGGACATCACCACTTCAAGATCTGGAGGAATGTTCACATTGTTTTTCTATGTGATACAGGACACAACTCTTTAGACATCTAAAACATTGATGAAGACGCCATTTCTGTTCTGACAGAGTTGTGTGTTTACAGACATAGTACAGGAAAGCTAGATGTGATGGAATCCACTTGCTTGTAAGAGAGCCATCAGCTTGCCCTGACAGTTCTTGACTTTCCATGCCGGTTGTGTCCTACAACATTCCTTTTGTTCCTTTTGGTTGTGTCCTACAAAGCGAGACACAGTCCTATGCCTTAAGTTACAAATAGAAACAGGAATGATTTTGATATTTTCAAGAGACTGTGTTCTATAGCAATTTGATTCAGGAAAGCCCCATAGCATGGGAATGAGGGACCTGTGGCCCCTTCATGGAATCATACAATTCTAGAGTTGGAAGGGTCATCTAATGCAACCCCCTGCAATGCAGGAATCTATTGCCCAATGTGGGGTTCAAACCCACGACCTTGAGATTAAGAGTGTCATGCTCTACCCCTCCCCCAAGTGTTGTTAGATCCCTGGTTGGCCATGCTCACTGCTGCTGGTGGGAATTGTAGCTCAACAGCATCTGGAGAGCCCTAAAGAAGGAAAAATGTATTTCCAGAATGCTTTGGGCTTTAATAAATGCAGACACTTTTAGAATTCATCCCTCTCACACTTTCTTGTTTCCTGTAACAGACTGCGCAGGGGCCTTATCCAATATACAAGAACCAACACTCAATAGATAAGCCAAACTAGTTGTTAAAGAGTGGAGAAAACAATGCAATGTAATCAGTCTGTGTTGGGTATATTGGCAGAAACTCATTTTCCCCAGTGAAAGATAAATGTTGCAAGGCACCCCATTTTTATCATCTCTGCTTACTGCAGGTGGCTGCTTATATTTCCTGAAAGGTGGTACTATTTTGCCATAGATAATAATAACTAAGGCTGCAAACCCAACTCCACTTACCCAAGAGAAAGCCCTATTGAATTAAATAAGATTTATTTCTGGGTATACAGGGTTAGGATTGCTCTGTAAGTATGCTATAGAACAAAATCAGGACACAATATCAGTTAAGCATTTTTTTATTTAAAAAAACCCCATTGGTTAAAGTTTGTGCCAACCTCTTCATGAAATCAATAGCCAAATTTTTTTGGATTGATCATGCCCCATGGGTTGTTTTACCACACAATAATCTGGGCTATGAGACACAAGAATGAAGTAGCAACCTTAGTATTTTTGTTGTGAGCGAAAAATTATTACTAGCATTCATTCAGCAAGAAAATTTAAAGTCGGCACATCTGATGGAGCTGTGCATACCAGTCCACACTTCAGTCAGCACATACCTGGCGAAGCATGTTTGGAGCCATGTAGATAGATGTTCAGCTAGAAGGAAGGGAGCCCTTTTGCCTGGGGAGGACACAGAAGGAAAACAAATGGGGCTTCACACAAGGTCCTATCTTTCAGAAGCCTGGAGCATGCATGTATGCATGCATGCATGCGTGCGCACACACACACATGCACACATGCACTAGCATGCACTAGCATTTTCGTAGCCTAATGTTAAGCAGAGCATCTCCCAGCTGAACATGTTCTTGGAACGGATTCCAGATACGGTATTTCATCCATCCTTTTGTGCTGCCTTTGAGGAACCTGTTAGGGAAGCCAAGGTGTCAGGGAAGAATTCTCCAAAAAGCAGGGGGGCTGAAATAGATCCCTCCATTCCGAGTACTAATAACCATCCACATTTTCAATATGTTGAGCTGTGCTTTTCATTTTCTAAAAATATTAATTTTCATGTTGGACTTGAATCATCCCCCTTCTATCTCCTCTCAGTGTTTCCATCTCCCTCTCTCTTCTCAGCCAGACCAGTTAAACAAGACATGTTAGTTAACCCCCATCACTATGTATGTATTTATTTGGAATTTATATATATATTGTCACGGCCACCCAGGACGGGTCCCAGCTCACAAGAGACCTCACTCCGTTGCAGTTTATTTACAGGAAAAGTTTATTGAAGATTTCTGCTTCTCGTACAGTTCAGCATCGTGGCCGTACGTCTGTCACGTTAGACCGCTGAAGTCCCCTCTGACTCCTCCCCTCTTCCACACCAACTTAATAGCCTGGCTCTAGACCACCTCTTCCTCTCCTTTCTTTTCCGCAGGGTCTTCCTGCCCCCCTGGGTTCCCTCTCTCCGTGACTCGCCTGAGGCTGAATCCTCTGCCGCCTCTTCCCCCCTCCTTCTGGCTTTAGGGCCGGGCTCCTCCCCTGAGCTCTCTCCACTTCCGCGCGCCTCTACGTTTGAACTTGGCGCGCGTACGTTGCTGCTGACCTTTCTTTCGACCGCTACACCACCCCTTGTTCTGCTCTCCACCCTTTCCGGCTGAACACCTTGCTCCAACCCCCTTTCTCTGTTCTCTCCTAATCCTGCTCCCTCCGAGAGGCTGACGACTCCACCCCCTTTACTCCGTTCCGGCTGAGACGCCTCTTGCTGCGTCTGTCTTCCACTGGGCTCCTCTCCGCTTCTCCCTTCTCCTCCCTTTTGCTTGATTAAGGTAACCCCCTTTTGAGAATCCTCTGACTCGCTGCTCAGACTCGTGGATTCCCTCAGAATTCCGTCATCTTCTTCCTCATCCTTCTGCCCCTCCTCCCACTCGCTCTCCGTCTCCTCTGTCATCTCCTCCTCTCTCCCAGAAACCCTGACATCCATCCCCCCCTCGAAGCCCCCCCTTCCCCCCTCCCGCTCGCCGGGTGCAGGTTGAGGAAAACGTGGTTCTTCCGGGGTCGGTTCAGGATACAAGTTGTCCACTTCAACGTTCTCCTCTGTCATCTCCGTATATGTGTGTTCGAACTCGGGTTCCCCACCCACAGACCTCACAGTCTCTTCCTCCATCACTGCTTCTCCTGGCGCTGCCTGCCAAGGACCTACCATCCATCTCTGACTCCATGCCTCCCTTGGCTGATCCACCCACCAACAAGGGCCTGTCTCCTCCCCCCCCAGTCTCGGATCCCTGGTCGGGCTTGTTTCGGGCGTATGGCCCTCGGGTGAGGAGAAACCCTCGAACGTGCTGTCTGACAAAGTGGGCGTGAAAAGCCAATCATCAAAATACTCCTCGGGCATGGGCTTGTGCGGAAAAAGTGCATGGAACTCCTCCTTCAACAGGGGTTCGTCCAACGCGTAACCCGGCACCCAGCTATTGGCAGAGGCCGGAGTGCCTTCCCTGGCTAGAAAATATTCAACTCCCTCCTCCCCCCATCTCGAGTCCAGTATCTCTGTGACCTCGTTAAGAGGTTCTGGTCTTGGCGATTCCCCCCCCTCAGGCGCCCTCCTACGTGGCTCTGGGAGTGCTCCTGACTCTTGAAACCTGTGTGGGGTTTTGTAGGGAGTGAGCACCGACCTATGAAAGACCGGGTGCACCCTGGAACCCTCCGGAAGGGCTAGACGAAAAGCCACCGGATTGATCTTAGCCTCAACTTGATATGGCCCTAGCTGCCTGTGTCCTAACTTCTTCTTGGCCAATGACCTGGCCGGCATCGCGTGGGCTGCTAACCACACCCAGTCCCCAATCTGGATGTCCTCTCCCGCCCTCCTGTGCTTATCGGCCTGCACCTTATACGCCTGTTTTGCCAGCTCCAAATGTCTCCGCAGCTCCTCGTGCACCTCTTGCAACTCCGCTGCAAACTGGTCGGCATCTTGAGGCCCCCCCCCTCCTGGTGCCGCAAATCTCGGGAAGGTTCTGGGATGACGGCCATTGTTCGCGAAGAAAGGCGTCACCCCGGTGGATGCGTGTTTCGTGTTGTTGTAGGCGAATTCAGCCATCGGCAGATAGTCCACCCACGCCGCAGGTCGCTGGTTGGCGTAGCACCGCAGGTACTGCTGCATGATCGCGTTGACCCTCTCCGCTTGACCGTTGGTTTGTGGATGTCTCGCCGATGTCAGGTTGATTTTGACGTGCAAGATGCCCAGAAGCTTTCGCCAGAAAGTGGAAACAAACTGGCGCCCCCTGTCGGACAAGACGGACTGCGGAAGTCCATGCACTCTGAAGACGTGATCGATGAAGAGCTTTGCGGTCTGTTCTGCCGTCGCCACCTTGGCACAAGGGATGAAATGCGCCATCTTGGTGAACAAGTCCACCACCACTAACACCGCCGTCTTACCTCTGGAGCTGGGCAGGTCCGTAACAAAGTCCAACGCTACCCTCTCCCACGGTTGCTGCGGTGTCTCCAGCGGTTCTAGCAATCCCGCCTGCTTCTGGTGCACTGGTTTGGACCTCTGGCAGATATCACACCTGGCGACGTAGTCCGCCACCTCTCCTCTCATCTGGGGCCACCAAAAGTCTCTAGCCACCAACTCCATCGTCTTCTCTTTGCCGAAATGGCCTGCACTAGGGGCGTCATGCAATTGTTGCAGAACCTTGGCTCGAAGATCGTCGGTGGGCACGTAAAGGGCACCCTTACGAGTCAAAAGTCCATCTTGCAATTGGAACTCATCGTTGTCTCGCGACCCTCCGCGTAGCTCCTCCATCTTGGACTGTGCAAACTGATCCCTTTGCAACGCGCGTCGCACCGCGTCCAGGTCGACTGCGATGGTAGCGCACGTCCACGCCTGCGGTGCGAAAATGTGCTTTGCTGCGATTGGAGCTGCTTCCTCCAAGTATTGCGGCTTTCGGGACAGCGCGTCTGCAATAACATTGGAGTCTCCTGGGATGTATTCTATTTTGAAGTCGAAATCCGCAAAGAACTCCGCCCAGCGCATGTGTCGCTGGGTCTGTAACTTAGCCGTCCGCCAATACTCTAAGTTCTTGTGATCCGTGCGGACTTGCACCGTGTGCTTGGCTCCTATTAAGAAGTGTCGCCACGCTTTGAAAGCTGCATGAATGGCCAACAACTCCCTGTCCCATATGGTATAATTGCGCTCCGTCTTGCTGAGCTTCCGGGAGTAGAACGCACCCGGTCTCCAATTGCCTTGTGAATCCTCTTGCAAAAGAACGGCCCCAACCGCTCTGTCTGACGCATCGGTCTCTACCCGCATGGGTCTGCCGGGATTCACGTGGAGCAGCTGCTCTTCGGAGGCGAAAAGACCTTTAAGCGTCCGGAAGGACCGCTCCGCTTGTTCGGTCCAGACGAACTTCTTCTTCTTGGAACTGAGGGTGTCAGTGATAGCCGCCGTCGCGTTCGCAAAACCTTTAATAAACTTGCGGTAAAAATTGGCAAAGCCGATGAACCTCTGGACCTCTTTCCGATTTCGAGGGCTTTTCCAGTCCAACAGCGCTTGAACCTTAGCCCTGTCCATGGCCAGTCCCTCGTCGGACAACTTGTAGCCAAGGAAATCAACCTCTCTGACATCAAACTGGCATTTTTCCAACTTGGCGTACAGCCTGTGGTCCTTCAGCCTCTGCAGGACCTCCCTCACGTCCTTATCGTGATCCTCCGGCGATTCCGAGAAAATCAGGATATCGTCGAGAAAGCAGACACACTTCTTGTAGAGGAGACCTGCTAGCACGTGGTGCATAAATGCTTGAAAAACGTGGCTGCCATTTTGGAGACCGAAAGGCATGACTCTGTATTCGTATGTGCCCAGAGGGGTGAACATGGCGGTCTTCCACTCATCTCCTTTCCGGATGCGGATGAGATTGTAAGCTCCACGTAGGTCCAGCTTGGTGAAAATCTTGCCCCTCCTGACGGTCGCTAAAAGGTCGTCAATCTTGGGCATGGGGAAAGCTTTGGGCTTAGTCAAGCTGTTTATGAACCTGTAATCCACTATAAGCCTTTTTTGGGGCGTGTTTTTCTTCTTCACAAAGAACACAGGGCTGCCACCCGCTGCTTTAGATTCCTGGATGAAACCTCGCTTGAGGTTATGGTCTATGAACTCCCGAAGCTCTTGCATCTCGTCTTCCGACATGGAGTACAGCTTGGCAGCAGGCAGTTGCGCCCCTGGCACTAAATCAATCGCGCAGTCGTAAGGTCTGTGAGGCGGCAACTTGTCAGCTTCCTTCTCACAGAAAACCTCCAAGAAGTCCTGGTACTTGTGAGGCACTGTTTGCACCATACCCAGATGCAACTGCTGCTCGGCTTCTCCTCCCTGATCGGTCTGAAAGCAATGCTGAGCACAATACGATGAACAAAAGGTGATCTGCCGCTGGTACCACGCAACCGCGGGACTGTGCCTCTCCAGCCAACTCATGCCTAACACGATGGGTGTGTCCGATAAGTGGGTGACATTGAAACTAATAAGTTCTCGATGGTTGCCAATCTGCATCATCATGGGAGGGGTTTGCTGCACCACTTGCCCCCCCAGCAACTTCCTGCCGTCTACCGTGACCACGTTTAGAGGCGTCGTTGCAGGCAGGAGCGCCATGTTGTGCTGCTTAACGAACTGCAGTCCCACGAAGTCGGCGTTGCTTCCCGAATCGATCGTTATTGGAACCTCGAGGAGTCTCCCATCAGGCAACTGGAGTGTTGCTGTGAGCAGAACTGCCGGTCTGGGAGGCAAAGGGTCCACGCTCTGCAGTGATGCTGGGGGCTTGTCTACAGATCCGCCTGGCTGAGCCCCAGTAGCTCTGCTTCCAGCCAGGCACTGTCGTTTCCCTGAAGCTGCTCCCCTGGTTGCACCTCTGCTGTTACAGTTGCCAGTGCTGCAGTGTGCTTCTGGAGCCTCTGGGGGCACTCTTTCGCCATATGGTGCGCACTGTCACAGATGTAACACTTCCTGGTTCCTCTAGGAGGCTTCGCTTTGGCTGCACCAGGGACAGGGCTCTGGGATGGCTTCTGAGCCCTAGCACCACCAATCTCCATCGGCTCCTCGCTGTCATTCCCCATTGGCGAGGGGTGCGCACGGCTGAAATCCCTGTGCACAAAAGGGAGAGTCCTCGCTTGCGCACGCGCTTGGGGCCCGTCCTCCTCGTGCCACGGACGTCCCTCATGTCGAATTCCAATAGCTAAAGCCCGTTGCACCACGTCTTCTAGGGTCTGGGGTCTGTCCCCCCTAGCGATCTCATCCTTGATGGGGGGGCTCAATCCCTCCCAAAAAAGATCTCTGACCGGCTTACTGTCCTTTGGCCAATCTAAGGCGGTGAGCAATGCAAAAAATTTAGAGTGGTATTGGCGCACAGTCGCTTTCCCCTGCCTCAGCCCGTGCATTTGACGGCGCGCAATGTCCACATCCACAGAGGATTGAAAACAAGAATCCATCGCTTTGATGAACGCAGTTGAATTGCGACGGGCCGGTCCATCTTCGCGCCACAGATTGCGTAGCCAAGCCCTGGCCTCCCCATGCAGGTGCGAAACAATGAACCCCACTTTCTCCTCCTCATCTTTAAAATCGTGACGGAGTAAATGCAGTGCATATACGACGTCCGCTCTGAAATTGGGATAGTCTTGCAAGTTGCCATTAAAATGCGGAACCAGGGCACCCCCCCTCCGTCCAAGCGCAATGCCCTCCGCTCTGGAACCTGGGGCCCCCGCCCTGTCCGCGTGTTCCCACCTTGCCTGCAAATCCTGGCACGTCTTCTCCAAGTCGTCATTCTTCTTCTGCGAAGCAATGACTGCCGATGTGAGAGCGGTAACCTGACCCCGCAGTGCAACCAGCTGCTCCTCAGCGCTCATGGCTGCTCCCGTTCGTGAGCTTCGCAAAAAAAATTTTTTGCTTTTTGGAGAGGGGACTTACTGTCACGGCCACCCAGGACGGGTCCCAGCTCACAAGAGACCTCACTCCGTTGCAGTTTATTTACAGGAAAAGTTTATTGAAGATTTCTGCTTCTCGTACAGTTCAGCATCGTGGCCGTACGTCTGTCACGTTAGACCGCTGAAGTCCCCTCTGACTCCTCCCCTCTTCCACACCAACTTAATAGCCTGGCTCTAGACCACCTCTTCCTCTCCTTTCTTTTCCGCAGGGTCTTCCTGCCCCCCTGGGTTCCCTCTCTCCGTGACTCGCCTGAGGCTGAATCCTCTGCCGCCTCTTCCCCCCTCCTTCTGGCTTTAGGGCCGGGCTCCTCCCCTGAGCTCTCTCCACTTCCGCGCGCCTCTACGTTTGAACTTGGCGCGCGTACGTTGCTGCTGACCTTTCTTTCGACCGCTACACCACCCCTTGTTCTGCTCTCCACCCTTTCCGGCTGAACACCTTGCTCCAACCCCCTTTCTCTGTTCTCTCCTAATCCTGCTCCCTCCGAGAGGCTGACGACTCCACCCCCTTTACTCCGTTCCGGCTGAGACGCCTCTTGCTGCGTCTGTCTTCCACTGGGCTCCTCTCCGCTTCTCCCTTCTCCTCCCTTTTGCTTGATTAAGGTAACCCCCTTTTGAGAATCCTCTGACTCGCTGCTCAGACTCGTGGATTCCCTCAGAATTCCGTCATCTTCTTCCTCATCCTTCTGCCCCTCCTCCCACTCGCTCTCCGTCTCCTCTGTCATCTCCTCCTCTCTCCCAGAAACCCTGACATATATATATATATATATATATATATATATATATATATATTGCACCTGGCTCTGGTTGGTAGACCTTTGGGTTTTAGTGAAAAACAAACCCACAAAGTAAAACTGAGAAGGCTGAAGACTACCCATCCACACCCTGAGAAAGGCCCATAATTCTCAGACATTTTGATATTTAAAATATCATAGGTACATTTGATGGCCCTGTTTCTTGGCCCAAAAGAGCAAATGTGTCTTGCATTTTCCATCTTCAGAGAAACGATCAGCATAAAGCCTTGTAAGGGACACATTGAGCTGACATGACTAGGAGGGGGTTATTCGAAGCAGGAAAAATGACGTTTGCACAATGTAGCTTATATAGACGGAGGAATCCAACATCTACTCCAGGGGGACATATTCTGTAACATCTGCAGTTTTAGTTTAATCAAATCTTGGACTCCTTCTCCAAGGAGAAGTGCCTAGCAGTCAATATTTAATACCCAATTGAAATTCAGATTGCTCCAAGATGTCAGTGAAAGGTGGACAGTAATGCCTGAGAAATGTTATTTGCCTGTCTGTGTCTTCACTGAAACCGAACCCACCCCGTCTAGCGCATGCTTGCAACACAAAACCTGGTGAAGATTTGCACAGCATCTGCATGTGGGGAAGAGGGAATTCCCATAGTCCCAGACCTCGTCTTGGAGACAATGCTGAGTATGTTCTCACAAACCGCAACAGTCTTTTGAAGCTGTTTGCAGCAGTTCAAAAAGACTCCGATTGCAGCACAGTCTCCCCCCACCCAACAAACAAAAATATAACATTTAAAATTAAACTTCAACATTTTCTACCTGCCAAGACCTGTGTGTTCAGATCTCCAGATCTTTCAGGAAAACCACCGGTGATATTAACATTTCATGTCATTATTTATTTAACATCGAAGAGAGTGTTCAGTTTGGCTGACAGGGGGGTGAAGTAATACCTAGTTTTTCTCATGTTGCAAAAAAAAGAAAGAAAGAAAGCTGCTAAAAGCAGGACAAACAGATTTTCATCTGTTATAGGGTTTTTCCCCTCCTGAGAGTCCCGTGTGTGTGTGTGTGTGTGTGTGTGTGTGTGTGTATGCGTGTGTATGCGTGCGCCTCTTGGAAGGAATCACAGGTGTGGAGAATGGTGTTGCACTCAGGTTCTGCTTGTGGTCTTCTAGTGACAAAAGGGTTCCGGACTAAATGAGCTTTTGACATGATCCAACAGGACTCTTCTTATATATCCTTGCACTGAAATCAATACCATGTTATGGCTTTTTCTCAAGCTATTTGGAAAGAAGTGAGATGCTGGATAAAGCCCACCCCCAGTGGACTAGCTCAGCTAGAGCCAAACACTTCCAGCAATCTAGTAAAATACCTTCAGTGTGTCAGTCGCACAAGAGAAGGGAAAAGAATCATCATATGTACCTTAAGCATGGAGTTCCTCTCATATCTATCTGCCCAGTCCCTATATCATCTTCAGAAGCCCTTGTATGTACAAGTGCCCTCAGCCCAATAAGATGAGCTTCAGAAAACGATTTCTGTTGATGACACCTTCATCCAGTAGAGTCCTCATCAACAGATTAAAAAAAAACAGATTCAGTTTTTTTTAATAAAATAAACTGAGCACTGAAGGAAGGTCCATCTCCCATGTGCTCAGGATTCCACAAATCATCTTGACATCTTTTTTGCATAACCCACAAAACAATTTTGATTCAGAAATGGCCATTGGTTCCACATCCCAAACAGTAGTAAGATGGCCAACTAAGGTCACATCCATACCATACATTTAATGCATTCTTATATCAATTAAACAGTCATAGAAAATCATAGGAACTGCAGTTTATTAAAGTAGCTTTGAATTTTGCCATATTAGAATGAGTAATTGTTGCATTATAAGGCTTCTTATATCAGCAAATCAAAGCTTTGAATGGGGTGTACTTGTTGGGTGGGAAATGCAAGCCATGATGTTATGACAACATGGCAGGAGCATTACAACAGGACTTTAAAATGCTATATCAGAGCAAATGTTGAAAACTGGGACATAATGATGTAATCCAATAAGCCCAGCAACATGAAACCCTTGTTTGTGGACCAAACATCTATTCTGTCATCACATCACTATTCTGTCATCACAGAGGGAAACCCTGCTCTCCTTCCAAGCCCTTTGCACATTGGTGCTGACCAAAGGAAACAGTTTTACACATGATAGTTGCAGATCATTCGGACACTCAAATCATTTTGCTGTTGAATAATCCTACCAAAGTCCAGTGAAGAACACTAATGTTGAGGCCAATTTACATAATCCCCTCATTTACATTTTTGTTTTGTTTAACCCAAATTCAATTTACCTTTGCATGTAATAACTGGTATTGTAAGCAGGTTCACCAAGCTACCAGTTTGCCAGCATAGACTGTGGTCATATAAAGGCTTGTGTGCATCAAATTTAGTGCCAAATCTACCTCCTACCAAGACGTGGGTAGGCAAGGTAAAATCAGTCTAATGCAACAGCCACAAGAGGAAGATGCAAGAGCATCAGCAGGCATCTCCTGATGGTTCAGACTAAATACCTCATGACACACTCACTAGGAAGATGTTGCTGGTTCCTTCATGACTCCATCCTTTGGTGTGACCTGGGTAGTGATGCGGAAGCCAAATCCCTTATGTTCCAGATCCACCATGGAGCTGGAGTCCTAAAAGAAAGCTACATAAGAATTCAAAATGTCTTAACCAGTATAAGAAAGAGGGAGAGAGACATTGGCCGAGAACCAGGATTAAATTTTTGTTTGCTAAAATCAACTAACGGGAAAAAGTCAGGAGAAACCTGTGAGGTTAGCTTTATGCCCATCTCATCTTACATAGCTTGCTAATTAAATGTTTTGGCCCCAGTTAGCTAAGACAGCTGCTCAGTGATCCTACAATCTCTCCCCTGAACCTTAGACTCATGAACACATTCGTTTTTGCACAATCTGTTCAGTTCATCCACTCACTCCATTATGTTGGGGTTATCGTTTCCAAGCCAATGATTGAGAGAGCAAGAGGTGTATCCTGGGGGTGCATCTGAAGAACTTTAAGGAATATAAAGCTGGAGAGCTACTGTTTCAGACAAAAAAAGGGGGCCATTTGGCCAGGTTTTGGAGAACGAGTTTTACAGTACAGAGAAGACACTATGCCAGCTGATCAGCTTAAAGAAATGCCAGCGCAATGGAAACTGCATTAGGCAGACGTGCTTTTAAGACAACTCTTTGTGGAGATGTTTCTTCTTCAGTTTCAGTGAGTATAATGTAAAAGAGCAGCTTGAAACTTAAAGGATGCCCAGCTATTGAAAGCATCTTATACAACTGGTGCCGTTTATGGGTCTGCTCAAAACATAGAAAACCATTACTGTTGCCTGAGTAAAATATAGTAAAACTGCCATGAGATCCTCAGGTGAAGGGCAGTATAGAACTTTAATAAATTAATTAATAACCGCTGAGGAACCCAGGGCAGAAAAATTGGGTGATTAGTCCCCGATGACTGACTAGAATTGTTCTAGCTCTGGTGAGATGATGCAGGCTGAGCCTCTCATGTAGGATTCTGATGCAAAAGTGAGACTGTTCACCAGTTCACACACACAAAACATGCTTGTGCTAAGGCATAGGCAGCCATAGGACGCCTTCCAGGAACTGCTGGACTACAACTCCCATTAACCACAGCCAGCATGGCAAATGATGGGAATTGTAAACCAGCAGCATTTGGAGGGCACCACTGTAGCTATCCGCCCCAACCCCCTTCTAAAGCTCCTAAGTTGCCCAGTCAAGACCTTTGAAATGTTTAATCATACAATGGAGTCTTTTTAGCACATTTGCTGAAGCCATTTGCATACCATGATATTGGATCAACGTGCTATTCACTTCTGTTGCGCTGTCTTGTGGTTTAACAAAGAAAGTTGCAGAGGCTTCTTTTAATCATTTGGAAGACATTGCTCATTATCTGTTAACTTTCCCCTTATGTAGAGACTCAAGAGATAACTTCCTGAAACCTTTGTTCGCAAAAGCAAGCAGGTATACGGGTGGCACTGTGGGCTAAACCACAGAGCCTAGGACTTGCCGATCAGAAGGTTGGCGGGTCGAATCCCCACGACGGGGTGAGCTCCCGTTGCTCGGTCCCTGCTCCTGCCAACCTAGCAGTTCGAAAGCATGTCAAAGTGCAAGTAGATAAATAGATACTGCTATGGCGGGAAGGTAAACGGCGTTTTCGTGTGCAGCTCTGGTTCGCCAGAAGCAGCTTAGTCATGGTAGCCACATGACCCGGAAGCTGTACACCGGCTCCCTCAGCCAATAAAGCAAGATGAGCGCTGCAACCCCAGAGTCGGTCACGACAGGACCTAATGGTCAGGGGTCCCTTTACCTTTATACCCTGGTAAAAAAATGGTCTGGTTTCTTTTGAGTGGTGATAATAGCCTTGTAATACACGGGGTGGCCTTCTTTGCACTAGTGGGTTGGGAAGTCAGGGAAAGGGAGTTAGATAAAATCACTATAAAGTGTTGTGGTGGTACTGAGGCTTAATTTGAAATCAAGCTGGGTTAGAGTTTGTTGGTGTCTCTGGTAACCTCTCTCCGACATCATGGATGTTGGCTCATATTATGGATAGATGGGTGATCTGTATTGCTTTATTAGTACTATTGCTGCAGGTTTGCCAGGCCTTTATTCTAGTTAAAACAAAAGGCAAATAACTGGTGTTATGCCAAAGAACTGCCTGTGTTTATTGTCTAGCAAAGTTAGAGTGACCAGGAAATCTTTACATGCCCCTTACATTTGACTGTTTTAAACAGTATGGAGCAGTGTCATAGAGCCAGAATTGCCCTGACAACTTTTCCACTACCCACTCACAGGCACATTCCTGTGGCTTGGGGCACCAGTTTTAATGCTCAAACCCCAAATCCAAGAGTAAATAGCTGCCACCACCCACCTCCTGTTTAAAGCCAGAAGTCTTTGGAAACTGGCTGAAGTCCTATTTGCTCTTGCTGTTGCTTAACTTGGCACCAGACCTATGATCCTTCCCCAGTCCACCCCTAAGAAATGTTTTATGTTTAATCATACAGAAGCTCAATGCCATTCATTTCACAAATGTGTACCTGCACACATACATCTCTTTATTTGTGAACATGTCAGGTGCATGGTGTTAACACAGCATCTATCCAAAGTAAAAGGAAGATTTGCCAGAACAACCAGGAGTCGCAAAGTGTCTAGGCACACGGCCGTGATGAACACACAGCATGCACCAAACAAAGAAGCTTCTGAGTTAAGGATTTGAGTAAGATGTTGATGCATAAGACAAAAGACAAAGCCACCCACCAAATCCAGCTGTTCCTTGATCACACAGAAACTGAATGAAACACAAAATTCTCCTGCATGCATAGAATACAAGGCAAATGTCATGCATTAGTTATATAAGCACATGCATTTCAAAAATGAACCCAAACGAATGGTGACATGGTAATTGCTGTTGGGAAAATAATAACGACAAGTTCTTGATCACTGCCAATCCCCAGTTAAGTACAGCATCTGTAGGCAGGATTCCACCCCACCCCACCCCACCCCAAAAAAATGAGTTCCTTGTAAATGCAAAAGGACACTGAATACCAAGGGCTCATTCATTTTATTATAATAAAATAGAGAAACTTTTTTCTCCCTCTCCCATAATACTGGAACTCGGGGCCATGCAACGAAGCCGAAAGTTGAAAGGTCCAGGAGTGTACTTATTCATACTGCCGCTCATAGGTAAACTAATGAATTTGCTGCTACACAAGGCAGTGATGGCCACCAGCTCAGGGGCAGATCTACTATGAAACTATTGAAGCTTAGGTTTCGGGGGCCCTAATCTCACAGAGGCCCCAGAAGCAGCATTATTCATGCATGTATATATTTCCCTAATTTTCATCCCCCCGTAACTTGAAAACTATAAGGCCTAGGACATATTTATTCACAGCAGCGATTTTGACATGTGAGATAATCCAGCACAGCAATTTTAATCAAAATCTGAGAGGTAGTAGTTAATGGTTTTTTAAAAAAAAAAATGTGGTGATCCATCATGGAACAACCCCATTGAAGAAGATAACAGTAGTTACCCAGACCTCATTGCTGGTTGTGAAGTGGCTCCCATAACAGCTTCAAGGCCTCCGAAATGTATGTCCACCACTGCACTAGCTTTAAAGGCGGATTAGACAAATTCACAGATAGGGCTATTGGTGGCTACTAGCCACAATGGCTGAATTCTCCCATCCCTCTTGGAAGTAGGATGTGTCTGAATACCAGTTGCCTGAAATCACAAGTGTGGAGAGCACTGTTCCACTCATGTCCCACTTGCAAGCTCCTCGTAGGCCTCTGGTTGGTCATTGAGAGAAAAGGATGTAGGACTAGATGGAGCCTTGGCTGATCCAGCAGGGCTATTCTTAAGTTCTTATTACAAGCAAAAGACTGTCAGAAGACCCAGGCTTGAGCCCACTAGTGTGTTATAATGTAGGGCAGCCTTGAATGAGATCCAGATCACACATGCACAAATTAAATCTTGATTTCATATGTCATATGCTGTACATTACAGAAATCACACCACCAATTCAACCTGCCCTTCTCAAGTGCCACCCTCAATGGAAGCACCTTTTGGTTGTGGAGCCCCAACTTTGGAGCACCCTGCTCAAAGATGATTCTGCTGAATGCTGACACACTTTTCCGAGAATCACAGCCACTGCATCGTACAAAGAAGTGGTCTGCTGGCAAATAATTTGTTCACAGTATGCCCAGGTTTCCTGATCGCACAGGAAGTGTCCTACATTGGCTACAGCAGAAGACATGTAGGATCTGTTCACAGTTAAAGTTGAATGCATGGCTGTCAGAGCAAGAATGCTGGACCAAAGTTATTAGCAGTGTTCTTTACTTCCCTCTGCCCACCAAATTTTCAGTAAAACATCCAAAAAGTGCCTAAATCACGGGACAATAGTACTAGGAAAGGAAGTAAACAAGCCTGTTAATTGCTGCTTTGGCATCCTTGTGGTCTTTGGGGAACTAGGAAGCCAGCACAACTTTGCACTAGGTCCCTTCCACAATGTATGTTTAAAGCACTATGGTACCACTCTAAAACAGCCATGCTTATGACTTCCACCATAGAATTCTTGGAGCTGCTGCTTGTTAAGAGTGCTGTGAGTTCTTGTGAGACCTCTAGGGAATTGTCACTTCATGAAGGTAATCAGAGTCTCCTAACAACTCTCTGCACCCTTAACATGCCACAGCTCCCAGAATTCTTATATGGAAGCCATGGCACCATAGTGCTTTAAATGCATGGTGCAAATGTGGCCCTAGTCTCAACTAAAAACGAAGGTGGAGGCATGAGAGAGATGTGTTGCAGGGAGGAGAAATGTCTCTATTTCCCTTCCAAAGCAGTTCTGCAGTCCAATGTAGAGTGAGTCAGGCCACAGAATTCTACCATGGGGAAATGAGCGAAGGTAAGCAGCTTTCCATTACCACTTGTGGATCCATATATAGAATGCAGGTAGAAACTACAACTCTTTGTTATTCTATGGCTCTAAAATAAGGGAGCTAAACTTTTCGTGTGTGTGTGTGTGTGTGTGTGTGTAGCAAAGAATTTCACACAACTGTAATTCTATTTAGATTGCTGTCAGTGACAGACAGAATTTACTTACAGATATTTGTGTGCTTTCCAGTGACTCATTCATGCAAAAAAAGATAGCCCTTGAAGCAGTGCCCTTGCAATCATCCACCTTGCCCTTTGTAGCTGTGGAGCGAATGCTAAATTAAAACCGGCTGCACTGGCAGAGGTGGGCTTTTTTATATAAAGCCAGAATAATTATTTAGGCATATGTTTACAGCTGCAAGGTTATACTTCTGAGGACTTTTAAAAGTGGAAAATGCAAACCCGTGGCTAATAGGTTTTCTGCGTATTTCGCTGGAGAGAATGACCATGTTCCTCGCTGCGTCCACCATCTTAGTGCCATGTCTTCCTCTAGGTCTGCTTTCATAAGAAGTTATTAAAGCTCTAGGTGCAGAGGCAACAATAGTGTCCCCCTGGTATGGTTTGAAGATACCTGAGGCCATCACCTTACTGAAGCTAAGCAGATCTGGGCCTGGTCAATTCCTGGATGGGTGACATGTATGGCATCTTAGGTTCTATGGTAGAAGAAAAGTGGGATATAAATGTAAGAAAATGAGTAAATAAAAATTACAGTGGTACCTGTACAGACACTTCAGGTTACAGACTCCACTAACCCAGAAATAGTACCTCAGGTTAAGAACTTTGCTTCTGGATGAGAACAGAAATCGTACTGTGGCAGTGTGGCAGCAACGGGAGGCCCCATTAGCTAAAGTGGTACCTCAGGTTAAGAACAGTTTAAGGTTAAGAACAGACCTCCAGAATGAATTAAGTTCTTAACCCAAGGTACCACTGTAATTGCGTAATAGTTTATTCTGCATTAGTTGTAGTTGAATGGAGAAGACTAATCTTAATTCTTTATATTACCTAGATATTATGTGATGTGTTAACATTTGTGTTTCCTGTCGTAAACCACCCTGTGGCCTTTTGATGAAGGGTGGTATATAAATTTAAATAACAACAACAACAACAACAACAACTCTTTATAATCCCATACAGGTCGGCAACCTAATGACAACAGACTGTATGTGATCTACCTAAGCGTTTCCTGCAGACAAGTTATCCAGATTTTTTTCTTGGAACGATGTTCACATGAGTCTGCACAACCATGTGGGGAAGCCTTGGTAGACTAGATACAACCCACAGTATGATGGCATCAGCAACTGCTCTCACTTCACTTAAAGGAAAATAGGCTACTGCTAAGAATAAGGTGGGGGAAATAGCTGTTAGACGACACCAGTGAAATTAAGAAAACTTCATTGGAGGCCTTCAAACTCAGATTTAAGAAGCGGAGCTTCAAGGATAACAAATGCAAATAGGACTTAAGAAATGCCTTGCAAGAATTCACAGATCTGCTTGCATAATAGGGAGGAGAACTTTAATTTCTGAAGTGTGAAGCACCTTGAAGCAATCAGAAGCGGAGAGAAAAATTACGCTGGGAAGAAAAGAAATTGTCATTTGGTATTTTGATCCTGCATGCTCCTCTCAGCGATAGGTAGCAGCACAGCATCCGGCACGGGGAAGGATTCTGCTCTCAGCATCAAACTCTTGAGCAGCGATGCATCCAGAGATATCACAATAACGAGTCGCATTGATGAGGCACTTGAAAGGTCTCCAAACATTGTCCCATTTTTCATTTAGTCACCCTTTAGCCTCCAATAAAGACTGCTCTGAAAGAGACATGTCTGTAAGTATGGGCAAATTATTCACTTCCACTCAAGCAGCCAAAAGATAAGAGCGGCAAAGAAGATCAGTACCGCGCCGGCTCTCTAAATGCAATAACTAGTAAACCTACCAAGAAAATGAATGAGATAAGGACTGTAATGCAGTTTGCCATTTTTAGTATGCAAACTGTCATAATCGATAATTTTAAAAATCAGATAGCACCAGGTGGGGGGGCGGGTTGCTGACAACCTTTTATGTTTGGTGACATGGTAGAACTAAGGCAAACTAAGCAGTAGATTTGTTTCTAAATTGAGAGCTCTCAGAGCTCAAGTCTGCCTTGAAGTCGTGCTCTCTTTTTCAGAACCCTTTCCTGAAATTGCGACTGCATCAGGACTTATGGTAGCTACACAGCGGCAAAGGAAATGCACTCTGCAAATGCTCTAGGATACTGCCTTGCATTCTTTATTAATCCCAGTTGCATCCTGCTCCTCTAAGGGAGTTCAGGGTGGAGTAAATGGGCTCTCACATTTTACCCACCCAACACCACCACCACAGCAACAACAAAGTCTTGGAGAATTGTGATTGCGCCAAGGCTGAGTTTCGTGACAGAAAGAGGATTTCAATCCAAGACTCCCCACTCCAGCTCTGTTCACTGTGTCTGCACCTCTAGAGTCCTCCCATGGCTGAGTCTTGACATTGAAACCACATGCTGATGCTGGACTCTGACTAAAATTAGGCTTGGCATACACATGAAGCAGAATGATGTGGTGAAGTTCTGGGGTGCTAAAGTAGGCTGGACCTTCTACATACATTTTTATAAAATGTGAAAATCTACCACAACAAGGAGCATGCAAAGCTAGAACTTTGTCTCTGATCACAGTTGGGGGGTTAATTGCAAGGAGGTTTTTTTTAATCAAGCAAAGCATTCTAAAATGCATCATCTTCCCTCTGAAGTTGCCATCTCTACCCCCTCTTTCTACTGCATGTGTGGGCCAGGTATTTAGCTTGACCAAAAAGCTTGACAATATCAAAGGAGGTGTCGTCCTGGGCTTCTCGATCCTGAGCACAGTCACTCAGTAACTTCTGAGAGGAGGCATCAGGCTGTGAGAAAATCTTAACAGGGATGATGGAAGGAGCTTCACAAACCCCAGAACTTCAGTCTGAAACTGATCAACAGAAAAGGCAACCTTTCTGGGACTAAAGATTTTTTAAATGCAAGTGGTGGATCATGTGACCACACAGTCAAAGATTATCTGTTTATATAAAGCAGGTGTGGGGCACTTTTGGCCCTCCAGATGTTGCTGGAATACAACTCCCATCACCCTCAGCAAGCATAGCCAATGACCAGTGATATCCACTCCAGAGATTAAGCAACCTTGACAGGAACAAAAGGCATCGTTTAGATTCCTCCCTGGCATGGTAGGCAGCCTTTGAATGCAGGAGAGAATTTGACATGCGTACTCTCACCTGTAGTCTGAAGCAGTATCATTCCCCAATAGGTTTCCATGTGATTTCTTTTAATGTGTAGGTCAGCTCTTATTTTGTTATTGTGACTCAGTAAGAAGCATGGTTCCATTGTGTCACCTATGCTCAACCCAGTTGAATCCACACATGAGGTCTATGCCAAATGCTCAGGGGGAAAAACAGCGTTCTTGCACAGATTTGCAAAATGGGACCCAAGCCATGATGCAAAATTACATAGCAATTTTTTTAAAAAAAATATGGGTTGAGCAACCTCAGCTTATGCATGGACTGAAATGCACAAACCATAAACTTTTCAACTCAGAACTCACTGTTTGTTAAATTTTAGATCACTTCATGCTGATCTCAAGAGGTAGATATAAAGATCCCCTTGGAAGGGGTAGCTCAAGTAACAGAGTTTTCATATTTGGGGCTAAGCTACGTACTATTGAAATATGGCCATATGAAGTATATTGTATATTTGCCAAAAAAAAAAATGGAACACATTTACTACTCTTTGCATCTACCTGTTGCATCTGTACTAACTTGAATCCGAACATAGCAGGCCTGGAATTTGAGAAGAGGAAGTTCTTCTGCATTAGGTGGAGATGAATAATTCCTAACAAGACAGCACAGTTATGCCTACCAGAATATTTACACACCCTGCTATGATACCTTGCACCTATCTGGCAAAGCCCAAGGAAGAAACTAGTTGCAACGCATCCCAATGAAGACTACTGGGCTTAAGTTTGTTGCTCCTAACTCCTATTCCATGGCTTTTCCAATGGAAATAAAAATTGTGAATAATATTTTTGCCAGCGTGCTTCTTTGTTCCATTTCTCCCACCTTCTCCAAAGTGGAGGGAGGACGGCTTTCTCCATCCTCTCTTTCATACATCCCAACACCATTGCTCAGGTTGCTTTCAGAATCCGAAAATCCAAGAAATATATTCACAGATGTTCCCTTGTTTATTTGTTGACTCTGTGTAATTTGTTTGCCCTAATTTGTTTTTGTCTGTCAAGGGACTTCCCTTTTTAATTTCCCTTTCTCTGTTTACCACTCTTTGTGGAGCAGCGGTCTGTTAAGCTGTGAGAGGCACATGCCAAATTAAAAAAAAAAAGGCATTGCAGATTGTTTTAAGCATAGGCTGCCCCTTTGGGCCTGCAGGCCTTGCTTGAAGCCTGCACCTGCTCCTCCTCCAGAGACCCAGGGCTCCTGATCTTTATCCCCTGCCTTTAAGCTGCCTGATTCCTATTATCCAAAGTCAAACAGCGTTCTCTACATTCACGCCTCCAGCACTTGGCATGAAATTAATAAGCCTGGCTGATATATTTCCCTGGAAGCCTGCCACTCTTTAACAGTGGTGTTAGATTAAAAATTTTGGCATGGTTAATGAACAGGGAAAAGCCGAAGCCAAAAGTTTCATGCAGCAATGCAAAGATTTGGGGGGGGGGGAGTGTTATGAAAAGAATACCAACTTTGTTCACATTTTCTGAATGCCATCCTAATTACAGAGCTAGACAACACATACAAGAGAACAGACAGAGCTGGAAGAAAGGGCATGTTCTTATCCTGCCCTCGCATTTAGATTTTTATCGCCAGTCTTTTCAATTGTGCACTATTCTGCTAGATTATCTCAAAAAGCAATAATAGCTGTTTGTGCTTTTAATAAAGGGGGGAAGGGGGCTGCCTTGCTATTAACTGCAGTTACAGAAAGACTCACGCCAGAAAGCTGAGATTCACATTTGAACGTCAAGCAGGAACCTCACAACCGTTGGGAGCATTAAGACATCAGAGCTTCTGAACCAAAGGCAGGAGTCGGGCTTCAGGGTGATGAGAAGCAGGCAGGAATAAATGTATTTAAACTGGAGACTGAGGAAAGTGACTATCAGAGGAATGCATTTAGGGCTGGAGACCAGATTTGGATACAATTGTCATAGGATGCAAGGTATTTTGAGTCCCTTTTATTCAACATTTAATTTGAGGTGTACCTTTGCTGTATTTAGGGACAGTGAATTAACTGTGCACTATTTTCTTAAGGTCAGCCTAGGCTCCAGGTGCCCACCTCCCTCTTTACCATTAGTCTAAACCACAGAGCCTAGGGCTTGCCGATCAGAAGGTCAGTGGTTCGAATCCCTGCGATGGGGTGAGCTCCTATTGCTTGGTCCCTGCTCCTGCCAACCTAGCAGTTCAAAAGCACATCAAAGTGCAAGTAGATAAATAGGTACCACTCCAGCGGGAAGGTAAACGGTGTTTCCGTGTGCTGCTCTGGTTCGCCACAAGCGGCTTAGTCATGCTGGCCACATGACCTGGAAGCTGTATGCTGGCTCCCTCGGCCAGTAAAGCAAGATGAGCGCCGCAAACCCAGAGTCATCTACAACTGGAGCTAATGGTCAGGGGTCCCTTTACCTTTACCTTTAAGCCCAAGAGAAAGTTTTCTGCAGGTCTGTATTTTAGAGTTATGCTAGAGAGCTATATATAATCTTGTCAATAAATCAGTTAAGTTACCAACTCCTGTACGAACTTCGATCCAATAATCTGAAAGATCTGACACTGCAGTCGGGACTTTCAAATCACCCTGCTGATGTCGCCTCAGACACGTTTTGCTGGAGTCGTTTGGTTGCCTGTCAAGTACAAATGATGTTCATACTTGTGCAACTTATTCCTCTGTTAAGCAGGACAGCTCCTGCTTTTTCTCAAAGCTCCTTCTCTAGGCTCAATTCTTCATTCAGTTTTTCCATTCAATTCTAATGCCCCTCCTCCACCACCCCATTTCCCTCCTTATCCTGTTCCTATTGCTCACATAACAAACAGGCATCTCTTCTCTCTCTGTTTTAGATTGTGTCACTTCTTGATATTGCGCAGCACTCACCACTACCACCAGTACTGTGCCTGGATAGAACTTGTACGTCCAACCATTTCTTAGTTTATTCAATATGCTTCTAAGGCATACCAGGAACTACTGGTGCAAATACTGTATTTAATCCTGGCCTATGACCCTGATTTGGTACATACAATGGCATACACATTTTTACAATGCCATATACCTCTGGTTTCCCCCAGTCTCACTCACTAACATACTCCACTCAAAATACATACCAAAAAATCCAGGAAAGTTATCGCACTCTGAAGTTGCCACTGATCACTAAGAACTGCCAGCATACCCTAAGGCAATTGGCAAAGCCTTCAACCATTATCGTCAGTAGGATATCTGCCATACCAGACATCTGGACCAGTTCTGTGACCCTCCTTCTATAAAAATCACCTCAGTAAAGCTGAGGAGTGCTTTGGCTTATGGGTAGTCGGAAACAAGTGCGTTCTTTTAAAGGGATTGATTGCTTTTGAGATCATGAATAAAATCATGACTCTTAGTGCCACAAAAATTAAAAGCAAAAGCATACCATGGCCCAGCAGTCTGTCCCTCCACTAGCAGAGAATGAGTTTGGTGACACAGATTATGGGGAATGCTGGGCGCATGGAGTCAAAAGAGTGTCAGAAACCACTGCTTCACCAGATGAACCCCCCACCCTGGAGGGGAGCCTCTGGTGCCAGTGATGCCTTCATCTGACTGTATGAAGAAGTAGGTCTGGCTCCTCCTCTTCAGAACCCTCAACAGTACAGGAGTACACTCTTCAGATGCCACACCACACGCAGTGGCAGTAGGAGTCTCTCCACCTCAACTGAGGCAAGCCTCTGAGGAGTAGGGCCTGGGCTCCTTTAAGCCCCAACAGATGTAACCTTGAAACAACAGTCTGATGTGAGGCCTCCATAACCTCTCATTTGACTCCAGACCACTATTAGGAGGTTGCATCTCTTGAGAGACTTGTATCCAATTTCAATATGTACTTGGTTCCACAGTGAGCTGACCATGGTCCTGATCTCCTGCAAACTAGTTCTAGACTTCTGCTGGGCTTTGACCTCCCACTAGGCCCCAGACTGGAACAGGATATACAGTCAATAATCATTTCTACATAACTGAATCTCTATAATGAATCTACATGAAACTGCTAGTGGAATGTGGTTGCATGATGCAGGCAGAAATAACTGGGCAGGTTTCGTTCAGAGTTTTCCTGGTTCAATCCCATAATGAAAACCTCATAGGTGGAGTCAGGTCTGCCTTTATGGGAAAGTATTATCAACCAGCAAGACTTTTCCCTTTTCCCTCGAAAGATACCCCAAAGTTAAAACTAAAGGTTCTTAGCTTTTGGCACCCAATAGACAATTTTTAATCAAAATGCAAGAGTAAAGATAAATTTAAAAACATATCATAGGTTTCCTATGTAATGGAGTTCTTTGTTTTCATCCAGATAAGAAATTCTTAACTTACTTAGACAGACATCTGGGGAAATTGTGTACCTGGGCAAACAAGCATAACACTGCTCTTCCAAGAAATAATTTATCTAATGGCTATCAATACATAGAACAAGTAAGACCTGCAACAAAGTGTTGCAGCGTGAAGTGCTCCTATTCAAGGTTCAAGCCAGCTAGCTACCCAGCCATGCTTTCTTCCAAGATACTGCATTTCATTCCACCCATGGTTTTCTGGCTACTTTTCCAACCTTCAGTCAGCATTCAGTCTTCATAGATGTTCAGTCTTCATTGAATTCTTTTGGGAGCCCCCTCTTTTTCCTAATTTTTTGTATTTCTGAAACCTTTGGATTCACCCAGCCCTTCCAATATTTTCACCCTGCACATCATAATTCCATTTGTGTTGCATAAGGATCCACACTCACCCATGATCATTGGAAATATAGGGAACTAGTGAGAAGTGCCTGAAAATGTTACTGTATGGAATACTCCTCTTCAGGGTTGCTGCCAGACAGCTATTTTCTCTTTCACTCCCCTGTTTTTCTAGTTGTTTCTCCCCTACAGCAGTCAACTAAAATTCCATGACCACTGAGCATGCTGTCTTCATTGGGCTGCTTTTACACACACACACACACACACACATACATACACGCACACACACACCTCTTAAGGGTTTTTTACATAAGGATTTTTTTGTTTTGCAAACTACAGGATAACTCCAAATCTGTCAGTACCATCCTGCTGTGCATTAATGGGGCCAGTTGGGCAATATAAGGACTTGCCTTCAGGAAATGAGTTTGCTATTAGTATTTCAGATGTTAGGAATCTAAAGCCCATTCTTCCCTGAAGGCCATATTTGTATTAAAGAGAAAACAGACACCCTGATTCATTCCACCGAATAAAACTTTATCAAATGACTCAGGGGAACTGGCAGCATCCCATCTACTTTTTGGGCTGGGGGAGTGCCACCCAGGTTCACGCCACCCACGGCTTTGCTATCTTTTATTGTTGCTTTCAGGAGGCAAGCTCATTCTGGGCTCAATTGCTGAGTGTTGACCTTTTGGTAACAAAATGATTAATCTTCTCAGAGCCTAAGAGTATAATTCAACATCTATCTTCAGTTCCAAAGAAGAGAAGAGAAGAGAAGAAAAATCTATTTGCACACAGACAGAGACGCACACACGAAACACCTGATTCAAACACCCTCTCACCTTCTCACTTCCCCTTTGCTGGAAGACTAAAGGGATAGACACAGAGAGAGATGGAAGGCGCTGTGTTCTATCCCTTGGGCCTTCCTGACACCCTGCCAGGATTCCAATTGGCTTCGGCTCCCAGGGCAGACGCTTGGCTGTATCTCTCAACAGGAACCGTGAAGCTGAGTGGTGTCTGCCTATCACGGAGAGAAGGGAGGGCACAGATCACACTGTGCTGCAAACAAAAAACAAAAAATAAACCCCGCTTAGGACAGGGTGCCAAATGCTCAGCTCTTCATGAGCTCAACACGTCCATTTCCAAGTAATTTAACATCATCCGTGTCCCCTGACTTTGAATCCACCGATGGCGAGATTTCTCTGATGCTTTCGTTTTTAGACTATTTCTATGAACATTTCTTAGATAAAGGGGAAAGAAGTTTCAAAATTCCCAATGTGGGAGTAACTGCGATAGACTTGCAGCGATGAAAACAACCACAGAGTTTTGCGGCACCCTAAAGGCGAACCAATTTCTTATGGCATAAGCATCATCTCTAGAAAGCGGAAGTCAGTTCATGTGGCTTCGGTATATCAAATCAATTCTCCAAAATCCTGCTTCCCCTGGTAGCTTTCAAGATAAATGCAAATAAGCACTGAGTTGAAGTTGATTTAACCAGGGTCTGGCTTTGCAACATCTGTTCTGTAAACACCTTGGAATCTGTAATGTCTCGTTGTTTGCTGGTGTATGAGTTGTGGTGATAAGAACTAGCTCTGCTCACCTGTGGCACAAACTCGCTTAACAGCCTTAGTCAAACCATCCTCCCTCTGACTTTGTCCACTCCATACCACACAATCTGCAATACAGAGGATAATAGCACAGTGATGTTGTAATCCTTACAAATAAATAATGTAAGCAGGGTGCTTGGAACACTACATGCAAATGCTAGGTATTATTCTTATTATTTGCCATGACCTTTTAATGCCATATTTGTGGGAGAAGGGTGGCTTGCATCATACATATGTTGAAATCCTTCACTTTATTCCCATATGAATTGCAAACAGTCATGTTCTAGCTCAGAACAGGGAAGAATAAACAAGAAAAGGGTGTGCAACGCTAAATGTGAATTTGATGTGGCAATCCCCCTTTGCAAACACACACGACAATCCTGTACAAAGAATGCTGCAGAGAGCTGATCACCTCAAATAGAATTGTTTTTATTAAGAGTTCTAAACAGAAGCCTACCAGAATCTCGTTTCTCTCAGGTGACTGCAGCCAGGAAAGCCACATTTTTCAGAGCCCTGCCCAGCAGAAAACACCCCACCTTCCAGTCCTCCTGATTTTCTAGAAGTAATTGAGAAGTGAATTGCTGCATGGGGGAGAACAGGGTGAATATGTTCTCTGCTTGTATTTTGCTGGCAGTGATTGGTGCATAACTTCATAAAACTTCATAAGCAATAAATACATCATACAATAGACCGCACACAAATCTCAAAAAGTGAGTGAGCCGGTGATTGAGGGTCTGCTGATGCATGAGCAAACAAGGTTGTCTTCAGTTGTCAGCAAAAGCACATCAAAGAAGGTGCTTGCTAGAGCTTAGAGGAGAGACTGTTTGATAAAATAGGTGCCACCACAAATAAAGCCCTGGTTGCCCCTTAGCAACTGTCTAACAATAATTGGCATATGCCCTCCCAGTATGAGTCTCAGGGCACTTAAAAAAAAATCAGGTGAGATTCAGTTTCATACCAGCAAATTAAGGCTGCACTGCCACACACAAAATGGACTGTTTGCAGTAAGGAAAGTGAGGGGCACATAGGAAGTTGCCTTATACTGAGTCAGACCATTGGTCCACCTATGACAGTAATTGTTCACACTGACTGGCAAAGGTTCTCCAGGTGTTCAGGCATTGTCTGCCTCCCAGCCTTACCTGGAAACACCATAGTTTGAGCTTGGGAAAATTGATACTCTATCACTGAGCTACAGCCCTTCCCCCAAAATGTACTGGGAAAACGTTCCTGCAAGTATGGGATAGCAACTGCTTTTCATGGCATAGCATAATCTTCCCACAAAGAAATCAAAACATATGCTCGATTGCCAGCCAATATTGTATAGCCTGCCCACAAACTGCACAAACAAATAAGAATGAATGGTTATTAAATCTGGAAGCTTTGTTTGGAACATTTGCCCCACTGCTTTTAGGAAAAATAATTTGGGTGATAGGCAGTGTGGAGCTCCCTAAAGGAAGCAAAGGTGGTTGGCAGATTTTAGCTCATAATCATATGTTAAATGCATTTGCCTTCTGTCAGCTGTTATTGCTTGATGCCGAGGCAGAGGCTCCTTGCCCTCTGTGGGCCAGGTCTTTCTAGTGTTGCTGTTGCTAGCTGAAATGGATGAGCCTTCTAGCGATACCAGTGGCACAGAGGGCAGGAGGAAAAGGCGTTTTGGTGTGAGTCCACTTTGTGTTCCTAGCCCCAAGCACTGCCTCCAGCCACTTGCACTTGCTTAAGAGGATCATTTGTCACTGATGTTTGCTTCGAGCATCAGCACAAGGCAATGGTGTTGGAAAATAAACAAAGTTAATGGCCAGGCATGGAGCCAGCAGAGATTATGGGTAGTATTAATATTCTTCACTTGCTCGTATCTTTTCAAAAGTCTGACCTTAATTGCAGACATCCTTCTTATCGCCAGCAATCCTGAATCCACATAGACTATCATAAATCCTGTTGAGCTCAACAGGATCTCTTTGGGAATTGTAAGTTCACGCATAATATTAGGAACCGAGGCAGAAGCCATAACTGGCCACTGTGGCCTTTGCTCACGATACTATCAGCCAGACTTTCCACTTTTTTCCACATCCACTTTTTTTTTTTACATCTTCCAAACAACACACACATTTAAACTTATTTTAAATCATGTTTGCTTTGGGGTTCATGTAGCAGGGTGTTGTTTCATGAAGGCTTCTTGAAATGCATATGAAGGGCCAGTCCTATCATTTGCCACAGCTCAGCAACTGCCTCAGACGGCAGGTGAAGCTCCCCTCCTGAGCCCAACAACCATGCATCTCTGTTGAGTGACACAGCTGTCTGCCACCAAGTCTGTCCTGAACCCCCTAAACTAGCCTTCTTCCCTCAGGTATGAGTGGAGGATGCTATCCCATTGTCAGAGTTGAAACAAAGTTTCAAATGCCAGCCCTGTATACGGGATGCAGGGGCACCATTTTGTCCTTCCCCTCAGACAGCAAATTTCTTGGGCCAGCCCTGCTCAGATGTAAAGAAGAGAAGCCCTGCACAACCTGAGCATATAATCTGCCTTCCACTTAGTAGGAATGGATGTGTCTGTCTACATCTGCTCCATTTGGCATGGTTCCATTCCATCCTAGTTCTGCATTAGTCTGCATTTTTTAAAATCTGCATTAAAGTTCAAAGTGTGTATTTTACCACAAAACACATATTTAAATACATATTTTATCACAATGAATGCATTTCTCTCCCTCCCTCCCCCCCCTCTCTCTATATATATACAGTGATACCTTGGTTTACAACCATAATCCGTTCTGGAGGTCCAGTTGTAAACCAAAATAGGTTGTAACCCAAGGTGTGCTTTCACCAGTGGGGACTCCAAAACAAAATGGGTTGTAATCCAAAAAAATGGGTTGTAATCCAAAAAAAGGGACACACACTTCTGAATTTGACGTGGTTGTAATCCAAAACAGTTGCAATCCAGAATGGTTGCAAACCAAGGTACCACTGTACACAGATCTTGGAGTATCCTTTTCAGCTGAAAACTGTACTGCAAAATTCAGAGAACTGCAATTCTGAAGGACAATTACGTTCCAAGCCTTACAATCAGCCCAAAAGTTGCAGATCAGGAAAGTTTGCACTGGCTTTCACAGAAACTGAATTCCTCAAGCATCACTAGCCTTGAGATCGCTCCTTGGTCCATCTGGCCTGTGTTTACTGACACAAGCAGGGTCCCAGGGTGAGGTCATGCAAATTATGAGAGTTATGAGCTAGAACCCTTTCCCTTGTTCACGGCTACGCCAAATTCAGTCCACCAGCTACTTATGGTGGCCTGCTTGTGGTTTGAGAAACCTCCCTTTTTTGGCAGGATTGATGAGCTGGTGAAGCAACGGCACATGACAGGTGGGCTGTGCTCAGCTTGTTGGGTCACAAGCTGTACATTCCCAAGTTAGGGCAAAACTATATTGTGATGGTTGACAAGAGGTCACTACAGGTAATGGCAGCTTTGCAGAATGTTATCTAATTTTGATTTTGAAGCAGCTACCATTCTCTCCCCCACAGTGTCCCAGGGTGGTGCTAGGCCTAGTTTATCATGGAAGGATGCTAAAAGGGGGGGAGAGGCTGCCAAGACAGTTACTGCTACTGTCACCTTGGAGGATGGGAGAAGAAGCTGTACTGCTCTTGCACTGCTAACAGCGAAGCCCATCCCCTATGATACTATTGGGGAATTTGGGGTTGCATTGAGCTTCAGCTGCCCCTGAGTAAGTCATCTTCAAAAGAAATGAGTGTAACAGGCCACTAGAAGGAATAAATAAATAAATATAATATAGTCTCTGATTAGCGTAAAATGCTTTATAGCCATTTGTATTCCTGAGATCAAGCCTTGACCTTGGACACCCTGTAGCAATTGTTTCTATGCCCAGTTTTCTGCTTTAGCTGGTGAATAGTACGAAGGATGGAACTGGTAATGTTCATTTGCCACGCACTAGTGGTAAGCTAAGCCAACAAAAGTATGAAGAAAATGCATGAAGTACCACACAGAACTGAAAATCAAATCCCCTTTCTGCATCAGTGTCAAATTTTTACTTCCTGACATGATAAGAGTTCAGTGGGAGGGATGCCAGCTGATTAAAATACACAGATAGGGACCACTGGAATGGCATTCAGCTAAACCAAATCTTCTACTGCCCTCCTGTGGTTTTTGTCAGAGTAGCATCGAGCAGTTTCTGGCAATGAAATTCTGCATCCAGGTAATGTTATGAATTAACAGCTGAACTATATGAGGTTTTTGGGGTGTGTGTTTTTTTTATCCTAATGTTCGCTGTCTCTAGAATTCTTGAGCCAGTCCACATGGAAAGAGCAGTGGACAGTATACAGTGTGGTGGTTAAACCTAAATCATTGAATGCCATTGTGGGAAAACATGGCATAAGGTGTCAGTAAAAAAGGAAAAAAATCTAAATGGTAAAAATAAAATCTCAAAGCATTTATAACTTGCACTCTTTTGCCTAAAGCAAAGTTGGGGGACTTGTGGCCCTCCAAATGTTCTAGGACTACAGATCCTATTATCCCTGACCATCAACCATGCTGGCTGGTGCTGATGGAAGCTGGAGTTCAACAACCTCTGGAAGGACAAAGGTCCTTCATCCCACGTCTAAAGCAACATTCAAAGTTTGCCTTATGCTGAGATGCACATCTTTGGATCATCTGGGCCACTGGCCTACAACTGGTGGCTCATGATCCACAAGTGGGCGATAGCAGTTCACCAACCAAACACTACATACTAAACTTCATGTTTTTAAGGAGATAGGTTCACAAAATGCACATACAACATAGGAAAATGCATTCAGTCAGGGGGAAATTCTTGCAAAAAAAAAGTATATTAGTCAAAACTACATGCTTATTAGGAGAAATTTGCACAAAATGCTAATGAATTTTCATGACACCCTCCACATTTTCACAGCAATTTGAGAACTGAATTTCAGATTGAAAAAATGGGAGACTTAGTGGCAGATTTGGCCGCCCCTACTGTAGAATAATTTTAATAGTTTTTAAAAATAGATCTAAAGTTCCTACAGAATACTATCCTACTGCAGAGTAACACCTCAAACGATGTATTCCTTTCTGCATATTTAGGTCAAACTTGCCATGAAGAACACAAAACCACTATATAACAACTTCAGCTTAAAGGCCGCCTGCTTGACAGTTTATCACCCCCAGTGCAGCAGTCTTCATCATTATCCATTTTTAAGCTCTGCAACAGCTATAACTATGTGGCTGCTTTATAGCTACAGATTTTCTAAACTCTGTATGTGATCGTGCAATTTTAAGCTTAAAGTAATGGAGACTTCAGGGCCATTGCAGTGCTTTCAAGCTACTTGAGGACATTGGTGTACTTCTAAACTCAATGGGGTCTAAGTCTTTGGACACTGAAACTGGCTATTTTCCCACTCCGAGTAAGGTCTTTATGTCCTCATTCAATATTTGCACTACCTGCAGTCCAGATCCATGTTCTAGTTCACACGTCAGATGGGAAACAGGTTGATGAAAGAGACACAAATGCCATTAAGGAGCTAGAGTATTCCACCCCACGTCTCGGCTTGCTGTAAAAGACACCTACATTTCTGGCTTGCTCTGCATTAAGTATAGAAACCAGCAGTGGAAGAAACCTTTCTTTGGTTTTTTTTAAAAAGATATATCCCTAAATGTTCTGAGGCATAGATCATTGAGGGCTACAATTGATTAATGGTCTGTGAACTGCCTAGAGAATACAGTTGTATGAAGAGGAACATAATATAAATGTAATGTGATAAATGAATGAATGAATGAATGAATGAATGAATGAATGAATGAATGAAAAGAATAGTAGGGCTACCATCCATCAAACTAAGAAGTGGCAGTTGCCCCTGCCTGATTTTCACTGTGAGGATTCAAAGCATCTTGGCTTTGAGTCCTGGAAAACCTGCCCCCTGCCTTGCAGGCCTTTTCCCACCTGGCCTGGGAGGACAGGGCCCAGACTGACTCCAGCTACAAAAGCTGTGGCTGCTGAACAGACACTTGGACTGAGCTATAGTTTGAGGGGGTTGTTGGTGGGTTTTCTTTCTCTTTATCTTAGATCTTTTTGTGATTTATATGGAAATTATTTAATTTGGTTCTGTACTTTTTGATCTTTTATTTATTATTTGTGATTACATTTGTTATGTTTGTAATGATGTAATTTTGCCATGTTGTAAGCCACCTTGAGCATGGTTTTAATTATGGAAAGGCAGCATACAAATAAAATGATGTATGTATGTATATAAGCATGTATATAAGCAATATTTTCCATTATTGGGGCCCTGAGGCTTTTAGGGATACAGTGAAACCTCAGTTCCCAAACGAAATCCATTCCGGAAGCCCGTTCAGCTTCCAAAACATTCGAAAACATTCCCATTGGTTGCAAGAGCTTCTTGCACTCAGCGGATGCCACGTTGCACATTTGGGTTCCAAAAAAAGTTCGAAAATAGAAGCATTTACTTCCGGGTTTTTGGCGTTCGGGATCCGAAATGTACGAGAATGAAGATGTTCAGGAATTGAGGTTCCACTGTATCTGGAAGAACAGGGGAGACTTGAAACATGTCCCTTCATATTGAGGGCACTGAGCTGGTTACATAAAATTGTTTCAGGGTATTATGTAGCCTATCTTTTTTTGTCACTGGGGCCCTTAATGTTGCAAGGCTGTGCAGAAGATTGAGAGGATTTGAAACCCTTTCCATACAGAGTCAGGAGTAATGGGACAATCACATAGAAGGGTCATAACCCATGGTAAACCATGTTTAATGGTAAAGGTAAAGGTACCCCTGCCCGTACGGGCCAGTCTTGACAGACTCTAGGGTTGTGCGCCCATCTCACTTAAGAGGCCGGGGGCCAGCGCTGTCCGCAGACACTTCCGGGTCGCGTGGCCAGCGTGACACGCTGCATCTGGCAAGCCAGCGCAGCACACGGAAACGCCGTTTACCTTCCCGCCAGTAAGCAGTCCCTATTTATCTACTTTCAAACTGCTAGGTTGGCAGGCGCTGGGACCGAGCAACGGGAGCGCACCCCGCAGCGGGGATTCGAACCGCCGACCTTTCGATCGGCAAGCCCTAAGCGCTGAGGCTTTTACCCACAGCGCCACCCGCGTCCCATGTTTAATGGTAGCACCCCAAAATAGCACTTTTGTGGGAATCAAAAACAATCCTAAGGAAAGCAGAACTTACAGTGATAGGGGTGTGAACCTGCCACTTTTTAGTTTGATGTAGATCAGTCCTATTATTCTTCTATAACGAATTGCAAGATGGTGACAGGTTATGGAACTACAGGTCCTTAATTGGATCCTGCTGATTAGGCTCACAGAAACTAAACTAGCTTCTAGTTAAACATCCTCATTAAAGCAGCATGGTCATTAGCAATATAAAGATTATCTGTAGTGCCCAACTAAGCACTGGGGTTTGCGTGTGAGAAACTATTAAAAGTCCCAGGTGCTCCTACTTCTTCGTTCAAGAAAGGTCCTCTAACTTGCCTGTACGGTGGTACCTCGGGTTACAGACACTTCAGGTTACAGACTCCGCTAACCCAGAAATAGTACCTTGGGTTAAGAACTTTGCTTCAGGATGAGAACAGAAATCACGCAGTGATGGTGCAGCAGCAGTGGGAGGCCCCATTAGCTAAAGTGGTGCTTCAGGTTAAGAACAGTTTCAGGTTAAGAACAGACCTGCAGAACGAATTAAGTACTTAACCCGAGGTACCACTGTATATTTTATGTTAAATAGCACTGGAGATATTATAGTGCCCTGTTGTACTCCATAGCACAACAGCCTGGGGGGTGAGAAGCACTCGTCCAATACTACCTTCTGAGAGCTTCTGTAGGCCATCTCCCATAGTCTGTCTAGGTTACCATGGCTGATATCAAAACTTAATAAGAGATCTACTAAGGGCAACAGAGTCCCCTGTCCCTCTCCCAGCTGAGGTCATCCACCACCAGGGCAATCAAGGCAGATTCAATCCCAAACCCAGATGTGAGCCCAAATTAGAATGGATTGCCCAAAAATGTATGCCAGATAAGATTGCACAATATTGGGAGGTGGGGACATACAAAGGGAGTTCAGGTTGAAATGGGTATTCAACTGTTAATTCTCCTGTGATTTGTTTATAAATACTTTAACTATAAGAGCAAGCAATCTTGCCTTGCGAAGGAATATGAAACATTTTACTGGCCCATCCAACACTATATCTAGCCAGGTATTTTGTCCCCCAGTAATAGCCGAAAGCAGCTGCTATAGGAGATGCCTACAAAACAGAAAGGGCACCAAGAGACCAATGCAATTTCAAGTGTATAAAAGGATTCTAGAACTCAGATCATGAAAAATAAACTCATATTTTTTTATTGTACTCTTTCTGCAACCAACAGCAGCAGGAACCAGAAATTGGTTTTATATTATAGCAAGGAACCTATTGGTGATGGGCAGGGCCTGAGGAGAAAGTGGGCAGAGCAACAGAAACACCACTTACCTTTCTGGAATAGTCAACATTTCAGCCGTAACAAAGTCAGAGGATTCTACACAACTATGTTATTGCTCAGCACAGTCACCAAGGTCCTCCTCCAATGGTCTTCTGCTGGTTCCCTCATTGTGAGAAGCGAAGCTACAGGGAACCAGGCAGAGGGACTTCTCTGTAGTGATGTCCTCCCTGTGGAAGACCCTTCCTGCAGTTGTCAAGGAGATAAAGAACTACACAACTTTTAGAAGACATCTGAAGGCAGCCCTGTATTTTTAAAATGTTTTTAATGTTTTTAATGTTTGATGTTTTACTATGTGTTTATATATGCTGCAAGCCACCCAGAGTGGCTGGGAATACACAGCCAGATGGGTGGGGAAGAAGAAGAAGAAGAAGAAGAAGAAGAAGAAGAAGAAGAAGAAGAAGAAGAAGAAGAAGAAGAAGAAGAAGAAGAAGAAATTTGAGAAAGGCCTGCAGAACAAATGGTGAAGGGTGTGACTTGAGGAGAATGTGTGTGACCTGAGGTGAGGAATGATTTTGGGGGGGTGTCTACATTCAGCCCCCAGACCTGAGGTTCCACCACCTATGCTCTATATCAGACTTCCTCAACCTCGGCCCTCTAGATGTTTTGAGACTACAATTCCCATCATCCCTGACCACTGGTCCTGCTAGCTAGGGGTCATGGGAGTTCTAGGCCAAAAAATATCTGGAGGGCTGAGGTTGAGGAAGCCTGATCTATTTCCTGTAACACAGAGATAAAAAATATGGTGATGGCAAGCACTGGTATTTCTTACTATCTAAGGCAAGAAGAACAAAGATAGACTCACATTATATTTGATATCTGTTCATTGTCATTTACATTTAAACATCAACTACATATAGCATTGAGACCAAATATACAGATTTCCACATGTATATATTTACACACACACATTGATCAACATAGTGCACAGTTTAAAGGTATGTTACACTCAAGTGCACAAGTTTAAATATGGCTTTATAAACTAGTAGTAATAACAGTACTAAAAGAATGGATATCCCATTTAACTTCATAAATTAAAAATAACAAATAGAATCGTTTTCGTCTTCTAACAATGTGTTACTTATTTCTGTAAAACAATGCACAGGGAACAGTTGGGCATTAGCTTGTTGTTCCACACCAGCTACATACATTTCATTCTTTCCCCAATATTTTTGGATACCCTGGTTAGAAAGACTTTTGGAGTTATCAGTGTTTTTAAAAATTAAAATCTGCATATTGTTGTGAACAAAATATTGGAGTCATAATAAATTTGAAAGAGTGCACAGACAAGTAGACTGATCCGTATAAAAAATATATGCCACAAACCAATGAACCCTTCATCTTTTTAATAAGTGTAAAAACAATAGCAACTGAACAGCAACAGCAGCCCAAATCCTGCTAATTACCACAAAGTCTTGACTTACCAGTGAACATATACAGAACAGATAACATGGTACTACTCCATCAGGGATCCACTCATTTGTAATATACATATGCTGGACCAGATATAAGATGCAATTTGTGTAGCAAGATGTCTGGAGACAGAATGTGCATATGCAGTACCATGTTAATTTCTTGTGTTTATTTCATGCCATCTATGCAATTCCATTGCATAGCCTGCAGTGAAGTTTCCCTTAACCATACATATTATGCAACATGAATGGCAACAACAGTTTCAAGGTCAGATGATACAATGATCATTTGCAAACTGAGAAAACTACATGGTAACAAACTCCAGTCATTCTGTTGCAACTAAGCTTCTTTGTGCCTTCATTTGTAGTGTTTTCTATGCCTGCTAAAAACTTGTGTTCAGGCAAACCTACACAAACATATGATTTGATTATGTATACGTGTCATCAAATGCAGTTGATCTTAATCTATATTATGATAATTTTATGATGGCTACTTGCTTTTAAGGTCTGTTGAACTTATTGGTATTTTCTTATACTGTATTTTATACTATCGAAGGGTATTAAGAGGTCTATAAATTGTTAAATAAATGTGCTGCCATTTGCTAAAATATATATTTAACTATGTCCAGGGGCCAGTGTACACACTCTCTCTCTAGGCCAGGGATGGCTAAGCTGTAGCACTCCAGATGTTGCTGGCTACGACTTCCATCAGTCCCAATCCACATAGCCAATGGTCAGGGAGGATGAGACTCATAGCCCAGAAATATCTGAAGGTTAGTGACCCATGCTTTATACCAGAATGAGGAAGCTCTGGCTTCTGAGCCAAATCTGGCTTGTCAAGACATTCCCATTTGGCCCACCAGTTTGTATCAGGCAAGTCACATCTACCTATAGCCAACAGCAACCACCCATAGACCACATCACATGTGACCTTTTTCTCTTCTGAGCTTGAAGAACAGGGCTAATTTATTAATTTACTTCCCCCTCCCTTGCCAAAACAACTTCTGCAGGTAGCACCATATAAGCTGAGCAGTAAGTAACACATAAAACACACTGCATTTCATATCTCCTGCTCAATACACAATCACAGCACTCATCTTCTAGATGCCAAAATCAAAGAATAGCAAGAGAGGCATATTGTATCACTGACAAAATATCAGCAACAAAAAAACACAAAGGGAAACCCTCCGGCACAAACCTTCAAACCTGTCAAGCCAGAGGTCTGTGCACATTTCCACCACCAAGGCAAAAACAAAACAAACAAAAAAACATTTAAAATCCTGCTTCCTTCCTATCCAAGTCATGTCAACTCTTTTCATCAAAGCCTGGCACCATAAATATTCTGTCTTCTCCTGAAGGTTATGATTGGGGGGCATAGCAGACTAGCTGGTGCGCACACCCCCAACACACACACACTAGAGCAGACATTTTTAGGGAAACAAAAGAAAGCATGGCACCTGTTATATACTATCCATTTCAATGTATCAAAACTGAAACATTGACTCATCAGTGAAAGATCTAGCCAGGCCAGCACAACTGGTACTCCACCCAGGCTGAACATGGAGCATGTATTGTGGCCTGCCAATTAGTTGACGACCCCATGCTCTGTAATCCCAGGTACTCCTTAAAGGTCCATGTTCACTTTGGTGAATAATATGTTATGCCTGTATGATCTACTGATTCATTCACCAGCAGAAGATAAGTATTCACTTGTAGTGACCCGACGGCCACCTCTTAAATGCTGCACATCTTTCCCTTTTGTCTCTGTGGAGTACAAACAAATCTACAAACTGGTTGTCAACTAGAGATACAAGTAAGGTATACATTGAGACCTCCTGCTTGCATGCCTGGTCTTGCTTTTGTCTGGTACAGCATGTTCCCCCACAATCTGCTACATCTAAGGAAATGAGGACACATGAAATACATGCTGTTGCTCAATCACATTAGTTAACTTTGGGTAAACACCTTCTGCTGAAATTGGCAATATGCTCTTGCTTAGGTCCAAACGCATATCTGCTTCTTGAGATTGTTTCCTATTTGTGGCAGAGGGAAGGGCGAGGAAGTGAATGTTAAGGTTGTCATATACCCACTTGATACAGGTGTCAAGAGTGCAATGCTCAAATTGGCAGTCTTGGTGGCCCATGAAGAGAAAAGGGAGCCACTTGACAACCACAATGTTCATTCTGTGCTAACAAAAAAAGCAGAAAAATTAAGAGAGGAAGAAGTCATCGGGTGCAATGTAACTTGTACAATTTGACAAACCTAGCTGTCAAATTTCCTGATGCATTTGAATACTCACATTTTTCAAAGAAAACTGTACATCTATACAGCAAGCTAATTGATATTTTGCCAAGTAGTCTCTCCAGATTTGGCTTACCAGATTATTGGATTGCACCCATTACTGTCTCTCAGAGAAACAGCTTTTTAAAAAACTGGCTATTTGTATAAGTGTGGAACACATTTTCCCTTGGGAAAAACAGGGATATCTGAAACCTTATCTTGCATGTATCCCATTTCTGTGTGGTACAGCCTCATCTAACCAAAAAGTAATGTCAAATCAATCTCCTAGCACCACAACTTACAATATGATCTAGTTCTTTAATTTCAATACTTTTTATAGGGTCACAGTCATTGCCAGACATCTTTTGCAAAGGGAGTAACTATATTTCTTCAATAGAAGCAAGATCTTCAACTATATATCTTAGAAATCAATATACTTATGGTATCCAAAAGGTTTGTGTGTCCATGCATAGTTGCCTTATCCAGTTTAAACTCAAGCAACTCAATTGACCTCACCAAGGGGGGAACACAGGCTACTTAGCTTATTCCAAATAACCTGAGTTGTTCCTAAGAAAGAAAAGGCATACAATGTGATAAATACATTCACACATTTGGGGGGGGGGGGACAGAAAACCCTGCAGCTAAAAAATATCATGGGTTCCAGACATAACACCATGTCCTTTGTAGCTTCCTTGCAAGGTTTCCAAAGGCTGCGTCTTTGGATAGACAGAAAGAAGGAAAAGAAACTGCTTAAAAGGTTCAAGTAATTTTTTCACAGGCAAACAAATAAAGCCATCTTAGAGTTGTACCCAACAGGTGATGGTAAGGCTTGCAGAACGGAGAAACAATTCAGCCCCCTTTTTATTACACCCCTCGTGCACTCATCCAAAACTGTGCTAGAAGCTCACCAACCCTATGAAGAAGATATATTACTATCATTATCATCATCGATATTCCAATTAATTTGTTAATCAGCTTCTAAACCAGCATCTCAAGGCGATTTACACAAAAGATCCTTAAAACCAGTTAAAAACACCAGATACATTAAACAAGACTAAAACCCAAACAATGGACACTTGTGGTAAAGACCCATTTATCCAGCTTTGAAACCCTGTTGGGACAAAAATGTCCTCAGCTGTTTCCAGAAAGTGCAGGTAGTAACTTGACAGGAATGCTATTCCACAGAACAGGGGCAGGCACACAAAAAGCCTTGCTTTGAGATACTGCAGAGCAGGCTTCTGCAATCTTGGGAGCTTGCTGAAGAACCTCTCCAGCAGACCACAATGATCTACTGGAAGTGTCGGCTCATGAGGCCAACTGAAGCAGCTGCTTTGGGTGGTGGAATCCTGCCTGGCGCTGTCCCCATAGGCGCCCTTGCCCACTTCTGCCACCAGGGTTTCTAGTGAGATCTTGCAAAAGTTGTGCAAGTTCTGGTCGGAAGCCACCCTGGCAGGTGTGTGACCCCAGTAAGCAGAAGAATGGGATGGGATGTCCCTGTCTATTGGGTGTATAAGAGATAAAGCAGTCTCCCAACTAACCTGGTCCTGAGCTGTATAGGGACTTATACGTTAGCACCAATACCTCAAATACATTTACGCAATATTAGGAGGGGGTGCAGTGGGAGGCAGAATGACCCCAAATTGCTTCCCTCTCCATTCCACTGATGGGAGTCTTACCATCAACTGAGAAACACAACTGGACACAACCCAAACACAGGTCCAATTATTTTCAAACACATTTGCACTAGTGCAGTGATTTCTCATTCAAGCCATTAAAGAGAAGAATGTACAATCTTTGTATGACCCTATATTCAAAAGAGGAGACAATCATAATGAATATTCTTTCTAAGGGTGTGCCCAAAGTGCTATGATTTTGGAGACTATAAACTATGTGGTTGTTTGAGATGTTTTTGTTGCAGGGGTGGAAACCACTGTTATTTCTGTGAAGCACTTCTGTGATTCCCTGTGGTCTGCTGTGGAAAGCACAACAGTGGAGTAGGGACCTGAAAGCACTCCCCAATTAAAGATTACTTACAGAGCTTGGTTTTATGGATGTTGTGCATTTTATTGTTGCTGCAAGTTGTTGCTTCGTTTTTTAATTGTTAACATATCTAGCCATCTATATTTTTCCAAGTATAGGTTTCAATAATTTTACATTATCTATATGTCATAGTGTTAAGTTGTTTGAGTGTGTTTTGACACAGAAAAGCAACCAACCTATTAATAAATATGAACAAACAGAGCAAATGGAGCTTAAAAGCAGAGTGATCACATTCACCGTCTAGAAAATCCTGCCCCATCTACATTCAGACACTTCCAAGCCCCCTGACAAGCCACTAAAAACTTGGCAGAGACAACTCCAGCCCCAGCTGTTCCAGAAGGGGCTCAAAGCACCTTTCAATACCATCAACCATCATGGTATTCTTCTGCTTATCTGGGGATTTATTAAGTGGTTTTCAGCACCAGCCACCATGGTACACTTGGGGAGTGATTTGTACTGATGAGGATTTTAAGTTGGACCATTTGTATATGGACTGGAAGCCACACTGGGAGCAGTTAAAATGAAGAAGAAGAGCAGGTTATGGGAATAAATAAATACAAATAAAGACATTCAACCCTGTGTTTAGTTGGGTGTCTGGTCCTTTGGAAAGCCACAGAAGTTCAGAGGAAGCCAAGAGGCCAACAAGATTTCCCTAGCTCACAAGACTTAAGGCCTCGGTTGGCATCCATCACCAAATATCTTCGTTACAGACAAGGCACAATGAATTTTTGCTGCTGCTACCAACTTCTCTGTCTTTTCAGGCATATTTGGAACCAGCAAAAGTAAAGCAGAGGCCTTGTTAACCTCCCATCAAACATTCCATAGTGTTTTTGTTTCTCTTTGTAGAAAGGCATCAGCTAAGTGTTGGGACCTTAAAGAGGATAGCCTACAAACTTTTTTTATGGATAATGAGAGTAGCTACTGTTCTCATAAACTACATTTCAAAGAAGGAATGGACCACATAGCAACTAGGAAAATTCCAGAAACCAGAAAATTAGAAGATCTATTATAAGTAAACTAGAAGCACATATTCATTAGGAGACCAGGCACGCTGGTTCAGTGTATCCCAGTTTATCTCTGAAGGTTTCAGATCTTGCTTCCTGTTGCAAAGACACTTGTGTCCTGGCTGAGCAGCTCACTATGAAGATGGATATAATTACATCTGGATATGCATTTGGAGCTGAATTGTATAGTTCAGGTTATCTGGTCAATAGGAACCCCAAAGCACCCAGAAAATGTTAAAAATTAGTCTGCAAACTCCAATATACCATCCCTACAGTAGCCCAGTCTGTGTAAGGTTGCATTTTCTTTGGATGGGGAGAAAAAGAGAGTAACCATTTTTTCCCATCTCCATTAGTTTGCTTATACACTGACAATTGTTTAACATCGAGACCCAAACACTGATGGAGCCACAAGAAGTGGGAGGTGGTTAATAATGGGCAAAAGAGTGGCTTCAAATACATCTTGCTGACAGACAGACTGCTCCAAGCGCAGGGCTCAGCTGGAGTCAGAGCCCTGGAAATTCATTTAGGGTTGAACAGGGGAGTATAAATACTTATATATAAAATCCCAGAAGCTGGTGCCCCAAGTGCCTTTCATTTCAGAATCCTGTCCTGTAATAAAATCAGTTGCCTTTGCAAACATCTGCAGCACACCACCATGTTCTGGATGTTAGATGTTTGTGGCATGCTCCACCTAAGAGCTGCTAAAAGCTCCTTGGGAAGATATTAAGTACTAGCAGAAAGCCTATTGTTGTGTGTGTGAGGAAGACTTGTATGCTAGGAGGACATCAGTGAAAGCTGCAGCACACTGTAGGATCCTAGCTAGTGAGAAACAGACCTCTCACTTTCAGAGATGGAGAGGAGAGAAAAGCAAGTCGTTTATGTACAGTGGTACCTCGCAAGACGAAATTTTTTGAGTTTTTTCATCTTGCGAATTTTTCGTCTTGCGAAGCACGGATTCCCATAGGAATGCATTGAAAATCAAACTTGCAAGACATTTTCGTCTTGCGAAGCAAGCCCATAGGGAAATTTGACTTGCAAAGCAACTCAAAAAACAAAAAACTCTTTTGTCTTGCGAGTTTTTCATCTTACGAGGCATTCGTCTTGCGAGGTACCACTGTAGTAGAGAAAGGGTGTGTGTTTTTTAAGTGTAAAGGAAGGTATTTGGGTGAAGACTAAACCTCTTCTTTTGACCTCCCACAATTCAAGTCCTCAAAAATCAGTTCTGCTTCTCTGTGCATAGCTAACCTCTCCATCTGCATAACCTGAACTTGGCTTCTGCTTCTCAGTCACACAAAAGTGTGATGAAATGTTGGCAGTGGGCTTTATCCATAGGGCTGAAGAGCAAAATTGGTGCACTGGCCCCTTAAAAAAAAAGTTACAATATAAACAAATAAATTGCCAAGCTGATGTGTCAGATGGGAAACAATTGGTGGGATTTTGAATGCAAAACAACTACCCCTCATTCTTATTGTCTCTGTTGGCTGTTTCTCTGTGAAACTGGGGACCAGATGAACCTTCCCCATATGGGTGCACAGAGGAAATGCAGTCACTTGGCACACCCAAACTTATGGAAGACACAGAGGGGCAGGGTGGAGATAATGTTATAATCCCTCACTGTGTTTACTCCATTCAACCATTTCCACAATCTATGTAGAGATGAGAAATGAAGTCCTAATGATCCCTCTTTCCTCCCTCCACCAAGCCTGTCTCTGGGAAGATATCAGCTCAAACATCAGCCTTTCTCAATACTTCCTTTTGGCCTATGGATGGTTTCTGCATATCATTCTGGAATGTTCTTCTTTAAAAAGGGGGGGTCCTCGTCCCCACACATTACCTTCCTCGTCAACTATACCACCTTGTTAAACAGAATTAAAAATGGTTTCTCTAGAATCCAGTGGAATGTTCTAAAAAAAATAAAAATAAAAATGCTGAAAAGATCCACATGAATGGCATAAAGCAACATTGTCTCACGTCCCAACCAATTTGGGTCTCTTTAGAACCTGGGCCAATTGGCAGGATTCCCAGGAGGTGGTGGAATTTCTGATAAAAGATGGAGAAGCGTTTTGTAGACACATCACTTGCATTGTTCATGATCTGTGTAGTCATCCATGTCCACATCAGAATCAAAGAGGGAATGTCCTGTGTAATCGGTGTCAGGTGTTCGCGAAAAACTATTCTCGGTTCCCTCATCATCAAATGTTTCTGTCCTTGAGTAAAAACTGAAGTCCTGCAATGGTTGAGTCTTACTTGCTTCACTGCTTTCTTCTGACTCATACAGAGTGTTGTCATCATCATGGTGCCATTCTGGCCAAAATTTCCTCCTTATTCTCTCACAGTACATAGCAAGGTTAATCAGTTCTCCTAAGAAAACACAGGGAGGGAAGGAAATAGCATGATATGATTACCCAATTACAAAGCCTATATACGTAGTAATAATATTATTATTTTTCATTGAGAAAATACAATTCATTTTATTTTTATAATGCATAACTCACTTTTCACTACCTCCTGAAATAAAACTAGGTTTAACTCAGTGTCTGAAATTCAGCAGGGATGGGGCTTATGGGAGGGAGTTCCACAGAGCTGAACCTGCAACACTGAAGGGAAGACTTCTCATCATGCATCTGGTCCATAGGGAACCACTATTAGTGGTCCTCCAGTTAATATCAGTGAGCAAAATGGGATGTACAGCCTTAAGGCAGTCCTAAAGGTATTCCAGGCCTAAGTTATTCATGTGAACTAGTACAAGAACTTCGAATCTGGCCTGGTAGCAGATGGGAAGCCAGTGCAGATTTTTTAATACTTGTGTCTAGCCCTGGCATTCTGCATTACCTGAAGTCTCCAGACCACACCCAATGGCAGACCCACATGGAGTATGTTGCAGTAATCAAGTCTTGAGGTTACCAATGCATGTACAAGAGTGGTCATGTGGTTGTTGTTATATATTTAATAATGCCTCATGTTGTTGTTGTTATATATTTATTTATACCTCATGTTGTTGTCCTGACAGGACTCAAGGGAGCTTACAATTAAAAATAAGGACCACTAAAAATAGAAAAATATATATTTTTAAATATTGTTTAATTTAAAAAGGGACCCTTGTGGTCCTTTCCATCTCTATGATTCTATAACTTGCTGTTTTCTTTTGGAAGAAGGGTATTTTTCATATACAACCGATATGCTTCACAATCTTGTGGCTACATCTCAAAGTACCATTCCTATTTGTTCATACTTTAAAACACATTTTATTGACTTGTTCACTGTTATATATAACAGCAGCCATTATCTCTAATAGAAAAATGATATATGTCCCGAGGACAACATGGGACAAAATGAAGCCTAACAAACTGCAGTGGATGAATGCTTTCCCCTATAGCCTGTTTTTAGAACTCTAATAGACATAGGTAATGTGCAACCTTGTACCACCAGGTGGCAGGGTTGTCTGAGAGAAACTCGCCTTTCTTCATCAGGATTCTACAGGAAAATATTCTGTAGAACAATATTACTTTCACATACTGTACATAAACATAATGTATCTTCTGGTGGTTCCCTCACTGAGAGAAGCGAAGTTACAGGGAACCAGGCAGAGGGCCTTCTCGGTTGTGGCGCCTGCCCTGTAGAATGCCCTCCCATAAGATGTCAAAGAAATAAACAACTGCAGTGGTACCTCGGGTTAAGAACTTAATTTGATCTGGAGGTCCGTTCTTAACCTGAAACTGTTCTTAACCTGAGGTACCACTTTAGCTAATGGGGCCTCCCACTGCTGCCACCCGATTTCTGTTCTCATCCTGAAGCAAAGTTCTTAACCCGAGGTACTATTTCTGGATTAGCGGAGTCTGTAACCTGAAGCATCTGTAACCCGAGGTACCACTGTATCTGACTTTTAGAAGACACCGGAAGGCAGACCTGTTTAGGGAAGTCTTTAATGACTGATGTTTTAATGTACCATATTTTTCGCCCCATAGGACGCACCTAGGTTTTTTTGGGGGGGGGAATAAAGAAAAAAAATATTTTCCCCCCAGGCATGGGGCTGGCGCGGGGGAAGCCCGAGCTTCCCCCAATCCCAGCCCCGAGAACAGCCTGCTATCCACAAGCCTAGGGAGGCCAGCGGTAAGTCGCTCCGGTCTCCCCAGGCTTCGGAATGCAGGCAGCTCTGCGCAGCCGTCGGGAGGCAGGCGTGAAGTGGTGCCGATCTCCCGAGGCTTCAGCGAAAGCCTGCATTCACCCCATAGGACACACACACGTTTCCCCTTCATTTTTGGAGGGGGAAAAGTGTGTCCTATAGGGCGAAAAATATGGTATTTTTAATCTTTTGTTGGAAGCTGCCCAGAGTGGCTACGGAAACCGAGCCAGATGGGCGGGGTATAAATTGTTTGTTTGTTTGTTTGTTTGTTTGTTTATTATTATTGTTGTTATTATTGCTGCTTTGGGACAGTTCAGCTGCAAATGCTCTTCGACAAAACTGATTATCTTGGCCCATTCTAGTCTGGGTGCAGATCCAGTCAGGTACCAAAAGCAGCCTCGGTCACCCTGAGAGATGAGAAATTGAGAGGGGCAATGAGACCCTGTTGATTCTCCTTGATCTTTCAGCCATTGATCACCATAACCTCCTGGAATGCTTCAGAGAGTTGGGGGTACCATTTTACAGTGGCTTCTTTTCTACTTCTGGAGTCAGTTCCAGATAGCAGCATTAGGTAATATTTGGGAGACTATACCTCAGCCCTCTGGCAGCTAATCTGCAGGGTACGAAAGGGTACAATTTGTCCACAATACTATTTAATATCTATATGAAGCCACTGGGGGCAGTGATGGGGAGATCTAGAGCAAGTGTCACCAGCACATGGATGCCCAGGTTTATTTCACTGTAGCATCTGAATCAGTCGAGGTTGTGCATGGCTAAACCTGTGCCTGCCTGGATGCAGTCATGGACTGGATGAGAGCTAATGAACTGCAACATAAATCAAGATGCTAGGGTCGAGCAACAGAGGCTCAGCTGGCCTCGATGAGAAGTCAGGCATTTAATATCTCTTCCACCAGAGTTTTGGCAGGCCTGCTTGCTTTTTACTTTCAGACATCACTTGAAGACCATTTTATGCCTACAGGCCTATGCAGTTGTTTACTCAAGGAAATTTTAGCTTGACATTTACGGATTGTTCTCTATTGTTTTTATAGTTCGTTTGCTTTTTATGTTGCCATTCATCATCCGGATGTTTTTTGAGAGGGTGATATATGTTAGTTTGACATTTAAAACTCCAATCTTAGACCATAGGTTTTGCCTGAAGTCAGAAGTCCCATGCACACTTAGCCCCTTCAGCAAAGAACTATGCCTCCTGGCTCCTCCTTCCTGACAGTGTTCACCATCCCAGCTCTACCTTATGACTTCCCTGTCTTGGTCAAAAATCTGAAGGGTGAGCTAACTGCACTCACTTAGCTTGGATAGCTCAGTTGGCTAGAGCATGTTGCTAATGGCAAGGTTGAAAGTTTGGTCCTCATATGAGACAGTTGCAAATTCCTGCATTGCATGAATAGGCCTTGGGTCAGATTGCAAACAGGTCCTTTCCCTTCACCATCAAATAATATCTTAAAATCTATAACGCAATTAAAGTAACCCCTACCTTTAATTAGTCTCTCTGGCCTAGTTCCTGGCAGCGTCCACATTGCCTGTGCTAGATGTCCAAAGACTGTAGCATCTAAAGTGGAAAGTTTGGGCCCCATGATGTACTTCTTATCACCTACAAAACAAAGCCAAAAGCATTTCTTTCTTTTTTTAAAGCCTGTGGGTATTTATTTATTTCTCCCCTCCCAACTCACATACTCAGTTGCCTGGTGACATCCTGCTATTATCTTCAAAGCATTAAGCTCAGCAGTCAAGCTTTTAAATCGCAAATCACCGGGCACAAATTTCAGTGATTGCAGAATGGCATTGCCATGTCACTGCAGGGGTATTTCAGCCAATTAATGCATCAAAAGGAAGAGTGTGTTAAAGTTCATATATGAACCTGCATTTGAGGACTACTGCAATACGACCAAGGAGTTTTGTGCGTTAGCAGTGATAAACAATTCCCCCCAAAGAATAAGATAATCCCACAGTGCTTATTTAGCACAGGGGTGGGGAGCTTCAGCTACTACACAAGCAGCCTATTATACAAAGGCAAGAGTCTCACCCATTGCTCTCTCCACTTCTTGCCTCTGGCCCCAGGGGTGTAGGGCTGCTCGCCAGTGCCCAGGGCAGATGCGGAGTGTGCTTGTTCAGCCCTCACCTTGGACCCCACCAGGCAGGCACCCCCCAGCCCCTACCACCAACTGGCAAGCGCTTGGGTGCTGGATGAGACACATGGAGGGTTATCTGCACCCTTCGTGCTCTCCAGGCCCTCCTGGTTTGTGCCCCCCTATTGTGCTCCCGGGGCACCAGCCCCCCCCCCCCTACACTACACCACTGCCTGGCCTTGCATGCCATAGGCATCTGGCATTCAAAAGGTTGCCCCCAGAGAATTGTGATGTTGGGGCCGACAAAGGTTCCATATCCCCTGAATCAGGGTTACCATTGCAGAGGCAAATGAGAATGCTCATTCACAAGGGAACTCTATGTGTGCATTATTGTGGAGTGGAAATGTGTACGGTAATTTTAGGTGATCCATAGTGCCGGTATTTTTAATTATTGTAGAGAATTTGAATGAATCATGGTGCATTCCCGAAAACATGTCTGCTTCCTAGAATGCTGAGCCAAGTCTTCAATGACACCAGCTCTGCAGGTTTCCTTTCAACACAAAATTACACTTACGCAGAATCAGAGTTGAATAGCCAAGACTGTGCATAATGAGAAATTAATCTCTAAAATCAACGCAACTAAATAAAATGTAAGTTGGCATATGAAAGCATCTCACACGGAGCTGAATTTCTGAAGCATGTGCAATTTGGATTGTGGGGGAGATAATTTAACACATTCATGAGGCATATACCTAAACTATGCATAAGATGAAAGTGGTTGGAGTAGTCTATCAAAACAAGTGATAATGCATTTTCAATATAATGTAATGAAAGGCACTGTACATTACCCAGAAGACCCGCCAGAGAGCGCATGTCTTTCTCCATCAGCTTGTAGATCTCTTCCTCAGAGAAGCGGCCAATGCCATGGCCGTACATTTCCCGCCTCACTATTCCTTTCGTTATATGGCAGAGAATCCACTTCAGCAGGTCACTAAAAGGACCAGTAAAGGAAAGCATCTTCTGAGTCTCATGGAGATTGTCCACCCACTGGCAATATGCTAAGGTCCTAGAAAGTGGTGAGGGGAAAAAACAACATTTATAGCTGTGAAGGAACACAAACACACTTCTCTCAACCAACCCAAAACGGAAGATGATAAACACGTATAATAGGAAGAACAGGCTTCACTGAGGCAGTAGATTCCCCAAACTTCTTTTGTGCTACACTGAAACAGAGAAAAGCTGCTTCGGGGTGGGGGAGAGCACAATTTCACCACCAGCTAGATCTACTATGAAGAGAAGGATGACAGTATAATTATCAAACGTCTTTCAAACTCTTATTTTTAAAATTTTTACTACTAATAATAATCTACTACTTTTAAAAAGTAGTAGATTATTAGTAGTAATAATCACACACACACACACACACACATGGGCTCCCACTTCAGTAATACTGTATTTAAAACATTTTTACACCTTCCTTTCCACAAATTGCCCTTAATTATCTTGAAAGATAATTAATTATCTTGAAAGATAATTGGGACGCAGGTGGCGCTGTGGGTTAAAGCCTCAGCGCCTAGGACTTGCTGATCGAAAGGTCGGCGGTTCGAATCCCTGCTGCGGGGTGCGCTCCCGCTGCTCGGTCCCAGCGCCTGCCAACCTAGCAGTTCGAAAGCACCTCCGGGTGCAAGTAGATAAATAGGGACCGCTTTCTAGCGGGAAGGTAAATGGCGTTTCCGTGTGCAGCTCTGGCTCGCCAGAGCAGTGATGTCACGCTGGCCATGTGACCCGGAAGTGTCTCCGGACAGCGCTGGCCCCTGGCCTCTTGAGTGAGATGGGCACACAACCCCAGAGTCTGTCAAGACTGGCCCGTATGGGTAGGGGTACCTTTACCTTTACCTTTAACCCTTCAACCTAGGCAATGATGATGCCAGTAATTACAAAGTAGTGACTGCAGACATTTTTGAAACAAAGGACTGCCTTGTGGATTAATAATAATGTTCTATAGCAATGCTTGTTTGAGTGTGAAAGCCACGTTTAATGGGACTGTTAATTACCTCTCTCAGCGACACTTGAATATTCCCCTTTCAAGAGGACTGCATGCAGCTGGAACCAGAGATGCACTTGTCAACACAGTATATTAACAGAGACTTCCAAAAGCTAAACATGCAAGGAAGCTACCAAGACAGGCTTTGCGCTTGCGTGTCCCATACCCACCCCTCGCCTCTTCCTCAGGACTATTCCGAGTAGCAGAGCAAATCACAACATTAAAAGAGCAAGAGATCAACAATGCTCTCAAAGCTAGGCGCAGTAGTTTTTCAGCAAGGTTCAGAATGAAATATTTATAAACCCAGAAATACTTTCTAAGTGGTGTCAATTCAGGTCGTTTACCCTACAGAGCCTGTCTACCGGCTCTCTTCCTTTGCCTCCTCATGCTGGCTTTTGAACAAAGTTGAGCTTCACCATTACCCTAATGCAGCTTTTACCAACCAAATGCCCTCTAGATATTCTGGACCACAAGCCCCACCAGTCTAGGAGCACAGGAAGCTGCCTTAAACTGAGCCAGAGCATTTAGCTCAGTACTGTCTTACAACGGCCATCAGCAGGTGCCCAGGATTTCAGGCAGTTGTTTCTCCCAGCCCTACCTGGAGACACTGGGGACAAAACCTGGGAACTTCTGCATGCAAAGACTACACTGACTGGGACTGATGGCAGTTGTCATCCAAAACATCTGGAAGGCACCAGATTGGTGAAGCTTTCCCTAAAATGACAGAGGGTGGCCTCAGGTGACCCCGCTGTGGGGGGGGGGAAGCTTTCCAGTTAGATCACACAAACAAACCTGGTCCCCTACCCTGAAAACATGCCAAGTATGCCAGCAAGGTGCTTTTAGCACACAGTTCTCACTTCAACCAGCTGGCTTTGGGAAGTTCCAAGTGCCTATAAAGCTCAAAGAAAACAGAACTGCCAGGGGCTCCCTAGTAACATTGACAGAAATCATTCAACACTATGCAGAAATTGATCAAGGAGAAGAAATTGCCAAGGAGATGAAGAATTACACAACTTTTAGAAGACATCCCTGTATTGAGAGGTTTTTAATATTTGAAGCTTTGTTCTTGTTTTTAGTGTTCTGTTAGGAGCCATCCAGAGTGGCTGGGGAAACCCAGCTAGATGGGTGGAGTATAAATATTATTATTTTTATTTAATGCTTTATGTTTTCATTATGTTTTTAGATATGCTGCAAGCTGCCCAGAGTGGCTGCAGAAACCCAGCCAGATGGGTTGTTGTTGTTGTCGTCATTATCCATATTCTTTTTAAAAAAACAGATACACGCAGAATGAGCAAAACGAATGCCATTTTAGGTCTTATATACAAAGGTCTTGTATGAGTACCCATCTGCAACATGTGCAAGAGAGCCATGCCTGGGCATCTTCTTCAGAGCCCCAGATAGCAGCCCTGAAATCACTGCTAGTGCTTCTCAGCTCCCACACCAGGTGTTCTGTGACCAGGAGTGCTTCCAGACTTTGGAGGGGGGGTATTCAGTCACCTAGGGGCAAATTCAGGTTGCACAATGACAGTTGCTTAGGAGGTTGTTGGTGCAACAACTAGCTTCCCCAAAAGGTTAAACTTTTTTGAAATGAGGAACGCAATAGGACGATGGGATAACACTTGCTTTGATGCGACATCTCTAACCTGCCTGCGAGCAAGATAGATTGAATGCACATTCAATAGCCAATGTTGCCTAATCTCCCTGAATGCAAATCTGAAATGTTCAGCATACATTACTGTTTTTTCATGCCTTCTATAGATTAAGATGCATTGTTCAGCGATGACATGTTTATTATATTTATTTCTCTCCCCTCCCTGATTGTTTGGGTTCTTTTGTTTAGTATTTAGTTTTGGATATACTTTTACAATATCACAAGCTATTCTGCAGTCAATGTGTATGTGTACACGCTGAAATATGAAAAACCTTCCAAAAATATTTGTTTGCTTGTTTTAAGTGTGGAATGACACATCATCATCTAACCTCCCCACAACCAAAACTGAATGCATGCTCATTCAATAGCCAACACCACCTAATCTCCCTGCAAAGAAATCAGGGTGAATTTGCATTGGGAAGCACTCTGGGTTGCCAGAGCTCAGCTGCAGAAGCTGAGTTGGGGAGAGTTGAAAAGGAGGAGGAGGAGGAGGAGGAGGAGGAGGAGGAGGAGGAGGAAAAAAGAGAGAGTCACGCCAGCACAGCAAAAGTCTTTTGTGGATCTAACCCTTAATTATTTATCAAGCTAAACTACTTGCTGAAATGGAACAAGAGAGAGATGACATCAATAGCAGTACTTTAAAGGAAATAACAAAGCAGTGGTTGAAGAGGAATGCAATGGAAGGGAGGAACCCTCCCAGCTTCATCTCCTCTGTCCTGCACCTTTATTGCTGAGAATGAAAAACCAAGAAGTAGAATTTTAATCATTTCAATCCCCCAGCATCTCCAGACAGGTCTGGGAATGTCCTCTGTCTGAAACCCTGCCAGTCGGTGTAGACAAAATTGAGCCAGATGGACCAATGATCTGATTCAGTATAAGGCTGCTTCCAATATTTCTAGTAACAGATAACAGTGGGTGACTATTTTTGAGGGAGCTCTTGGACCTTTCTTTCCCTACAGGCAACATTCCATCAGGAATTCTTCCTTGTATACAATGAGTATATGGGGTAATCAGGCATTGATGCTGATGATGACAGCGGCAACTATGAAGGAGCTCAAAGCACCTTGGACTGCAATCTATAGTGACTGCAATCCCATCCAGGCAGCTTACAGGGCCAGAACCCATTTGACTTCAGAAATGCACTGTTTGCCTTTGACACATGCTCCTTGCATCTCCAAGCACATTGCCATTGTATGGTGTCAGCTGCTTTGAAATGGCCCAAAACCATACAGAATCTTTGGGGAAATTTCTTGAAATTTGGGAGGCTTTGCAGGCATATCTAGATGGTACAATTCTAAAGTAAATGTACTGAAGTGGACAAGTTGAATAACATGAATTGAATGTAAAATATAATATGGGGTAGCATAAGTTAATTTAGGAAATGGCTTAAAACAGGCTGCTGCGTGAAGAATCCTGCCTTTGATTAGGGAGGTGAAGCAGCTGGATTTTACTGACTTATTATGGAAGCAAACATTGAATGTCTAAGAACATGAAATCTCTCTATGGCATTCTAACTGTGCTTTTTCCATTATCATAAATCCTCCAAGTCAGTGTTGTTCTCCCTGGGGTGCATGGGAGGCATTTGTTGACTTGATGAGTCAACAACAAGAAAATAAACCTAGGTGCAAGGAAATGGAAGTAGATGCGACTGTGTATTTTCAGCCACCTTTATTATCTGTATTTCAATTTTGGATAATCCCTTCATTTTGTTCCTTCCTACTTGTTGCCTTATAGCTGATTGATTAGACTGAAAGCCTTAGGAGGCCAGGAAACCACTTTGGGCAACAGCTGTAGCCCTTGGGAAAGGGCAGGTTTGCCATCAAAATTAAAGAGAGATGAACAGAGGCTGCAGCCCTATATTTTTATGCAGACATAGATATTGCCAGGCTCCTTCAAAGTTGATGAGCATTGCCATTCAAATGGTGTGTACCCCACATCTTGTGATCAATTATGTGGGGCAGGACTTACCTGACCCCCCAAATGTTTTATTCAGGTTGGCACCTCTGATGTGCAAAGTTTATGCAAATCTGTGCCCTCTTGTCTTTTGGGGTGAATGGAATCTTTTCGGGTGGTGTGAGTAAGCAGAAAGACAATGCTAATATAACTAGAAGACAGAAAAGAGAATTGGGTCTAACAAGTGTGCTATCACATCTGAAATCATCAGAGAGCGTCTAATTTCCATGGCAACTTACCAGTAAAAGTGCTCCTCCACCATTTTTGTAACAGCTCTAGAAACAGCTCTTTCATGCGGGCCAAGATGTTTGTTTAAATTGACTCCAAGCTTCTCTTCCAGAAAATCAATAATGAATTCTGTGCCGGACACTTTTTTGCAATTGTATTCAATCCATGGCATTTTCCCTTGAGGGGAAAGTTTTCCATCAAAGTAGTTCTAAGAAAAGAAGTACCAAAACAAAAACAGGGGGAGAAATCAAACACACATTTAAAAAATATTAATAATAACACAACAATCACAAATCAGTAATTCAGGCTCTATTGCTAAGTCAACAACAAACCAACAGGTCACAACCAAGCATTATGTCTGCTCCCGAATGAATGGTGAGGTGTTTTTATCTACCTTTTATGCTTTCATTCTCTGCCCGCAGGAAAATTTGCTGCAGGGGGACTCTCAAGTGTAGCTTGAGCTGAGCAACAGAGAACAACAAGAGCAGACAGGGATGGGTGACTGGGCAGGAGAAATCACAGATGCCTCATTTCTAGAGTCAGAAACATGCTTTAGAGGTAAATTTGGCACCTCTCTATTCCAAACTGCAATGCGCTCACTAGACCTGTGTAGGTATGCATGCCCATCTCCTGAACCAGCCTACATTTTTGGACATTTCTAGACCAAAACTAAGTAACAGGCAAAATTGCAAAAAGTGAGATAGCCCTCAGCTGGATTTTTCAGACTCTGGGTGTGGGTGCATGTGAGACTCTACCACCAACTTTAATCCCTTGGCAAGTCCAATAAAGACAGATGGCTAGACTGAGGGTGGGAGGATTCAATTGCAACCCATACTTAGCCCTTATTCTTTCAAGTGTTCCAATATGGGTAACCAATTCCTTCTGCATGTCAAACACCTGCCTTCCCATTCCCATTTGAATATGGCTCACTACAAGAAGGTGGCAGAGGGTTAAAGGCAGGTGAAACAGCAAAGGAAGAACAAGAAAGGCAACATACAGAGCCCATCAAGTAGTTAATAATGGTGATGACATGATAGATAGATAGATGATAGATGATAGATAGATAGATAGATGATAGATGATAGATAGATAGATATAGATAGATAGATAGATAGATAGATAGATAGATAGATAGATAGATAGATAGATAGATGATAGATAGATGATAGAGATAGATAGATGATAGAGATAGATAGATAGATAGATAGATAGATAGATAGATAGATAGATAGATAGATAGATAGATAGATAGATGATAGAGATAGAGATATAGATAGATGATAGATAGATAGATAGATAGATGATAGGCAAGCATAACACCCAGTGGTGTTGGGTAGAAAAAATGAAAAATGTTTGGTGGGAATTTTCCAAGATGGATTTTTTTTTTCAAATTATGTTTTTTAAAACAAAAAAACCCTCTGCTGCTACATTTTTATGTAAATCATTCTCTACTTTTAGAAATCCATTGCTTCACAAATTTAATTAGTAACATAATGAACCAACATAATACTATTCAAATTGAGCAATTGGAATGGAGACAAAACCAGTCAAATCTAAAATCAAAGCTGCAATTAACTTCTTCTCATGAGTCTAATCCTAGGAAGCCCATTCATGAGCACAGTTCTTTAGGCCTGCTATGTTTTGATTGCCTTTACAGTATTTCTCCCACCCCCTTAATATCTAAACAACATAAGCGAAGAGTGTGCAACTGAGTCATTATATTTATATCTCACCTTCCCTTCCAGCAACACTACAGGTTTCTCCTCTCCCTCTCCCTCTCACTATCACATATTTACAAGTACTAAAAAAAAATAATCCACCTTTACATGGGAATTATTTTTAACAAATTAACATTTAAACCATATGAAGTGTTTTATTGATCCCCTAATCAAATATAACAATTCTACTTTTAGTTACATGGGAAACAAAATCAAATAAACCTGCTAAAAGACATCAAATCTGTGGGGGGTAGCAGAAAAAATAAATAAATTTGGGGGTGGGGAATCCAGTTCAAAATGGGCTGTAAAATTCACATGGCTAATAACAGCAGTCGTTTGTTACAACCCTTTGCCAATATGCCAAAACAATATGGTTTCTATGTTCTTGTCAAGTGTAGCAGTGGGAATGACGCAAGCCTGGCCCATGTGCATGGCACCATTGGGCAGGCAGGTTCCAGCAGGCCGTGCAAGAGAGGGAACCTCTTCTGTACATGTATGGACCTCACCGAGTTAAGACAACAGTCAGCTCCCAATCTACTGAAAGTGCCACAATAATAAAAGCTTCTGCCTCAATCTGTTACTTGACAAAAATAGCGAGGGATGTGAAAAGACAAACTTTAGTATAATCAGGATATACCCAAGAAATAATTGCTTTTTAACAGCAGTTGCTTTCCCTTCCACATGGAATTGCAAATGCCAGGTACAAAATGTATTAACACTACCAGGCAGGTGTTCAGGCAGTCCCTAAGCAAATCTGAACAACTCCCTCTATTTCCAGTGTACAGAGGCAAGTGACAGTGCTTACGTAGCCAAAATCGCATCACCCGTTTACAAGGGGGAAGTAGCAGCAGGCTCAGGGGAAACACCCCCCACTTCCAGGTTTTCAGAAGGTGGGGGGGACTAAAGAATGGGGATACAGACACCCTGGAAAGAGCATTCTCAATGACCATGAAATGCTGGGTGTCTTTGACAGAAGGGAATATCTGGGGGCAGCATGGCTCATGGGCACCACAAGATTAAACAGGAGCACTCCACACAGCAAAATTATGTGGCAGATCCCACTATGATTCTGCATGTTTTAAAGCAAACTTAGGGGTAGTAGTTCAGTGGTAGAGAATATGCTGTGCATGTAAAATGTCCCAAGTTCAGTCCCCAGCTATGGCTGGGAAGAATCTCCTGGCTGAAATTCTGGAAAGCCATTGCCTGCCAGTGGCAACAATATTGGGCTAGATGAACTAATGGTCTGACTTGTTCCTATGTTCATCTGCTTCCTAAAAAGGGATATTCTACTCTAGAAATGCTCTTCTGACCTGGTCCTCCTGGGCTGTTCCACTTGTCTTCATGAAAATTCAATCCAGATGCATGCTGCTCTCTTGGACTTTGGGTTGATCACTGGATAAGGTAAGGATTGTGTGAGGTAGCTATGCAGCCTTACACTCATATGGTTGTTACTTTCTTAACAAGGGGTAGTGGAGTCTTCATCTCTGTGAATTTTGGAGGCAGCAAGAACCGTGAAGAGTCAGAAAAGCACAAAAGAGTGTGTGTGTGTGTGTGTGTGTGTGTGTGTGTGTGTGTAAATGGTAGAAATAGACTGAAATTTGGTGTTAAGCTATGGCTTTTTAAAATCAGAATTGTTATTTTTATGGACACACCTAATATATTTATCTATCTATTAAAATTAACATGTTCAATCAAGTAAATGTCACCTTAATCAGAAGGCAACCCTAAGAATAATTGATTAAAGAAGGAGGCAATCACATGGTACAGAACTCTGGCATGACTACTACGCCATTTATATACAAGGATCATTTTTTGAAAGCAGTCCCACCCAGAAACCTGTCTACTACACACATGTCAAAGCTTACATGTAAAGAGTTATGTGTTCCCATGTTTAAGCTTTCCACCAAGAGTGCAATATGGGAGAGTTTTCCAACAAGCTGCCTAAAAACTTGCATCATGAGGTGGTACTGTTCTGCAATGACTGTACCACGGGACTCTTTTCTCATTAGAACAGACCAATACACCTATCCCCTAGGCGAGGCATATGGTCCTAAAATAGGTGGCATCATGCGCCTGTAAGTAGCCAAAGTAACATAACATGCACAAGTTTACCTGGTAGGGCAAATCAGCCATCCTTAAGTAAGTCTCCATTTTCAAACAGAAAGGAGATAAACTCGGAATACCATTGTTTGGCCTTGAAAACTGATGCAGTATAATAGCATCTTTTGAATCAACCTCTTGCTCTTTCCTATAAGCAAAACAAGCGAGTAAGTTTTACAAAACAGAATCCATCATGCGTCATACAGCATCAATATGTCAAACTTGCAAAGCACAATGCAACTGCTGAGGCAAACTTTCCTTATGTCATTCAATAGGCTGCCACCATTTTGTATTCATTAAGCTTTAAGTCACTAAGAAGCACTTTGGACTGCAAGGGCAAAATAAGCCAAGTCAAGGTGATTCAATATTCAAAATATCTAAAACCTTCCACAGTTAAAATCATATACACACAAATGACCATATTCATAGTTATGATGAAAGCGTTACATGTAGGAATGCCATCTTGTCCAGAAACTGCCTTGATACCAAACATAAGCCTTGATTTATTATTAGTTCATATCTAATGCTGCTGAGTATTACTTTAAAATCATCAGGACATTATGCTATACTAAAATTAACATGGTACTTGTAGCATGTTGAAGGAGAAGATAACATATAGCCATGGACCCAAAGTACTTAGCAAAAGCCTTTGAAGTTAGAATGTTGAGAAGTCCCTTTTTTTTTCTTTTGAAGCAAGCTTATAGTCCTCATGGAGAGATAAATACTCTTTCTCTATACCCCACCATCATTATTTCAAATAAACTCAGTCAAGTCAATCCAACGATCAACTTAATTTTTTCTATGCCCGTGAGGAACCATTTCAGAATAAATATAACCAGGCTTGTGTATATTCTGAAATCCCAATGTCAGCAAGCAGGACATTTAGTATTGACCAAGGAAGTTAACATCCTGAGAAGATCAGTTTACTTCTATTTTAAAAGCAAGGATCAATCCACTAAGATTGCTGAAACAGATTTGGTTAAAAGTCCCAGAACCCTGGGGTGCAAATATTTACAAAGGTACTTCTTACATAAGGATGGCATACATGGTTCTTCCTCAGTCAATTTAACTCTCACAACACCCTATGAAACAGACTAGCAACTGAGAGATAGTGACTGGCCCAGTATCTTCTAGTAAACTTTATAGCTGAGTAAGGATTCGAACATGGGTTTCCCTGGTCCTAGTCTGACAATCTCAGCACTACACCATTCTGGCTCTTCAATGTGATCTGTTGCCTCCACCTTTGCCTTCATCCCCTATCCTAGTCCCAGGAGCATCAGCAAGAGCAGAATTCCTAGAGTGATTGCTTTAGGGTGGTGCCACCTTGTCCAATATGGCACCATTGTCCAATATGGCGCCACCTTAGAACAACCACTCTAGGAAACAGGTGTGCAATGCACACGTCCACCCACTCACACAGCCCCCAGGCTTAATGGTGCATGAGGTCCACTGCCTGAAAGTGGTGTCCAGAAAAGTAGTTCTGTCAACATAAGGATTTCCATTTGTGCAATTGATCTTCCCCTCCCTCTCACTGCCCTGCGTGCCCACACAAATCTGCTCCAAAGGGGTGGGGGAGGAACCAGAGCAAAAAGGAAGAACACAGGAAGAGGAAGTTCCATTCAGCAAACGGAAATCCTTGTGCTAATGGAACTAATTTCTTCCATGCTGCCCCAAGTCTGCCACATGGCAAGGCTACTTAAGGCACTGGCAGAGGGCAGGGGAAGTAGTGGCCAAGACAATGTGGCCCCAGTGCCTTGCACAGCTCTTTGCCTGTCCTATAAGTGAACAGAAGTTATGCAGGTATATGCAACTGTACTTAGTAAGTAAAATGCATACAGACAAAGTTCCTGTATGTGGCTATTTTGAATTTTAAAATAAATAAAACACATGGAGCCCTGAATACATTGTACAACACCCACCCACTTTGGTTGGGCATCTGCCACATGCATTAAAATGATACGAAAACCTTGTTAATTCATGAAAACTAAAACATGCAGATCAGCAAATCCTTTGTTTTCATAGATTATTTCCCTCAGTGGTGCTAATCAGATTTCCACATTCTATAATCCCATTGATTTTAATGAGATGGGATACACATAAAACTTGTGGATAAATAAAAGCTGGATAACCCAAAAGGAATTCTGTTTATAGGGGGCTTCAGTTGCTATGAGGGCACCCTGTATGAAGAGATTGATAGAATTAAACTCTTACTATGAGCCTTTGTCCCACACAACTCAAAGCTAGTCCTATGACAACTAGTCACTGTTAGACAAAGCTAGTCACAGCTAGTCCTATGACAACAACAGTATTTATTACTGTGCTTCTCCTAATCTCTTACAGGATTTCATATACTTTACCAAAGTCAACCTGACAGTAGCTCTGTGAAGAAACTTCACAGTTAAGGTAAAGTCCAAATACAATAATATTGTTGTGATATGCATACTGTTTGGATGAAAATTGTCCACTGCGTCAATTGGGGCAGGATGAGAGGAGAGGAAAGAATCTGGCCTCTAGCTCCTGTGCCTCAGCAGGCAGTCTGCTAAGAAATGGTTAGGCCAATAACAGTTTCAAAATATTGTGTTTTTTGTTACATACTTGCAAGGCTTCAATTAACAAAAGAATCATGCTGTTATATGGGTCAGGAGAATTGAAAAGGGTCAAATTGTCATAGGTTCTTTAGCAGACAATCTATTCAAAGATCATTCGTCCTCACGTTTATAGGCTAATGGGGATTCAGAAGTGCAGAGAGAACTCTGAAGATTGCTCAGAGGATTCTGGCAGGAGTGGAGGAAGGGAACAGAAGCAGGAAAAGGAAAAAGGGAAAGGAAAGACTGCCCTGTATGGAGCCAATCATGAGAGAGCAGTAGGTCAGAGTGAAAAGCCTAGAAAGAGGCAGAAGGTTAGCAGAGAATCACTAAAGGCAGACAGAGAGGGAAGGCAGTGTGTGAGGGCATTCCAGTTTCAGTTCTCCAGAATAATTACTAGTCAAAGTGACAGCAGCTGACACTCAGCTGCAGGAATACTTCAGGAGGTAACTGACATCATTGTGCATGAGCCCTGGCCATTGAGTAGCTGACCAGAAGGAAGACTTGAGATGAGAGCTGCAGGAAATCTATCGGAGCGGCAGCCGTAGTTGCAAGAGGTGGAGTCTAGTGTGAGTAACAGCTAAGAGGCTATTTTACAATCCTGTATATATTTTCAGTGAGACCCTGACCACAGAGAAGACTTGCAACTGAAGCCCCATGAGTTAACCAGGGAAGGAGAAAGGGAGAACTGGCTATTGGTTTTGCTCAGTGATGAGAACAAGGGAATATTGAGCAACAATAACAACTTTACAGCAACAATTTGTAAGGTGACTAAAAGTAACCACCTATTTAACAACACTTGTTGGCTTAAATAATCTACCTCTAGGTAGATCAATATTAAATAAGTTTTAATAAACTAATGCAAGTCTTCTGGTCTGTTCATCCCAGGCCTATACTCAGTTATTGAAGACTGTAAAAGTAGGTGAAAGGAACAGGTTGGAATTAAAGGGTTATAAAATCTAGGTACAGGGGTACCTCAGGTTAAGAACTTGCCATATTTTTCGCCCTATAGGGTGCACTTTTTCCCCTCCAAAAATGAAGGGGAAATGTGTGTGCGTCCTATGGGGCGAATGCAGGCTTTCGCTGAAGCCTGGAGAGCGAGGGGGGTCAGTGCGCACCAACCCCTCTCGCTCTCCACGGCTATCGGAGAGCTTGCCTGCACCCAGAAGCTTGGGGCGCGCAGCTCTCCCACAGCTTGCGGATAGCAGCCTGTTCTGGGGGCTGGGGTCAGGGGAAGCTCGGGCTTCCCCCGCCCCGCCCCTGCACCTGGGGGGGAAATAAATTTTTTTTCTTTATTTCCCCCCCCCCCAAAAAAAAACTAGGTGCGCCCTATGGGCCGGTGCGCCCTGTGGGGCAAAAAATATGGTACGTAATTCATTCTGGAGTCAGTTCTTAACCTGAAGCACCACTTTAGCTAATGGGGCCTCCCGCTGCTGCTGCTGCTGCCACCACACCACCACCGGACAATTTCTATTCTCATCCTGAAGCAACGTTCTTAACCCGGGGTACTATTCCTGGGTTAGCAGAGTCTGTAACCTGAAGCGTCTGTAACCCAAGGTACCACTGTACATCTTAATTAAACTGTATGATGTGGGGATCCTATTTATTTTTATTTTATTAATATTTATAAGTCACCCATCATCAAAGACAGGGAGGTGAACAAATATAACCAAAAACACCATTAAAAGAACAGTGAGGATAAAACGTAGCTACAAGGCAGTAAGGATACATAGGACTAAGTGGCAATGTCCTTCCCTTGTGTAGCACAAAGGCAGATCTTCATGAACTAGGAGACCTTATCAAAGCTACAGTAAACCTTCCACTTGCTGTCAGGCATCAGTTTGGTACCAAGTGACTTCATCATGAACTCTGGCCCCAGAGGTTCACCTGCAAATATACTTACCACTAGATGAATAACACACAACTGTTCATCACTATGTGTGTGTATCCCAAGTATCTCCCACCCAGCACTTTTAGAAAATTCCATTCCAACAGGTTGAGCTCTTAATGCAATGTCCGGATATCAAAATTCCCCATAGACAAAGTCCAGTCTAGCTTCAGCTGCAGAAAGTATCATTGTACTAATGCCAGGGAACAGATATTGGCCTTAAGGCTGTGCTGTTTATTGCAGTAAATATAGTTACAAAAAATGCTAAGTTGATTAGAGTGAAACAAGAATGCCCTCTGGCTCTTTTTTCTTCCCATTCACCCTTCTCCTGATTGATACCTGTGTCTTATCTGTGTCAAGCTCAACATCCTCTGAGATGGGGTGGGGGGTGTCTACACTGGACTCTGAAGCACTGTTTACCTCATCCTTGGAATAAGGAAGAAATCTCACTCCACTTGCCTTCCTCAGTGCTTTTGAGCTTCCACCAGCTCCTGCTACAAAAAGAATTGCTGAGTGTCTTTAACCGCAGTTGGTTAGAGACCATGGTGCTGATAACTCCAAGGTTGCAGGTTCAGTCCCCATACAGCACAGCTGCATATTCCTGCACTGTAGGGGGTTGGCCTAGATCAGGGGTGTCCAACTTCCAAGGGACTGCAATCTACTCCCACTAAAAAAATTGGCAGTGATCTACGCATTGTATTTACCAGAGTTGTTGAACTTTTTTTAGGGAGCCAAAGTTATCTCTCCCCTTGCTTAGTAACCAGAAGAAACCTAAAGGGCACAATCCTTTATCCGGTGCTTTCACTTTTGCGTAGAGTGACACTCTGCTCTCATCTCTACTGCAACAGATAGGTGATGTTGGCCTTGCTTGGTGTCAAAGACCTAAATGAGTGCATAAATTACTACAGTGCTCCATTTCCTGATTGCAACCACAGCAAAATCTCTAATGATTTTCTGGAGCACTGACTAACCAGTGTTACAAGAGTCTTCTCCTCTGATGACTCAGGCCAGCACAAACAGCAATTCAGGATAAATCCACCTAATTCATTTTACAAGCTTACTCAAAATTGTAGCATAAAGGCATGTATTTCCCTCTTTAATTGTTCTTGTTTCTCTCGTGGCAATTTGCAACAGTTCTCAGATATCACAGATATCAATCTGTTCACTCCTGTTTTGTGCAAGGATGGCTCCTTTGTCTACCACAGGGGTCTGCAACCCGCGGCTCCAGAGCCGCATGTGGCTCTTTTACACCTTTGCTGTGGCTCCGGGGCAGATACTAGCGAGGGGAGGAGGCGCATTGTGTTCCCCGACACTCCCCACTGTGGCGGGCGCTGTACTGGCTGTGACGTCGCATGGGGGCGGTGCGTGCGTTAGTCACGCACCGTCCCGACGTCACCTTCCCGCCTGCTATCAGATCGGACATTAAGGTAAGAAACAATATATGCAGTGTTATATTTGTTTTAAATGTCGCAATGGTTTTGCGGCTCCCAGTTTTTCCCCCTTCGGAAACGGGTCCAAGTGGCTCTTTTTGTCTTAAAGGTTGCAGACCCCTGGTCTACCAGAATAAATCTGTCCCAATAATCTCTGGATGTTGCCTCCATCACCACCACTCCATACTTATCATCTAGATCTATAGGAGAAATAGTTTACCAGGTGCTGTCCCAAGACAGCCAGGACTCGCAGCTGCAGTTATTTAATATAGTTTACAAGAATAATAAAGACCAACTACGGCACCAGATGTTAACTTCAGGTTCTGGCCTATGACAATCACAGATGCATAATTTATCTAAACATTGCTGGTCTCTCATTTTAAGCTGCTTGTGGCATTTACAGAAAGCTACACTACAGTGAAAGAAGACCATTGTAAATAGATGGAGATGGTATCATTTTGAAGTAGTAGGCACATCTATATTGACTTTTATGTCAACAAACCCTCGTGTCTGAAGGTAAGGGAACATAAGAAAGGGGCTTCACAGATCTGGGACGGTTTTGGAGGGTTTGGGGTGCAATTCAGCAACTGTGGGAGAATGTAAACATGTCTCAGATGAGATACACTAAGTGATTCTCCAGTTGCAAAAGAGAGAGGGGTGTGTGGAGGATGTGGTGATTTATTTATGGCAGTGGGACTAGCAGGAAGTTTTTTGGGTCTGGGTTCATCCCACCATTACCACCTCCTAATACCTTCGCCAAAGAAGTAGCATTCCCAGAAAGTTAGAGGCTGACCAGATATTTAGTGGAACTGCTATGTTTGGGTGGAACTTGAAGACTTAGTGCAGGTATAAGAAACTGCAGGCCTGGGAGCCAAATGCAGCCTCTCAGGCTTCCCTGTCTGGCCCTTGGGCCTTTCCCCAGTCCTACTTCATATCTCTCTTGAGTGTCTTTTCCTGGCTGAAATGTTTTGTGGAACTCCCATAATGCCCCTTGGTTGCCTGGAAACTAGCCTAGTGTATCAATGTGAAATTTACATTTGCTCCTTCAGTCGCTTTTGCCTCTGGCCCCTCTGACAACACACTGATCTTTTAGAGTTTAAAATGTGAAACACTAGTGGAGGGCAGGGAATGAACAGCTGTGTGCCATGGAAAAATCCCATAGTAAGCAGTTTTGTAAGGGTGACGTATTATGACTCAAAATGATAACAGAAGCAGAGATAACAGAAGGTGCATCCCAACTGAATGGAGTTGCTATCCAATACATGAAAATGAGTTAACGGAAGTTTCCGCTCTGATTCTCCGCCTCTCCCTGTTTTCTACACCCATTTCTATCATATTTGGTGCTCATATCATATCCTTTGCAGCATAAACACATACCTATAATAGGGTAGAGAGGGCCATATAAACCAATGGCACAACCCACCAGGAAGTCTCCAGAGCAAGCCCTTTTTGTCAGGAGGCTGCCCATGGGGACTACTATTCTGTATGCCCAACCAGTATTATTTGGCTGTGTGTCAAGTACTCCATAATAACCACATTGCAAGAAACCCAAAACAAACCACACCCCTGTGAAGCAGTCCACATCAACTGCTAGCATTTAAGAGCTGTGTATATATTATTATTGGGATATTATTTTTCCTTAGCCCTTAACCTTAAGACATAGTTGGCATGGCCTGATCAGCTTGAAGCATATTATAAAACTCACCTTTATTCATGGGGGTGCATGAAAACCTGTCTGCAAATCGCACCTGGAAGCCCCCCACCCTTCAGCTGCAGGCTGCACTTACTCAGTGCCATAAAAACACTCTATATATGCTCAGAGGACCATGGCAAGCGTTTCACAGGAGCATTGGCACTGAAAACAGGTTCCGGGGTTGATGGACCTTGGGCTCAGACTAAGGCCTGCAGTTGTGATGGTCCACATTGAAACAAAGGAGGCGCAGCTTCTCTTTCTGCGGGTATCCTGGAACCCATTTGATCGCTGCATGATGGCTGATCACAGCCCGTCCCTTCCCCCACCCAGCAAGGAATCCCCCCACCCCACCCTAGGAAAACAACCCTCCTCCCTAGGGGTGCCCTTGCTGCTAATTTGAACCTCTTAGCTCTCCATCTCTCTCCCCCGGAGGCGCCCCCCTCTCACCTGATGGCCAGGAGCTCGTGGAGCAGGTAGGCGGCGGCGGCGAGCAAGGCTCCCCCGGTCAGATAGAGGGTTTTCTTCCACCACGAATCGGACCCCAGCCCGGCCATGACCCCGCCGTAATCCTGCAGAGGGAAAGCGATGATCTCCCCATAAAAGGAGAAGCGCTCGTCGGAGCCCGCGCACCAGAGGCTCTGGTTCCGGCTGAGATCCACCACGCACGACCTGGACGAGGCGAAGCCAACCCCCCAGGGCATGCTGCGCGGCGAGGGCGGCGCTGGATCCCGGTTCCCCCAACGAGCACGGGCGCAGCCAGGGCCGGCGTCTGCATCGGGGGGAGAAGCAGGCGGCGAGCCGGAGGCTTAGTTAGAGGCGGAGGAGGAAGAGGAAAGGGAAAGCGAGAGCAGCGTGAGCAGCAGCAGCAGCAGCCGCGCCGGGTCTCCTTGGCGAGCTCTGCAACATCCTCATCCCCGTCCTCCTGCAGCTGCTTCTCGCCTTTGTGCCTTTGCATGCAGGAGGGGTGATGTCATGGCTCTCCTGCCTTGGGGAAAACAAACAAATAAATAAATAAACCTCAGGATCGATTCATCTACCCTGAAACACCCCCCCCCTCCCCGCGATCCAGGCGCACCCACCCAAGCCTGCCTCCCACTGTCGCGTCGGCTGGAGGGAGGACGAGGAAGGTCGCGGCGGCAATAGGGCAGGTCTGCCCAGAGCTCTGGGACAAACAGGGCGGGGATCGATGCGGGATTGATGGCTGGTTTGGAGGGAGAAAGCGCGCCCCGGTCTGCTTCATTGGCTCATCATCATGGTGCTGTCCTTCCTTCCCTGCAGCTTTCACAACATTAGACCGGACCATGTCACGTGGGTGGCGTTCAGGTGTGTGTGCGGGGGGAGGGGGGGCTGGACGCAGCATCCTAGCAAATAAAAGCATGCGTTCTCGTTGGTAAACAAAACCCCTGCTTTTTAGAAGATGCGGGTTTTTATTTATTTTAATTATTAGTTTTCTTCCATGTTTGGCCATGAGGGCGAAGTAGTGTCATCCTATCCATGTTTACTTAGAAGCAAGTCTCACTCTAGATTCAATAGGGCTGACTCTCAAATAAGCGTCCTGACAAAAGATTTGACGCCTAGGTCCTCTTGGCCCCCAGAACTATGGTTGCTTCATTCATCACCATATCCCTGGCCCAGAAGTCAGCAACCAGTTTGGGCAAAGGACCGTTGTTGCTTTTTTGCAGAGAATGGGGTGGGTCTCTGATGGAGCCAGTGGCGTAGCGTGGGTTGTCAGCACCCGGGGCAAGGCAAGTAATTTGCACCCCCTAACCCGTGGATTTGCACCCCCTAACCCATGGATTTGCGCCCCCTAACCCTAACCCCCAGATGTTGCGCCCGGTGTGGCCGGCCCCCCCTGCACCCCCCACGCTATGCCACTGGATGGAGCCCATTGCCACTTACTCAAATGGCATTGATGCAAAGGCCTACTGGCATGGACTATTCTCCCAAACCGCTCTTGGGAGGGGAAGAGTGACAGCAGAGCTTACTAGCTGCTGAATACTATCATAGGGAACAGCTAATTTTCCCACCCATGTTACCCGAGATGCCTCTGCAGTTGGGGGGGAAACTGTTCACAATGCAGCTGATATTCTTCCTCCCAATTTTTCGGGTGGCAAGTATGAGGTTATCCTTACAAGACTAAGAAACAGTCTAGAGCAGATCTAAATGCCAAGGCCATTTAGCAAACTTCCATTATGGTTTTCATCAGTGTCCCTTGAAATCTACTTCTTCCTGTATTTATAAAAGTAATTTTTCTTTTGTTAGACATTTTCTTTCTTTCTGCAGAGATTCTACTGACCGAGGACAACTTGTCCTTTTTCTGTTATGAAGTGCATCTTCCTTTCCAATTAGCTTCCTGCTTACCGCTTTAAAGATGACTTCCATCATACATATTTAAGAATCCATCAGTAGAGTAATTTTGATGTCAATAATTGGAAAGGGGAAGCCTTGTGGTTATGGGAATGTTGTTGCGCAACCAGGCAAACAAACATTAACAAATCAATGAACATTTCAAAAATTGTGCATTTACTTGTATCTAACAGGACATGAATGATTATTACTTCACAACTGTACACTGTGGGAATGGGAGTGAAATGCTTCCTCTCTCCCCCCCCCCCAATTAGCCCACAATTGGGAAGCCAGAACAGAGACCTGAGTTCAGAACCACATTCTGCATCAAGTTTGCTAGGTGACCTTGAAATAATGATTATCTAAGACTGTAGGCAGTGGTGAAGCTGCATGCTCCGCTACCAGGGGTGGAGAGGAGGTGGGGGGGGTGGCTGGCACCCCCCCAGTGGGGCATGACGTGCACCTGTGGGGGCATGGCGCATGTCTGGGGGGGCACCACGATGGCACCCTACTGGAATAATGGTATCGGAGGCGATCTGCTCCCTCCACACTCTGGTTCCTCTGCCAGTGAGTGTAGGTTACGAGGAAGATGGGAGTATAGAGTCAGTTATGCCACCGGATCTCCTTAAAAGGGAAAGGAGGGGAATATGGAATACAGTGGTACCTCTGGATGCGTACAGGATCCATTCTGGAGCCCTGTTCGCATCCTGAAGCGAACGCAACCCGCGTCCCTGCGTCTGCGGGTTGCAATTCGCCGCTTCCACGCATAACGTCATCTTGAGAGTCTTCGCATGTGCAAACGGCAAAACCCGGAAGTAACGCATTCTGTTACTTCTTGGTTGCCGTTGAGCACAACGCGAAAATGCTCAAGCCGAAGCTACTTCAACCTGAGGTATGACTGTACAGTGGTGCCCCGCTAGACGAATGCCTCGCAAGACGAAAAACCCGCAAGACGAAAGGGTTTTTCGGTTTTTGCGACGCTTCGCTAGACGATTTTCCCTATGGGCTTGCATCGCAAGACGAAAGCCCATAGGGAAATCTCGGGGACCTTTTTTTAAATGCTGGCGGTGGGGAGCAAAGCCTTCCCCCCCCTCCGGACTTCAGAAGAGGTCCAGGAAGGCCGGCGGGGGCGAAAGGCTTTGCTCCCCACCGCCAGCATTTTAAAAGCGGTCCGGGATAGCAGGGAAGCGCTTCCCGCTATCCCGGACGGCTTTTGAAGGCAGGCAGGGGGGGCAAAGACTTTTGCCCCCCCTGCCTGCCTAACCGGGGGCTTTTAAATCGCCCCGGGACTGTCCGGGGCGATTTAAAAGCCCCCGGACGGCTTTTGAAGCCTCCCCCCCGCCCGGCTTCGGGGCATCATCCCGATGCCGGGCGGTGGGGCAGGAACGCCTCCCCCAGCCGCCCGGCATCGGGGCATCGTCCCGATGCCGGGCGGTGGGGCAGGAAAGCCTCCCCTAGCCGCCCGGCATCGGAACGATGTCCCGAAGCCGGGCGGCCGGGCGGGAAAGCCTTTGTCCCCCCTGCCTGCCTTCCCAGGGGCTTTTAAATCGCCCCGGACAGCGGAGAAGTCCTCCGCTGTCCCGGGCGATTTTAAAATGCCGCCAGCCAGAAGAGGTCGGGGGAAGGCTTTTTCCATAGGAACGCATTAATTGATTTTCAATGCATTCCTATGGAAAACCGTGCATCGCAAGACGAAAAACTCGCAAGACGAAGAGACTTGCGGAACGAATTAATTTCGTCTTGCGAGGCACCACTGTACAACTATTTCTATTGCATGTACTTTGGCTTAGTTAAGATACTGGGGATAGCTCCAAAGGTTTTCCAGAAAAGGTGGATCATATACAGTGGTACCTGGGTTAAGAACTTAATTCGTTTTGGCTGTCCGTTCTTAAGATGAAACTGTTCCTAACCTGAGGTACCACTTTAGCTAATGGGGTCTCCTGCTGCTGCTGCACCGCCGCCTGATTTCTGTTCTTATCTTGAAGCAAAGTTCTTAACCCAAGGTACTATTTCTGGGTTAGTGGAGTCTGTAACCTGAAGCGTCTGTAACCCGAGGTACCACTGTAGTTTAGCTCAGAAAACTGGGATCTAGTTTCAATCACTTTGTGTACTAAATCTATGGAAAATATACGAAGTATACTTAATATAGACACTATACCTTTGGTGATACCCAGAGAATCTGCCATTCACATTTCAGATGAGTTGATATATTAATTTGGTGCTAATTAGTAGTAATAAAGCTCACTGGCTTTTTGTCATGGAATACCATAGTAGATTATCGTTTGTTAACAGGGTGCAACAGATGGAGCTGAACATTTCCTGAATTTGGTAGCTATATGGCCACTATATAGATATTCCAGCAGAAGATTGGACTTAATGGGGCAGTGGTTTTTACACCTTATAATCTCCTACCATAGAAGTCAAGACTTCAAACCTCTAGCTACTTAATGGGAAGCAAACCCCATTAAACTGAATGGTACCTGCTTCGGAATCGTCATATAGAGTCAGGGCTAGATTTCTCTCAGTAGGAATGTGGCAATTTTGTGCAATCCAAAATATCTTGCTAGAATTCTTGTTTTCCCACAATCCTTACTGTCACAGTAGTGACTGAAAGGCACAGAGTTCCTCAAATAAAAAAGCCCTCATGAATGGTTTCAACTTCTACAAGTGTTAAAATCTGTGTTCTTTCCATAGTTCTATTTTTATTTACGTTTCCTTAAGACTTCTTTTCCCATTTATCTGATAAAAAGCAAGAGCTATACAAGATTGTATCTGCCCCTATTCAACCCACTGCTGACAGCACAGCCCTTTGCTATCAACAGTGAGCGAGTAGTGGCAGATATCCTCTGCTGTAATTCTTGCCTTAATTGTTTCTAGGGTGCAAGACTATAAGGTAGGAACAGCTTTGTTCTCCTGAAGCCAGGATCAAAGAGATATAAAAGGCTGCTAAAATACAGAAACAGGAAGTTAATAAAGCATTGCTACACAAATAGCATAAAGCCATGGTTCCATGTTAAAGGTAAAGGTACCCCTGCCCGTACGGGCCAGTCGTGTCCGACTCTAGGGTTGTGCGCTCATCTCACTTAAGAGGCCGGGGGCTAGCGCTGTCCGGAGACACTTCCAGGTCACATGGCCAGCGTGACAAAGCTGCTCTGGCGAGCCGGCACCAGCTCAGCACACGGAAACGCCATTTACCTTCCCGCTATAACGCGGTACCTATTTGCACTTAGGGGTGCTTTCGAACTGCTAGGTGGGCAGGAGTGGTTCCATGTTACTACCAACAAAAACAGCTGCTGGTGAGGAACAACATTCTTTAAGTACCCAACCTCAGCTATTTCTCCATGGACAACAAATAATGCTGCAAGAGTCTCCATTCATTGCAAAGCAAAGCAGTAATTTGGGGAAGTTTCATAGAATTATCCCCTTTTACTTTTACAAAAATAAACCTGCACCACAATTTTGCCTTGCAAGATTCTATTGAGAAGTGCCTACATTTTTATTGCTAGAGATGGAATGTGTCTGTTCCTCTGATTAGGCACCAGTGGTGCTATTGCAACCAACCTCACATGAAATATTGATTGTAATATTTAATGGAATTATTCTTCATTGTTTCTAAGGGTGGTAAAAGCTATTTTAGCAAAAAGCTTTTGTGGCTTGGTCCTGACAATCTTGCTGGTGCGGTTCAGATTTTAGAATTTAGCATAAAATGGAATAAGTCTTAGCTACTGCCATTTTTTGGTTGGACAGTGTTCTCAAAGCTACTGTACTAACATGAGTTTGACCAAACTGCAGGAGGCAGTGGAAGACAGGAGTGCCTGGCGTGCTCTGGTCCATGACTTCACGAAGAGTCCGACACGACTAAGCAACAGCAACAACAAATTGCCATTTTTTAAGACCAGTTTATTTCTAGGCATTACCTTCATGAAGGAAGAGACCAGATTTACACTACCCTCCCCCCAGTTTGTGATATGTTTTCTAAGAACAATTTCCAATCAAGCTTCTTTGAGTCAGGTGACTTCAGTATCTAGTGGAGTACAGCTTACCCTACCATTTCCTTAGATCACTGGACAAGCCTTAATTTCCATTCTGGATACCATACCAAGGTCCCATGGAGTCTAGTGATCAGAATGTGCCAAGGCACAGTTCAAGTGGCAAAAACATTCTAGCATCTGTCCCTACAGCTATGGAGAATGCATGGCTGTATTTTGCCACAAGCATACGTGTTTCCAACATGATAGTCACATGATGATGTCCCCATTTCCTAGCCCTGCATTTCCACATAGGAACAGTGCATTAAGCACCCCTCTGCTCACTCACATATTGAACCACAGCTCTTAACAAGTCAAGAAATAGTCCTTGCATTGATTTAAGTCTTGGTTCCATTGCATGTCCCCATAACAGCATACCTGAAGATTAACAGGCAAGCAAGAAATAAGTAGGGGTTTATTTCTTAGACAAGCTGCTGAACTAGGATAATAAAAGCAATTCAGCTATTTTACAAATACAAAATGTAGCATTTTAAACCAGTAACTCTAAAGTCTATGAAAATAATTATTTTCTGGAATTTTAGAGGCATGCATTTTAAGAACTCTTTCACAAAGAACTGCCCCTTTCCCAAAAACTTGCACAGCACACCTAATCTGTAGGTATACAATTGACTCATTATTTAACATAACCCATCTCTGAAATCTTTGTAGATCTGATACTGTGGAGAATGAACCATTCTTTACCACAAGACAGACTGGCAGACACATTCTAACATCCAGCACTGTGAACACAATACTGCTTGTTCCTTCCTGATTCATTACAGTCATTTATGCATATCTTCCTCCAACTTCCTACTACCTCTGGCTATAATGTCTTAGCCGGAGGTTCTGATGCCATAGTTTTTGTCTGGAGCTGCTCTTTTTCTGTCTCTAGATTTGGATCCACTTGTTCCTGTATATCTGATTTTATAGCATGGAGTGCATAGTTAATGCTAGTGCTTTCAGTCCAGCTCCAGGACCCAAACAGGGGGTTGTACAACATTCCTTTCACTGTCTTGACTAAAAAGCCATCTGTAAGAAAGGAGAGAGAGAGACAGTATAAGGAGACTATTCTTAAAAAGGACCTAACATCCACAGTAAACATGTGCAAAATTTCCTGTAATGTCATTCTGGCACAATGGTGGTGTTGTCTTGGTAAACTGCGAGCCAAAGCAGCATTAGGAAAAGGTTTTAAATCTTGATGCTATCAAAACATTCAAGAATGTCCAAGTAAAATGTATCTTGCTGAATATTCAGTACAAATTCAAATTAGCACCTGGCTGATTATTTCTTAATTGTGACTAAAACCCCAGGTTAACACATGCATTAACCCAAACCCAGAGTCAAAACAAAATACCTATCTTTAGAAAGTCGATGTTTATAATCATTTTTAAAGGACGCTGTACAGGTTTCTAAGGGGTTGCTCGTGCGTAAGCAGGCAACTATCTCCCTGGCTGGGTGCGAACACCTGGCCTGGTTGCCTAAGTAAACTTTATCTGTCCGGACGCCACTCACCGGACGCCACAGTCTCCGCCTACCCTCTCTGCGCGAAAGCCTTCTGCGCAAGGAGGGCGTGGGCAGCGGAGGACCCCTACTCTCCCCGCTGGTCCCAGCGCAAGGAGTCATGGGACCGCCTCGCCGCTTCCCCCATCTGCCCCCCTTCTCCACTGGTGCTACACTGATTCTCTTCCCCAGAAGATGAGCTGCTTCTCCCAATCCCTGGACGCTCTCTGGAATCCCTCTGGCTTTTGCTCTCTCCCTCTGGCACTGATGGCAGTTCCCTGACAGACGCCTACAATTTACACACCAACATTTTACACATCAGATGATCCAATAGTCAGTGTTTAGGTATATCTACATGTTCCCGTGTGTGTATATACCACTTTATAATTTCATTGTCAGCACCCTCCCTTCCCCAAGTGGGATAAACACTGTTACCCAAACCTGCCGCTTGTAGAACAGTGATTTGCCCATTCCCAACCCCATGATATCATACAGCAAATCTTCTCACTGATGCTTAATTAACATAAATTCCTAAAGCAGAGAAACTGTTTTATGATAGAATCCCTTCTGAAAATACACTTTAAATGCAACCTACAAAAATCAGGGTGAAAAACGGGACACCAAAAAAGGGGCTAACAGGGCAAACCTATGTTCACACGGAAGAAAGTCCTATTTAATTCAATAAAGCTCAACCCCTGGTAAGTGGGGTTAGAACTGCAGGATTCACTTCTGACCAGGATAATATGCGGCTCTCCCTGACACCTTCCCTCATTTAATTATTTACAGTCATTCTTCACCACTCTTCATCAAAGCATTCCAGGGTTGTGGGTGTAAGTGTGAACAAATTCACAAAACTGTCTTTCACTTCCTGGTGTAAGCCTGGCAGGTCTTTTGATTTAGTATTTCATACACCTTAGATTCCCCCCACCCATTGACTACATATGATTGTAAAGCATGCTTGCTTTATGCGACACCTGTATCAAGGGATAGTTAAGGTCAGCTAGCAGCCATACTTGAAGGAAGTTACTGACTGTGTCCTTTCATTGGGGTTTAAACACTTACTTGACTCTAGGAGCCTCTCTAGCTCCTCAGGTGGTATGAACTTCTCCCAATCATGGGTGCCTGTCGGAACAATGCCCAATACTCTCTCAGCTACCACAATGCCAAAGATGTAGGACAGCTGCGATTTGTTGATTGTAGTAATAAATAAGGAACCTTCCGGCTTAAACAACAACAGCACAAGTGTTAGCACATCTGTCATGAATACACAATATAACTAGCAGCATCCAGTTAGTGTGTGAAAATTAGGATTGTCACCATAGTAAATAAAAAAAAAGGTGGTTCAAGCTTAAATTGATTTTAAAAATCTTTACAGATTTTCCAGACATTGCAGCAGACACCATCTTAGAAAAAGAATTTCCTTACATATGTGCATATAATGCTTCTTCAAATCTTATTCTTGCCTCCAGTTTTCTGGAATAAAACTTTTAAAATTCTGCCATCCCTACAAATACAGGCACCTTGCATGCCAATCACCAGATTTTTAATTGGTGAAACTAGCCTATCAGCAAAGTAATGTAGCCCTAAACATGTAGGCCTAGCCAAAACATATTTGCATGGGTCAATTCAAAAACAGGTCTCATCGAAGCTGTTTGAGTTTGTACTATAAGCAATGCAATTTATACTGAAGCCAAATTCAAATTTATTCATGTTACTATGGTTCTGAGATTGGTATACAGAATATCTGTTAAGCGTTACTGCAATATTTTTGTGCAGTAATCACTGTTTGGCTTGTTTCTATAAGAAAACAATCTAGGGCCCCATCTGCATTCTATATTCAAAGCGGTATTGTATCACTTTAACAGTCATGTCTTTCCCCGCAAAATCCAGGGAACAGTAGTTTGTTAAGGGTGCTGAAAGTTGTGACAAGACTGCTATTCCTCTCACAGAGTTATAACTCCTAACAGTTTAAGAGTCAATCCCTCTTCGCAGGGAATGCTGAGAGTTGTAGCTCTGTGAGGAACAAGGTGCCACAAGCCACACGGCAGGGTTCTGTGATCGATAAACTACTATTATTTACCCTGGGCCCTTGGGATAAATAGAACTCAAAATATCTACAGTCATACCTCATGTTACGTTTGCTTGTTGCTACGTTTTTTCAGGTTGCGCCCCGTGGCGACCCAGAAAGGGTTATTTCCAGGTTTTGCCGCTCGCGCATGCACAGAAGCACTACATTGGGCTTCGCGCATGCACACAAGCGCCAAATCGCACCAGTGTAGATACAGCGCTTCAGGTTGCAGGCTTTTCATGTTGCGAACGGATTCCGTTCACAACCAGAGGTACCACTGTACTTATTTATTTTGTGTTTTATAATTTATTTCCTTCATGTTTTTAGATCTGTACCCAGAACCCATTTATTGTCTGGTTCATTACCTCAGCAGGAAAAAGTGCAATATTCTAAAGGTTGTGTTTGTTTTCAATATGGATAATTTGAATCAATAAGGGTTGCATAAAATTATACTCTTTAGCACAAAGTAAATCAAAAAAAGGAAACCAATGCAAAACATTTCTTATAATCAGCAGCTCAATTTTATAGTGCAAATGATTCAGCATTCTTTTTTTGCTTTCTTCCAACTCACTTTTAACACTTTGCTGCAGCACCTGATAAACATTTCCACATCAGCCACATGTTCTACAACTTCAGAAGCTACAATGACGTCAAATGTGTCTGATGCCTCTTCCACAATATCCTCTAGCGTACAGGATTTGTACTGTATTCTCTTAGCCAGGACTGGGTCAAATGATTTATGCAGTTCTGCTGTTCTAATGCTGTCTTCCAGAGGATCAATCCCAGTAACCGAAGCTCCCAGTCTACCTAGAGGCTAAGACCATAGACACGTTAGTCTCTTCTGCTTAAAAAAAATAGAATATGTAACCAAGTTGTTATTTGATTAGAAGGAAGTTACTGAAGAGCTTAAAGTAAACTCTGAAGCTTCCTCCCTAACATCTATCCCTTTGGTGTCTCTCCACCCCCACCCCCACAAAACCCTACTGGAATAATAGAAGGGACAGATCCAATAATATTCAATTATTCAACTTTTTCTAGGTTGATTAAGGAGTACAGATCATCATAAGCATGGTTGCAGTTTAGACTGCCAATTATAATAAATAGCTAATTATTTTGTTTTCTAGCAATTGTAGACCACAAATACACACTATGAAATGTAAATCATGCATAAGGCTTCAATCCTGTCAGCACCTACTTGGAAGTAAGGATCACTGAACACAGCGTAAAATAAAAAAAAACTTTGTGGAAGTTCCAGGAAATTAGGGAACTTCAACCCTTTCCACAAAACCAGTTGAAGTGTGTTCCGGCTCACAGTTTAGTTCTACAGCTAAATTCTGCATTTCCAGCAAGAACACAGCAACGTCTTGCCTGCACATAATAAATATGTGCATTGGCACACATGCCATACCACTTTGCTTTATTGGACTATCTTACTCTAAATAATACAATAATGAACTAACAGAGCAGATTGCAAGAGAGACTTATGGTTAAACAAGTACTTGGAAGAACTAAAGAAGCACTATTCAAAACTTCAGTGCTGTGCTACTTCAAAACAAAGGGTCAGGGATAAGAAAATTTATTATGAAAAGGAGTAAGCCCTACCTCAGTTAACAATCCACCACCACAGCCAACATCCAGGATCTTCACACCAGAGAGCGGGCTTCCAGGCTGATGATCATTTCTCATATTTAAAACAGTATCTCTTACACAAAGTACAAAACAAATGATGTTTTAATTACGACCGTCCACCAGCTTTTAGTTGATCAACTACACTTGCATATTACCAAAGCCTCAAAATATTTGCCTTGTTGAGATACGGAATGAAATCAGGGAACTTTCTGTTTACTAAACAAAGGTTTGTCATCCTTAATATTCTCTTCTTTTTCATCTCCTATTACAATACACACTCCAGAATCAACATTGGCTCAAAAATAAAGACGCATATGCTTACCTCATAGCTCCCATTATTGAAACACACCCTCACTAAGTGAAATTGGTCTCCACATATCAACTAAGTAGTAAACAACAAAAAGCCCACTTACTTGTGAATAGGACTGCTCATTCAGTCTACCACTTAAAAGTCTACAGCTCCAGTTGTAATAGCTTTGCACTCAGTAAATATTTAAGCTGAGCAATACAAATGAAGACACCTCTACTCTAAAAGGTGATGTTACGATTTTCAGATTCCCAGAAGTATGTAAAACTGACCCATTCCAAAACCTTACCTAATAAATGGCACTCTAATATCATTCATAGAATGAAGAGCTGCATAATCTCCATGCTCATCCCACCATTTATGTGCCAGGAGTTGGAATTTTTTCATCTCCTTTGGATCAACTGTTGTTTGTGACATGCTGTAGTGTCGCTCTGTGAGTAACCTAAACACCAAAGGTGTTATTACATTAGGTGGCATAAAAACAGGGATCAGCTAGCAAAAATTGATTTTAGAAGTGCAACAAAAAGTTCCCTTTATGGAAAAGGGAAATTTCACGAGTGGATAAATTCAGGTTACAGTTGGACCCCACATGATCGTTCCTTACATTGAAGGCTAATGTATTTGGGAAATAGTTTTATCAATGGCTAATAAACACAACAGTTTCATGGAATCTCCATGTTCAGGGAGTGACATTATGCCTCTGAATACCAATTGGTGGAGTACGAAAGATGATGGTTTTCATGGCCTGCTTATGAACTTCAAAAAAATCTAGCTAGCCACCCTAGGGTTAGTTGGGCCCTTGGGTTGAATCAACAGAGCACTTATTACATTCATGTTGACAAAGTCTAGCATGCACAGACCCAATTACATCTATTAGAGACTTCAAACTATCTGACCTATATAGAGACAAATAATTCACAAATCACATCCAGTAGTCCCAGAGGTGGATGTGCAGAATCCTGTTGCCCAATATATAAAAATTATGCCTTAGCAACATGTAATGACCCTTTTGTATGAATAAAACAAATGGCTGCCCATGAGCAAGGTTTGCCATGCCACTACATAAAACATTGGTTGCAGGGACACTAACATAGTGGCACAAAATGTGCTTTATGCTTACAATACAAAGGCACAAGTGCCCAGAATGCTACTAGTTTGCAGGCCATGTACCAAGAGAGTTACAGATTACACTACTGTTATTTTTTACTTATTAAGAAATGTATGAAAACCATAACTCCCTCCAAAAAACCCACAGCCTTCATTTTGAGCTGAGTCGATCATTATGAAGTAATCAGAAAACACAGAAAGTGTGGGAGGTTATTGTCGCGGCCACCCAGGATGGGTCCCAGCTCACAAGAGACCTCACTCCGTTGCAGTTTATTTACAGGAAAAGTTTATTGAAGATTTCTGCTTCTCATACAGTTCAGCATTGTGGCCGTACGTCTGTCACGTTAGACCGCTGAAGTCCCCTCTGACTCCTCCCCTCTTCCACACCAACTTAATAGCCTGGCTCTAGACCACCTCTTCCTCTCCTTTCTTTTCCGCAGGGTCTTCCTGCCCCCCTGGGTTCCCTCTCTCCGTGACTCGCCTGAGGCTGAATCCTCTGCCGCCTCTTCCCCCCTCCTTCTGGCTTTGGGGCCGGGCTCCTCCCCTGAGCTCTCTCCACTTCCGCGCGCCTCTACGTTTGAACTTGGCGCGCGTACGTTGCTCCTGACCTTTCTTTCGACCGCTACACCACCCTTTGTTCTGCTCTCCACCCTTTCCGGCTGAACACCTTGCTCCAACCCCCTTTCTCTGTTCTCTCTTAATCCTGCTCCCTCCGAGAGGCTGACGACTCCACCCCCTTTTCTCCGTTCCAGCTGAGACGCCTCTTGCTGCGTCTGTCTTCCACTGGGCTCCTCTCCGCTTCTCCCTTCTCCTCCCTTTTGCTTGATTAAGGTAACCCCCTTTTGAGAATCCTCTGACTCGCTGCTCAGACTCGTGGATTCCCTTAGAATTCCGTCATCTTCTTCCTCATCCTTCTGCCCCTCCTCCCACTCGCTCTCCGTCTCCTCTGTCATCTCCTCCTCTCTCCCAGAAACCCTGACATCCATCCCCCCCTCGAAGCCCCCCCTTCCCCCCTCCCGCTCGCCGGGTGCAGGTTGAGGAAAACGTGGTTCTTCCGGGGTCGGTTCAGGATACAGGTTGTCCACTTCAACGTTCTCCTCTGGCAGCTCCGTATATGTGTGTTCGAACTCGGGTTCCCCACCCAAAGACATCACAGTCTCTTCCTCCATCACTGTTTCTCCTGGCGCTGCCTGCCAAGGACCTACCATCCATCTCTGACTCCATGCCTCCCTTGGCTGATCCACCCACCAACAAGGGCCTGTCTCCTCCCCCCCCAGTCTCGGATCCCTGGTCGGGCTTGTTTCGGGCGTATGGCCCTCGGGCGAGGAGAAACCCTCGAACGTGCTGTCCGACAAAGTGGGCGTGAAAAGCCAATCATCAAAATACTCCTCGGGCATGGGCTTGTGCGGAAAAAGTGCATGGAACTCCTCCTTCAACAGGGGTTCGTCCAACGCGTAACCCGGCACCCAGCTATTGGCAGAGGCCGGAGTGCCTTCCCTGGCGAGAAAATATTCAACTCCCTCCTCCCCCCATCTCGAGTCCAGTATCTCTGTGACCTCGTTAAGAGGTTCTGGTCTTGGCGATTCCCCCCTCTCAGGCGCCCTCCTACGTGGCTCTGGGGGTGCTCCTGACTCTTGAAACCTGTGTGGGGTTTTGTAGGGAGTGAGCACCGACCTATGAAAGACCGGGTGCACCCTGGAACCCTCCGGAAGGGCTAGACGAAAAGCCACCGGATTGATCTTAGCCTCAACTTGATATGGCCCTAGCTGCCTGTGTCCTAACTTCTTCTTGGCCAATGACCTGGCCGGCATCGCGTGGGCTGCTAACCACACCCAGTCCCCAACCTGGATGTCCTCTCCCGCCCTCCTGTGCTTATCGGCCTGCACCTTATACGCCTGTTTTGCCAGCTCCAAATGTCTCCGCAGCTCCTCGTGCACCTCTTGCAACTCCGCTGCAAACTGGTCGGCATCTTGAGGCCCCCCCCCTCCTGGTGCCGCAAATCTCGGGAAGGTCCTGGGATGACGGCCATTGTTCGCGAAGAAAGGCGTCACCCCGGTGGATGCGTGTTTCGTGTTGTTGTAGGCGAATTCAGCCATCGGCAGATAGTCCACCCACGCCGCAGGTCGCTGGTTGGCGTAGCACCGCAGGTACTGCTGCATGATCGCGTTGACCCTCTCCGCTTGACCGTTGGTTTGTGGATGCCTCGCCGATGTCAGGTTGATTTTGACGTGCAAGATGCCCAGAAGCTTTCGCCAGAAAGTGGAAACAAACTGGCGCCCCCTGTCGGACAAGACGGACTGCGGAAGTCCATGCACTCTGAAGACGTGATCGATGAAGAGCTTTGCGGTCTGTTCTGCCGTCGCCACCTTGGCACAAGGGATGAAGTGCGCCATCTTGGTGAACAAGTCCACCACCACTAACACCGCCGTCTTACCTCTGGAGCTGGGCAGGTCTGTAACAAAGTCCAACGCTACCCTCTCCCACGGTTGCTGCGGTGTCTCCAGCGGTTCTAGCAATCCCGCCTGCTTCTGGTGCACTGGTTTGGACCTCTGGCAGATATCACACCTGGCGACGTAGTCCGCCACCTCTCCTCTCATCTGGGGCCACCAAAAGTCTCTAGCCACCAACTCCATCGTCTTCTCTTTGCCGAAATGGCCTGCACTAGGGGCGTCATGCAATTGTTGCAGAACCTTGGCTCGAAGCTCGTCGGTGGGCACGTAAAGGGCACCCTTACGAGTCAAAAGTCCATCTTGCAATTGAAACTCATCGTTGTCTCGCGACCCTCCGCGTAGCTCCTCCATCTTAGACTGTGCAAACTGATCCCTTTGCAACGCGCGTCGCACCGCGTCCAGGTCGACTGCGATGGTAGCGCACGTCCACGCCTGCGGTGCGAAAATGTGCTTTGCTGCGATTGGAGCTGCTTCCTCCAAGTATTGCGGCTTTCGGGATAGCGCGTCTGCAATAACATTGGAGTCTCCTGGGATGTATTCTATTTTGAAGTCGAAGTCCGCGAAGAACTCCGCCCAGCGCATGTGTCGCTGGGTCTGCAACTTAGCCGTCCGCCAATACTCTAAGTTCTTGTGATCCGTGCGGACCTGCACCGTGTGCTTGGCTCCTATCAAGAAGTGTCGCCACGCTTTGAAAGCTGCATGAATGGCCAACAACTCCCTGTCCCATATGGTATAATTGCGCTCCGTCTTGCTGAGCTTCCGGGAGTAGAACGCACCCGGTCTCCAGTTGCCTTGTGAATCCTCTTGCAAAAGAACGGCCCCAACCGCTCTGTCTGACGCATCGGTCTCTACCCGCATGGGTCTGCCGGGATTCACGTGGAGCAGCTGCTCTTCGGAGGCGAAAAGACCCTTAAGCGTCCGGAAGGACCGCTCCGCTTGTTCGGTCCAGACGAACTTCTTCTTCTTGGAACTGAGGGTGTCAGTGATAGCCGCCGTCGCGTTCGCAAAGCCTTTAATAAACTTGCGGTAAAAATTGGCAAAGCCGATGAACCTCTGGACCTCTTTCCGATTTCGAGGGCTTTTCCAGTCCAACAGCGCTTGAACCTTAGCCCTGTCCATGGCCAGTCCCTCGTCGGACAACTTGTAGCCAAGGAAATCAACCTCTCTGACATCAAACTGGCATTTTTCCAACTTGGCGTACAGCCTGTGTTCCTTCAGCCTCTGCAGGACCTCCCTCACGTCCTTATCGTGATCCTCTGACGATTCCGAGAAAACCAGGATATCGTCGAGAAAGCAGACACACTTTTTGTAGAGGAGACCTGCTAGCACGTGGTGCATAAATGCTTGAAAAACGTGGCTGCCATTTTGGAGGCCGAAAGGCATGACTCTGTATTCGTATGTGCCCAGAGGGGTGAACATGGCGGTCTTCCACTCATCTCCTTTCCGGATGCGGATGAGATTGTAAGCTCCACGTAGGTCCAGCTTGGTGAAAATCTTGCCCCTCCTGACGGTCGCTAAAAGGTCGTCAATCTTGGGCATGGGGAAAGCTTTGGGCTTAGTCAAGCTGTTTATGAACCTGTAATCCACTATAAGCCTCTTTTGGGGCGTGTCTTTCTTCTTCACAAAGAAAACAGGGCTGCCTCCCGCTGCTTTAGATTCCTGGATGAAACCGCGCTTGAGGTTATGGTCTATGAACTCCCGAAGCTCTTGCATTTCGTCCTCCGACATGGAGTACAGCTTGGCAGCAGGCAGTTGCGCCCCTGGCACTAAATCAATCGCGCAGTCGTAAGGTCTGTGAGGCGGCAACTTGTCAGCTTCCTTCTCACAGAAAACCTCCAAGAAGTCCTGGTACTTGTGAGGCACTGTTTGCACCATACCCAGATGCAACTGCTGCTCGGCTTCTCCTCCCTGATCGGTCTGAAAGCAATGCTGAGCACAATACGATGAACAAAAGGTGATCTGCCGCTGATACCACGCAACCGCGGGACTGTGCCTCTCCAGCCAACTCATGCCTAACACGATGGGCGTGTCCGATAAGTGGGTGACATTGAAACTAATAAGTTCTCGATGGTTGCCAATCTGCATCAGCATGGGAGGGGTTTGCTGCACCACTTGCCCCCCCAGCAACTTCCTGCCGTCTACCGTGACCACGTTCAGAGGCGTCGTTGCAGGCAGGAGCGCCATGTTGTGCTGCTTAACGAACTGCAGTCCCACGAAGTCGGCGTTGCTTCCCGAATCGATCGTTATTGGAACCTCGAGGAGTCTCCCATCAGGCAGCTGGAGTGTTGCTGTGAGCAGAACTGCCGGTTTGGGAGGCAAAGGGTCCACGCTCTGCGGCGATGCTGGGGGCTTGTCTACAGATCCGCCTGGCTGAGCCCCAGGAGCTCTGCTTCCAGCCAGGCACTGTCGTTTCCCTGAAGTCGCTCCCCTGGTTGCACCTCTGCTGTCACAGTTGCCAGTGCCGCAGTGTGCTTCTGGAGCCTCTGGGGGCACTCTTTCGCCATATGGTGCGCACTGTCACAGATGTAACACTTCCTGGTTCCTCTAGGAGGCTTCGCTTTGGCTGCACCAGGGACAGGGCTCTGGGATGGCTTCTGAGCCCTAGCACCACCAATCTCCATTGGCTCCTCGCTGTCCTTCCCCATTGGCGAGGGGTGCGCACGGCTGAAATCCCTGTGCACAAAAGGGAGAGTCCTCGCTTGCGCACGCGCTTGGGGCCCGTCCTCCTCGTGCCACGGACGTCCCTCATGTCGAATTCCAATAGCTAAAGCCCGTTGCACCACGTCTTCTAGGGTCTGGGGTCTGTCCCCCCTAGCGATCTCATCCTTGATGGGGGGGCTCAATCCCTCCCAAAAAAGATCTCTGACCGGTTTACTGTCCTTTGGCCAATCTAAGGCGGTGAGCAATGCAAAAAATTTAGAGTGGTATTGGCGCACAGTCGCTTTCCCCTGCCTCAGCCCGTGCATTTGACGGCGCGCAATGTCCACATCCACAGAGGATTGAAAACAAGAATCCATCGCTTTGATGAACGCAGTTGAATTGCGACGGGCCGGTCCATCTTCGCGCCACAGATTGCGTAGCCAAGCCCTGGCCTCCCCATGCAGGTGCGAAACAATGAACCCCACTTTCTCCTCCTCATCTTTAAAATCGTGACGGAGTAAATGCAGTGCATACACGACGTCCGCTCTGAAATTGGGATAGTCTTGCAAGTTGCCATTAAAATGCGGAACCAGGGCACCCCCCCGCCGTCCAAGCGCAATGCCCTCCGCTCTGGATCCTGGGGCCCCCGCCCTGTCCGCGTGTTCCCACCTTGCCTGCAAATCCTGGCACGTCTTCTCCAAGTCGTCATTCTTCTTCTGCGAAGCAATGACTGCCGATGTGAGAGCGGTAACCTGATCCCGCAGTGCAACCAGCTGCTCCTCAGCGCTCATGGCTGCTCCCGTTCGTGAGCTTCGCAAAAAAAATTTTTGCTTTCAGAGAGGGGACTTACTGTCGCGGCCACCCAGGATGGGTCCCAGCTCACAAGAGACCTCACTCCGTTGCAGTTTATTTACAGGAAAAGTTTATTGAAGATTTCTGCTTCTCATACAGTTCAGCATTGTGGCCGTACGTCTGTCACGTTAGACCGCTGAAGTCCCCTCTGACTCCTCCCCTCTTCCACACCAACTTAATAGCCTGGCTCTAGACCACCTCTTCCTCTCCTTTCTTTTCCGCAGGGTCTTCCTGCCCCCCTGGGTTCCCTCTCTCCGTGACTCGCCTGAGGCTGAATCCTCTGCCGCCTCTTCCCCCCTCCTTCTGGCTTTGGGGCCGGGCTCCTCCCCTGAGCTCTCTCCACTTCCGCGCGCCTCTACGTTTGAACTTGGCGCGCGTACGTTGCTCCTGACCTTTCTTTCGACCGCTACACCACCCTTTGTTCTGCTCTCCACCCTTTCCGGCTGAACACCTTGCTCCAACCCCCTTTCTCTGTTCTCTCTTAATCCTGCTCCCTCCGAGAGGCTGACGACTCCACCCCCTTTTCTCCGTTCCAGCTGAGACGCCTCTTGCTGCGTCTGTCTTCCACTGGGCTCCTCTCCGCTTCTCCCTTCTCCTCCCTTTTGCTTGATTAAGGTAACCCCCTTTTGAGAATCCTCTGACTCGCTGCTCAGACTCGTGGATTCCCTTAGAATTCCGTCATCTTCTTCCTCATCCTTCTGCCCCTCCTCCCACTCGCTCTCCGTCTCCTCTGTCATCTCCTCCTCTCTCCCAGAAACCCTGACAGTTATTATTTTTGTTTATTACAATGTTATGCATTTTTGTGTTTTTATAGTGTAAACCACTCTGTGATCCTTGGATGAAGGAAGGAACAGAAATTTAATAGATAATAATAATACTCACATTGTGTTCCTCGCTTGAACCAAACTAACAAATATATGATATTTTAACTGATTTTTACACCTCTTAAGGAAGGGTATTTGGACTATTTGAGCAGGCTGTCCATAGTGATTACCTGGAGAGAGAGAAGTAAAGTAATTTTTGTTGTAAGCTTCCTGTCCCAACAATTTTTAAAACTGCTAAGAATCCCCAGTATACCTGAGTTTCTAGCTGAACAGGTTAGCACCTATTTTCTACAAACAATGGCTGCAAACAGTTGGCTCATCACTCCTTGTCTCCCTATTAGAAAGATATGTAACATTTTGGAGTTCTTTCAGCAACATATAATGTTTTGCACATTTCATAATTAGTCTCAGGAATCAGATTGTTTTAATCCAAAAGGGCAACCATGTGTTACCACAGTTATACATTAGTTATGTTTGTGACACTGCTTTTTAATGGGCTAAAACTACTATGTGCAAGAGCTCCTTTCCCCATATTGACACACCATTGTTACAAGATCAGCAGATCAGGCACTCGTCATCTAATATGGTGCAAGAGTCAAGAAAAGGCCCTTTTTGGTGATGGATACTTGCACTTTGGGATCCTTGCACATGCATCTCGCCTCATTTCTTTACAGATCCAAGTAGCTAGTAAATACAGTTTTTCAGCGGACATTTGGGGGAGATGAGACCTGATTGTTGCTGTGATGAAAAACTGTTATTCAGTGATCTGTTGTATGTTTTTAATGGATTTTATATATCCATATTTACTTGCTTTGATTTTAAACCATCATGTGGCCTGTACAAAGGTGACAAAAATCATCTAAATAAATAAATACACAAATACTGTCAGGAAAACTACCTCGATGGTGAAAGATCTACACCCTCACACTCCAGTGATAATTTCAATGCAAACTTAAGATTCAATAGAATAAGCTAGTGACAACCTGGTTGGGGCTGTGAAAATTCATCCAAAGTTAGATGGCAAAGCTATTTACCCACCTTCTACCGCATTAGCAGCAAACCCTAGCACCTTGCAAAATTGCATAAGCAGCAAATCGAGGTCCCTGTTCCCAAGGACCTGACACTCAACAGACAGCGGGGAAACACTACAATGGCAGGTGCAGGCAAATGCCACGAAACCTATCTAGAGCTTTGGCTGTAATCTGTGACAGCTGAAACAATGGGGTAAAAGGAAGAGTTAAGCTCACCAGGCATGAATGCAACAGGTGCTGTTTTCTGCTATGTCAATTGGTAGGGCTGTAATTGGTAGGGTTTTCCTAAGCAAAAAAAACTCAGTAACTTCCAGGGTGTCCTGGTTTTTACTTTTAGAAATTTGGCAGTCCTACGAGAGGAAGCCCCGCTTGCTAGGGTTGCCGCCTGCCCTGTACAATACAGGATTGTCCCCTATTCCGATCTGAAATGCTGCGTCCTGTATTGATACATTTTTGTCTTCTCTCTCTTGCTCTCTCTCGTTAGGGATCCTCTCCAAATGCATGTGAAAGGTCCTGTATTTAAGCCAAGCACAGACAGATTTACAAATCCATTTGTAGGGTGGGTGGGTGTGACCAATTCCAAAAGGATCATCCTGATAGGCTGCAGCAGATTGAAATGAAATGCTTTCAAGTCACTTCAGCACCAGATTGGGGTGGGGGAATCGGCTCCCCAAGCCTTTTACCAGAGCAAAGGTGCCAATTCCGCAGGGATAACAGGGAGCCACCCAGCCGGAGATACGTGCGGAAGAAGCCCGTCAGCATGCAAGGACACCGAAGGTAGGGCAGGACCCCAAAGCCACGGCGAAGCGCAAAGGCTTACTCACAGGAACTCAGGGCGCGCCGGCAAGCCGCCCAGCCTCCCGCCATCTCCCCGCGGAAGACCCACAGCCGCCTGGCCCGGCTGAGGCAGCCGCTCTGCCAGCCCTTCATGGCTCAAGCGGATCTCCGCGCGGTGCCACTCTCAGGCGGGGCTCCACCTCCCGGTCCCTGCACCTACCAATAGGGCTCGCCGTTCCCAGCCGCAGCCCGCGATCAACTTCCGGTTCCGGCGAGAAGAGACGCAGCTTTTAGGAATAGCGCCACGGTCATCCTGAAAGGCCGCCGGGGGGAAACAGCCCTGCAGCAAAGTCAGACTGTAGCCCTGCTCGCGGGAGGCGAGGAAGCCGCTTTTTTGAGCAGTTTATTTGTTAGTTTATTTAAAATATATATGTTTATGTACCGCTGTGTCATTAAAAAACAAACCACACACACCCAAATCGGTTAGCAGCAATAAAACATAAAACCATACAATAAAAGACAAATAGGAAAAAGTTAATAACACAGGCATCAATTTACTACTGTGGGAAGGATACATTCTTAATTGTCTGCATAGGCCTGAATAGAGAAGTTTACACCAAGGCTGACCCAGAAGGAGCTTGCTGAATAATGGCAGATCATTCCACAGGACTGGGCAGATGACACCAAAGGTTCCCTTTGTTATTGTCCAAGGAGCCGCCCCAACTTGGGGAGTGACAGACGATGCTCCTGCAGATGATCTCTGGGATATAAGGATTCAGGCAATTCCTGAGGTACCCTGGACCTAAATTGTTCTGGGCTTTGTAAATTAGTGCAAGAACCTTGAACCTGGTTCCACAGTAAGTGAACAGTCAAAGCAGCTGATTTAGCAATGGCATCACAGGTTCTTGACCAGAAGCTTTTGTCAGCTTCATTCTGCACCTGTTGGGAGTTTCCAAACCAGACCAAGGGCAGGTCCACATAGAACACATTACAGTAATCCAGCCTCGAGGTTACCAATACATGGACAACAGCAGCCAAGTTATCCCTGTACAGGAATAACTATAGTTGGTGAATCAGACAAAGCTGGTAAAAAGTTTAAAGGGGGGTGACTCTTGTTTTAGGTCTTTCTCAGCAATCATGGACGGGACACAGGTGGCGCTGTGGGTTAAAGCCTCAGCGCCTAGGACTTGCCGATCGAAAGGTCGGCGGTTCGAATCCCTGTGGCGGGGTGCGCTCCCGCTGCTCGGTCCCAGCGCCTGCCAACCTAGCAGTTCGAAAGCACCTCCGGGTGCAAGTAGATAAATAGGGACCGCTTACCAGCGGGAAGGTAAACGGCGTTTCCGTGTGCAGCTCTGGCTCGCCAGAGCAGCGATGTCACACTGGCCATGTGACCCGGAAGTGTCTCCGGACAGCGCTGACCCCTGGCCTCTTGAGTGAGATGGGCGCACAACCCCAGAGTCTGTCAAGACTGGCCCGTACGGGCAGGGGTACCTTTACCTTTACAGCAATCATGAGTCTCTGTTATAGCCTTTCCTTATTGCAATGTTTCAATACGGTATATATTTCATAAAGTGGAGAATAAAATGGCTGGAGCAACAAATGTATATTTTAATTTGTACAGTAGGCTAATTTCACCAGCCAAGCACTCGAGTGTGGCCTGGCTCGCAGACAGATGTTCCCTTCCTGCCTTTATGGCTTGCACATGAGGGGAGAAAAAACTTCTGGTTGTTTACAATCTTGTACATGGGATGGTTCTCCGTGAGACCTTCAACCTCCAATAACTCTTCAATTGTCTCTTCATTCAGCACAGAGAATAGACTCTTATCTAGGCAGCCGTTTTGATTCCACAAGCACTAGAATAATTGGCAGGGTGTGTAAGAAAGGTGATGAAATTATAAGAAGGTAGGTAACTGATTGTATGGGCTGGTGATGGCACAAGGCACTAAAACCCAAATAGGCCCAGACAGCCTCCTTCTCTCACTTCTTTGGATCCAAGGCAATATGTTTATCATATTCTGTAGAATAATTAATTATAGCTCCAGAAAGGCTCATTGTGACAACAGTTTGGTCCCACCATTCTCTCTGTGATGTGTTATATAGACCATTAAGTAAAACCTATGAACCTTTTAAATAGGAAGAGTATGCTCTCTTTATTGGCATACAGACATTACTGAACTTAGTGCACTTGTGTGAATGAAATTTCCATTGATACAGGGAGTGACAAATCCAGCTGGTGCAGTATATAAAAAGCTTCATGCACAATCTTGCTTACTTAACAAATAGAAGTCTAGTTTAAAAAGTGGATGCAGTAGATCATAGAAAGCTGTATTCCTCAGTACTTCATTTTAAAATGGGAGCACTGAAAAAAATCTTTGCCCCCACTGTTTTAATTTTTGAACCAAATCTCTCAGATTCTTAGTTATCTAAAAACCAGTTTATCCTTAGAGCTTGTTTCTCTTCTTTCGTTTAAAACTACAGTAGGTTGAATTCATGGAGAAAGGGATGGGAGGACTCTGGGCAACATAATTGTTTGGTGCAGTTCTTTTTATGCAATATTTACCTGGAAGATTTAATGGAACATTCCCAATTGCATATGCCATTGCATTCGTTAGCCATTTTTAAAGGGTATATTTAGTCAGCAGAATTATATTTAAAAACCAAAAAGCATAATACCCCTCATCAGAATGTCTTATTTGACATTTTGAAGTTCCTAAGAACTAACAATGTTTGTTGACAGTTGTTTGGGATGGGCAGGTTGTAAATTTGCAGTTTGCAAATGCCTGTTTTTACGAGTGCAGTTCTATCAGCCAAAAGACCATCTCTCTAGATGGTTAATATGTTGGAAAAAGAAGTTTAAAAACTGTCTTGTTTTTTAAAGTGAAACCATATTTCTAGTAATAAGTTGCAAGACCAGACCTAGTTATTTTTATTAACCTTTTGTATCACAGAGTTATTTAATGGTTTCTAATGCAGAAGTGATAGAGTAATAAAACAAATGAATCCAAAATAGATTCTAGCTTCTCTAACCATATGAACCATTATAGAGTGTGCTTTTTAACACAGAAGGAGGATATTGAGGAATAGAGTTTCAAAGTTACAAACTCACATCATACATGTTGTTTACTTGCACTTCGCTACTATTTGTGCTTGGCTAATATTGGTATGTCGTACAATAAGAATTATGCACATTTTAGTCACAGACAGTAGGATGATAATTCAATAAATGTTTTTTAAAAACAAAACCCTACAGTTCATTTTAACAATTCTTTTGCCCAGGGACTGACCGACCTTGAATTATCCAAGGAGGAAACTTAAAACACTGAGAAAATTTAAAACTGACAAACTGTTCAGTATTTTACAAAAGTGTATTGTAAAAAAAAAGTAATTTAAAATAAATTAAAATACAAGAATTTAAACAAAAAATGAACTAAAGAACTTTATTGACATCACAGTACATTCAATAGCAATTTTAAGAACATTACAGCTGAAAGAGAATGGCATATTTCATAGTCTTAGTAAGCACTACTAAGGAAAAATGTAAATACAAAGAAATCCTAGCAAGTACTTAACTCCGAGCAGTGTTTCCCAAAAATACAGCTATTTACAGATTATTTTTTTAAAAAGGAGGGTTCAGCTTTCACCTACACAGCCACAACTGTAGCCTCTATAATGAGCCTCTATAATGAGACAAGCCCTTAAAAACTCATGGAATTTTTAAATCGTATGACTAGTGCCATATCATTCCTCAGCGTTTACGACGTGGAGGAGTCATTGATCTGAAAAATAAAGAGAAAGGGAGGGCAATTAAAGAGGAAAAGAACTATCAAAAAACACACACGTTAGGCTTAAAAACTTAAATTTTCTTAGTTGGAAATCAATGCTATCAAAGTCGTTCGCATCCGCCGCCACCCCCACCCCACCGAGAATAATCTAAAGAAGTTAGCTTAACTTGTAAAATATATAGTTGCAGGCATGATGATGAACAAAAACAGAAATAAATACATAAATCAAACAAGATACTTAAAAGAATACTACCTTGATCGTGATTTAGACTTGTGTTTGCGGCTTGCCTTCTTACCAGACCTTTGAGATTTCTCCACGGACCGCGACCGACTATGCTTGGCTTTCTTAGACTTCTTTTCTTTGCTGCTGCCTGGGGACTCAGAACTGCTCCTTGTGCTAGATTCCGAACCTGAGTGCTTTTTGCTCTCTTTGGTAGAACTTTTCTTGCTTTCCTGCCTAGAATCATGCCTTAATGTTTTTGAGGAAACTGAATCGCTACGAGAGACCGTTCTTTCACTATCTCTTTTCCTCTTTAATCTCTCATCATGATTGCCAGCTTTACTGTCTTTTTCTTCTTTTCTCTGTTTCTCTTTGCGCTTCTCCTGGTCTCTCTCCCTCTCTCTGTTCTTTTTCTTGTCTTTTTCTAGGCTCCTGCTGCGTTCCTTTTTCCTCTCCTGAACTTTACTATCGTGGCTGTGTTTGTGCCTGTTTCCACTTTCACTTCTACGCTGGTCCTCACTTTTACGCCTATCTCGACTCCCACTATGAGCGGAAAGGCTAGCAAGTCTATCCCTTGAGTGACTATCACTTCTACGCCTCTCCCAGTTTCGGTCATGGGAAGGACTACGATTTCGCCTCCTCTCCCCCCTGTCTGCACTCCTATGTCTACTAGATCTCCGCCTTTCTCTTACCTTGCCCCTACTCCTGCTCCTCTCTCTCCTGTTTCTGTGAGAATAGCTCCTGCTTCTGCTGCGCCTAACCTTATGTGAAGGTGATCTACTGTGGCTACGCCTCTTTTTCCTTTTAGGGGAAGAAGAATGTGAAGAGCTGCGACTGCTGCCAGAGCTACTGCTATAGGATGAACTAGAGGCTGTGCTGCTGCTACTACTGCTACTACTTCTGCTGTTGGCACTCGAACTACCACTGCTTGAACTTTTTGACCTACTCCTCCCTATTCTCTCTTTTTCTTTAACCTCTTTTTTGGGTTCAGCATCTGGTGTCATTTGCTTTGGAGATTTTTTCTTTTCACTGAACACATCCGCCTCCACCTCTTCTTTTGCATCCTCTGGTGGTGAACTGCTGTTTTGCTCTTTACTGGTGAGTTCACTCATCTCTTTAGCAATTTTCTCATTCTGGAGCTTTTCTTCTGCAAAAGTAAGTGCATAAAAGAAACAAATACAAAAATCACGCCAAGCGAGATGGCAGAGATACAAGAAATCTCTCCCTATCGTCCACTAATGGCCAGTGTATCAACAAGGCAGCATAGTATAACATTACTTCTTTTATATTACTTCTTTTCTGTAGCCATTTGAAAGTCAATGGAGCTTATTTACAAGTGAACATGAATTAGATTGGGTTGTTAATCATCAACAATTCCCTTTTTAATAGGGTTTTGAAGCAAGTATATAAATGGAACCTAAACAATAATCACAATGAATATCTATGAAATATCTCTGTTGCCATGGGCAACTGTAAACTGGCAGTCTCAATGAATTCAGAGGAATCTTTGTAATATGTGCGTTCCTGGAATCTCTGTACTGGAAAGTGTGTGCCTTTCCCCAAGGATTTCTTCATGCTATAGCTAATTCTGCCACTATTCTATCCAAAGATTCTAGCAGATTCTTTACTTGTTACATTCTGGATGTGAGCCAGTCCTTGTGTATCCAACTCTTAACAGATCTTAGGAATTACAATGGGCCTCTGCTTATGAAATTTTACTATCTGTGTTACTGACAGAGGTGAGGTCACCTAAAGATAAAACTATTTGGAGTTGTGAACTAGTATCAAAGCACAGAGAAAGCCCCAAATTCCTCAGTTACCTGTAATGTACTCTATAGCTCAGGCTTGTGTACATGGTGCCTTATTCTGCGCTTGGCTCCCAGGTTGCAAGTTAGGGCACATAAGTCTGAGAGGTTGGAAACCACTGCTGCTGTCGTCAATTCTGAACCAAACACACATCCTACCTTCCAGCTGTTTCTCTAGCAATAGCTGCTGTTCTCTCTCCTTTCTCCAAAATGCTTCTTGTTTTTGCCTGATTCTGTGTCGCAGTTCCTCGTCATCAGTATCGGATGACTCAGAGCCTCTGTCGCTCCTCTCATCGTCACTGTCTCCTGATCCATAACCACCCAGTCCACCTGCGTGCATAAAGCCTAGTCTATCACGAGGGAAGATTAATCCTGGTTCTTAATATTTCTGCAGGGCAAAGAGGAGAGTATATTGCCCATCTTTCACTTCTTCACTGAAGAAGCCACTTATTCTGGAGGAAGTGCCAAAGGTGGTTGACTGGATGTTCAAGGCCCACACATTTGACCTGCTGTTCAGTATCTGGTTTTACTTCTTCCGGAATAGCTTGCCATGTTTTCCAGCAAGCAATCGCTATGGTTACATACTTTCCCGTTAAGTATATGGGTAAAAAAGCTCTTTACAGAGCCAGTACCAAATGCTTAGTGTACATCAGCAAGAGCATATACACAGGAGTGCAGTGCCTAAGACCTGTCCCTGAAGACATCTTTGCAATGATTTCAGCCAGCTTCAATATCCAGGGCTTTAAAAAGTCCCAAATGCCAATCAATTTTCTACTGTTCAGAAAAGACTGTACATTAAAGAGGTACAGGTATGGAATAGGAATGGACTTCTCTTCCCCCAAAAGATAGATCTGGAAAAACTAACAAGACTAGCAGAAAGTAATACTGAACATCTGATACAGAAGCATTCTTACTTTCTTTTTATGTTCTCTTTAGTATTAGTTGACTAATACATTTAAGCTAACGTGAAAGATTTTTTTACTAGTAGTAAAAATATTTAATATAACAAGTTACTAAAATTGTATAATGTTACACTGAGATTTCAAACATTTTAAAAAAAACTATTACATCTCAGAATGTAATTCTTAATTTCATATCCAGCATATCCCAATATTACACTAACTGCTGGCTATGAGAACTCAAAACATACATTTGTTGTGTGGATTGCTGGCAGGACAAAACTGTAGATTTTTATTGGTTTCTTTTATCAAAGCACACACTAATAGCTGAATTAAAAACAGGAGAAAAATTCCTCCAAATTCACTTTATTTAGATACTGTAGTAGCTATCTGGTGCAAAACATTTCATTTACAGGACAGGCTTACATTATGTTTACAATGGAAATAACACCACTGTACAATTTCGTGTATTTTAATAGGTTTATTTGCAAGATAAGCCCTTTCTAAGAAACACAAAAGTTATCAGATGCTTGCCTATTCATGTTGGGCAGTTTCAATACATATTTAGAAATGCAAGCCAGAGCAATCTCCCCATTAAGTCCCTCTCAAAACTGGGAACATACTTACCAAGTCCAGTAAGGGAAGCCAATGCACTGGACTGTGCCAGCTGTTTTGCAGGAGCTTTGTATCACATCAACAACAGGAACAACATGTTAACACAAATAGCCACGATTTCATAGGCATGAGAGTCTATGGTATTGTTAAATCTACTACTATTGCTGTTTTGTGGAGGAGAGAAAAAACATTAAAAACGTAATCCATTGAAAACCCAGTTATTTTCTGGCCACGAATGTTTAGAAATTTAAACTGTGAATTAATAGTGGATAGATCAGTTTCTTATAGTTATACATTTCCAAGTTAATAAATTTCATCTGCAGACAGAACTGTATATAATTATTTACTCACAACTACATGGAATAAAGCTGCCTATTTTCGTAAAAAGAAAATAGCTGGCTAACAGTGAAAGCAAATTCATTCATAATTCAAGTATGCCTTAAGTTTTACTCAGCTAAATTTGAACTAGAATTATCTAAAATATGTAAACATTTAAAATAAATAAATGACATTCTATAGGAAAGAAATGGAATAACTGAAGTTAACTCACAATACACTGCACAGAACAATACACTGCACAGGACAATAGTATATGATTATTACAACTGAATTTTTGCAACTTTTCTTCCTTAACATACAGACTGCTTTTAGGTACAGATACTATGGATTTAAATGTTCTAGGACATGCAAAAGGATATTTAATTAAAGTACTAGAAAGCCTAAGCATACCTTTTATTGCTTTACGATGGGCATCTTTAGCCACGTAATATATTTCTTCATTTGTGACATCTAGGAGAATTTCTGTCAGCAGCATTTTTGTCAGCAACATCTAAACAATTATAAATATAAAATCCCCAGTTCAAACACAATTCTCAGCAAACCCTTGCAATTCTATTCGGTTATTCAGGTTAGGAAGCATAATGGTTCCTTTACCCATGATTTCTTGGACCTACTGAAGAAAGCATTGGGCTCACACTATGCAACTTCTTACATGTTCAACCACAAGCAACGTACTTTAAAATGTACCTATTTGTTCAGTATGCACAGCAATTCACCTTTGCATTCAGTGATGTGTAGTCAAGTAATGAAAGCAGATGGAAACAGAGTTTGGGAGAGAAGAGCGCTACAATCACATTTCACACACATCTTTTCTGAGTAAGAGAATCAAGATCCTTATAGGAATCTGTTGATCCTATAAATCAAGAGCTTGAATTATCTAAAGTTTGCTCAAGCATTTATAAACCTTTGGGTATGTTATGTGTACCTAACTTGACTCTAGCCATTCTCTCCCCTTGCCATGCATCTTATATCAGCACCATATCAGTGACATCCAGTGTCGCGCTAGCCGATAACTTTACAAAAGGTCATATATGTCCACTTTTTTGCCCAAATTTGATTCTATGTCCTTTCTCAAGCTTGTCATATGTGTAGTTAAATGACAATGCTGGTTGTGTAGCTTTAAAGATGGAGTTGACTGTCATCATATTAGGCTGTGCATACAACCATTTTGTTCTTGCCTTAATAGCTACTAGTGGAAGCACTAGTGGAGGCACAGAGAACTTGCTTGCTAGCAGGCTTGCTAGCTTTCTCTAGCTTAGCCCAAGGGGAACAGCTTTTCCTAATAACAATTTTTAACTAATTAAGGACAGGTTGATTAAAGTTGTTTTTATTCAACTCAAAAAGGAATCCTTGCTTTTTTTTTAAAAAAAATGTTTTTTAAGTAAGCATAAACAGCAGGTGACAGACACCATCTTTAAAGAGGCGCCCCCTTCAATTATGTAAAGGAGAGAATGCCTCTCTAAAATTGCACTTGCTGCAAAATACATGTACACTATCTAAAAACAGAGTTTTCTGCAAACTATTATTTTAGTCAAATGAATTTTAACAAAAATTAATTAAATCAGCATTATTTGATAAACCAACTATGATTTCTTTAAATAGAATGGCAGCCCTACTAATAAGCAAGCATATACAGGCATGGCCAATGTACTGGTCGCAAACTCATCCATACCATCTGATACTCCTTTTCTTCCTCTGTCATTTCTGGTTCACTTTGCTCCTCTTGAGGAGCTGGAGAGGGACTTCTACTGACTTTTCCACTACTTGTAGCTTCTACGTTATCAAGATCTTCATCTTCTTCATCACTATCCTATAAGAAAAGGGTTATGAAATAGGTTAAAATACAGGTTAGAATTCAATGCAGCATTATTACAAGTGTTCTGTCAGTGCAATAAACTTTTTCACTTACAAATTTACTTTTCTGAGGTAACCGTGGTCCATCTTCTTCTCCTGTGTGAGCATTTTCCTTTTTTTCTTTCTTAGACAACTGAGAACGCTGCTGCTCCATTCTCTCTTTCTCTAGCTTCTTTTGCTTTTCTCGTTCCATCTTCTCTAGGCCCTCACGAATCCATGCAGGCAGAGTTCGTCGTTTAACAGCATCTAAATATTCATACAGAAAAGTAGTTTCTTAAAAAGGAACCCATTCATTTTCTTTTTAAGCTCATAAGATAATGGATGTGTTTGAGGTTTTTAGGATGTTTCACAGAGAGAAAGCCATTATAGCTTTCTAATTCTCTTCCTAGGATAAGCTAGACATTGTGGTGGCAAACACATAAATAGGAGTTGGGATGTGGCTAAGGTAAAGGACCCCTGGACAGTTAAGTTCAGTGAAAGGGACTATGGGGTTGCAGTGCTCATCTCACTTTCAGGCCAAGGAAGCCGGCGTTTGTCCACAGACAGTTTTCTGGGTCATGTGGCCAGCATGACTAAACTGCTTCTGGTGCAACAGAACACCGTGACAGAAACCAGAGTGCACGGAAACGCCTTTTATCTTCCAGCCACAGCGGTATCTATTTATCTACTTGCACTGGCATGCTTTTGAACTGCTAGGTAGGCAGGAGCTGTGACAGAGCAACAGGAGCTCACACCACCATTTGAAATCCACAGCATAGGAAGGTGCAAGGGAAATCTCCTGGCCATGCATTTTCTCAGCATTTTCTCTCCTATTGGGGCTCCAAGATCAGCTCGCTCAAGCTGTGATAGTACTGTACTGATAACAGGAGCTGATTCAGCCCAAGGCACTACATTTATTAAAATTAATATGATGAGGACATACCGATTTGAGGAGTCTCCTGTTTTGCAGGTAATGTGATAGGTGAACGCTGGCGATCTCTGAATGCTGGCCTCTCCCTTCGATTCTGAGGTGGTGCAGGAGGTGCTGGGGGACCTGGAGGGCCTGGTGGTCCAGGCTGCCAGTAAGGTGGATGAAACCCACCTTGAGGTGGACCAAAATTAGCCCCATGCTGAAAGAGTAACGAAGCTCATTTTCTTTCAGATCAATGCTACACATTTCCTAACTTTAATATTTGGTCTGTACAAAAATGCACAGTAGAAAGAACCTTACTAAAGTTGAATAGAAGCCCTTTTATTATTTTAAGGGACAGCCTATATTCTCTAAACTGTGAAATTGACAGTTTCAGAAAAGAAAATTGACTAGTCCTTCTCATTTCAGAATTCAGAAATAGGAATTTTGCATTACTGTAACACAACATAAACTGGAAAAGTTCCAAGTCCCTTCCGTATTGGATAGGTGTTGGAAGAGAAGATTTAAGTAGATATATTAATTATATTAATTTCAACTACAATTATCAGCTTGGTTTATAGTTCAAAGGAAAGCCACTGTAGCTGCAGTAAGCCAGCTGCTAGTTTGGGATATAAAGTAAAGGAACATAACATCTAAGTTTCTTTTTAAATCATACTTGCCCCCTGGTTATGAGAGTTGTAAATTAGTTTATGCTATCTCTGTTCTAAGGAATGGTGTGGGTTTTTTGGCTGCCTCTTACTGTTTAATTTCATTTTAATTGTTCTATGTCGTACTTTAATATTTTTGTAAGCTGCCTAGGGAAACTATATAAATGCGATATGTGTGAGAACAATCCGCATAGCAATGTCTGCGTCAATCTCAGTCCCAAAAATTCAATGTGTACATTTTTATTTGTGTGTAGAGCTTCAGCTGACCAATCTAACAATTACATTAAAGTCTGCAGCATTTTTTTCAGTTAAAAAAGGCCAGGGGGAAAAAACTTGTAATATCTACATCTAATAAGCATGTGGGGATTTGACACAGAAGTGAAAAAGGGAAAAGAAAGAGCACTGAAAGAGTCATTCTCCACTGATGTTTACTTAAAAAAATCATTTACAACTTCATATTTGACTGCCATATATCATACTTTATAACACTGTATAACATTGACATACTGTTTATAATGGCAATTCAGAAAAGTGCAGGCATGTTTAAGTGCCACTGAAATTAATGGAACTTGGCACTTCCTCTGAAAAGCCTAATCCAGAAAGCCCACACAGACTCAAAAGCATAAATGTGCACAGTGGTCCACACTGCTCACTTCAATCCACACACCTAAAGAAATATACACTTCCAGTAAAATGAATGGAGATGCTTTTTCAGGTAGAGGTATTCCTTGCACATACTGGGACTCTTGCCCAGGAAAAATAACAGAACTAGAGTAAATGGCTATAATTTTGGCCAGTTCTACACTTCTAAATTACTGTATTTCAGAGAAGCTTAGTTGTGTGCAGGAGCGCAGAATTCATTTGGGCATAATTCACCTTTATGAATCAAATCAAACTGGTGAGAGGTGGAAAATAAATACTAAATCATCTAGGCTATCTTTCTAAACAGGAAGTTCCTTCTCAGAATACACTTGTTCATGTATTTAAGCATTTTGTTTTCTTTCATATTTTTCTCTTTTACACAAAACTTATTGCATTGGAAAACGAGGTGTTTTAACAACCAAATTTTAAAGAGGTGTTCACAATGCAGGTGGTTTGCAGATGACAAATTGTATCTGAGCAAACAATAAAACTTGTGGATTCTGTTGAAAATCAGCACTAGAGGCACAACTCCGTGGAATGGGCTCTGCATGCTTACAATATTTAAGCAAGAAATGTTTCACCTGATAGTCAAACTGGTTCACTGGGCCCATTGCAAAGTTATCAGGTGGTGGTCCCCCAAAGTTGTGATTATTCTGACTAAATATATGCCTGTTGTCAGGGGCAAATTCCCCACTGTCCTGACTGTTGCTGTCTTCCGATGGAGGAACAATATCCATTGGGCCTGGTGCTGGAGGAATCCATGGCTGCTCTGGAGGTGGATGAGGGGGTTGGTGGGGCATGCTCCAGTCTGTTTGGATTTAAAATCAAAATGTTAACAACTCATTTTTTCCATTACTTCTCTTGAGACTTTCAAAATAAAACCTTTAATGTAAAATACACACAAATATATACCTTAATAAAGCTATCATTCATTGTTTGTGTCCAGACTATCACTGATATTCCTTCTTGATTTTTGTTTGCTGGCTGAATATACCATGAAATCAACCAAAATCAGGATGATCTTGTGTTTCATCATCCATAATGTACTAAGAGCTAGTTGTGCACTTGAAAAAGGATCATGAAACAAGCCAGTGAGGAAGAACACTGTTCTTGGCTAGTTTATCCAAGTAGCTTACCATTACCGTTAGCATATAGCTGTACTAGGCATACAGGCAGAACTAGGGACGGGGGGACGGGGACAACTTTCAACTATACATTTGCATACTGTATCCTTTAACCAGCCTAATTTGAAATACATTTAAGAGTTTGTGAAACTGAAAAATCCTTCATGTACATTAAGCAATGTACCATAAGTACATTTGTACCATTTTAACAAATAAACTTGGCTCATTTGAAGCACAGAGGAAGAACAGCAGCAACTGCTGAAAAGGCACCAGACTTACTGGTATGTAAGGCTGCGTATGAAATGCCTGTGAGGGAATAGAAAACATTTTGATCTATAGATTGCTATCTGACCAGAACCTGAATCTGACTACAGCTGGCTGATTAAGGCAGCATCTAGGTGCGTATCACAGAGCACTACAAAGGGCAGAACTATACGCTCTAATTTATATTCTGTGCATTAACAGAGAAAATAATTCAAAGCCAATGAGGTTTGGATCTTGCAGTCAACTTGCCTTTTCCAAGGATGCTCCGGGCTTAGAAGGATAGAGCATATCAGTGTTAGAATCCAAAAGCAAAGAGGAAAGTATTAAAAAACAAACCTGGCTGCCACATTCTGTTGAAGTTTGGATCACCCTGAAAGTTGCCATGGTTGTTTGGACCAGGCTCCATGCCTGTCATCTCCTGGCCATTCGGCATCATCCCTTGCTGTTCCACTACACTCTGCTGCCCTGAAGCTTCTCGCTGAGCAATCCATGCTTGAGCTAATGCTGCCCAGTCAATTTGGCCTAGAAATAAAATTAGATTTTCAACGTACAGATTTCCATGGCAGAATTAGGAAGACATATTTGTCAAGCCCATCAGAACAGCACCTTATTCACATGTCATAGGAAGTATATTAAAAGCTTCCTTTTAAAAGTGTCCTTCACATAATTTATATGCATTAATCTATTTTCTGTTTCAAATAAGGCAAATAATAATTAGATTTAGGCTGTAATCCTATATACACACACATAGAAATGAGCCCCAGTGAACACAGTGGGACTTCCTTCTTAAGACTGCACCTTAAAACTACCAAAACAGTTCATTGTCCTATCACAGTTTCTTCCAATGCGCCATTTCAAAAATATCTAATAAACAGACTTTGTCAGCTGTATTCAGAGAATGAAACCTGTACTGGTACTAATACTCCAGTTGCTATAATGTGCATACATATTTAGCATGCATACTTAAGCTTCAATGGATTTAGTGAAACTTATTCCTGAATATGTAGGAATGGGCTGCACCCCTGCAATCCTGAACCACGCCAATTTTAATGGGATTTAAAGATTTAAGCAGTCTATTTGAAGGCTTGCAGCCTAAAAGGTTCAAATCAGCATCACACTGAAGTCAAGGGGAAAACTGCCGATGGATTTAAATGGATGTGGTATGCGCCCATTTTAAATTGCAGCCTATCTTCTTTCTCCCATCTCCCAGAAGCTATTTTGGGGGGCGGGAATACTTTTCAGCCAGACAACTTAAATTTACTATCATTTTCAAGGCTGAAAGTTGCAATATTATTTTTGGGTACCCATGTTACCCAAGTAGGATTCATTGTAAGTATTCTAGTAGTATTCTTTAGTTAGTGCATTCTGATCTAATTGAGGGGTGCTGATGCTGACCATAATAGTTTTAAAAGACTATAACAAATTGTCAACCAACCTACTTCAAGTCAACATACAAGAAATCAAAAGATAGCAAATAAAATATTAACAGTTGTATTCAACCTAGTGTTATATGTACAAGGTTTTCCACTTGTGCAATGGGATTCTCACCCTCTCACCTTCCCTTGCCTCCCCAATTTATTACAGGGGTTCCCTCAATTTTCTGCAGATTTGGGGAGGCTGTGGGGTGCATGAAGTGGAAGATAGAGGGAGAAAGTTTCGTTGTGCTAATGAAAATCCTTGCACTGATGGGACATGTAAGTTGCATGCTGCCCAATGGAACACATTAGCTTGATTAATTCTGTAGCAGGTGAAAGATCATGTCCTCGTCAAATTCCTAAAATGCTAGTTGCTGTGCTAGCTTTTATCTTGAAAGCACTTTCCCAGCTATTCACTTACTTGGATCTTGCTGGTGCTGAAATGACTGCATCCATTGCTGCTGATTCAAAGGCCACTGTTGCCAAGGCTGTCCGCTTTGATCCCACATCTTTAGTTCTTTATATATTCTACATTTAATAAAAAATAACAGTTGATGTTTGAGTTGAAGCTTCATGTGTTTAGAGTCATTTAACTCTTTCAAAAGTCACAAATTATATTTTAAAATAAAATTAACTACCCAAACATTATCTCAAACAGATCAAGTAGCGTTTCCATTTTGTTCCAATTCCTGCTAGCATCCAGAAACACTTCTATACCAGACAATTGCAAATAACAGAATTGCCATTTCATATTGCAGGATTGTCATCAGTTGAGAAACAAGTAAACACTTCCAGAACTTTACACTTTCAGAAAACTGGTCAATTTAGATATTACATGAATTCCTAACAAAATTGTGAAGGAGAGGGAAAACAACAATAAACACTTTTGGGAAATAAATATATTGTGAAAAGATGTCTAGAAGAGTTGCCAAATCACAGGCATTGGCCCAGAAGTGCCTTCCAAAGAACCCCTGTCAAGAAAGATTAATTTAGTCTCTGTGACTAGACAGGTGATAACAAAAGTGTTCTCAAAGCACACTATGACTTTGAATTGCCAACAAAAGCCAATTAATTATTGAGACTATAATGTATTATCATTTGCTTAAATAAAACTGCTACTGGGCGGGGTAGGGTGGGGCACAGACCAGAAAGCTATCAATATGCTTAAGAGACATGTTCCTTAGAAATACTTCTGGATACCTACTGAAACATTCCTACTAAGTAAAGGTAAAGGTAAAGGGACCCCTGACCATTAGGTCCAGTCGTGACCGACTCTGGGGTTGCGGCGCTCATCTCGCTTTATTGGCTGAGGGAGCCGGCGTACAGCTTCCGGGTCATGTGGCCAGCATGACTAAGCCACTTCTGGCGAACCAGAGCAGCGCACGGAAACGCCGTTTCCTTCCCACCAAACTGGTACCTATTTATCTACTTGCACTTTGACATGCTTTCGAACTGCTAGGTTGGCAGGAGCAGGGACCGAGCAACGAGGGCTCACCCCGTTGCGGGGATTCGAACCACCAACCTTCTGATCGGCAAGTCCTAGGCTCTGCGGTTTAACCCACAGCGCCACCCGTGTCCCATTCCTACTAAGTAGGATTCAACAAATATTTGTAACAAGATTATTACAATGTCAAAAGTGAAATTATTATTTTGTTGTAAATATTACACAAACACAGACAAACTCATAACATGGGAAAGTGTAACTTCCTTCCTTACAATTCTATGGATACGAAGAACCATGAACAAGAGTTTTGAAAAACAGCTTGCACAAAAATTCATATAAAATAACAGGCATGGGGAGGAATACAACACCATACTGCAATGTGATTTGTCTTGCCAGATGGAATGCTCCCCTCTAACAACCCCAGCCAATTTTGGGGGGCACACAGTGGAGAGAGGGAGCCCTGTTGCACAAGCAGAAGTCCTTGCATGGGGCTTTCACTGATGAGACTCATTCATACATTGAATCCCACCCTTGGTTTATACTATAGCAGTTCAGATGCATCCACTAAGAGGCTGCAGAAGCTCTTGTGCAAGCAGGTGAATTTACTTTTACCTTCTTTGCACAACATTCCAGTGTGAGATGGAAGACAATCTTTCCATAAACAGTAGGAAGCCATCTTCAAATCCAACCACTTGGTTTTCCCTTCAGTGTTTCACAGAAGCCCTATAGCAGGAGTAGTCAATGTGGTGCCCTCCAGTTGTTGTCAGACTTTAACTCCCATCAACCCGACCATTGGCTATAATGGTTGGGGCTGATAGGAGCCGAAGTTCAACAATGTCTGAAGGGCACCAGTTTGCCTACCCCTGCGCTAGAGTATTAGGGTACTAATCTACATGCATTATTAAGACTGAATTTGTTTCCACTTGACTGAATAGGAAATCCTTTCTAGATCTAGACATATTGTCGCTTCATGACCTATCCCTGCCATCTTTTGCCTTGTTTCTGAATGCCTTGCTCTTCTGGTGCAGCTAAGAAACAATATTCCAGGCTTGAATTTTACAAGGGGGAACCCAATTCCTTCTGATGCAGTTGGATTTAGAATCTAGAAATATGCTAATGTTTAACCATTCATATAAATTAAGACATGACCTATAGTTCCTGGGATTTTTAAACTTTTTGAACAAACAGAAGTGACAACAATCCTACGATCATCTAGTACACAAGAAAAGTTATGCCATTATATATTTACACATAAAATGCCTCACAGAACTATAAAATAGGTCTCTCCTTCATAAGTATTGTTGAATTACAAATGATGTGAAATTTGAAATACTAGAACTCATTCCGCTTCGTGACCCCATGGACCAGAGGACGACAAAGAGAAATGAGGCCGGGGGGGGAGGCTGGCACTGCAGCATAAAGGCTGCTGGACACGCCCCCCCATGGCACCTGGTTGGACGGCCACCGGGGGGGGGGCGTGAGTGCCAGCCAGGTGAGCTGGAGGCAGGGGGCAACGCCCCCTGCTAGGAGCGGTGCTCGGGCTCCCGTCCACAACCACTCCCCTCTCTTTCAGGGAGGAGAGTCTCTATTGCCTAGTTTTTATTATGTTTTAATCCATTAGAGACCAATATCTTACATATATTAAGAAAAACCATTATATTTAATGGAATGTTGTTGTTTAGTCGTTTAGTCGTGTCTGACTCTTCATGACCCCATGGACTAATGGAATGTACTTCTTAATAATTTTGGAAAAACATTTTACTATGTTTTTCTGTATCAGAGCATTCCAAACATATATGAAAAAGTTGCCTTTTGATTCTTGCCTTCTCCTCTATTTGCCTCCTCTTCTTGTTGAACAGTATATAATTTCCAGGTGGGAAGTGTCAGTACAGAACCACTGAAAAGCAACACTCTATCTTGCATGCCGCCCCAGTTCTCATACATTCAGCTGAGATGGCACTGCAACAGAATAATGATGAATGAGTGGCACAAGACCACCCTCTCCTCCATGTGTAACTGGCTCATCTGCTTAAGTTTGAATGGAGACATCTTAATGTGATTTTTTCCCTTCAAAAAGCAGGGGGAGCTCACAAGTCAAATGGGCATATGCAGAGAGCCAAGTTCACACTAGAGACGGTTTATGTGTAGGTGAGGAGCAGCCAACATTGGTCCTCCACTGCTAAACTATTTTAGCATGAGCCAGACAGTAAGGTTTCATCTATAAATATTCCCAAAATATGAATCATTTTCTTCTTCTGTACTAGGTATAGGGAAGCTTTCACCCTCCAGATGTTGCTGAACTACTACTTCCATCATCCTTAGCCATTGGTCATGCTTGCAGTGTTGATGGGAGTTCTAGTTCAGTAACATCTGGAGGCCCAAAGGTTCTCCACATCTGTTCTAGATCTTCTACCATTTGTACATGCCTTATTTTTCAGTATTCTAAAATGATGCAATTGATACCTTTTTGATCTCAAATGCTTTACTTCTATTAATAAAAGTTTCAAAATTATTACTTTTGCCTTTGAACTTGCATCCCCAAGCTGGCTACCTACTCTCGGCAGATGGGAATATGTGTGTAATTTCAGTAAAGGACTGAAAACAGATGACCAGTACATACTAAACATACATGACTCCAACACAATCTAACATATGTACTCTATATAGAAGGGGCTGCAATTTCCTGTTTGTTACTAGTACCATGCTACATATGTTTCACTAAGATCTTCAATAGGTGCCCCCATCATCTGAGGTGCAGCGGGTGGCTAAGGAAAACAACCTACTTATTTTTATTACAATTGGAGTGCATAGCCCTCCAGTTGTAGAATGCTGTACCCAGGGAGCATTGCCTGAAAACGCCATGTAATTTCATGAGTAAGCAAATACCTATTTTCTGTTCAAGCCTTTTAATCCTATCTACATTACTTTTATGCTTTGGTGTTTGCTTTTATGCTGTTTGTTTATACTATGGCTTTTTAATGTTTTTAATTTTAATCTTTTATAAACTATCCTGGAAAACCGTAGAACAGATTTGGCCTGAACTAAAATCTATTTAATGAATTCTCAGACACCAGTTTGCCTACACAGGATCATATGCAACAAGATACCTTCCTCGATTTCAGGCATTTAACAGATATATTTTACTTTTAAAGCCAAACTGGTCCTTTATATTTTTTATTTATATTTCTTTAACTAATATCATATGCCTTGTATATGTCTATTTTGTCCTCTATTAAGCACAGTGAAAATTCCAACAAGCAAAATGTTGCTGAGAAGCCATTAGAGCATTCCCAGAACACCCATCACACTATAACTATGTCAGCTCCCAAAAGTAAACTGCAATTGGCAAAAATGTGGCCAAGGCTGATGTATGATTTTGCTGAAAAGTAAACTTGGGTGCAGATGTTTCACGCATTAGGTGTGTGAAGTTATTCACTGAAGTTCAAGCTTCAATGATTTCCATAAGTGCAGCAAAGCCTTCCTGTCTGGAGTTTTGACAGCCAAAGTTTTGACACCCATGTGGTAATTTTAATTTCTAAATATTTTAACTAGATAGTCTGTTTTTACTTTATTTTCTTGAGCTGCTATTATTCATCCCAAACCTTTCAAAAGAGGTGGGACTTAAAACAAAAATAATTATTTAGACAATGGCTGGTACAGAGAGACATCTGGATGTTATCAACATAGATTACCCAACAGTGAATTTTTGACTATCAGAGTATTTCAGTTTTCAGTGTATGTTGAGAAGTGTATGAAGTTGATAAGTATGTTTTAGTACCTTAGTTTCCCACCATAACCCCACTTATCTAGAAGTCTTATTGAATATAATAAGACCTACTTCTGAGCAGACTAAGTTAGAATTAAGTTATCAAAATAGCTGTATGATTTGAACACTATATGTTAGCATGGACAAGACAAGTCCTTTTGTACATATTCCTGAATACTGCATTCTACATGCATTTGCATCAATAATGTAACTGGTTCCATGCATACTGAAGCTTCTTTTCCATGAAATATTTACACTCAGGCCATCCAGAGTTGGTATACAGTGGGGACTAAGAACTGTCAACTGTGAATTCCCTGTTTAAAATCTCAAAGCCATTAACTCAGCTGGTAGCATTCAGCAAAATTGCTACTCTCTCTTCTTCCCATCTACAATGTCAAAATACTCTCCTACATTACAGAATCTTTATTAGGATTACTTAGATAGTGCATGTAAAACCACTTGAATTGCTGAAATAATCTGTATATAAAAGCTTAGTTCCTACCACAATGTTTTGTGTACACAATTACAGATTTTACTGCTGTGAAGCAAAATGAAGTAGAGTGCTTCAGTTAGCACACATACTTTCATAGCAAAGATGTAAAAGGCTGCAAATTACCGGTAATCCTAACCATGATAATCTTTTATTTATTTCATTTATAGTTCAACTTTCTTCTGTCATGGAACCCAAATCATTATACAGAAAGTTCCCAGACTGTCTCCCATCCCGGCACTGTCTCCCATCCCGGCACTGATTATTTATTGCGTTTATATCCCACGCTTACTCCCCAAGGGACCCAGGCAGGCAAATAAGATACACAACTTAAAAACAAAAAGCCAAAACATCCTGAAAACAATCAGTTAAAAAATCTCATGCATCAAAATCCAGGGTAAATAGGTGCGTTTTCAGCATTTGCCAGAAGCTGTATAATGAGGATGCTAGAATAATGAGAAGATAACACAACCTCAGGGTTGCCACAGAAAATATGTTCTGCCACCGCTCCTCTTTGAGCATCTGGGGGCTAAGGAAACACCAAGGGGGCTCCCCCTCTGCCGATCTGTGCAAGATCCGTGAGGTTAGAGCTGCCTTCCCAAGCCTCAATGCTTGCGGCTAGGCCTCACTAAACTGAACAATGCTTACTGCCATGTAAACATGTGCAGGCTCCTGTTGAAAAACATTATCACAGTTCAAATGAATAACTGCAAGAATTTGACAAACATTTTTGAGCCAGACGATTATGTAGCGAAGTATGAATTGCTTTACACGAGGGGAAAGCCCACTTAGCTTAAAAAGCATCTATACCCATTAGGGCAACTATCAGCCAGTAATCCTATATCATAAAAACGCCTATCGAGCCAATGGGCGTGACTGACTCCATCCCTTCCCTCCAGGAACCACGAGCAACAAAACCACCACCGGCCCCAAACGTCAAACCCCATATATTTCACTCCGATCAACCGGGAGCACACCGGCGCATGCGCATTATGGATTCGTAACGGGTTTTAATCTCAACCCGCCCGTTCAGTACCACAGCTAGGACAACGGCGCATGCGCAAAAGGGGGTGGGTACGTGAGGGGTGGGGGAAAGAGAACCTCGAGAAAAAGGGGTTACGTGCAGTAAATAAGCGCCCGCTGCGAGTCAACCACTGTGGGGGAATCGAGAAGGGCGAATCCCTCCACGCTTCTTCACATGGGCCCAGAGGGCAGACCCCTCCCCGCCCCCACCTTCTCAACCGCCCCGGCTGCTGGGACAACAGCGCCGAGCCCTGGCGCGCCCCCTGACGGCGAAGGGAAGGGCGCCCCAGTCCTTCGGCGGCGTCGAGCGTCTTTTCAACGGCAGCCGCCCTGTGGGCCGTTACTCACCCCCTCCCGCTCCTTCCCCGCCGACCGGCGGCACTAGCAGCTCTTGGGCTGCCTCCGTCTCTCCGGTAGGCTTTTTTCCCGAACCACACAAAATGGCGCCCGCTAGGACTCACCCGGAACAGAAACTCACGTCACTGGAACCCGCTGGAGAAAGCGGTCCGACCGCCATCTTTGGTAAGGGCAGACGCGGCTCCTGAGAGACTCCCTTAACGAGAAGTGAGGGGAGGGAGGTTAGCCATTTAGGGGCTAAAAAAGTCCCACTGTTGACGAAGAGAATACGGGTCCTCCGAAATATATGCTAGGAAGAGGAAAGAGTTCTTTCATGTCTGCTGGTTTTAATTTCAGTCTGCTCTTCCCCGCCACCGACACACACCTTTTAGGGTTCAGATTAAGTTTATTCCGCTGGCGCCATTTTTAGGAAGGGCGCAACGCCCTTTCTTCCGCTCTTGGCATTTCCGCCTCGAGGCGAGGCTTGGGAAGGGCAGCGGCGCGTGCCCGGTGGCTCTAAGGTGTGTTCCTGGGTCGCTGGCAAGAAAGCCAGTGGAGCCGCGCATGCAGAACGGAGGATCAGTGAGACCGTTTCGCACTTCGAGACTGCTGCGAATAAGGATGAGCCCAGTGGATGGTCCTTGCAAAATTAAGACATGCCTCACGCTCCTGTGCATGTCTACCCAGAAATAAATTCTACACTGAATGGTGTTATTTCTAGGTGAGTGTGCATAAGGTTGCAAGCACGACAAATGAAGTAGTCGGAGTGACCTACATCTAACGCCGCCCTAAACTGCAATTATAAACATTTTTTGTTGTTGTTTAGTCGTGTCCGACTCTTCGTGACCCCATGGACCAGAGCACGCCAGGCCCTCCTGTCTTCCACTGCCTCCCGCAGTTTGGTCAGACTCATGCTGGTAGCTTCGAGAACACTGTCCATCCATCTCGTCCTCTGTCGTCCCCTTCTCCTTGTGCCCTCCATCTTTCCCAACATCAGGGTCTTTTCCAGGGAGTCTTCTCTTCTCATGAGGTGGCCAAAGTATTGGAGCCTCAGCTTCACGATCTGTCCTTCCAGTGAGCACTCAGGGCAGATTTCCTTCAGAACGGATAGGTTTCATCTTCTTGCAGTCCATGGGACTCTCAAGAGTCTCCTCCAGCACTAGAATTCAAAAGCATCAATTTATTTAGAAATAAAAATCTGTGGCAGTGAATGTGACATGCTGCTCGTTTCCATGCAAGTTTGCTTTGCAGTTAGTCCCGCTGAATTTGAGTGCAACCTACTTCATAGTAAGTATACAGGTCATCGCAGCTTTATGTCCAAATAAATATGCCCAGAATTTGTGGGTGCACTGCAGCCACAGCCTTCTTATCTAGATAGAACCAACAGAACTCTTTAAAACTCTTATCTACATAAAACCCACAGAACATTTAACTGCAATCTTGTGCATTCTTATCTGAAATAGATTTATTAAACGCAATACTTTTAATCATTAATTTATATCCCACCGTTCCTTAAATTAGCCCAAGGTCCACATTTCATCCTTTCCACAACCCTGCAAGGAACGTTAGGCTAAGAGATGTGCCTGGTGCAAGCAAGACTGTTGAGTGATGAGTTGAAGCCTGGTTTCCCAGATCCTAATCTGACACTCTTAACTACAGTGGTACCTCTGGTTAAGAACTTAATTCGTTCTGGAGGTCTGTTCTTGACCTGAAGCACTACTTTAGCTAATGGGGCCTCCGGCTGCCGCTGCACCACCAGAGCACGATTTCTGTTCTCATCCTGAAGCAAAGTTCTTAACCCGAGGTACTATTTCAGGGTTAGTGGAGTCTGTAACCTGAAGCGCTTGTAACCCGAGGTACCACTGTACTATGCTATGCTATACTGATTCTGAGCAAATATGCATAAACTCATGCTGTATTCAAATTATGTTAATGTATTTTCACATTCTGTGATGGAAGGGATTTGCATGATGTGGGTGTGTCCCTCTGCTTAGTCCTGCCCAGCTCTGTCATGAGGGAAGCTGTAGCAATAGGCCAGCTGAAGCCACTGCCAGCAGCAAAGGGGTATCTGGTGCAGCAAGAGTATTCTTCCTACCTTCCACCTTGTCTGGTATGAGCAGCAGAGCTGTGCTGCTCCATCAATCCCTGCCATTGTTGGCCAGGGACTTGGATCGACCCCTGAGCTTATGAGTAGGAAAGGACCCTGATCCAATCTACCTCACATTCATTTGTTTCCACCTGATTATTGGAAACTTTACAACTCGCAGAACAGGCAAGTAGTAAGGGGCAAACTGCAGAGCACAGCATCATTCAAAAAGACATAACATAGCTCTAACCATCTGCAGCTGGATCTCAAGAGGTGCATGGGCCAGATTGCCTGCCTGTGTCTCTTCTCTGACTCCTCACAGTGACAGCACTTAACCAAAGCAAAGATAAGGGAGATGATGCTGGGGACAACCACATCCATCCCATGAGCTTAATAGTAAAAGAATCATTTGGCAAGTTAGGGAAGGCATGATCCCCCCACCCGACTTAGTGAAATCAAACACAATAATCTGTTTAACACCTGACATTCATTTCTGGAAATTTCCCACTATTATTTTCCAACATCTTAAATATAAAACACACCTCAGAGAAGTAAGGGAACGATAGATTCTGGGTAAGCTGTGGGTTCAAAATAAGCCCTTTCCCATCCTAAAGTGGGGTGACTTTAATGAACCCACATACTGAATAAAGTAAGCTTGGAGAAAGAATAATTTAGAAACCAGAATATGACACCAGATTTCAGTTAATAATTTATCTTACCCCTTCAAATAAATGTAAACTGAACATTTTTCGCAACTTGTGTGCTGACTTTTATGTTTTATTTTGACAATCAAAAATAAACAAGTGTTTTTGTATCCCAATGGTATATATTTAGCAGACATTTTCATATTTTGCCTCCATTCAATTAAATACATATTCCTGTTTAACATTCTCTATACATTTTATACATAAAATATGTAAAAATACAGTAATAGGTTCATTTATTGCACATACAAAGTAAATTATGCTTGCATTTCTCCTTGCTCATCATTACACAAGTATCCTCTGCAATATATTATTGGCCTGAATATTTTAATATAATCCAAGTTTACTAGTATACTGAAATATTAAGGAATAGAAAATCTGTTATTCATAGTGCATTCTAAATTTATTCCAAGTATCATCTGCCTCACAAAGTTCCCTGGTTTAATCTATCATATGTAAACCATTGAGGAAAAAGATAAAATACTTCATTTCGAAATTAAGTATTTTGAAATTCTAGACTTCTTTTCAACACACTGCTGTTCCCAACAGGCAAATCAAGTTCTCATTGTGCCTTATACATAAAACTCACAGCGACTCTCGAGTTGCTAAGCGAAACCCTTTCCTTGGGAAGTACTGGCCTGAAACTTTGTAGCCTAAATTCCAATAGATCCAGGTTTTACAGTGTGCAGTTCCAAGATTTAGCCAGAAGATGGTGCCACTTGCACTGCTCAGTTACCATACTACAATAGTATCAGATTTCCTTCTATGGTGCTTCCTTATCTAAGGAAGTGTTTTACAGTCAGAGGTCTGATTTCAGTCTGAACCACAACTACACTAACATGGGCATGCAAGTATAGAGAAAAAGAAGTCAAAGGTCAGGAGCCATTTCAAAAGGCTTAAAACTTTGAAACGTATGGGGGGAAAGCAAAGAGGGAGAGGGAGAATATGTGATGGTGGAGCGTGTCTGTTATTGGGATACTGAATTCTAATTCTAGGGCTGAATATAAATGCAAGAGGTGAAAACCTGAGGTAGTACAAGGAGATTGCAAGGGAGATTCGGGCAGAGATCCTTTTTCCAAAAATCACAGAAAACCACTCAACTATGATAGCTCCAGAAGCAGATAGCTAATTCGGCTTTTGTAGCATGAGCAGAACCCATATACTGTTCATTTGCTATCATGAGCCAGCCAAAGCGAAGCATATTTAAAGCCCACTGATTTTAATGTGAGCATTAAAAAAGTGTAGTTAACTCCCTTTTAATTTGACAGAATTTAACTTTGGATTGCGTGAATTTTAAAGGATGCTTTTTAGAAAGGTGCCACTGAATTTTTTAAATATAATGTCTTTATTTCATGTAGAAACCAAAACATAAATCACATTCCAGAGCTTGTGTATGCATTCTTCAGAACTCCCGTACCGATGAATAGGTACCATTTCCTTTCAGTGTAAGAGGTTTTAACCCCTGTTGAAACAGATAACAAATTCCTGTATGCACTTGAATCTTCATGTCTTATCCCCAAAGTGCTGGAATGCAGTATTTAAAATAAATTCTGGATATGATTGTGCATAAAAGGGTACATCTGAGTAAGCTACATTGTTCTAAATGTGCATGGGTGAGTGATGGATTTGTTGGGATAGATACGTAATCTGGAAATGATCACTCACTGAAACTGATTAATTTACTTTAAATTATCAGATTAAATGTGGATCATCATGGATTACTACAGGTCACAACAACTCTCTCTCCAGTGCTGGGATTATAGCATAATATCAATAAATTATCATTAAAATTGGAATTAGTGAGGTGGGTATGGAGACATTCTGGATGTATTCTGCAAGAAACTACTCAGAGATAGATGGATACGTATGTGCATGACACACGCACTGCTGTCCCATTATACTGCTTGTTAAATTGACTCTTTTGTTTTTAGCAGGCAGTGGGTTATATCCAACAGTGTTGCTCTGCTGGTAAGCAAAGCTGCTGTGACTGGAAAGGGAAACAATTTCCCATGATTCCTCCTCCCTCTTGCAGCCCCTTACTTCCCTTAAATATGCTCTGGAAGCCCCCCCACCCCACGCCAAACTGCTTTCCTCCCCATTCCATTGATGGAAGCCTTACCATTGGCTAAGACACATAACTGGCTGGAACCCAATGGCTACAATTTAAAGAGTATCCTAGAATATGAGGGGTTCATTGCACAGGAGAAACTTGGATTGTCCTGAAGCTGAAAAGGAGCATCCACAAAGAGATTATAATTTTTCTTTAAAATTCTCCAAGTCCTAAAAGTAGATCATGTGGTGCACAGGTAAAAAATAAGAAGTAAAAAAACTGCATTTCACATGCAGAGCTAGTCCCACTGTCCTCTGCACAACAGAAATAATATGCATAAATCCATATTATTGAGGACAGTTATAAACAGCAGCCCTGATCCTTTGTAAGAGACAGCAATATACCCCCACCCCATATTTAATAGGAAAAAAAGTTGAGTACAGTCGGTAGAGTTTATATTGTGTAAATCACAGAAACTAAGAAAATGTATAATTATAAGTTATCCAGTCACCACCCTAAAATGTTGGGTGTGCAGTAAATCAGCATGCTTGATTATATGATGCTTTGCAGATAAAAATGGCAGAGAACATAATGTACGACTAGAAAGTATATTTGGATATCTATAAGCAAATGCAAAACACTACTAAACCTTAGGCTACGTAAGTACAATCCTGGTAACAACACACACAACATAACAGCCTGTTTTTGACTATGTAACTTGTATTTCAATCACAATTCAACATATAATATCTCACAAAGTGTAATTCCATAGACCAACACATCATGCAAACAGAACATATCAAGAGAAATTAAAGTCCAATGGATGGTCAGGAGAGTTAGAATCTATACTGCCTCTCTGTTTAAAAAGGAACTTTGGCCAGTGATTGGATTTATTTTGTTCCATGTTTCCGTCATACAAGAATATGGTATGTAAACTTGTTTAATTTGTATGTTATGTTACTTAGTTTGTATAAGGATTATGTTACATGATGTTTGTTTAATTTAGAGTATGCACAGCTGACGAAGCCCGGTTGGGCAAAACAAGGTATTATCCTGGAATCCTTGTCGTGCCATACCTTCAAGTTTTCCATCTGATCTGATATCTACATACAAGGAATGTTAGAATCCTCAAAGCAGCGACACAGTCATACCTTGGGTTGAAGTAGCTTCGGGATGAATATTTTTGGGTCGCACTCCGCGGCGACCCGGAAATAACGCAGACGCTCAAAATGACGTCATGCGCGGAAGCGGCGAAACGCAACCCGCGCAGACGCGTCTTACGTTTACTTCAGGATGCGAACTGGGCTACGGAATGGATCCGTTCGTATCCAGAGGTACCACTGTACGTGGAAAATCATAAGATAAGCATATCATATTGTGGTTATTGCCAATATGCCAATTTAGGAACCGAATGGACTTGTGAGATATTATATGTTCAATTGTGCTTGAAATAGAAGTTACATAGTCAAAAACAGCCTGTTGCATTGTGTTTGTTGTTACTATATCTATAAGCAAAGTCAAATGTTCTGAAAAAGTAGCATAGTGACTATAGTCATGGTGCATAACTGAATATACTCCCATGTCAAGACTCCTTAATGTGAAAAGGGAGCACATAAGGTAGAAAGGTTCTGTTTTAATGGTTCTGTTCTAATCTACTCCCTGATGTACTCAACTTTCTGCATATAGAACTCAACATGCATTCAGAAGAGAATCAGTTCTAGAAGAACTGTGCAACATGCCTTTTTTTAAATATATGAACTGACAGAATTGTAAAGTTAGAAGGGACCCCGAGGGTCATCCAGTCCAGCCCCCTGCAATGCAGGAATCTCAACTAAAGCATACACAACAGAGTAGAACTCAATTGCTGAGCTTGCAACTTAAACTACAGCAATGTTTTAAAGGAACACGATTAGTGAATGGCACAGGCTAACTCTTAATGGTTGCACAAACAGAAAGCCTGTGCAATCTCTCTCTCTCTTCCCCACTCCCTTCTATACTCCCCCGAAAAAGCCTTCTCCAAAGGAGAGGGCTGCACAGTGAGGGTTGTGTTATACTAGCTTGCAGTGGGAGGGGGGAAATCACCAAAATTAGGTGGAATAATTTTGCTCTAGTCTCTGCTGTACAGTCCTCTGCCTCCCCTTTTTGCAAGAGAAAGGTGGAGAAAGAGACTGCTTATGTGAGCTGCAACCCTACTTCTGTATTAAGGAAAAATCAGGCACAACTCCAGTTCATTTCTCAATTCATGTTTTTTAAAATTTTGCTTATCCGAAACTGAAATTTTACTACAGTATTCAGTTTTCAAGCACATTGTTTCAAATGCATATTGGGGATTTAAATAATGAGCATGTGGGCTTATATTCAGGGAAACATGAAGTTATTTCCACTTACACATGAGGTGATTTTCTGTTCCTCCACTCTGGTGGCAGCTCAACATGCCCCTTCCAAAAGCAGCAACATAGGGTGCTGAAACTGCATCCTCTGCTCTTTGATGGGCAGCTGCCAATCAGCATAGTAAGCTACCCTACTTATGTGTGCATCTAGGTGCTTTGTGCATGCACCAGCTTCTCAGAATGCAAGGCATTGTTTTTAAAGTAAGAAATCATGGTAAATTTTGTTTTAGAGAACAGATAAAAGCACAATATTTACATGTACTGCTGCATTTAAGAAAACACAAAAATAACTTAGACTTTCAGTATTGATTACAGCTACAGTATTCTTTCATAGAAAAGCAAGTAAGCTTGTGAATTTAATACTCTTGATTCTGTAACTGCTTGTACATGGGTATCACTGACATATACCCACTGTCCTGCAGTGGCTCCTACAGAGTCTTTCAAACCTGAAATGCAAAAAAACAAAACAAAAAGAGTTATTAATTACCATCATAGTGCAAAAGAGAATACAATATGACTAAGCCAGTAACTGTAAGAATTTTGAAGGTTTGCTATTGTATAAAATTCACTGAAACTTTGTTTTCATATTCTCAGTACTGCCAGCTTTGAAAATTGTCTTAGCAAAAGAGTACAAATGAGGAAAGGCAGTGTTTTCCCAACTGCATGTTGAAGTGAGCTAGGGTGGCCTTGAAAACTGAAGCTACTTTGTTGGATACTTCCACTGCTCTGTGCTTGGGCAGGGAGACAAGGGCCAGTAACTGGGGGCAGGGGGACAGAGAAGAAATGGAAATAAAAGTGCACAGAGCACCAAAACCCCACTACATGAGCAGTGGATTTCTCCTCCTTTCTAGCCTCTTGAGATTTCACTAGGAACTTGTCCATGTTACAAATACATTTCTGCTTCTGTGCAGGCTACACACTGATATTTAAAAAAAGAGAAAACTTAGCTTCTGAAGATACCCATTTTATGGGCCTGCTTTGTAAATTCAGAATCATTGAGTCTACAGCACAAATATCCAGCGGTCCTGGATACTACACAGAGTCCTGAACAATGTTAAATGACATATTATCTCCAATGTAGAAGATACAAGATTTTAGCAGTAAATGTTAAGAAGGGCCCTGATGACCCATCAAGTCCAGCACTCTTTTGTCATGGTGGCTAACCAGATGCCTATGAGAAGCCTATGAGCAGAACCTAAGTGCAATAGTGCTCTCCCCACTGACTTCCAACAACTGGTATTCAGAGCCTTACTACTTCCAACAGAGTCATCATGACTACTAGCCATTCATGGCCTTACTGTCCATGCGCCTGCCTAATATTTTAATGCCATCCAAGTTGGTGGCCATTATTACTACCTTGTGTGGGAGAGAATTCCATTGTTTTAATTATCATGTGCTGTGTGAAGAAGTACTTCCTTCAGTATGTCCTGAATTTTCCAGCATCCAGATTCAAAAGTTACTATTTATGACCTGGAAATCTTGAATGTGCAAATTATTGCAAGCGTAAGAAACGGAATGTCTTAATTGTCCTTTTGCTGGAAAAAGGTGGGCTGGATCTAAAAGATAAATGGTTATTGTAGCCTGCAGAAGTACTGAACTGATAAAACCAACTGCGTGATACCGAGAAAAGGGCATGCATTTAATGTACTAGATGTGCATGTCCCCAAAATACATCATTTTATTTAGGTACATACCTTGAACATTTCTGTTGCTAGAAATGTGTTCCAAAATCTTTTTGGATGGTGCTCTGACTTTCACATATGCTGCATAGTGACCTCCTCGCATGGACCCACTATGCTCCACTATTCCATAAAGAGAATAGAGAACTTTCCCACCATCTGCCACATTCTTCATTGCAAAAACAAAAGAGAGACAGAAAGGGGGAAATGTGATTTCTATGCAGTGAGTTTTGAGAACATACTCAGCTTAAAAATATAACAATTAGCAAAAACAGTGACAAGCCTTCACTAATTCTACATCTTAGGCTAGCAAAAGGTGTGGTTTTTTTAAGCTATTACCAATTCAATACAGCTATCTTGACTTGGCAGAGAAATGAGGCTTTCTGTAATTTAAGGGGAAGCCTTAGGCTTCACTTGAAAACAAAGACAGCTGTAAAAACTGAAGCCTAAAATTATCTTTGAAGTACTGTATAAATTGAAATGGTGCTTCTGACATGCCATACCTTGCAAGAAGCAGAACAAAACGGAGCCAAGTCCAAAACAAGAGGGAAATCCACATGACGGTTTACTTTCCTTAGACTCATACCAGCCTGAAGAAGAAATGAAATATTTACTGTTTCTACTTGAGTGCCACCTGAATCCAGCTGTACTGCAAAAGCACAGTACTGAACTTTTTAAATTCAAGAATTCTGAATCGACTGCAATGGCAAGAACAGTATACATACACTGACAAATTTATTTATTTACTTGTTACGTTGTTAAGAAAATTGCTAAATTCAGTCATGAAGAAATGCAACATAGAAGGCTAAATTGCAGTACCACAAAGAGAAAGGCTGCATCTGTTGAAATTATGTATTGTACAGAACTAAACTGCATTTTAACAAAATCCTATAAATCTAAAGACCCACTTAACATAATGGCTTAGTTATTTCTACCTTATTTATTTATAAACCACACAGTCATAGAAAATATAACAAGGCAGTACACAACATTAAGAGCCAACAAATCCTACTCAGAGTAGACTCTTTGAAATTCATGAACCTTTGTTAGTCATGTGTGTTAACTTCAATGGGGTCTGGTCAGAGTAGGATTAGCAATGGTTACCACCCTAAAACACAATTTTCTTTGGCTGTGTATAAAAGGATCAAGTCTTTGATATTTCTTCCACAGTCAAAATGTGACATGGATGAGGATAATTTTCATCAGCAGAAGAATCACTAGTCACTCTGGAGAAAATACAGTTTTACAGAAGTTCAGTACAGTCCAAAATTATAACTCCTTTCAATAACACCTTATTTCAAGACTTTACCTGATGAAATCTTTTCAGATGGAGAACAAGAACAGCAGGAACCGAAGAAATCAACAGCTGCTTCCTGGCATTTGTATATACACCTTCTATTTTCTTTTCTGTACAGAAAAAAAAATACCAATTTAAAAAGCATGGCAGTATTTTTTATTTTCTGTAGTATTTTAAGTATGCATACAATCCCCACAAAAATCCAGAAAGATGAATGTTTAGTAATAGTCCTATATTCCTATTTTTCAGATGGCAGCTGAGGTTAAATAAGCAATGATTTCCCTAAAGTCACCAACACAGCTAAATATCTGAGCCAAAAGTCTCCAAGATCTAATTCCATTAGACTTTCTACTGAGAACACTGGCTCAGTGAACATATTGAATGTTCAAAAATGGTCAGAAGGACCTCTCTTTTTTTGCTGGATATTTTGGACATAATATTGGAGAAAAAATATTTCAGATTTGATTATTAATTTTATAGTCAAACTAAAGGAATGGCTCTGGGAAGTCCTGTTGCCTCTAGCACAGCAAATTTATGTAAGTCCTACTTCAATAGCAACTATCAGTTCTGAAAAGAAGAAAAACCTTCATGTACAGTACAGGAAGTATATGATATTACTGCTCATCAGGACTGTGTGCTTTCCCCATGTTTTATACAGGTGAACATGGATGATATTCAGTCATATGAACTTACAACAGACACGGTGTTCGATGTTATGATTTATAACTCACACATACAAATTTGTGTAAAAAATTTACAGTAAATCCACTTTTAAAACAGATAGATACAGTCATGGAAGAAACACATCAATTTTTAATTGGCCCGGACACTCAAAACAGTGTTTCCATGCACTGAAGCAATATATCTCTGATTATCGGGTACTAAGGGCAAACAACTTGTGGAAGTAGACAGACCTCAGTCTGGTCCAGCAAGTCATATTGCTAAACTCCTAAATTATGTTCTGAAGGGAGTAAGTTTCTGCCAGAGAAAATTCAGCTAGAGGCAACTATTGCCACCTAGCCACTCTCCAACTGCATTATTTCCCATGTTTACAAATCACAAGACAAATCTCCATCTCTTTCACGTTGGAGTGATTTTGCTGAGAGGAACTGGGAGACATCAATAGAAGAAGAAAAACACTGTAAATGCATTTTGGCCACAAGAGGGCATTAATATACAAATACAAACTAATGAAAGATGGTGACAAATGTCGTATTTATTTAGGTCGTCTAGAATATATAAATCACACATGCATGTATAGACAAACCTATTTATGCTACTGGAATAAATTACATATCTGGGGAATCTGCATAAATTTCATCAATCACAAGCCTTGTATTATATGCCAATTAGAGTTAAGGTTTTGTGGAGTTTCTTGTTTTTTTTAAATTTGAAGTGCTTTGAATGTATCACATCAATATGTAATTGAGTGCATTTGTAGCCAAAATGGCATTATTCACACAGAAGAGGGACGTTATTAACATGCTCTGGAGAATCTCAAGTTCTGTAGAGAGACAGCCAAAGAGGACTGAGCTTGCCTGATTGGGCATAGAATGACAACCAACTGTCCCGAATCCTGCACGGGAGCACTGCACACCACAACCTTATGTTGCAGGCCCCATTTGTGCTTGTGTCATACAAATATAATGGTTTGTATTGAGGTCAAAAAGATTTGCAAAGACATGGTGAGATGAACAGGTTGCCCTCAAAAATGCACATAAGTTCAGTCTCTTAAATGTCACTGGTTGTGTTCTGTGGTGCAATCATACAGCTTTTCAGGGTCTCTTGGTTATTCAGCCATAATCCAAAGGACTATTTTAGGCTGATCAAGGTCTTGGAAATGCCCAAAGAGAGTTCTGAACTTTATCTCTGGAGAGCGGACTTTCATGCCAGGTGACAAAAGGTCTTTGAAATTCCTCTCTGTTTCAAATGCAGTTTACCATGCAGGATGGTGGCTGCTTTTGAAGGCATATAATACATTCCCCATCCCCCCACAAGTGTGCCAGAATCATACACTCCTTTGGACCCTAGAAAGTTGTCTATGTGAAACAATATACTCAGCCACCATTTCATTACCTGTGAAATTTCCTTTCTTCTGCTGCTTCTGTTTCCGTTCCGTACACTTCTCACACAAAAGTTTGTTGTTTCCCATTAAGAGCTCCACATATGTAAACTGGTAGAGGCATGACTGGACTGAACATTCTTTAGAACTAGTTATGTAACACTGAGAAAGAGTCTGGAAAGCATTTTGAGGGTTTTGCAGTAACGTGGGGTTCTCTGCTGAAACGTCTATGTTGTTGGACAGACTTGACAGCTGATCTCTACTGAGAGTCTCTTCAGTCTCACTGACACCGCTACCCAAGCAGAGGTTTGATAAGCCAGTAGTAAGTCCCTCTGTACCGCCATCACTTGATTTGTTACACTGTGATTTAATGTTTGCAGATAAATGTTTATGCTCATCAGTGCACACACCAGGTGTGCTACAAGCTCTGCTGGAAGCAGTTTGCTTAGAATGACTTTCGCTTTCAGAGGCCTCACTGTCTGCACCAATGCTACTTTCAGAATGACTTGCTTCTTTTTCACTGCCTTCAGTCTGACTTCCATTTGCTGCAGATTCCATTACCGAACTGCTGTCTCCTGTATATGGAACAGCAGATCTGCCTTCGCCTTTAGTGTTTCTGACTTTTTTGTGCATGATAAAATGTCTTGTTTCTTCTTCAGCAGAGGAGGAATTTTTGGCAAATCTTCTTTCATGATTTTCTTGGTTCTGTCAATTTCCACATCATTAGCAAAAGGAAGGAAAAAAACCCAAACGTAAGTCTGTTGAAAATCCATAAAAGCATTGCATTAACTCTTAAAAGCATATTGAAAAGATGCGTTTTAAAAATAAAAATAAAAAACAGTATTTATGCATTTGCTTTAAAATGTCTTTGGCGATGTATTCTAACCTGAAATATCCTACCTTTCTGAGACAGAAAAACCCTTTAACCTATGTTATGGAAACCCTACAGCCCCTCCCAGGTCAGCAGAAGGGGCTTCTTGGTAGTTCCACTACCCTCAGGAGTTTGGGTGGTGGTGGTCCTGGAGAGGGCATTCTCTATGGCAGACCCCAATATCCTCGTGGATTTCCATGGTCTTTATATAAGATGACAACAAAACCAGCCACAGAAGGCACAAAGACATATGTTTTGATAATGGTTTTGAGGGGATTCCTTGCACAAATGATGATGATCCATAAGTATCTGTACATTGGATCCATGTTTTTGCATGGCAGTGCTGGAAAGCTCTGGATTGTGATGTTTACAGATCAGTGAACACAGACACAGCTGACCAGTTATTTGATAGGAGTTGCAGGGCAGTCCAGTTTCCTTTCCCCAAATAACTCACCTCCCCCCATACCCTTCTCAGTTACTCCACCTTCTGGTTAAGCTACTCAGGTACAAATAAGCTCTGAAAAGTATATAGAGCTGAAAGAGGTAGTGCCTAAAGGTGTAAAGGGACCCCTGACCATTAGGTCCAGTTGTGGCTGACTCTGGGGTTTTATTGGCCGAGGGAGCTGGTGTACAGTTTCTGGGTCATGGGGCCAGCATGACTAAGCCGCTTCTAGTGAACCAGAGCAGCGCACGGAAGCGCCGTTTACCTTCCCGCCGGAGCGGTACCTATTTATCTACTTGCACTTTGACATGCTTTCGAACTGCTAGGTTGGCAGGAGCAGGGATCGAGCAACGGGAGCTCACCCCATCGCGGGGATTTGAACCGCCGACCTTCTGATCGGCAAGTCCTAGGCTCTGTGGTTTAACCCACAGTGCCACCCGTGTCCCTAGGTAGTGCCTAGGATATCTTAAATTTAATGCATTAATTTAGTATTGCAAACAAAAATATTTAGTTACTAACCAAACTTAAAGCTTAAATTCAATTTTTGATTCCATGCAATTCAGACTTAGATTCTATCTGTAATAAAATCTCTTACGCTTTCAAAATCAATTTATCTTAAGGGCTTGTAAAACTTCTGCAATAAATAAAGAAAAAACAGTGGCAGCTCATTCCTCTCATGACTCCAATTCTACAATATTTCATGGATGGATTATTCTTAACATAAAGCTATTTTGGCTGGTTTGAGCAGTAAGTGGGATATGAAAGCATAATAAAAATGAACGTGTACAACTTAAGTAAAACTGAAAGTGTTTAAAAATCCATCTTGAGAACTATATGAACACTATTATACATTTATCAACACTACAAAGTTTAACTATGATTAATAAAAGCAGCATTAGGCTCAGCAAAAAGGATTTAAAAGCCTGCCTTCCAATGAAGTGTTGGGTTTTTTCCAAATGCCCTTGGATATTCAGATATAGCTGGGCTTTCTGTCATCCTTGGCTAAGGAAAGAGGTTCCCAACACATGGTGTTTGGAATTGGCAGTGCCCTATCTCAAAATAAATTTTCTAGTAAATATAAAGACGGTAAATATCCCTTAGGTGATAGTCCTAAATTACCTCAGCTGGAACTAAAGTCCACTGAATTCAACCGGGCACACATACAAGTTTATGTTTATATGACCAAGGGGACCAAGAAAGCTTTCAACTTGTTGTTGTTGTTGTTGTTGTTGTTGTTTAGTCGTTTAGTCGTGTCCGACTCTTCGTGACCCCATGGACCAGAGAACGCCAGGCACCTCTGTCCTCCACTGCCTCCCGCAGTTTGGTCAAACTCATGCTGGTAACCTCGAAAACACTATCCAACCATCTCGTCCTCTGCCGTCCCCTTCTCCTTGTGCCCTCCATCTTTCCCAGCATCAGGGTCTTCTCCAGGGAGTCTTCTCTTCTCATGAGGTGGCCAAAGTACTGGAGCCTCAGCTTCACAATCTGTCCTTCCAGTGAGCACTCAGGGTTGATTTCCTTCAGTATGGAGAGGTTTGATCTTCTTGCAGTCCATGGGACTCTCAAGAGTCTCCTCCAGCACCATAATTCAAAAGCATCAATTCTTCGGCGATCAGCCTTCTTTATGGTCCAGCTCTCACTTCCATACATCACTACTGGGAAAACCATAGCTTTAACTATACGAACCTTTGTTGGTAAGGTGATGTCTCTACTTCTCAAGATGCTGTCTAGGCCTGTCATTGCCCTTCTCCCAAGAAGCAGGCGTCTTTTAATTTCGTGGCTGCTGTCACCATCTGCAGTGATCATTGAGCCCAAGAAAGTAAAATCTCTCACTACCTCCATTTCTTCCCCTTCTATCTGCCAGGAGGTGATGGGACCAGTGGCCATGATCTTCGTTTTTTTGATGTTGAGCTTCAGACCATATTTTGCGCTCTCCTCTTTCACCCTCATTAAAAGGTTCTTTAATTCCTCCTCACTTTCTGCCATCAAGGTTGTGTCATCTGCATATCTGAGGTTGTTGATATTTCTTCCGGCAATCTTAATTCCAGCTAGGGATTCATCCAGCCCAGCCTTTCGCATGATGAATTCTGCATATAAGTTAAATAAGCAGGGAGACAAAATACAGCCTTGTCGTACTCCTTTCCCAATTTTGAACCAATCAGTTGTTCCATATCCAGTTCTAACTGTAGCTTCTTGTCCCACATAGAGATTTCTCAGGAGACAGATGAGGTGATCTGGCACTCCCATTTCTTTAAGAACTTGCCATAGTTTGCCGTGGTCGACACAGTCAAAGGCTTTTGCATAGTCAATGAAGCAGAAGTAGATGTCTTTCTGGAACTCTCTAGCTTTCTCCATAATCCAGCGCATGTTTGCAATTTGGTCTCTGGTTCCTCTGCCTCTTCTAAATCCAGCTTGCACTTCTGGGAGTTCTCGGTTCACATACTGCTTGAGCCTTCCTTGTAGAATTTTAAGCATAACCTTGCTAGCGTGTGAAATGAGTGCAATTGTGCGGTAGTTGGAGCATTCTTTGGCACTGCCCTTCTTTGGGATTGGGATGTAGACTGATCTTCTCCAATCTTCTGGCCACTGCTGAGTTTTCCAAACTTGCTGGCATATTGAGTGTAGCACCTTAACAGCATCATCTTTTAAAATTTTAAATAGTTCAGCTGGAATACCATCACTTCCACTGGCCTTGTTATTTGCAGTGCTTTCTAAGGCCCATTTGACTTCACTTTCCAGGATGTCTGGCTCAAGGTCAGCAACCACACTACCTGGGGTATACGAGACATCCATTTCTTTCTGGTATAATTCCTCTGTGTATTCTTGCCACCTCTTCTTGATGTCTTCTGCTTCTGTTAGGTCCTTTCCACTTTTGTCCTTTATTATGGAAATCTTTGTACGAAATGTTCCTTTCATATCTCCAATTTTCTTGAACAGATCTCTGGTTCTTCCCATTCTATTGCTTTCCTCTATTTCTTTGCATTGCTCGTTTAAGAAGGTCTTCTTGTCTCTCCTTGCTATTCTTTGGAAATCTGCATTCAATTTCCTGTATCTTTCACCATCTCCCTCGCATTTTGCTTGCCTTCTCTCCCCCGCTATTTGTAAGGCCTCATTGGACAGCCACTTTGCTTTCTTGCATTTCCTTTTCATTGGGATGGTTTTCGTTGCTGCCTCCTGTATAATGTTACGAGCCTCCATCCATAGTTCTTCAGGCATTCTGTCCACCAAATCTAAATCCTTAAACCTGTTCCTCACTTCCACTGTGTATTCATAAGGGATTTGACTTAGATTGTATCTTACCGGCCCAGTGGTTTTTCCTACTTTCTTCAGTTTAAGCTTGAATTTTGCTATAAGAAGCTGATGATCTGAGCCACAGTCAGCTCCAGGTCTTGTTTTTGCTGACTGTATAGAGCTTCTCCATCTTTGGCTGCAGATAATATAATCAATCTGATTTCGATGCTGCCCATCTGGTGATGTCCATGTGTAGAGTCGTCTCTTGTGTTGTTGGAAAAGCGTGTTTGTGATGACCAGCTTGTTCTCTTGACAGAACTCTATTAGCCTTTGCCCTGCTTCGTTTTGATCTCCAAGGCCAAACTTGCCAGTTGTTCCTTTTATCTCTTGACTCCCTACTTTAGCATTCCAATCCCCTATAATGAGAAGAACATCCTTCTTTGGTGTCACTTCTATAAGGTCTTGTAAGTCTTCATAGAATTGGTCAATTTCAGTTTCTTCAGCACAAGTAGTTGGTGCTTTCAACTAGCAACAAGAAACTTTCTAAATGAAAAGTGAACCATTTAACTATAGAGTGTAAAGATCTCTTTAGGTCATTTACACACTCCTCCTCAGATGTATTTCTCTTTATTTTAATTCAGACTTTGAATTCTAAAATTAATCAGCCTCTAGACCCTATTAGAATTTTCCCAACTTGCTGTATTATTATGGGTAAGTCACTGATCTAAAAATGGGAACGGCTTCCATTAATTTCTATGGCTCAAAGCTTATACTCTTAAAAGCCTTTCTAAACAATCAGGAGGAAGGGAATTGCACTTTGTTGCATGGGATCCAAAATACCCTTCCTTACAGTAGCACTTGTATTGGCTGCATCACATTTTCCTAGTGCTCAAATCACAGCCTATGTTGCTCATCTCCCAGCAAGCAAGGTCTTTGGACTGAAAATTCTGCCAGGAATGTGGCTGAGCAAGTTTCATGGGCCACCAACAGGCCATCAACATTTCAGGAAATGGAAGAGTCCAAGCCTGTACCCCAGAGTAGGGGACCCACTACCAATACCTCCAGGCTCCTGATCCTGATATACTCATCCTCACTGCTGCTGCTGCTGCTTGTTTATCCACCCTCTTGAAAGGAACAAGCAAGGAGAAGGAGCAGAAACCCAGAATGCATCACTGATTAGCTCAGAGGACTGGGCCAGTGGGAGAGGTAAGCAAGTGAGAAACAACAGCAAGGTGGAGGGCCATCTCATGCAGTATCTTGCCTCAAAGTACCAAAAAGCAGCACTTGGTACTATCAGTGACTTACTGATACTGCTGATGACATTCTTGATCACCCCATCCCATGTTTGAGACTGCACAAAAGAGACTTGCATGAAAGTTGAAACTGACTGCTTTCCTGCAGGCAAACTATTGGGGGGTGGGGTGAAACTCTTGGTATTTACAATTATTCAATTCCCATTGAAGGATTTCCCAAATAGCCCCTGAAATTCAGTTCCCTGTATTGCTAGCTCTGGATTCCTCCACATACAGTCTGAGCATTCCCACTTGTCTTGCCTTTTAAAAATAAGAAGGGGGGAAGGGAACGCAGCACAACTATTATTCTCCATGCATTGTACATGGCCTCAATTTCTCACTGCTACCTCTGAATCAATATGGATTTCCCCCCCAAAGATTAAAACATAGCAGGGGCAGACTGTGGCCTGATGGTCTCACCACAATTCTTTTAGTGAGCTTTGCCACTATACAAGTGGGAGAATGTTTGAAGGAAGCCTTGTGGTCCAGTTTCTGAAACTGGAAAAATAAAAAAAGCATCTCCTAATTCCAGACTCCATTAAAAAAAGGGGGGGGAGAGTTTCTACAAATTTGCATGACTGCATACAAAGAGATGCCAATTAGAAGATTTTGTGCTAAGAGCAAATGCATCAAAATCTGAAACAGACAACAAACATAAAAATCAAAGCATTTGTGTGTGTATGGTAGCTGGGGGGGGGAGAAGGGGGGGAGAGAAAGAGCACAATAATGGAAGGGAATGGAAAAATAAAAAGCATAAATAGCCATTGAAACCTTAATGCCATCCAAAAATAAATAAGTAGGTTTTAAGATTTTCAGCAATGGTATTTTTAAAGTCAGTGGATTAAAAGAACGACTAGGAGATGGGGAATCCTGCCAGACTGCCTTAGAGGCCTCACGCTCACCACTCAGCTGTTAAGCAAAATATTTTTTCATCTGTCAAATGCTGAAGGATATAGGTTAAAATTTTAAATGAAAAATGGTCTGAAGTATTCTATTTTCAATAAATGATCTAAACATAAAAGCTTTCCTTGTAAAATAATCTACAGTAGAATATTTGCAGCAAAAAATATCAGCATCTCACATTGTATTAGCACATCATATCTGCAGCATGCTGTGCCACCATCAGGAAGAACCATGTTAAGAGGCTGAACTATGGTTCATAGGCCCTTGGGCCACTGGAGGCTGAGCACATCATGGAAGCCATGTTCCAAGTCTCCTGGGAGACTGTGTTGGCTGCACTTCTCATATAGTACACCCTGCCAACTGATCCACCAAATGGCATGAAGGCTGACTTGTCTGCTCTCTTGGCCAGCCCTGCACTGCCTGCAATTGCAGCCAGAAGCAAACTTGGACAACACTAGAGGAAAGCAGGGAGGAGGGCACAGAGTGTGGAGAATGAATTTGAAAAGTAGCTTTTTATTTTATTTTATTTTATTTTAAGAAAGAAAGATAATTTTTAAACCCTTTTTTTAAAAAAAAAATCACCTACAGACACACACACATACAATATTTATAGGTGTGGGTGTGAATATATCACACACATTTAAGTTTCATAAATACAGTACTTTAAAATGTATTAACACCACATTATGAGCCCCGGAAGTATTCGGTGTACATATATCAAAAAATCTGCAATACAGTGCTGTAGAAGAGAGACCTATTCAAACCAAATTTGCAGCTACTGCAAATTTCCATAAAAATGTGATTTGTTATACAACTACTTGAACTACAGATCAGCAATGCTGTTGCATTCTTACCTTATCTTTTGTTAACAAATGTTTTCTAGACAATTTAGATTGTTGATTATTCAGAGCAGTAACAGAAGAACAGTTGTATTCAACATCTGCTTCTTGGATATGTTTACCTCTGCTTGTCCTCCCAAAAGGAACAGGTTTTGAGATCTGGAAAATACACATGGTTATTCAAGGTAAAACATACAATCTCCTATATAAAAAAATATCTTTCCCCCCCCTACCTTTTCCAAACAAGAAAGTGCTGGCTTATATCAATATGCACAGGGTAAATTAGACATTTGACACTTTAAAAAATATATATCTGGTTAGTTTACTGGTCAAGTCCTAATCATATCGTGTAAAATAATATTAATGTGTTTAAAAATTTAACTAGATTGTGTTAATAATTACAAAGACATGTATCTTCTAGAAAACTTCACAAAATTACTGCTACCAGAAACTTGAGAGAGTAGCAAAGGTCAAGGCTTTCCTTTTAAAAATCAAATACAATGGGCTAAATCAGCCTTTTCCAAGCTCAGGTCCCTAGTTGTTGTTGGTATACAGCCCACATCAACTCCAACCATCAGTCATGTTTGAAGGGAATAATGAAGGTTGCATCTGGGCACCCAAGGCTACAGAAGGCTGGGCTAGGAGGTAGTCCTAAGCCTTGAGCACTTGCAATCTATGCAGGGTTGCTCCTTCAAGAACTCCAGAAGCTGCCTTATACTCAGTCAGGCTACTGTTTCATCTTGCTCAGTAACTAGCAGTGACTTTCCAGTTTTCAAATGGGGTTTTCTCTGTAGATGTAGGGACTGAACCTGGAACCTTCTACATGCAAAGCACATGCTCTGCTAATAGAGCTGCAGCCCTTCTCCAAGAGCTATGGTCCTGCCCTCAAAATGTTCCGGCAACTGTAGCTAAGTGTCTATGAACAGCTGTAGAATTTCCAAACATAAATCAAGTAGTCCCTGAGCATTTTCAGAGCACATTCATCTATTATAAATTCATTTGGGTATTTTATACCCTGCTTTTAGGATTAAAATTTCTCAAAGCCCTTTTTTGTTAAGTTCACGGAGAACTGATGTCTGTCTCACCATTAGGCTGACTACCTAGGATGGCTGCAGTGTGAGAGGTGTAAATCAGCAGTGACTTAGGAGGCTGTCTGAAGTAGGGGAAGAAGCTCAATAAACCAGGGTTAGGGAACTTGTGATGCCCCTCCTCCAGCTGTTGTTGGACTCCTAACTCCAATCGACTTCGAGCAGCACGGCAAATGGTCAGAGAAGAGTTTGAGTCCAGCGACAGTTGGGATCTCCACCAGTTCTCCATCCCTGCAATATGTGAAATCTAAGTATTTCCTACAAAATGGTGACATCATTGCCTTATTAAGGAGTGCATGCATTTGCACATACATATTCATTACATACAAGTGGTCAAACATGTAGTAAATTGACCAGCTTTCCAACTCCAGAACAAGTATAAAAAGTATAAAATTGCTTGAAAAAGAAGACACACACACAAAGTAAACCCACAACCCACAAGTAAAAGATCCTGCAAGCTGAATGTAGAGATTTAGCCAACTCCACCTAGCTTTCTTCACTGCACCTTCCATAGTCATTACATGCTGGTTTCTCTGTTGAGAGATACAGTGCTGTTTGCTAATCTATTTTACATAGCAGGGTCCTAGGGTTTTAAAGGTCCCCTCCACCTGCTTGACTGGCCATGTACCACCTGCTTCAAGGCATATCCTTCCTTTCTTTTCTATTGGTGACTGGTTAAAGTAATACAGTACAGCTGAAAGTGTGTACTCACATATGCTTGTTTTTAATAAATTTCAATTCACAGAAAAATGTGGTAGATTTGTACATGCATATGGGCTATCTAGTCCAAATCAGTAGCACTAGCCTAAGGAGATCATATATTGCAGAAAAGCAAAAGAACTTCAACTCTACAGGTCATACTCAAACATCTGACAAGGCTGGGCCTGTACAGAATACAAACTTCATTTATTTGCTCATTTCAAAGTCGTGAGGCGGCTTAGATAACCAGCTGAGGACAGCATCCATCAGAAATAGCTCTTTTCCCACAACAGTGATCCTTACCCATCCCCAATGATGCTACTTGTTAAAAATACCTGATTGCCTGAAGAAGTTCACCCTTCATGGGTCAACACTGTATAATTTAGGTCATTTATTTTAAATATAACTTATGAGGCTGAGCAAATTCCTTCTCTCCCACCTGTCCACCCTTCAAATACCAAACACTGTGAGGGTGCTTATACTTTATGAGGAAAACACCTCTTTCCATAAGACACTTCAGTTACACTGCATGTTTTCACTGTGATAACAGATTCATAGCAGAGAAAATGCTAATAACTACTTGTAACACATCAAGTTAATGCTTATACTGCTCACCTTTTATATCTGACAAGATCAGTTGTGTGCTTCTGGTATAAAACTAGTATATCATACAGGCAAAGGGAAATGGCTAGATAATAAATGTGTTTGAATTTATTAATCTTGCATAAGAGTCCCAATTCAGGAAGAGCAATCCACACACATTAAAAAGGCTCCAGGCATGATTTATTTTTTTAAAAAAAATCTGACAGTCACCCCTTTGGTCAGTGCAGATGGTCAAGTTCAGTTTTGCAGTGCCAATATCTAAGGTTGGGTATGGAGAGACTGAATCCTGGCAATCTAATGTTTTGGCTGCTCCAACATCCAGTCAGTGATCCGCAAACACAGCAGCATGATGCTAATGTAGCAATCGTAGCTATTTATTAAAGAAGTTGTTTCTTACCCTCTCTTCTATTATAGGAAGTGAAAGATCAATGAAAGGTTCCTTTACTGTGGAAATCTTAGAAGAAAGTAAAAAAAGAAATATATCAAAGTGGAGTATGCATCATTTCTGGTTTCCATCATGCATTAGAATCTATAAACAATATCTATAAACAATAAACAAAATTATGTTGTGAACCACCCTGCGATCTTCAGATGAAGGGTGGTAAACAAATTTAATAAATAATAAAAAATTAATAATATCTGCCTAATTCAAAAATATTACACACATTAAGGTTTATTTATGTAGTGAAGAACTTCACAATACTGTTTTAGAAATGAAGTGACTGTGATTTCATTTCGGTTGTGTTGTTGTTGTTTTTTAAAAAAGCAAAACGGAAGTATGAACACTGTCAAAATCTAGAGATAGGCATAGATTTCATTTTGTCTTTTAGAACTTAATTTCAATACTATCAGAACATTATTAGAGGCTAAATTTAGGCACAGAAATCTAAACATGTTTAGTTTTTTGCTGTTCAGAAATCTAAACATGTTTAGTTTTTTGCTGTTTTACACCGACTTTAACATGCTCCCCTTTCTCTTAACCACTAGCATCACTTTAGGCTTCAGCAACACAAGAACTCTGGCAATGGGCCTATACTAATAAGCAGAGGCAGCAAAATGCCCCACTTAGAGACTCCACTGGAAACCCACACATTAACATTTAAAGGTGGGTCATGTTTCTTTCAAAGTTGAACTTTGAGAGACACTGATGAAGTCTTTCCAGATACTAGGAGAGGGAGGGGGAAAGAAATATTTTTTCAAGTCCAGCTACAACTGTATCAATGTGGTGCCTGCCAGCAGGATTCTAGCCTTGTTTCCTATGGACAGGGACTCTCCATGTCCAAAAAAGCAAGCCAACGTTTGCAGTTCAGGGCACCGGTTTCCAGCGACTAGTCCCTGCCAATGCTGGCAAGGGAATACGAGTCGGAAACTTGTTTACCAGGGCTGTAGATAGCTCATGCCTGACACCAGCATGAGCAGGATTGCAAGGATGAGGCCACAATGATACAGAACAGTTAATCTTTCTGGCACCCCAATCCTAGCCATATGCATGGATCTAGCTGCTTGCAAAGGCTTTGGCTCAATGACATGTTTTCTGACATTTTGCTTATGAAGTATTCAACATGCATCACAATCGGTAATTTCCTGCTATAGCAAGTCTTAAGGATGTATTTCCCTTGGTGGTTTTTTCCCAGGAGGTATCTTGGGAACAAATGGTTCACACAGTTGTTGCAAGATGGTAAATCCCACATTTAAGAACAATTTGCCCCCCAGGGACATTCTGATCTACATTGTGAGGAACACTGCTCTCTTTCAAGGTAGCAAATCTGGCTCCAGTATTTCCATTTATTCAACTGTTCAGCATCATCACTATGCCAGTAGATAACATCATGAGTAAACATTTCAATATGCCACTTCGATGCCACAGACTGCAGGGCTTATTCAGGAATAAATTATTATACTGCTTTTTGATGGTGCAGCATAATAATACTCTAAAACAGGTGTGGCTAACTGTTTTTTACTTGAAAGCTGACCAAATTCACTACTGACCAACCCTTCAGGGTCCACATGCCAGTGATAAGTGTGGCCATTCCACACATAGGGGCAAACAGCTCCCCCCTTCTCAGAAAATCCATGCAGATCAGCTAATTTCAAATGTTTGAGCTGAGAAGGTGGAGATTTGGATTCCCATAGGGGTGCTGGGCTCTGCTCACCTCAGAGCTATCTCTACTTTGAAGTGTGTAGAATTATATTTTTTTTGGCCAGAGCTGCAAATTCTGAGGTCTTGAAGAGCAAAGAAACTGGCTTGGGGGGTTGGATCAGGTCCCCAAACTGGGGGTTAGCCACCCCTGCTCTAGAAAGAGGAGCGTCATGGAATGATTAAAATTGTCCCTTGTTATGCTGGAGTGGAACTGGGTGGTGTGAACAAGTTTGTGGAACAGGGCTAAAGGCTATAGAAAGATTGAAGTATTTCAATGATGTACTGTATTTAGATTGATATTATAAAACAAGTCTACTGAAAGTTATAATGGAATTGCCACACTGGGGAATATCTCATATTTGCTAAAATATGAAAGCCAATATATTTTCAGTTGGTAGAACTATATAAGGCTGCTGAACAACTGTCTGTCTACCTGTCTGTCTACCTACCTATCACCCAGAGCCAGCCTCAGGGATCATCAGCATTGTTGGGCAACAACTGAGGCCCATGGCCTTGCGGGGGCCCTCTGCCAATCCCTGAAATCTCTTGGCCCTCTTGTTGCTTCCTATTTAACTGCTCTTGAATCAAAAGGAAAATTAGGGAAGCAAGGACTCACATACCTCTCCCACCCAACACACACACTCTCTTTCTTGAAATTGGTGGAAACAATCCGGAGGGAGGAATGAACAGGTAGTGGAAACAGTAGCAAGGAGGTAGGTATGCCCAGTTAGAGAAAAGGGCACATTGAAAGAATTTTGTCAAAAGACCTCACCACCAAAAAAAAACCTACCCCCATTTATAACTGGCACTACTAACAGCTTCTGGGATATTAGTATTTTCTGCAGATGGCATTTTTAGTTCCATGCTGTGCATGAGGAACTAGCTAAGGAACCCTGAAGAGCATGTATAAGCACACACAAAGACCTATAGGTCTTTGATGATAATGTGACAAACCAGCAGAAGGGCTGAGAAGAACATCTAGTTTTTCTTCAAGCAAGGAAGCAGCTACATGGCAGCTAGAGGGATATGTTATACTTAATGCATAATTAGTTTTTGATCTTACTTTCATTACAGTATTAGAATTCAGATCTCCAACCTAAAATTATCCAGGTGATCAGGGTTGTTGTTTTTTATGAAACTCTCTTCTCTATATGAAAGTGAAATTTAAAGGGTTGCACTTTGAAATAATCTGTTTTCTAATATACTATTGCAAGACATTGATAAAACAGACAGTACAGAAGTTAATAAAAAACACAGTACATTCACATCATTAAGTGATCTTTTACTTTAACAAATCAAATTCCAGAATACCTACATTTTCACATTCCTCACACATGATAGTGCTAGTCAATTCACCAACAAAGATCCTATCTATGAAGTTCATCTTCACACCCTCTCTTCCATATGCTGCAAAAACATTACCCTTTTTTAAAGGAGGAAACACATACATCCATTCTAAAAACAATTCATTCTAGGATTTTCTTCTGAAAACAATTAGTGCATTGTAAGTAAACATCTGCAATACTATCAACACAGAAACGTTTCCATTCAGCAGTACTTAATACAGTTTTTGAGAGTGATAAAACATTTAGCTTTGATTTCTGTTTCAGATAGGTAACAGCATGTATTTCAAAATGAGGGATTAAAATGCAAAATATGACTATACGTATCCATATACCAGTACTCTTACATAGTGAACATTTTATTATGCTATACAAAGCATCAACAGCACTTAGGAGTGATCCCACTATGTTTTTCCTCCTTGAGTAGTCTGCCTTAAGTATTAAAGAACTAACATTTAAGGCAGACTCCTTTGCGGGGCAGGGATAGGAACTTTTGGTTTTCGTATTCAAAACAAGACTCCATAGTAACTTGTAATAAGATATCAAAAACAAATACTTTAACATAAATCATAATGCTTGTGTTGTAAATTCATAGATAAAAATATATTCCAGCTCATGTTTTTTGTATGTGTGCTTTGATATTTTGCCTGAACTTGCTTCCCAGTAAATGTGGAATGTGGCCGTATAAGGTTACAGCCTTATATCTCTGCCTTACAGGGTAATTTATGGACAGCTTAATGCCACAGTTTCTAAGTGGTGATTTGCCTTGAACTAGACTTCACAGACTCATCCTCCAAGGGCTGAGAAAAAGGGGAGGGTGTTATCCATTCCTTACTCCTCTAGCCTTCCCCAAATTGAATCCTCAACTTAATTAGAATATGTATACTTGAGCAGAGGGCAGCGAGCAGGACTTCCTGACCCACTTAAAATTCTAACTTCTCCATATATATTTTATACAGAGGGCTAAAGATGGAAAACAACCTAGCTATGTGAATCATAGATATGTGAATCATAGCTAGATCAGAGAATCACGTTACAAGTGTAGAACAAAATGACCAATGGGAGTGTTTTGCATGTGCACTAGATGGCACCAGAATAATAGGCACAAGCCCTGAAAAAGCCACACGGAACCTCCAGTGTGAGTCATCTGAATGAAATTACATATTCATGAATACAATATTTCATAGTCAATTCATCTGCAAAAGCAAACTCAAACCAGACTCTGTGCAAGTTAACACAATGGCACATTTGCTAAATACCTTTGACTTTCCTTTTTGTCTCTTCGTCTGCAGTTTTAGTGGTTGGATTATTGAATGCTTTTAAGATTGCAGCTTGTATGCGCTGTAAGAAACATTCAGCACATATTTTATTTGTGAAAAGTTCAGACTTGCAAGTATATATAAGTGAAAAATATTAAACGGAACAAACAACAACAAATAAGAAGAACACTTGACAATACTGTCAAAAATACGTAGCCTCTTACACTTTATACATTGTCAGTAAATTTGAAACTTAAATTGTTAATATTAAAGGTTTCCTTCAGCTGCCCCACTTCAAAGATAACTATGTTTCTTCAGGCAAGTAGCAAACTGATTACAGAACTGTAGAATGATTATCTTTTACCCTCCCTAAAAAAGCTATGGGAGAAACCCTGAAATGCCAAGGAGAAGACAACAAAATTGCCACCCTAATTTAATTGTTTTAATGGAAAAATACAGCTGTATTTACTGAGCCAGCTTTCTAACATAAAGGACAATGACAAAAGTAATTAAAGTCAACCCCGTATCTTGGTGATGGCGTATTTGTTACAAGGCTCAGAACCTGTGGCTCACCAGATGTTGTTGACCTACAACTCCCATCATTCCTGACCACTGGCCATGCTGGCTGGTAGCAAAGGGAATTGTAGTTCAGCAGCAGCAGCTGGAGGGCTACCAGTTCCCTGCGCCTGACATAGAATCCATAAAAAAAACACTGGTATGGTATAATGGCTAAGAGTGTGAACCAAAGTGCCCAGTTTGCTTTTGCCTCAATGTATATGAATATATTTAACATGTTTCAGCTTTCTCTCTCTATCAACAACAGAAGCAAAGAGACAAGGCAATCAGAATTGGGCCTGTGTTGCATGCAGGACAGAGATTAGCTCTTTTCCCCACTGTGGTCCAGATTGAAATAAAATACACAGACACACACTGAACCTCCTGTAAACCCTGCCAGGAAAGATTCCATCAGAGTCAATGGAAACTTTATTGCTAGGACTTATAATGCCTTCAGGGGGATACAATTTCCACTGGGACTACTGGGGAGGGAGTAGAAAGGTTAACTCCTTCTCCCCATACATCATGGTTCCAATCCTTAGGGATGCCCCCCTAGCACAATTAACAATTGTGTTAGGGAGAGTGAGGCCACACACACAACTGAACGTCTGAAAATAGAAAATGTTAAGTATTAAATAAAGCCATAATGTTTGGGGTGGGTTATAGCTAAAACATATATGAACATGGCATTCAATGAAAATCTAATTATATAATCCACATGTAGCCAAACATTTAAGTACCTTAAGTATCTTCCAACTAAGTCATGTTTTACTATGCAATGACATTCTAGATATGGGCCTTTCTAAACTCATTCCTCACATGTGCTGATAAGATGTGTCAGTGTCAACATCAGAAAAGAAGAGGGGGAAAATACAATTGTATTTCTAACTTAGAAATGATGTACTTGCTCCACTTATACACCTTAAACAGAGAAGTACCATGATAAATGTATTTTGAAATATTAACTACATCACTAGTGCACCAAGTAACAGCTTCTACTTCACGAGTATCTGACCTGGCTAGTGTATTAACTCCCAGTGCCTCAAGCTCTTTGTTCATCTTAAATCCAACAATATACTAAAGAGGGCTAATCAATAAATAACTCAGCAAGTTGGATACCATAAATGGGTTTAAGGCCATAAGCTACTCCCTTTTTGTTGGGATGAGTGCGTTGAACCATTTATTTAGGTCAAAGAAAACATAGTCTTTGAAGGGTTTGGGTGCAGCTAACAATGGCATCAGACATTAATCAATTAGCAGCAGGGTTCAAATACTTCAAGCCCTGGTGTGAAGCATCTCCAGTGCATAATGTTGGAAAAACCAGACAACGTGCAATTTTGACTGTAGTATTGACTATTTCCATTTGCTGTGCCGTTTTCAAAAACGGCTCACTTATACATTAATGTAATTTAGAAGGATGCAAATACAAAGAACACCAAGTGTTTGGGAATAAGGAAGCATTCAGAGTCCACAAATGAGATTATCAGCATGAATGAAAATCTGAAAGCACTTTAACAGGAAATAAAATGCAGGATCGACAAGCAATAGAGACTCCCTGCACTAAAAAAAAAAAGTTGTCATAAATTTTAGTTTAAAATAGTCTTTATATTATTGTATTTTAAAGGATCAGAAGATTTTTTATTTTAAAAAATAAAGATCATATTTTTAAAAATTATATTTTAATTTATGCAGAATAGATGGTTCAGAAATAAAAGTTTATTATAGGGAAAGTGAAAAACACGGCTATTTGGCATTTTAGCAAGACTGGTCTAAACTTTTACACTCAGAATAAATACATTTAAGAGCAGCGTGAAAAACAGGAAGTTTTAAAGGATTCTGGTGGCAGACAGATTGCTCTAGGCTTCCCTTCAAATAAAAAACAAAACACATGGTAGTGACACTCTCTAACAAAAGCACGATTAACAGCTGTGGGGTTCCCATGACAGACAATGTTGCTCATGTTTTGTTTCAGACTGGCACAACTGTCACGGCTCACAAGATTGACCAGATCTACAAATCTGACATTTTCAGTTTGTCACACATCTATAAAATCGAAAAGGGGGGGAAATCCCAAGAGCTTTTACTAGTAATGTCCCTTGCTGTGATGCCTGAGGTGATAAATACCCAGTTCATACTATTCCACCATTATGGCAAAACGTGGGTTTAATTGTTATCAGGGGTGGGATCAAGCTTTGTTTGTCCGTAAGTGGAAATGGGACTAGGAAACAACTTCTACGCAGCTTTTCTTTTTCTGGTTTAAGTAAGACTAGAATGCATAATTATTGGCAAGGTAATGAAATAAACAAAAAACTTTTAAGGCCCAGCAAAGGGTGTGTGCTAATTTTGGTTTATTTATTCTAACATAGTATCGGCCAACATTCTATTATAGGCAAGTGTTTTCTTGCTATAAAAATTTGCACAAAGCGATCAAGTGTTTCAAGCTATCAGTTGTGAAAATTAATATCTAATTAATACCTAAACAGAAAAAAATTCCCCCATTTCTACTTTTGGTTCTAAACTAAAGCATCAGCATGTCTGAAGTGCTCACGCAACAATCTCAATATTTCCCCTCTATGTTTAACCTATAACTTTATTAGCTAATTAAGCATTAGGGATACTTTTATACTCCAACACCCTAATAGTGTACATGCAAAACCAAAGCATATTGTAAGCAACCTTGTCCACCATACACGAAGAGCATTTCAATAAAAGCAAAACATGTGGTGTGATGATGACACAGCTGGACTGTGTGCACCCCATTACATTGGTTTATTTTCCAGCTGAACAAGTTAGAGGGAGATCCCAGGACAAAGAAAGCAGTTTCCACATTGACTCATGCCATGTAATATTTTCTCGTCCTTATTTACACTGTACAGTGACATCTAAGACTTGTGGCTTCAAACCAAGGATTCCACAAGCTATGGCAAACAACCTGGTGAGTAGCCAGACCTTACTGAAGCTAAGGAGGTGTAAAATTACTGAGAGCCTTATGTTAAATTGCCCTCGGATTACTAAACAAAGGAAGACATGAATACAACTAAATAGGAACAAAAAGGAACAAAAACAGACACATATTTGCTACTATTGCACAGATGTGTTAACTTTGCTGGGCCTGGAGTCCAGGGGTCCTCTCCATGCAGTAATATCTTTAATATAGACTCATAGAATTACAGAGATGGAGGGGACCGCACGGATCATCTCATTCAACACCCTGCAATGCAGGAATCTTTTGCCCAACGTGGGGCTTGAACCCAGATTAAGAGTCTATTCTGCTTGTCTCAACTACCACATCAGAGCACCAAAAAATAGTTGAAATGTAAATTTAAGTCTAAGGTAAAAGGTAAAGGTACCCCTGCCCGTACGGGCCAGTCTTGACAGACTCTGGGGTTGTGCGCCCATCTCACTTAAGAGGCCAGGGGCCAGCGCTGTCCGAAGACACTTCCGGGTCACGTGGCCAGCGTGACATCGCTGCTCTGGCGAGCCAGAGCTGCACACGGAAACGCCGTTTACCTTCCCGCCAGTAAGCGGTCCCTATTTATCTACTTGCACCCGGAGGTGCTTTCGAACTGCTAGGTTGGCAGACGCTGGGACCGAGCAGCGGGAGCGCACCCCGCCGCAGGGATTCGAACCACCGACCTTTCGATCGGCAAGTCCTAGGCGCTGAGGCTTTAACCCACAGCGCCACCTTAAGTCTACTGCCTACTTATTGATTTACAAACATATCACCTTTGTCTCTTCTATTCTCATTGCATCTAGCAAATAGTGGAGAACTTCTTGGCTGTCCTGCTGTTGAAATCCCTTAAAGCGAGGAGCCCTGCAAAACGGGAGAGAAGAAATGAGTACGTCTCTAGCAGATGAGTTTTCAGATTCAATAATAAAATCATACGTTTTCTAAATAAGGTAATTTATATACAAATGTGTGTTTGCTAAGGAATCAAAAGAAAACCATGGCCAAAAAGAGAAAACCACAGCAAGAAACAGGAATATATAAAGGTGAAAGGGAGGTGGAAAGCATATAAGCTTCAATATGAGACATAGCTGAGAGGCAACAAAACTCAAAACTGTAGGGGCAACGCTTGAGAAAAGAAACAAACTTATCACAGTGGTGTCAAGTTTCTCCTATACAAGTGAATGGCTGCCATTTGCTCCTATGACAAAAAATAAATGCTGGAATCGTGGCCAAAACCACCAATCCACCACCTCTGAGATCAAATGTCTGATCTTAAATCTGCAGAGATGTTCACAAATTTATCCAGGCAGCCAATTTTCAGAAGGACAGTCCACAGGGCATTACGATTTTAGAATAAATGCTGGAAATTTACAGACCTTCACTCTGAACACACAATGACATGTTTTTTTTTAGTTCCAATAAAAAATATTTAAAGGTACTTGAGTTTTGGTATATTGAGGGTTATACAGCACCTATTATAAAGTATATGAAGGCTAATCTTAAAAGTCCTACAATATGTAGAAGAGCAGGTAGCTTGCTTCTTCGTTGAAAAGAGCAGCAGAATATTGTCACATTAGTGCAGCAAACAGGGGGCATTTCATTAGCAAAGAAAAGGAGTGCACACTACCAGCTGTCTTAGATGCACAATGCCAGGTGCTTAATGAAAATTAAGAATAAGTTTTAGCTCACCATTACCAGCATTGTTCCTATAAAAATATTCAACTTTCCATAAAAAGACTGTGGCCCTGTTCACACATAACAGTACAGTGGTGCCTCGCAAGACGAAATTAATCCGTTCCGTGAGGCTCTTCGTATAGCGGTTTTTTCGTCTTGCGAAGCAAGCCCATTGACAGCTTAGCGGATTAGCGCTATTAGCGGTTTAGCGGCTTTTAGCGATCAGCTGTTAAGTGGCTTATCAGCGGACAAGCTGATAAGTGGCTTAGCGGCTTAGGAAAAGGGGGGGAGGGGGAAAAAACCCGCAGGAACTCGCAGGAACTTCGTCTTGCGAAGCAAGCCCATAGGGAAATTCGTTTTGCAAAGCGCCTCCAAAACGGAAAACCCTTTCGTCTAGCGGGTTTTCCGTCTTGCGAGGCGTTTGTCTTGCGGGGCACCACTGTAAAATATAGTTAATGGTTTATAATAATCACACCTGCGTGGTCTCTTTCATTCTTCCCTGCTTGCGCTAAGGAGAAGCCATGCAAAGCCAGGCTTTCCTGGTAATCAAACTGGATGTACTGATCATAGTTTGCTAAAACAAACCATGATCCCTGGTTCAGACATAACACAAAGGGAGGGATCAAATTCCCCACTGCCTGCTCCCCCCTCCCCCCCCGAAATATACAGAGTAGGTGCATTCACAATAAATTGTTAACTGTGGTCTGTCCAAGCAAGACTGCAGAATGCAAATGTGATAGATACATGTACCAAGCTTATAAATAGTGATTAGCCATTGTATTGTCTCAAGGTGAAGAGGCCAGAAAGCATTACAGAAGTTTGATCTTTATTTATTTTAGACCTAAACACAGATCAGCTACAGACTTTGGTGGACTGATTTCTTAAACTGAAATATTATATTCAGGGACTGTTCAGTTTTAAAACAAACAGTAATTCTTACTGCAGAATACTATACATTCTTATCTAAGCTGCCACTGAAAGGCACTATCTCATGGGAAACTGAAACTTGTTTGTAAATACCAGTAAATGTCAAAGCCATTACTTATTTGCGTAGAGAAGTGGAATGGGACACATGCACAACGCCTGTCCACTCCTCTTGATATACAATCCAGAGTATAATTGACAGAACACAGCTTATGGTGATATTTAATAAAACTTGAAGTTATGGGGAAAGAATGAATTTCCTGCTTTGGCCTGTTCCACCTTTTAATAAAATTAGAAGAACTGATTCCAATTTTTGTTTTAGCCTAAGGAGAGATGTTCTGAACAGTAGGAGCAGCAGAAGAATTTTCAGTGTATGTCAGCAACTTGTCCTGTATACAGTAATTTCATTTGTCATTTGCCTAACCAAGGCCTTTTCCGTCAAGGTCTTATACAATTGTACCAGTTAGTGAATACAAGAAGAAAAATGTTAGAGCTAGCCCAAAATTTCTCATAAAGTATTTCTTTCTGAAATTTTCCCTTTTTCTCACCTACAGTTGAAAAAGAGGACACCTTGCAGAACATTTTCTGAAACTTCTCTGCCATTTATTGTGACACAAGCCATCAACACACTTTCTACTGGAACTACTTACATTTTCCTCTAAAAAACCTCAGTTTTACTCTCCCACCCCACCCCCGGCCATTTTATTCACAACAAGTAGTTGTGAAGTAGGCTAGGACAGGCTAAGAGATGAAGGCTGGCCCAAAGTCACACACTATAAAGGTGTAATCAACACACTTTTCAATATAAAATGACTAAAGTACAGCAGTTTAAAAATAAGACATTTCGTGGTTAAGCCAGTTGCTTAAGGCCTATGAGCAATAAATATTAATGTCTGTTAACATACAATACTGCACTAAAATTCTTAGTGAGAAATGGAAAGATTTCTACAGGAAACCTTTGTCAAAAAAGCTAAAGAAAGAAGAGTGGGGGAGAGTGTGTAGGAAAGGGGAAACAGAAAAGCTCTAATCAGCATTGATATGTTCAGATTTGACAACTAAAAGATGTGCATTCTTGTCTCCTTGAAAATATGCTCCAAGCAAGATCCTTGGCAAAAGTGGAGGACTCTAAGATGGTTGGTTGAACTGACCGTTCACAGATGTGCTAACATATGGAAGCCAGTGTCAATGCGCTACAACCTGTTGTACAGTGTCAGCAGTATAAATGACAGAACAGGTTGAATTCCTGTTAATGGCCATAAGTAGTGAAGGACAACTGTGACAGCTATGTCATGGCAACTCAAGTCTACCATCTCAATGCTCAACATGGTACAAAACAGAACTGTTTTGAATAACACCTAAATATTTAGCCAATACTTAGATATAGCATCTATTCATTTTAAATGAAGGAGAATTTATTTTAGGTAAAACTTTCATGATTCAATTGTCAGTACATTTAAACCAAATATGCACTGTTAATTATCAACTCCAAGGAAAAAATTAAATGTCAAGACTGCCACCCTGGATTCCTTCAGGGAGGAAGAGCAGGATATAAACTAAACAAACATTTCACTGCATCAACCAAGCATCATCATGGTAGGCATAGAAACAGGTAAACAGAAAAGGAACCAGAACACTCTGATCTGCGAAACAAGAAATAATGTTTTTCTTCATCAAACAAATAGCTTGAAAACTTAATGGTGTAACTTAAGAATGGGTGGGAAAGTTTTGATAAACATTTTTATGGACAATAATAAATATATTGTAGCAATATCTATATCAAAGGTTTATCACAAGAAACCAGTATGTCACAAGAAATACAGTATGTCACCAGTATGCCAGTTTCGAGTTAGTAGTGAATTTTAAACGCTTAGAATTTAAAAATATTTAAAGTCATAACAATCTTAGATTACTTTTTGACCCTCACTTGCAGAGCCCCTGTGCTCCGCGAGACAGCACTTCGAAATGGGCTTAGTGAGACCCAAAAATAAGCCCCTTCCAAAGTGCTTTGCATAGGGCAAGGAGCCTCTGGGCCTTGGACTTAATCAGGTCTGCCAGTGGTCCATGAGGCTATTTCTGACAAGCCACAACCACATGGAGAAGGTAGAAGACCAGTTCAGCCAAAAAAGGGTTTGCAAGCCCTGCCAATGAGCTGATCTGTGGTGTCTGCAAAGTGCTTTGAAAGGGACTTAGCAAGACTCCTGTTTGAAAGGTGCTGTGCAAGTGAAGGGAAAAAAGGCACCTGATATCATTGTGATATTAAGTAACTGACTTTAAAACTTGGCCCCAGGAGAGCCAAGGGAGATAACGATCCACCATACCCCCAAGATTGGACAGTAGGTAGTTCAGAAGAGCCAGCAAACTCTCTTTTGACTGAGCCAGATTTTTACCTGCCACACATGTGATGTCATATCGGTGCAGGGAAGATGAGTGTGGCTTGGATGAAGTGGCCTTGTGGACCAAACAGGGAGGCCTGGCAGATCTAATCAGACCCACGGGTCAAAGGTTTCCTATCCCAAATTTATGGGTTTTAAAAAAGGTGCATCTAACGGTGGAATTCCAGAATGTTTGCTTAAAAGTCTCATTGAATTCAGCACAGCTTGCTTCACAGATCTTAAGCCACAGATTTAAGGCTGCAATCCTAAATGTTTGTAACTAGGAAGTAAGCTCCATTTAAAACAGTGGCACCTATTTCAAAGTAAACATAGTGGAGAATCTCAGGCCCAAGAGCTAAATGAAACTCTTCAGATCTCTATTTACCTCTCAGTACTCTCCCTAAGCCACACCTCTCTCTGGCCCTGTTCCCATGCCTTTCCTGAGTGCTTTTGCCTGGCTGAAATATGTGTCCTAAAAGTGTGATAATTATTACCTTGCTTGGGGATAAGTGTGTGTATGTTTGTGTGTGCATGAACACAGATCCCTCCGTTGCTCTGCCCAGATACATAGTTCTACCCACTTGACCTGTGGAACCACCCACCACTAGAATGCAGTCCATAGAAGGTTCATTGTGAAGGAACATGGCCTTGAGGCTGAAAATTGTATATATGATTTACAGATGTATAGGATTGTGTAGCTGATGCCTTAAAAAATATCTAGAGCAAAAAGAAGTGACACATATACTAAGTGGTGGTGTTTTTCAATCTGCACCATCTGTGGTTATCCAGAAAAAGAACCAAGATGAGACAAGTTCCTCTTTTGCCTACTATGTGACCTTCTCCTTTTCTTACAAACTACTGGGTTTTCTAAGCTCCAAATTACAAGACACCATAGTTATCACTGCATTATTGCTAATAAAGAAAACGTTACCCAGCAATGCTAAAGCACAAGTTTGGATTTTTTAAAAACACCAATAACTGCATTTTTTGAGCACACCAAGCAGAAACAAAGCTCCACTTTCCAATTCAGCTGAAAATCTACTCAATAGCAAGGAGTACTGCCATAATACCTGGCTTCACAATTTCTTCCACTGATAAAATTACCCAGCCGTAACAAATAAAAGAATTATTTATGTCCTCTTAGTACATAAATGTTGTGTGAGCCACTAAGTCTCTAGATAAGTCAAAAGTCTGCATCCCTAATATTCAGAATAGTGGAAAACAAACAGAAGGGCCCTGTAGCTATGCACACAATCTGTCTTAGCAAAACGTCTGACAGCTGCAACACTAACAAAATTAACAGTGGATGAATTAGTACCAGACGCAGAACAGTTGCTATAGAAAGAATCATCAATTTCTTTCTTTTTTTCCTCAATAACCTAACAGTTAAGAGGGAAAAACTCATAAAAATCATTGCCATTTTATTTCAACATCATACACCATAATAAATTTCTACTGATCTAAATAAAAAGGATGATGTTAGGCAAAGCATTTCAAATTTAACGTGTGGATGCCATGCATGTGAAACATGCTACCAACGTGAAGTTGCTCTTACTTTTGACAGAGCTGGCTGAAAAGAACTTTGGGAGAAAGAGGCCCTTTTCCAGTTTCTTTCATGCTGTGAAGGAACAGGAACATAGCTGAAGTCAGTGGCCCAGGACTTGAAAGGTTCACTACCAAAGGTTCCTTTAGGATCAAAATAAATACCAGACGTTAATTCACAGTAATTCCTCTTAATTTATAAATGTATACTACACAGTTGATGAAACAGCTAATTAAAATTAGGAAAAGGGGGGAACCCTAAACCTCTCTAGGTTTCATGTGTAAAGAAAAACAATTTGTAGAATCCTATATTTAAAATATAGCATTTTGTTTGAGGACAGTCTACTTGGTGAGCATTTTGAACAAAGAACAAAGCAAGATTTAACATGCCTTGCCATGTATCAACATAAGGAAGTGCAATATATAGACTAAAACGCATTTTACAAGGATAATTTTTTTAAAAAGTCAAGTGTGATTTTTAATTTTGTTTTAGAGATGAGCATGAAAAAGACATATGTGGGTTGAAATGTTATTTGGAGACAAAATTGGACATCAGCTTCTCCTTAAAAGTGGTTTTCAACCAGTGTGCCGTGGCACCCTGGGATGCCCTGAAGGATGGTCAGGGGTGCCGCAGGCAACACTGGCCTCTGTCCCTCTTTCCTTTTGATGCCCTCTCGCGCCTCTGCCTCCTAAAGGCTTGCACAGCTGTCTGTTGCAGCAGTCCTGGCTACAAGTTCCCCAGGTGAATAGCGCCTCTGGGGCTGGCCAGGGGGTGCTGGTTGCCAGGGGCTGCACGGAGGAGCCCAGTCAGCCGGCCCTTGCTGTTGGGAATGGAGACGTGGGAGGCCGGGCAGGCAAGCAGGCACTCCACTGACCTTTCTTGTGCTTGCTGTGTGCAAAGCCTGCCTGGGAGCTGAGTGCCCAGTGCTGAAGTGGAGCCTTTACACCCGGCAGCACCCGCTGCTGCCTCCCAAGGTAAGGTGCTGGCCTCACATTCACCTTTGGCTAGCCTCCATTGGGCCACTAAGGCTGGAGGCGTTCTCTTCCCAAGCCACTGTGGGCAGTGTGAGGAGGCATCTCTCTTTGGGACGTGGGGGGGGGGGTAGCTCAGAGAGCAGGGTGGCAGAGGAGTGGGGAGAGGAGAGGAGGTTTGAAAAAGGTGAGAGGCTGCCAGCTATGCAGACAAGGGGTGACATAACTGGGCTCTTGAGCCCCACAGGGGCTCCACATTAAGAATGTAGTTGGTCAAGGGAGCCTTGGACTCAAAAAGGTTGAAAACCTCTGCTTTAAGAAATAAGAACACTGCTGAATTTCAAGGTCCGTCTAGTCTCACATCCTGTTCCAACAGTGACCAGATGACTACAGGAAGCTGGAAAGCGAAACTCAAGTCACACTCTCTTTTAATTTAGCAGAACATCACCCCAGTCACTAATTTTATAGAACAATATGTCTAAAAACTAAAGTAGAGGCAGATATTGTGATCACTAAATAAATATTAAATTGGTCAAGAATATAATATAATGGTCACCATTATGATTTTTCAATGTCCAGTCAATGCCATTCCCAAAGGAGGGTCCTCTGAATATTTCACAAAAAGCATTTCTCACTAAATGCTTACCAGTTGAGATGCAGGACTCTGACCAATTTTAAGCTTTGTCCCCTTTTCTTTAACTTCACACATTAGTTCATTTAACAAGTGTGTCTGTGCCATGTTCTAAAGAAAAAAGGAAGGGAAAGGTTATAGATGACATTTATTTGTTAACTGGACTACTCTAACAAATTATTACTGAAAGTAAATTTATACTGTGGCAAGCATAACTCTCCTTAATGGCAGTAATATAATCACAATCCAAAGAGCTCCTTTAGCGAGGCTTCTGTCCTTTGTTAACTGTGCAGCTGCCTATGCCACATCAAAAACTGCTTTCGAAATTCCCTCAAGTTTCAAGTTCTGCAAACTGCCATTTTAAAAATACATACTTCAAATTCTAACTGGCCACACAGCAGCAACAACACTCCCCGGACTGAGAGAAAAGCTGCTTCTACACTAGCTGCTCAGTTCAAAATTATCATAGTTTCTTCACTCAACAAATACATCAGCTAGATGACATCTTTAGATCAATGTTTCTCCTTATTCTTCCTCCATTCCATTTAGGAGCTCATTTATTTTGACTTTTTTAAAAATAAAAAAAGAGCAGCACAACTCCAGCAATAGTAGATCACCTTTGTGCTACAGTTTAATTAAAGCTGGTCCTTGCACTTCTCCTTATCTCCCACTGCACCTTGAAATGCAACTTCTACAAGAATAAAGGTACTGATATATTGCTAAGTAATATAAAATAACTGAAAATGTAGCCCAGCATCAGGTGAAAGTTCAGAAAACAGGATAGAGCTGTCCTAGGTAGCCAGTGCAGTAGAAGAAGGCTAACAAGGAAATTCATTATGCACAGTCTTACCAAATTTTTATCAGTATGTTTCGGAACCCAAGACAAAAATAAGTGCAACCTGCAGCCTTAATGAAATACATAGGTGTACCTGCAGAATGCGGTGATGCATCTTAATTCTTACCTGCATGACAGCATTAAAGAAGCATGTGTTCCCTAGGTTATTAATGCCTTTAACCGGAACTGATGCCCAACTAGAGCTGATGCCTTTGCCCTTTAATATGTCACTTGCTTCATTGTTTTCTCCATGTAACCATATAATTTTTGATGATGAACCTTTAATAGAAAAGAAATAGCAGTAACAACTATGGGTAGAAAGTCACTGTGTGCTTATGAAACTGATATAAAAGACAAAGCAGGGAAGACTTATCCACAGATGCTTGATCAATAAAACCTAATTAGAATAACACCAAGTTCCTTAAGGTATTTGAACACACTTTTTATGAGTTTGGGATCAGCTAGCACATGTACCATCACATGTGCTGAATAGTATGTTTGTACTCTTGACATAGGAAGGTTTGCTAGTCAGACTCTTATTGTCCTGTCATATTAGCAGTGTAAGCAAAGTGTTCAAACTACAGGCAATATCCAAACTTTCAATATCTGAGCATTGCAGAGAGCTGACTATATGTCCTTTGGGTTCCCTTCCAACTCATGCTTCTATGAACTACATGTTTAAGGGAATTTCTGACTCCCTTTTCTTTAACAGAAGTCTAAAATTTTCCCCAAAGGACCACATTAGAGATACACTTTAACTGTGTTTTAATCTTTGATGTAATTTTGCTGTTATATTTTGTGGTACACCCACTGGGCTTTGCTGGAGCAATGTGATTGATTGATTGATTTTTTAAATAAATAAATATCAATTTTTAAAGCAGCTTAAGGTATGGTATGGAATCATCTGTTAAAAGAAAAAAAAACAAAATTTGGTGGGGCTAGCACATACACCTTGAACAAGCCTAAAACAGGTATTTATAATGGTAAAACCGTCATGTGTGAAGTGGCTCTCAGCCTTTATCCCAAACCAGCCGCACGTTTAGGTGTTCTTTGCTATGAGGGCTATACACTTATGTAACTATATATCTAAATGAGGGTTATATATAGGTGTTGGCAGATCATATGATTAAAAAGGCTATAAAAATCTAAAGGCTATACCGGACTCATACATGTAGGGCAATTTCTGTGTCTTGCAATACTTCATATATATTTTCAAGTACATAGTAACATGCACTGTGTACATGACTCCAATGTTCAAGATGTGTAAGACACATGGTATCTATGGCCCAAAGAATTATAGATAGCAGATCATATATATATATGGCCAATGATTCAAAGGGCAGCAACAATGCTGTTCTATTAGCAAAGGCATTTGAGGCTGAAAAACTATTATCCCGCCAGGCGTGCTCCGCTAACTTGAGACTTTGGGGTGGGGAGGATGATGCATATACCCAAGCATAACCCCAGTTTTCAACCCCTTAAAGTAAGAGAACCCTTAAACATTAAAACATAAACACACAGTTCAGAGAACAGCATTACTTTCTGAAATAATCCTGGATATTCTGGGTTGGACACATGAAAAGTTAGTTATCAATGGAGCCAAACAGTCATGACTTAGTATCTTGTTGTTGGTCATCATGGTCATTTCAACCATCAATTCAAAGAAATATACATCCTATCCATACTATACAGAATGCACATAGATACATCATTAAAAGTTAACCAATTTATACATACATATATATCTTAAAATGCAAACCAAAATATATGTTTCTTTATTCCATTGACGATCAGATCACTACAGTCCATATTATCCTTGATGAACATTCTTCTCAGTTTTTAGTCATGACTTAAGTCCTATTGATTTAAATGGGAACCAAGCGCAAGTAAGAGTCTACAGTCTACAAACTTCCATTATTTCCCTTAATGTAGCCAAGAATCACACGACACTCCCCTCACAGCCTCTGTTGACTATTACACTATGTCTGATGGGCCTTTCATGGAACTTATAAAATGCAGAGTATTTGCCAAATGACAGGAAGTCTAGTTTATAAATATTCCAGTGGTGGCAGAAGTGGGAATCATGCAGCACAATTCAACACACCTCTACTCAGAAGTTAGTCCTATTAAGTTGACTCTGACTTACTTGCAGGGATGTATAGAATTGTAGCCTTAGCACCCTGCCCATCAGGAGAGCAAGAGCTCAAATTTGTTTGTAGCAGATCTTCTACAACTGGATAGATATGTTTTCCCCACAACATACTTGCACTGTTCTCTGCCCACCACAGTTCACCATGTGACACGGACTTGTTAATTTAGAACAAGATGAAGCAACTGCTTGCTATTTGCCTTAAACCTTTAAAATCCAATATATTTAAACAAACTGTAATATAATGTGCTACCAGTACGGTGTCCTTGTATTTCCCTATTTGCCTTATTGCTTAAATATATATGGGGCAGTGAAGTTAGACAGCCATTAACTTGTAGCCTAGAGGTAATAAGAATACTTGAGACACAGTATTTAGCCTAGATTTCTACTAGCAACTTTCATACTGTCATGGCTGCTGTACTAAATATGAACATTACTGACATCTGCAGCATTTCAAGTATTGATTAACAATGCATGTCAATGTGAACAAGTTATGGACTTAATGGATGCCAAGAGCTGCAGTGCTGCAATCTACATTTTGACATATGAATTCATATATTTGCCCTAATGAGTTACATATTGAGGACTCATTAAGTGTTCTTGAGAAATAACTAAACAGACCTATTTACATTAACAGAACTCTCATACTGAAAGATTTCTATATGCATTACCCTTAGATACTTACATCCTCTGTCGAAAAATAGGGAGGTGGTTGGGGAGGGTGGGGGGACTATAATTAAATAATGAAAGAAACCAAATACGATTAAATATTCCTATTATAGCTGACATAAGATGGCTGGAATGATTTCCCTGCCTTCCAGTCAAAGCACATTTTTTTTTGAAATTATGCCTGGGTTTGCAAAAGATGCAATTTCATTTTTGACACCACCCCCACTGCCTGATGCTCGTAATGAGGCAGTTCATATAGAATACACCCAAGTTCACTAATAGAGGCCAGTAAAAAGCAAACAAGACATGCCAGGAGATTCAGGAGCTGCTTTACGGAGCTAGTTCTCTTTGTATAAGTGTGTGTGTGTGTGTGTGTGTGTGTGTGTGTGAGAGAGAGAGAGAGAGAGAGAGAGAGAGAGAGAGAGAGAGATGAATCAATTGCATATTCAATATATTAGTGGAAACATACTTGTGCTGCACTTCATACAATTGTGTGTGCTGTTTTCTGCATGGATCAGCTGTGTGATCAAGTTCTCCATAAAGAACTTGGTGATGCAGCTGATCCTGCTTTGTCTCTAAGATCAGAAACCTGAGAGGTGCATTCTCCAAATGCAGCACCCATAAAAACCTCATTCACAATGCAAGTCTCTAAAATCTCCAGTGACATAAAACTTATACAACACATTTAATAATATATCTCACCTAAACAGAGCTCAACAGAGCACACATGGCTCCCCACCCCTGGCAAATGCTATCCTCACAACAATTATGTGAAAGAAAGTTAGGCTGCAAGATAAACCCACTGAGCTTTATCACTAACCAGAGATTTGAACCCTGGATGTGTTTGTCTAAACCCAGCATCTTTTTACTACCTTATACTGGCTCTTTTCTTTTAAAAGTAAATTAAGGTAGAAAGAATTTTTGCCAAAGTAAAAAAATAATACATAAACATACTGGTTACTTTTTATTTTAAAAAAGTCAAAATTGTGTACATAATCTGCATATTGGACTACCACAGTTGTTTCATTTATCCATCGGCATTCAACAACATCTGGGACAACATCTTAAAGTAAACAATGCTCACAAGGCCATCTGGACAAAACTGCAGGCAAAAATTAGAGCAGAAGCATATGGAAAAGCAGATTTTTCTCTCCCCTTCAGCAGTGCAGGATGACAAATGTCAAACCTAGATCTGTCCACGCTTCACTGTGCTATGCTTTGCAGCACCACCTGGCTCTCCTTGTACAGCCACCAAATATGGACAGCACTGCCACAGAGGACCATATCTGGAGGGCAAACTCAATAAAAGCATTTCATTTCATGGTTAAATGACAGCTTCACACAAGTAGCAAGGTTCTGTTTACTGAATCTCAAATGTGAATCATTCAGCAGTGGGGGGGGGGTGTGTGGAGAGAATAAAACAAAACCCACCACAAAAAACAATGACTATGAACAGGACAGCTTTGTTACTAAGACATGAATACCCATATAATTATAAAATGCAGGAAGCCATAATTACACATCCAAACAGCACATTAGCTTAGCAGATCAGGAAACTGGAAATATAAAGAAAATGTGTTTTGTCAGTTCTTAAAATCCAATCCATAACCCAGACTGAAATCCTAAACACACTTAACTGAATTCACTGAACACAGTGGGAATTACTTCTGAATAAACATGCATAGGCATCCACTGCAATTTAAGGTGAAGTGTGAGGATGTTCAGTGGGACTTAAACTGAAGAAAACATGAACAGGATCTGACTGTTAGTTCAACTGCCCTAAGAAATGAAAACTACATACAGTACTTTGGCTTAGCTGATCTTCACCTGAAACATTCTGCTTTTAACAGATGTGAGAAGCATTTACATGTTCATTTGTAATTTGAACTCTAGAGAATTCTTAAATCTGGCTGGTCCAGTCCTCTGACCAAAGAATTATGTTCCTTGAACCATTTTATAAACCTATTTAACATTCAGAGAGGGTTATATCCAGCACAGCATTTAGTTAAGGCCACACAGGCATAGGAAGTTCCCAACTTCCTTCTCCTCACTGCAGACCCTGATGCACTTTCTAAAGGCAATGGACCCTTAAGAAGTGTTTGGGAAGTGAGATCCCAGACTGGGGGGAATTGGAGGAAGTTAGGCATAGGCAGCCTACTTTGAAGAATGTCCCCACTAAGTTCAATGTGATTTACTCTGTCATAGGAAACTTTGTAATGAAGTTATATTCTTTTTAAACATTTCAGTCTTACAATGTAATTTTTTTTAGTTAGAAAAGCCACAGATCTAGTACAACTATCTATGTTTACAGAATACAGTATTCACTTTACTGACATACAAGACTGGCAGGACTTCTGCATCAATTTGCTTTAACCATGTTTCTTAGAAGAACTCTGTCTTCTGTACACACGTTTCCCATATTCCTCCTGAAACAATAATTTAACAGGATGGGCAGATGGTATAAAAGTAAAAAGAAAACAAATGTTCACGCTTTTTCTTTTATCAGGGGATTATTTTGTTGTTGTTGTTGTTTTCCATTAAGTAAAATAAAAAGGGGGGGGGAGAGATATCAGGGAACATGTTTCAAGGTCAATGCTTTTCTCTAATGAATATTTCTCTCGAATAAAAAGCAAGGTTAATAGCTTTCTTTCCTTTTAGCACATTCACACAATGCTGTATTATAAATATATTGCCATTATATTACAGAAAATTAAGAAAAACTGAAGCAGCAGTTCCCCCCCCCCCAATACTATGAAAAGGTTAAGATTTTCTAATTTAAATGAGAAAAAACAAGTGAATGCTCCATTCTTAAATGGTTGGTAGGACTATTGTACCATTTTTTCCATACTATACTATAACACCACTGCACCAAAGAATTAAAATGGCAATTTATTTATAGGGCAATGACAGAATAAATGGGCATTGCTCAATTTCATGAAGCAAGCACAAGCCCCATCAGAATGGAGATATTATCCGCAGCACTTAGTGATAAACTCTCTACATCTAGTTCTTTTACATGATCCCAGGCTTGAGTCACAGACTTCACCTTCCAATGTTGAGGTATTGCCTATTTCAAATTAAGCAATGAAACTTAAATAGTTTTTAATTAATCTGGTCTGTGACCGTTTAATAAAATTTGATTTGATTTGATTTGAAATAGTTTTTAACTGAGTCAGCACATCTGTAAAATTCTCCTTACTTGACTGGCGGGGTCCCAAAGGATCAAGAGGCATCCCAGTTACAGAGTGTCCTTCCCAAACCAGGTTTATTTAGTCTTCAGGAGACAAGTGAAAACCATTCCATCATATTCCATTCCATCCACCTTTATATTTTAAGTTGAAGAGTTATTTTTAATTTCTTGCCTGTGCTTCTCTTTTTAATTGTAGTGTTATGCCATGATTTTTATAGATTTTGGCCACAATCCACAGCTGAATTAAGTGTGCTTAAACCCATTGATTAAGTCTTCTTGGATTGTAGTGATTATTAGTTGTTTTGTTTTAAATCATGCACTTTGTTTTAAACTAATCCAAGATTTTTTCACTGTGGAGTGGTGTAACACATTTAAGCAATAAAAAATGAGATTTGAGATGGTTTCATCAAAATGTTTTGCAAAGAGAACATGGGGCTGAAATCCCACATGACTAAATCCCCTGATTTTAATGGATTTACTCTGATCAAATCTGCATTCAACCCTATGTTCTCACCCAAATACATCACATTCTAATAAAGCACGGGATCCACCTAACCAGTCCTGTCAGTGGAAGCCCTGCACAAGGACTTCTGCTTGCACAACAAGGCTTTCCTCCCACTCCCTGCCTACACACCTCCTACCCACCCAAAATTGGCTCTGGAAGAATTGAGAAAATACTCAAAACAGCATGGGAGTGATCTTTCCATCTGGCAAGCGGCAATGTTTGTGCAGACAGAACAACCGGAAGACTGCAATATTGAATTCCACCCACTTAGTTCAGGATTCTGTTTCCAACTCTGGCAAATTCACAAACAGAACATGATGGAAATGATAATTTATTTGCCCAGAACACCTTTAAAAGACTTAAATTACATCCGCAATAAAATAAAAATAAATAGGAGCCTCCAGAGTGCATTGCAATAGCATCATCAATATTTTATAGTGTTCTCCTTCTGCAGAATATGATCAGACCCATTCTCAAGGGAGATATTTCGAACAGTAACATGTTTCTGGATCAGTTAAGCAAAAACAATAGATAGCTATTATATCTATTTCCCATCAATTTCTTCAAGTGCCTGATTAGATATAACCTGAACTGAACTCTTCCTAGAATGTTTTAGACTTAGTGTTTGTGCACACACACCCCTCCTCCTATTTCTCACCCCAACAGAGAAAGTAATAAATAAGCTGGATATCCTATGTTTCTTTGAACGCTGGACTACAAAAAAACAACAACCACTAGTCAGACTATTCATTCGCATTATCTACTTCTATTGAGATACACTGCTCAAAAAAGTCAAAAGCTTATATAAATCTACATAGAGAGGTAATATAAACCTACAAAGTTTAATTACACAGTTTGCAAAAATGCTATTTATAAAAACTGTATACCACTTAGCAAAAACCTTCAAGTGATTTACATAAAAATGCAGTAAGTTATAGAAATATAAAAATGCAGTAAGTTATAGAAATATTCAATATATTAGTGAAAAAACCAGCACATTTTAAACAATAATTAATACTCAGTGTCAATGTTACGAATCTCAAAACATCAAGCTGCATTGCAAATTTTACAGAAACTCTGCCACAAGCAACGAAGGCAAGTACGACATAAATAAAAATGGTTTTCCTGCTCCCATAAACTGAAAGATGCAGAAAAAATAATCTGCATAAGCTTTGTTTTCAGTGATCAAGCACACCCTTGTTTCTAATTTCCTCCATTCCTAGAAAAGACTGGCATTCAAACTGTAGCAGCTCAGCATGGTTCCTGTGTGTTACATGTGCACTGGGTTCAAGTGTGCCATCACAACAATAATGCACCTGCTTTTCTGGCAAATAAAACATAATGGCCTGCTAACCTTTTCCACAAAACTAGGTTCTGCTGAGTGGTTACTCCTTACAAAGTCCTTGCTTTATTTTTCCATGTTGTGCCAAACATGCCCTTTTAACCAAACAGATTACTTTTTAAAAGCCAGGGCAAGGAATTGGAGGATGGAGAAAGCAAAGAAAACAACATATTGTTGGATATGGTAAACCACTAGATCATAGTTGAAATCCACACAGCTGCAAGCATTCTTTTGGGAAACCCCACACTTGGGCATATCTCAATTGCTTAATGTAATTCCCTGGGTCAGTCATGTAGAAGTAATGTAATTTGCACATTTCTGCAGCTAAAGTTTAATCTTTACGAACTGCCAAGTGGAAAGACAGGATCCTGCTGCCACTCTAGTCCTTCGCATCCACAGCAATCACAAGCATTTTGCTTTTGTCATTCCTCAAAATGTACCCAACAGGATATCTGTGTTCTCAACACCCCCACCCCAACATCTTTGCCTTCCCTTCAAATAAATTCTCAATTAAACTGAAACAGGACAAAGTTGCCATGCCCAAGTTCTCGTATTCTTGTTGAGCACATGGTATTTAGAAAGATTTCCATGTAATAAAGGTGGCAAAGTTAATTTTCAACACACTATCATATAGCTTATATGTTTATAAAAGAACCGGTGCTGTTTGAACCACAAATACAGCAATTTTTCTTCCTAAGGGAAAAAAGGCTATTTTCATAGGTGTTTTGTTATCATCCTTTATATTCCTAGTACAAGGCTCTTCTAAGATGTAAGGAAACACCTCTTGTAAGATGAAACCTGTTGCAATACAAACGCAACAGCCAAAAAAATGTATGCATTCTGCTTAAAAGCTATAGTAAGTTACTTAGGCACATAAGTTACTTATGTATATCCTGTACCTCTTCCTTCATTACAGAATAATCTCTCAAATCTCAATACAACTAGATGTCAGGGTTTTCTAGACAGATGGCTAGAAAGCCTGGCACCGCTCTTTTGCAAGTGAACTACTGAGGTGCTCTGTAGAGTTGTCATTGAGATAGCCCCTTACATACATACATAATTTTATTTGTATGCTGCTTTTCCATAGTTAAAACTATGCTCAACGTGGCTGACAACATGTAAAAAAATACACAATCACAAACGGAACAAAAGTAATCATAAACAATAAAAAAAATCAAAAAGTACAAAATTGAAAATTTTCCACATAAATCATATTAAGATCTCAGATAAAGATACAAAAAAGTAGTATCGGTAACAGCAATTTCCCCCCCCACACACACCCCAAACAAATTTTCCCTGAGCAATTCCCTAGCCCAAGAGTCTGTTCAGCAGCCACAGCTTTTGTAGCTGGAATCAGCCAGGGCCCCACCCTCCCAGGCTAGGTGGGAAAAGGCCTGCAAGGCAGGGAGCAGGTCTTCCAGGACTCACAACCAAGATGGTCTCTTAAGATTCCATACTAATTTAGGGACCTTACTTATTAGCACTAAAGATAATTCAGTTGTTTGTTTGGTGCATGACTGTAATGTTGTGGGCCACACGGGACTCTTAAAGGACCTGCTGGATCTGCAAACCTCATGTTTAATTTCTCAAAAATAAAAAGAGGCATGATATCGACTTTAGCCCCATATAGCTTTTATTAACGCAAACTTACTTGATTCATTTCTAGTAACATGCCTTTGGAGGAAGTCGACTATCTGCGCCAAAGCCTTCTTGTTACAGTGTGTTGATAGCTCTTCATTACATTCATAACACCTAGAATAAGGATTTAAAATGTTGTCATAACGAATCTCCAGGCAAATCTTAAATTCTTATGACTTTATATGAAGTCATAAAACATTGCGATTCCTTATTTCAGGTAATGTCTATATACAGACTGCATGTTACAACTACTATAAACAACATATTCAATTTGGGACCTGAACCAAGCAAATTCCCCACCACCAGCACCACCTAGACCCTACTGATTTTGGTGGCGGCGGCAGCAAAGAGAGACTGTGTAGCCACAATGCAAGGGTGAGCATACTACAGTGCCTGGATGGGGATGCAAACAGTCCCCTCTCCAATCACAGGGAAGACACAGACAGAAAGGGTTAAAACACCCCTGCTCCCAAACATATGATATTTAGTTTGGCCCTTGGTCACAAGGGCTGTCCAAAGCAACATTAGTGCTAACAGAACTTTTGCAGATGAACTGTGATCTATCCCTGGAATGGAAAGTCCCTCTTAGGTATGAGCAGGATAGATCACTTTGCTACTGTGAATCTGACTGCTTGGGGAAAAAAAAGCCATGTATGAGAGAGGGGAACATGGAAGAGACTTTGTCCTTCCACAATTTCACCACCTCAACCACCACCAGGTAGTAGAGTGAGGGCTGGCTCCCATAGCCATTACACATGGAGTAATTATCTTCTCAAACTACTACTGAAACCTCTATGTCTGATCCTATTAACAGCAGGGGTAACCTTTTTCAGGGGTTGACCTCTGGGAGGTCCAATGTGAAAACTGGGTGGGGCAAATTCCCCCTTTTAAAAGTGACACATTTGGTGGGTCTTCGGGTCACAAAACCCTTTTGGCATCACAGAATCACAACACTGGACCTGCAGGAGTAGCTGTTAAAAATGTTGTTGTGGTGGTGGTGGTGGTGGTGGTGGTTTCACAAATTTTGGGGGAGGCCGTAGGGTGGTAAAAAAACTATAATAAAGCAGATGACCCATAGGAGAAGAATTTTATAAATATATATATATATAATATATTTATTTATAAAACCTCTGGGGAGCAGAAGCTACATTTCACATTAACAAACTTCACATTCTAACGAGTTATTAGTTTGACATACCAGAATTATCATTCGCAATACAACAAAGGACTTTCTTTAACCAGCTTATATTTTCTTGTTGAATAACTAAATCAAAAAAATGTTAGTGCAACTCCAAAAAGAATTTCATGTACAAAAGGAATGAATCATTGTATGTACGCATACCTGTATATTACGGGGTGTACAAGTGTATGTCTTCCCTCACAAACACACACAGCTTCCCCTCTCAAAACAAAAGTTTACTTACCATACGATCCATGTGCTGAGGTTGATTACAATGCAATGAGGCTCTCCTAGTGCATTCTGGAAATGCTTAAGCGAATGCTGGCCTTCTGAGTTTTGACTGCAGCCCTGAATTCATTAATAAAAATGTTAAACTATAGTTATCATAACTACTATGTTCTGTAGTAAAATCAGCAAATTTTCTTCTTGTCTTAAGTTTCCGTTCCTAGGCTGAACTGTTGTAGCTTATATGACATTTTGAAGACCCCTGACAAGAACAGCTTCTAAACAACCCAATGCCTAGATAAAAAGTAATTGTTCAAAAAATGTTATTCTTTATCTAGGCATTGGGTTATAATAGACACAAAATGGCCAAACAATTTCATTGTTTCAAAACATATGCACTGCTCTAATTCTGGCTTTTCTTCAAAACATCCAGACCAAAAGACCTAAGGAATAACAAGCAAGAACTAAAGTGTTATTGTCCAGATGCCACAAATGAACAGAACTCCAAACACTTAGTACTGGACTGATTTCTATTGGTACTTTAGTGGAA